>NC_091439.1:65128517-65732477 GCF_964237555.1 Oryctolagus cuniculus
CAAGAAATAAATGAATAAATGTTAGAGAGCCTATAAAGCAACAGAAGGCCTCATACTTTATTGGTAGATGTCTAAAAACTGTACAATCTCTGCAGAGGATAATTGGTCAAGGTCTACATTTTCATTTTTATACAGTAACAAAGAAGTGCCTTCTGTGAGAACTTATCTTACGCATGTACTTGCCCTCATTCAAAGTGACTTGTGAATAAAATCATTTATTAAAGCACTGCATGTCATGGCAAAATCTGTAAATAATCAAGACCTCTGTCTGTAAGTTGCTGGTAGAATAGAAATCTATAAAGCAGACCACTCTGTAGTTGGAAGAGGGAGAGAGAGAGAGAGAGAGAGAGGAAGAGAGAGAGAGATAAAACTGCTTATAAGAAAGTGTCTCTAGATAAATTGTCAGTGTGGAAAAGGCAATGTGGAGAACATAATATTTCCCTCTCAGGCAAAAAAATTAAAATAGGAATATATATTAATATGTGTGTGTATTTCCATAAAGAAAATTTAGAAGAATACATAAAATCTTGTAAAACTGTATACTTCAGGAGTGGGTGGCATGAAATGAATACTGGAGTAAGAACTTGATTTTTTCAGTCATGTGACTGTATTACCTTTTTTCCAATTTTAATTTTTTAAAATATTTATTTTGTTTATTCAGAAGGCAGTTGTGGGGGTGAGGGGGTCAGGGATAGTTCTCTGATCTGCCGGTTCACTTCCCAGATGGCCACAATGGCCAGGACTGGGGCACCTGAAGCCAGGAGCCAGGAACCATGAGGGTCTCCCACATGGACAGCAGGAGACCAAGCACTTGGGCCATTTCTCGCTGCTTTTCCAGGTGCATCAGAAGGGAACTGGGTGAAAAGTGGAGCAGAGACTTGGGTCATCTTCCTCTGCCCTCTAGGTACTTCAGCAGGAAGCTGGATCAGAAGCAGAGCAGCTGGAACTCAAACCAGCACTCCAATTCAGGATGCCCATGTCACAAGTGGTGACAATCTATGTGTCACAATGCAAGCCCCTCATTTTTTAATTTAGAAATTGGTTGTTTGTTTATTTTGAAGTCAATTCTTTTTACTAATTTTTTCCTATTTTTACTTTTCTGCTTCAGTAACACTTCTCCTGGATCACTTAAGAGTAATAAGGGGGCGGGGGGGGGGGGGGGCTGGCACTGTGGCGTAGTGGGTAAAGCCGCCGCCTGCAGTGCTGGCATCCCACATGGGCACCAGTTTGAGTTCTGGCTGCTCTTCTACCAATCTAGCTCTCTGCTACGGCCAGGGAAAGCAATGGAAGATGGCCCAAGTCCTTGGGCCCCTGCACCCATGTGGGAGACCCGGAAGAAGCTCCTGGCTCCTGACTTTGGATCGGCCCAGCTCCTGCCATTGCAGTCAATTGGGGAATGAACAAGCGGATAGAAGACCTCTCTCTCTCTCTCTTTCTCCCTGTGTTTCTCTCCCTCTCTCGGCCTCTGCCTCTCTGTAACTCTGCCTTTCAAATAACTAAGATAAATCTCTTTTTTAAAAGAGTAATATAGGCCAGTGCCATGGCTCAATAGGCTAATCCTCCGCCTGCGGCGCCGGCACATGGGGTTCTAGTCCCGGTTGGGGCGCCGATTCTGTCCCTGTTGCCCCTCTTCCAGTCCAGCTCTGCTGTGGCCCGGGAATGTAGTGGAGGATGGCCCAAGTCCTTGGGCCCTGCACCCGCATGGGAGACCAGGAGGAGCACCTGGCTCCTGGCTTTGGATCTGCGCGGTGCGCTGGCCACGGCGGCCATTGGAGAGTGAACCAATGGAAAGGAAGACCTTTCTCTCTGTCTCTCTCTCTCACTGTCCACTCTGCCTGTCAAAAAATAAAAAATAAATAAAATTAAAAAATTAAAAGAATAATATAAAAAGGATCATTATTTTAAAAATGATTTTTATAGTCATATTTGTGAGATTACACCTACGTTATTGCCTGAAAGGATGTCTATAATAGTATCCATCCAAAATCAGTACCCTGAATGAAAAAAACAAAATATATTACTGATCTGTGGGATTTCTAAAAAGTAACTATTTAAACAGAGAACACATTAAGAGTACTTTTTAAGAAATTTATTGATTTCTTTACAGGCAGCAATATTTCCATAATGGATAGACTCAAAAATGGACTGAGCATGAATTTTTTAGTTGACTATAGATGGGAAAGTAGAGCTTCCAAGAAAGCTGTTTGATGATATGTAAATTGAAAAGAAAGACAAGATGTCAAGCATATTTTCAGAATTGTAATATAACTTGTTGGTAGATGAATAAAAATATAACATCAAATAATAAAAATATTGCTTTACTGTTTGCTATTTATTTTCTGCAATGTAGTCATTATTCAACTGCAGAATAGGTAAATTTTTTTAATTTAAAAAAAATTTTTTTTGACAGGCAGAGTTAGACAGTGAGAGAGAGAGAGAGAGAGAGAGAAAGGTCTTCCTTCCGTTGGTTCACCCCCCAAATGGCCGCTATGGCCGGCGCGCTGTGCTGATCCAAAGCCAGGAGCCAGGTGTTTCCTCCTGGTCTCCCATGCAGGTGCAGAGCCCAAGCACTTGGGCCATCCTCCACTGCCTTCCCGGGCCACAGCAGAGAGCTGGACTGGAAGAGGAGCAACCGGGGCAGAATCCAGCGCCCCAACCGGGACTAGAACCCAGGGTGCTGTCACCGCAGGTGGAGGATTAGCCTAGTGAGCCGCGGCGCCAGCTAGAATAGTTAAATTTAATATCACTCATTTTCACCATCTTCATCCTCCCATTCCCTGGAGCCATTGGGTATGTCAAGGATTTTAAATCTTACACAATGTTGAAGGCTTAAAAGTGGGGCTGGGACTGCCTCCTACTAGTAATTGGTCATCCATAGGTCATAGCTAAGACCTTACTACCCATGCCTTCAGCACCTCATTAGATCTGGCCGTTTTCTGCTACTCCGTGTGGCTCTCAGGAACACGAGGACTCTTTTTCCAAATATGGAAACACTCCTAGCCATAGCCAAAACACCAGGTCTGGTCTTCACTGGTTTGATACCAACAAATAACTCCTCCAGTCTGCATGAATTTCTTTTTAGTTTCTCATTGCTTCCAGAAGATTCTGTTGACTCAAATTGTCTAAAGCCAAAGACCAAGTCAGTGTAAACATTACGTGAGGAGCCAAGTCCCCTAATTCTATAGCAAGTACACTTTTTGTTATTCATTATGTGCAGAGTAAAATCTATAACCATCCTGAGAAATCCATCATGTACTACAGGAGAACGCGAACAAACTCATTCAGATGTGCGTGTAGGATGATCATTGTTGACTTGTCTGTTAATACATACCAATTTAATTGCCGGAAGCTTAACATATATTATATCATTGAATCTTCCATATTACAGATGAAGAAGCTGGACTCAACAGAGAAGCTAATTTTACACTGCCTATTTGTGCCAAAGCGAGAATTTAAAGGCCAGGCTGACTGAGTTAGACTCTGAGGCCAAAGCATTAAGAATGTGCTGCCCTGCCACCATTCAGAAATGAACCCTGGTTCCTAAGCCTGCAGTATACAGACATCTAAGCCAGCTGCACAGGAAAGTACGTGATGTTGTACGTGAACACGGTAATTCCCACTTCCTGCTCCACCTGGATGTGCTGCATCAGTAACGTCACACACCTGCATGCAGGTCGGTGTACTTGCAGCTATACTGACATCTCCTGAAAGTCAGCTGCAGCAGTTTATGATTTAGCTGCTCTGCCACAATATGTATCATCTATAAAAATAGTTTCCAGTCACCAGCACAATATTTCACAAACCAATTCAATGTTTTAAAATCTATTTTATGGTATAATTATAGAGGAAGAAATGAATATATGCATAATTCAATTTACCCTCTCTAGTAAATCTGGAAGCAATAAGAGGTATATATCTTTCAGTATTACTCTGTTCCAAATACGTTGTTTCCAAATAAAGTTTTCCTTAGCCAGTTACTTTAAATGTATTTCACATCAGCCCTTTCATTGTTACATTATGAGCTTCATTCCATCAGGGCTGGAGATAATTCAAGATTTGACAATGTCTCAGGTTTATAAAAACAGGATTTAATTTTTATGTAATACAGTCTTCTCTGAAATCCATAGCCGTTTGTCATTTTATGGGCTAGGCCCAAGAGCTAAGAACCACACAGGATGGAGAAGAGTCATTAGGGCCATCACGTGTGACTTAGCTTGCCAGCTGGGAACTAACCCGCCTTACCTCAAGGCCACGTCTTGCCCATAGCAGGTGCTCAATGAACATCTTCTCATTTCTTGCCCTGGAAGTACTTTTACAAGTGTTCAAGTGGTCTCGTGGTTTATTCTCTTTACCTAAAACAGATGCCTCTCAAGTGCATGTGGTACACATCACCTGAGAGGCTTGATAAAAAGCAGAAATTCTGTTTCCGTGGCAGAAACTGAGATTCTGCATTCCTACAAGCTCCTGAGTGGAAAGCACGCCAGTGGCCCATGAAACACTGAGCAGCAAGGCTGTAAATGCGTCTTCAGCACACCATAGAATTTATATCGTTGTCGTCTTGTAGCACCCTCAACCTGGAACTTTATTACAATGCGGTGGTTTCAATGTGTGCCCCAAAGTTCCCGTGTTAGAAACTTGATGCCACAGTACCTAAAAGTGGGGCCTTCCAGAGGGGCTTAGCGGGGCTGCCATTGCGGCTTAGCAGGTAAAACCACCACCCGCAACCCAGCAGTGCATGTGGGTTCTTGTTTATGTCCCGCTTGCTCAACTTCTGATTCAGCTCCCTGTTCACGGCCTGGCAAAAGCAGCCTAAGATGGCTCAAGTGTCTGGGCCCCTGCTACCCATGTCAGAGGCCCGGATGAAGCACCTGGCTTCTGGCTTTGGCCTGGCTTCTCAGACCTGGCCATTGTGGCCATCTGGTGAGTGAACCAGCAGAGGGAGATTTCTCTCTCTCTCTCTCTCTCTCTCTCTCTCTTTCTAATAAATAAATAAATCTTAAAAAACAATAAAAAAGAAGTAATTAAGCCATGAGTGCTCTGTCTTCGTGAATGGATTCATGCTGTTAACACAGGTTTGGGTTAGTTTTCACAAGAGTGGTTACTGATAGAATGAATGATAAGATCAGCCCCCTTTCTCTTTCTCTCTCTCTCTCTCTCCCCCTTTCACCTTCTGCCATGGATGACACAGCAAGAAGGCCCTTGCTAGATGCAAGTCCCTCTGCCTTGAACTCCCTAGCCACCAGAACCAATAGAAACCTCTGTTCTTTCTAAATTATCAGATCTTAGGTGTTCTGTTTTACCAGTCCAAAACCGATTGAGACACCACTCTTAACAATCTTGTGGGATTTTCTATATAGATCTTTCTAAACTATAATGTTTAGAGCAGGGACTAAAGTTATCTGGCTTTCTGTTGCATCCTCAGCACCTAACATAATGAATACTCAATACTTACTCAAAGTCAGGCAGATGAATGAACACGTACAAAGATGCACTTTTATACACACCGCTGAGCACATGTAAATACTCTCCTAGTTACTTGTTCATGGAAATGTCATCAGGGCACTGGGGATTTTGCAAAGTCAGAGCAAAATTCATCGTTATAATCATGGTTAACATTTGTGGGATGCATTATCTATTCGCACATTGAATCTTCCCTATAACCCTGTGAGGTAAGATTACTCTAGATCTTATGTTAAAGGTGGTGCAAAAATATTAATCCCTTGTCCAAAGTGGCAAAGCTAGTGTCATTGCTGGAATACGAATCTAGGCATTTGAGCTCCACAGCCCATGCACCTAACTACTGCACCCTGCGGAAGAAAACACGGAATCACTCTGACTTAGTCAGGCTTTGTAACCTTAATGTAACTTCACAACTACAGACTGAGGGTTAGACTCCATTCTAAAGACTACCCTGCAGAACCCTCTATGTAGGCAACACGGGGGCACGCTTGGATTCCATTCTCTTTCGAGAAACCCCACAGGTGTATTCCATGCAGTAATGTGAGGTTCTGCTGGCACACAAATGTGAATGACAAAAGCTGTACAAGGCCAGTCTTCCCAGATGGTTGCCTGGGGCAGAGAGGGGAAAGGGTGAAAGGTACAACACCGACTGGACTACCTAACTTTATTTTCCTCTCCAATATCTTCACCCATTTAAGAATTCCAGAGATTTGTGTGCCATGGTGGTATTCTCAAAGTGGAGGCTTGCAAAAAATTTAAGATGCATCCGCAGAAAAACATCAAGAACCTATGCCATGTTCCTGGCTGACATTCTCAGATATAAGCACTGAACTTCTAAATCTTTTTCATAATTAGGGAAAAGCAGATGTTATGTGCATTTGAACATATCGGTTTTCTTTATTTAAAGAGAGATAATACGTACCATTGTTTATAAAGAGAAGTAAATCATACAACTATTTTAAGAGATAAGTCACTATGGTAACCATTCCTCTGCTTAAATTTAGAGAGGCAATGCCTTCTGCTACTGGAAGATTCTTTCACCTTTTAGTCGTAGATATTACAATGTCATTGTAGATTGGGCCTTGCATTTGTCTGATACTAAATAAGTCTCCATATTGCCTTACTTAATGGTAAATACTATGTCATTTTAAAATTTTTTGAAAGATTTTATTTATTTGAGAGGTAGAGTTACAGACAGAGGGAGAGACAGAGAGAAAGGTCTTCCTTCCATTGGTTTATTCCCCAAATGACCGCTACGGCTGCAGCTGTACCAATCCGAAGCCAGGAGCCAGGTACTTCTTCCCAGTCTCCCAGGGGGTACAGGGGCCCAAGTGCTTGGGCCATTTTCCACTGCTTTCCCAGGCCACAGCAGAGAGCCGGATTGGAAGAGGAGCAGCCAGAACTAGAATTGGTGCCTATATAGGATGATGGCATCACAGTTAGAGGATTAACCTACTGTACCACAGTGCCAGCCCTAATCCTATATCATTTTATGGAATACCTAATATTGCCTATGTAATCATTAAATAAAAATCTTAATGGTTGAAGCATCTTCACAGACAAATAAAAATAGTAATGAATATTTCACCCAGAATGTTAGCAGAGGGTCATACGCATCTTGAGACAATTGGGTTGTTCTGTATTCAATAATTTCAATAGTCAGTAAATTTCATTTATTTCCAGAAAGTTATTTCATCAATTAATGGATGAAAATAACACATATAACTCTTTCACATAAGGATGACTTTTTAGTTGCATTCTTTTCTCTTTTTTAAAAGATTTTATTTATTTATTTATTTGAGAGCTAGAGTTACAAATAGTGAGACAGACAGACAGAAAGGTCTTCTATCCACTGGTTCACTCCTCAAATGGCTGCACTGGCCAGAGCTGTGCTGATCTGAAGCCAGGAGCCAGGAGCTTCTTCCAGGTCTCCCACATGAGTGCAGGGGCCCAAGGTCTTGGGCCATTTTCCGCTGCTTTCCCAGGCCATGGCAGAGAGCTGGATCAGAAGAGGAGCGGCCAGGCCTGGAACCAGCGCCCATATGGAATGCTGGCACCAAAGGTGGAGGCTTAACCTTCTGCACCACAGCACTGCCCCAGTCACATTATTTTACTATATACTACTGGAGATCTTCCTGCTTTCCCATACAGTGATGGTTGTATTACATTTTTAAAAAGTTTTCCTAATCAATGTCAAATGTTTTCAAGATTTCCTACAAACTGGCAAGACGATATTTTTGTTCTTAAATACTGCTAAATTACAGTATTTCTCTAATCTCTTTTAGCTCTTGGCTTGTTGTCTTGAATCAGAGAAGTACAGTGTCAGAATAATGATAGTAATGAGAATATCACTCGCTTAGCATTTCTATGCACCAGGTCTTGTTCTAAGCACTTTATGTGGGCACAAGATTGACAAATTTAGTACAACCCAATAAAGCCAGAGATCTTGGACTTTTAAAGATTGTCCATTTGCTTACAAAAGAAAAGACATTTGCCATTCATTAAATGAGGGCATTTCCAAAAGTTTGTGAAATTTTTAACTAAAAGAAAAGTTTATTTCAGTGCAAAAACTTGTGAAATCCATGTATAGCTTTTTCACAATACACAATTCCACGAACTTTGTGGAGGTCTCCTCATAAGAATTTCTATTTTAATTCTCCCAGAATCCTTATGAAAAAGACTGTGGTGTTGTATAGATCGCTTTCTGTCTCCTGTAAGTTCTTGACTCCACACTACAGATCAAGAAGCCTCATAACTTTTCCTCAGGTGTCACAGGGAATAACATGAAATGAGCAATATCCTGAATGTTAATATACTAATTAGAGTTCAGGAACAACAGCTCATACAGGACAAAGAGAAAATTGGCTGATGAAATACATAGTAAGTTGTCAGGCTCCAAATCACAAATGCACAAGAAACCAGCATTTCCTACGAGACATGAAAATAGCATTTCAATGTTTTGCAATTTCCATGATATTTTGACTTTACACCTTATGTGAGCAATACTATGAATATATTCTTTTTTAAAAAATTATTTTATTTTTAAAGGCAGAGTTACAGAGAGAGAGAGAGAGAGAAACAGAGACAGAGAGATCTTTCACCAGCCAGTTCATTCCCCAAATGGCCACAAAGGCCAGAGCTGGGCCAGGCCGAAGCCAGGCGCCAGGAACTTCTTCTGGGTCTCCCACATGGTTGCAAAGGCCCAAGCACTTGGGCCATCCTTTGGTGCTTTCCCAGGCACGTTAGCAAGGAGTTGGAGCAGAAGTCGAGCACCCAGAACTTGAACCAGCACCCATATAGGATGCCAGCACCGCAGGTGGGGCTTAACCCACTATGCCACAGCACCAGCTCTGTGAATAGTATATGTCTACCTGAGGGAGCCTACAACCTAAATACTCCCATTTACAACAGGGGATCACACAGTTGTCATTTGTCACTGCTACTTCTTTTCCTTCTTGTAAAAAGTGAATGAATACATCATGACAACAACCAAAAAGCAAGCATGCATACATTGGTGGATGAAAGGTGATCAAGTTATTTAACCAATTAGATTTTCTACTCATACTCAACCATTTTTTTCCAGTTAAGTGTGCCCACAAAGTACTTCTGCAGTATCAGCTGAAGAGACAGACTGAAGCAGCAACAAGATTTTATCATTGCATCTGATTAACTGCAGAAGTACACCAGTGTGAGAAAGTTCCAGTTATAAATTGACTAGTTCCACAACACTTTTAAAAACCGGATAGACTATGTCATCTCATCACAAGACCATTTTGGCATTTTATTTGCCCGAATTCTGTTCTCTGCTCATTTTTAAAAATCAGCTCTGTGCAACCCCGAAAAGATGCAAACAGGTGATAGAATGTGCTTAGAGGGTAAAAGATAAACAACGACAACGTAGATTTTAAAAAGGACAATCTTTCCTAATTATCCCAGGGATACGTCCTACATTATTCATTCCTAATGTCCTATAATTCCTTGGAGCAAGGCTTTTTCAGCCAGAAAGAATAGTATTCAAAGTGTTTTGTACGGAAGTAAATTGTTTTCTGCAGTAAAACCCCAAAAGGTTTGCAAAACTCCAGTTAGGTGAGCCAAGAGCAACCGTGACTTTCTAAAAGATCCAATAATATTTCTGGCCCAGCAAGAATATGTAGTTCACAAATTATGCCTAATTACACTAAGGAAATGGAAATGGGTAGCCTCTGACCAGTGTAGGTTCAGATCATTCATTTATGTAAATTCTCACAACTCTCCGTGGAGGCAGGTAAGGGGCAGCCTCATTAATAACACCGCCCAGATAAGAACAGGTGGCTCTGTGTCCTGCCCAGGGACATTCTGCCAGGCACTTGGGGCCCCACACCTGGCCGGGGTCCAATCCACTGGCCCTGAACACACTGGCCACCGAAACCACTTTTTCATGGGCTCACATGGGCTTAGTTTATTTTCCACTTTTCTGTTCTGGAGATGGAAGTGGAAACTGCTTTCAAAGATTGGCCCATCAGCCTCTGCTTCCCAAGCCGGCCTGACCTTCGGGCGGTGCAGCTGCCCAAGTCGGTTAAAAATGGACTGTCAAGCTGGTGTGTGTTTCTGTCGCTCTGCCCGCGAACGTCCTCCCACTGATCTGTTTATCACACTCTCCTTACCCCTTCTGTTGTTGTTTTTCTCACTAAGAGTTTTGAGCCTGGACAGCTGGGCCTGCTTTTCAAGGCCCTAACCTGCAGCTCCTGCTCCTGGCAATCCCGACGGGCCCCAGAAGCACCCCCTCCCTCCTGGCAGGCCCGCGGTTCCCTGCTCGGCCGCACCCCCACGGTCTAGGGGAATGCACGCTGCTACAGGTCCCCTCCTGCCGGCAAACCAAAGCACAAGAAAAAGAAAGCTTTGTAGCTTTGGAAGAAAAAAAGAAGTAGCTGGCTTCTTAGTTCCAGTAGATTGTCTCTTTCCAGGGCTGCTCTGGCCCTCTGTGGGCTCCGGTTCAGCTCGGTGCGTGAAGCCGCCCAGGGGTTATCCCGCATAGAGCACAAAACCCTTTTCTTTCCCCCCAAGCCCCTTTCAGATCGCCAAAGCCCAAGCTGCTTCCAGCAGGCTCCGCCAGGAACTTCAGCCTCCAGGGATGCAGTTGCTCCCGAGGACCTGGCGGGTGCAGGACGCGGCTCAGATCCCACTAACGGTTTTGTTGAGCTTCTTGGCAAACTCCCTGCGCTCTGGGGCCGGGCCCAAGGAGAAGAAGGCCAGACTCAAGTTTCCCGCGGAGAAAACGCATTCGTCACAGATGTAACGGCACGCAGGGTGCCGGGGAGGCCGCGCGTGCACGCGGGGATCAGGACCTCTTCCCAAAGCCCTGGAGAGCCCTCTAAGTGGAAAAAGAGGGCGAGCTCTGGGCGCGTGCGGGAGGGGACACCGTAACCCTTGGGGGGGGGGCGACCGGGTTGGAGGCCAAAACTGAGTGCGCGAAGGTGCGCGCTGAATGTGGGTTTAAACCAAGGGTTGGAGGTGACACTGCAAAGCTTCAGGTCATCGTAACATCACACACACACACACATACACACACACACACACACACAAACCATGCAATTGCAAAGAGCACGTATCTTAGCCAGGGCCGGGGCAGCTGAGAGCCGCACACTGGCGGAAGGGGTCTTATCAAAGGGTCCAGCTTAGTGGCCCAGGGGTGGCGGTCACCGTGCCCCGCGGTCTGCCCAGGAAACAGCAGGTGCGGGCCCAAGACCCAGGCTTATCTTCCACGCCCCGCCGCTTGCCCCGGGCCTCTGGAAGTGGCCAGGTTGAAATGCGACCCGACCCGGGGTGGCTGGGCGGGGCGCAGGCCGGGAGGGCGGTGCAGGTGGGCGGGCCGGAGCCCTGGGCAGGCAGCGGGACCTATAAAGCACTGCCTGCCCCACTGGCGGCGCTGCTTCGTGGAGCCTGCGCGGGGTGGGCGCGGGGCGAGCGGAGGCTGCTCGCGGCCCGGGTGCTCAGGGACTGCAGCGGAGCGGGGGCTCTTCGGGGCGTGCCTGCTGCGTCTGTGGACCTCACAGCCCTGCCGGAGAGCGCGTCGGCCCCCGCGAACCCCCGGCAGGTGAGCGCCGCCTTGGCCTTGGGAGGTGGCGGGGGAGGGGGAGAGCGGGGGGAGGGAGGATACCCGCGGGGCAAGTCACCTCCGAGTTTTGCTAACTTTGGAGTAAGTTGCAGGGTCTGACAGTAGCTGGCGTCCCCGCTCCCAGAGCTTTGGAAAGGAGTTGCAGCAGCCGGCTGCCCCTCCTTTGGAGAAGGGGTGCTGGACGCGGGGCGTTTTAGGAGCTCTGCACGTCTGGCCTGCTTTTGTAAATCTGTCCTCACCTCCTTTTCTCCCAGCACCTCGGAAAGGCCGTTCCTCCCCGCGAGGGAAACAGAGCCGTTGACTATGGTTGCAACCGGCAGTTTGAGCAGTAAGAACCCGGCCAGCATTTCAGAGTTGCTGGACCATGGCTACCACCCGGGGAGCCTGCTGAGTGGTGAGTTCCCGGATGCCCACTTCTCTCCCTTCCAGAAATCACAACTGCTCAATGTTTCTGATCCTGGGGCCTGCGACTTCACCTCCTTCTTCCATGGAAGAGGGCGCCCCCAAATTCTCTGGAAATCCCTTTCCAAACTTTTTAGCATCTGCCGTCCAAGACGGTGAGAAACAAAAGTAACCAAAATGAAGTCCCCGAGGGCAGCAGCATTCTAATCTGCAGCTAATGGGCTCTCGGGGATGAAGTTCCTTTCTTTACGTGGTTGTGAAGCTAAGTGTACAATTCTGTACGTTTTAACAAATGTATTCACCCTTGTACCCAACATCATAACCCCCTCTGCCAAAATTCCTATGAGCCTTTTAGCCATTACTGGGTCACTACTCATTAGTTTTGCCTTTAGTTTCCTATACACGGAATCCTACAATTTAAGTTCCTTTCTCTCTAGTTTCGCTCCCGTAGTCTAATGTTGCTGAGATCTGTCCATGATTTTCCATCAGTGTATCTTTTTTAGTTACTGAGTAGGATTCCACTTGTGGATATACTCACTTTTCCGTTTTTAATGCTAGAAGGACATTTTTTCAACAGCACTGGTGTTGGGCTTATTGTCATTTGCAAGTTGCAGCAGCAGCAGTTTCTAAGTTAACACACTGCTGTGCCACTGTAGCGCTGTGTGAGCCCAGAAACATCGCTTGAACTCATTTAGAAGGTAAAGTGTTTGATGACCTAATGTCACAGGCCAAGCTCTAAACTTCTCTCTCTTCCACGTAGAAAAAAATGCAGAGCTCCTATCATCATTGTGGAGTGCGTTAGTTTCACTAAGTGGTGACCTCAGTGAATTACCTGAGGTGGAAAAGGGAACAAGTGAGGGTGAAGGCGGGTTAGGGAGGGCAGCCAGCCGGGCATCTGCCTGCGCCTGTTCCATTGATGTGTGCCGTGTGGCATCCCGCCAAGTTGTAGGATTAATTTGGGAGGTAGGTGACCAAATGCAGAGCTATCTCCTTCCCTTTGAGCAAATCTAATTTTGTTTCCCTTGTCCATTTTGTTTTGCTTGGCTAAGAAAAGCTACATAGGCAGTTATAAATAACTTCATGAACCTCAAAGGTCTTCTGCGCTCTGAGCACAAACTTTAATCAAAAAGATTGAAGCTCAGATTGGGAGCCATTCCAGTAAAGACTTCTAAAAGAAAGATGTAAACTTGATTACTCTGTGATATAGCTCATGAAGCTCACGATGGACTTGGTTAAGAGCAGTAGCAGAAATTGTGTTCCATGATACATGTATTCCTAGAGTTAGAGAAAAAACAGTTGCCAAACTGGGAAACCCCATAAACAGGTATCAAAAATAAATTAATAAAATAAATAAAATCCCTTGTACTTTGGGATCATCCCAAATGCACTTTCAGTGCGAAATCTTTATGATCACGTGAGTGCACACATATACATGTAAGGAAAAGAGTCTATATGCTATCTGCCCTATTTATCAAAACCTTTATTTCAGAGAGGAGGTTAAATGACTAGCTTTGTTACCTGGCTCGTTAACAGCAAAGGGAGATCAACAAACAAATAACCAGGATACTTGAGAGAGCTCATGGGAGACTGGAGTGAACTTCGATGCAGGAAACTTTGAAGCATGCGTAGTTATTTTACATTTTCCACCAAATTTTTGAAGACTGCCCCATAACCGACACGGGTAGACTGGGCAGCTAGAAGTAGTGTTGCTCTCTTACTGTATTTTTTTTTTAACATGAACGTTCCATTTCTACAGATTTTGACTACTGGGATTATGTTGTTCCTGAGCCCAACCTCAGCGAGGCGATATTTGAGGAGACAACCTGCCAGAATTTGGTTAAAATGCTGGAGAACTGTCTGTCCAAATCAAAGCAAACCAAACTCGGCTGCTCCAAGGTCCTCGTGCCCGAGAACCTGACACAGAGAATCGCTCAAGATGTCCTTCGGCTCTCCTCCACGGAGCCCTGTGGTCTCCGAGGTTGTGTTATACATGTGAACTTGGAAGTTGAAAGTGTGTGTAAAAAGCTGGATAGGATTGTGTGTGATTCTAGTGTGGTGCCTACTTTTGAGCTGACTCTTGTGTTTAAGCAGGAGAATTGCTCGTGGACTAGCTTCAGGGACTTTTTCTTCAGTAGAGGTCGGTTCTCATCCGGCATTAGGCGAACTCTGATCCTCAGCTCAGGATTTCGACTTGTTAAGAAAAAACTTTACTCAGTGATTGGAACGACAGTCATTGAAGAGCACTAACAAGGAATTGTTTTAAAGGGTCTTTCTGATTGGGTAATAAAGTTATGCAGCTGTTAAGTTCAAGTCACTTGTGGTTTTCCCTGCCCCAGAAGTAAGCCATGCTCTTTCTGTTGTACACACTCATAGCAATCCAGGCTTGATTTTGTAGCTTTTGAGAAGTGACCCAAGAAAGGGTGCATCTTCTGAATATATCACATTTCTCTGCAATGGAACAAGGAAGGGAAAGAAGCAAACCACTTCAATTTCATATTGGATTCTACCACCTGTTCCAGGTAGCCTTGCTAAAAGACTGTAGAAACCAGATTTGCCTAGTTTGGTTTTCAAATTTTTTTTCCTCTAAGTTCTCAAAGTCATGCTGTCAATCACAGAATCTTGCTAAATGATGCTTTGCCCATCAGGACTTCCCAAAGTCTACACTGCCTACTTCCTGCTAATTTGCTACTCAAATTTGAAAGGATCGAATGCAGGAGGGTAGAATTAAGTGGGTGAGCTGAACCAAAATGTAACCTAGGTGAAAGTGGGTAAGAAGTGTCACAGTGACAACAGAATTGCTTCACTGATGGTGGCCTCCCCACACCTCTGTTTTAAAGAGGCAATAGAAGCTTGAACTGCCATCATTGCAACTATGGTATTGGTTAAATGACTTTATGGTACGGGATCAGCTCAGTTTCCTAGTTCCCAGGTGATGAATGTTATCTTTAGAAAAATGGCCAATGTTGAACTTGTTTGCTTACTCTTCCACTGGGTGAATGATGACTGCCTATGGGGATGGGAACCAAGGTCTCAGACCCAGTCCCTCTCTCATTCATTGGGTACTACAGCTTCTTTTTGATATTATTCATGTTCAATCTCCGATGAACCATCCTACTGTACCAGTGTTGTCTCATCTCCGGCCCTGGCCCTTCTCTAAGAATTGTAGTCTCTCTTTGAAGGATTTAGCTGCACACTACCACTTTTAATTATCAAGATGGAATACTGACAAAGTTTATTTTGCCTTCTTTTTGGTTTTCTTATGGCACAAACTAGAGAATGAAAGTCATGGTCCAGAGAACCAGTGCACACACCCAGCTTTCTTCCATCTTGAATACCAGTCCCTAGGGAATTAAAAGGCCTTTTTTTTAGTTATTATTTTATTTTTGTCTTACTCCAAATAAATAGATGTTTATCCATTTCTTCTCTATGTTAATGAGATATTTCAGCCTCTATATGCCAGTGTTCGATTCAGCAAGGCTTTCACATACTTGCTGCGGGTGACGGATCAGGAGCCAATTCAGGTCTCCTGCCCAAACCACGAGCAACACATCACATGTTACTAGTGGTGGGGACAGATGTCGACATCCTGGTGTTATTCAAAAACAGTGTGATCCTCTTGCTGTTCCTAGAAGTGACCTAAAATGTCACTGCTCAAATTAGTAACTGTGCTAACAAATTGAACTCTTGCAAGGCTTGGAAAGCTACCCCCAAACCAACCTTTATAGGATAGGGACAGGATAAATCAATGTTGCTGGCGTGTCTTATTGTTTAGGGCTTGAAAGGTCACTGTGTTTCTGTGCTTTCAAGTCGCCACCACTGACTGCCGACAAAGCTTCTTGGGCTTGGGTGTAGAACTGTTGTCCTCTTCCTACTAACAGTTGCCTGTGACTCTCTCACAGATTATACATGCTTACAAAATGGTGATGCCTGATGGAGGCTTCTAAGTTGATATTCCTGTCAAAGGAAATGAAAGTTTGTCTATTTTGACAATAAAGCTTTATATATTTTTAACCTTGTTGTGTCTTTGTCTTTTCTAAGTGTGTGCAATAATAACCCTCAATATATTTGACAACATTTCAGGGAAGATAATGAAACTGATACTCCCTTTGGACAAAGTCGGTTGGAGCCCCTACCCATCACATTCTGATGGTTATTACTACATGTGCTTATGTGTCAATTAAGAGTAGTGTGTTTCAAAATGTTTCCACTGTACTAATACTTTTTATAGGGAGATATTAATAATTTGAGTTACTTTGGAAATTGCTGTTAAAAAAAAAAAACTCAAAACTCACTGTGTAAATAAAGCTTTCTTCTGTTGCTCTCCCTAGGACCAAACACAGATAGATGATATTATAAGATCAGTGTTCATGTTTGCTTTTTATCGGTATAATCTATTTGAATAGCATATCTTCCTAACCCCACTTTTAATCCACAACTTGAATTTTTAAGCTTTTTCACCTATTTTTTTCTGACTCCTTGAATTTATGGTCAGGACATTAGATTAGATTTCTCACATCAGACAACCACATTTAACAAGACCTGCCAATGCCCAGTGAGTGCTAGATGCTTTACAAACTTTATTTCCTCCACAATAACATAACAAAATGGAACCACCATCAACTTCATCCGATAGATAAATGACCAGGTGAAAGTGAGTTATTTGCCTGAAGTCACCAAGTCATGCAGGGGCCAAGGCAGAGAGCTAAGCTGAGTCCAGAGGCTGCAGTTCTCATTGTGTCCCTGCCCCACACTTCGTGCTGCTTCCAAATGTGCAAGGCAGCCGGGAGAACTGTGTGCAAATGGTGTCCGCAGCATTTGCCCTTGGGTTTGAAAATGGAATTCTTAATGTGGTTTCCTTTGGAATAGGAAAAATGAGGAAACTATTGACTCTGTTCCCCAATTCTTGGAACAGAATCAGCATAGATTAAAAAGCTATCCAAATGTGAAAAAAAAGACATGCATTTCTTTTATTTATTTTGAAAGGCACAGTTTCAGGGAGGCAGAGGTAGAGGAAGAGAGAGAGAGAGGTCTTCCATCTGCTGGTTCACTCTCCAGATGGCCACAGTGGCCAGAGCTGAACCGATCTGAAGCCAGGAGCCAGGAGTCTTTTCTGGGTCTCCTACACAGGTGCAGGGGCCCAAGGACTTGGGCCATCTTCTACTGCTTTCTCAGGCCATAGCAGAGAGCTGGATCATAAGTGGAACAGCTGAGACTTGAACCGGTGCTCATATGGGATGCCTGCATTGCAGGTGCTGGCTTTTACCTTCTGTGCCACAGTGCCAGTCCTAAGACATGCATTTCAATCATGGCAACTTCACACCTGTCCTATGCAGTTGACCTAGCTACTCTTTTATGTGCTTTCAAAAAAAAAAAAAAAGAAGAAGAAGAAGAAGGAGAAGAAGAAGAAAAGAAAAAGAAGTGCTCTGTCCCCTGTCTGAATGGGAAATAAACTGTTAGGTCAGGGGTATGATGGTGACTTCCTGAGAGAATGGGCTCTCATTTTCTCCTTCTCAGTGGAAAGACACCATTTTACAGGAATAGATTCCATCTCCTGATCTATTTCACCAGCAACCTAATCCACTTGTCATCATAAAGTCAATTTCCAGCTTACACAGAAAATGTACAAGTACAGAGATTTTAAGTCTTTGGTATTTTGCACATAGTTCACAATTACCTCTATTAGTTTAAATAATAATCACAACGCTACCTAAAAGTCCAAAGCACGCTGGTAGCTTATGGGGAGAGAAGGGTACATGATGAGGAGTTTCGTGAAGTTTTTCAGAGCCTTGGACTCCTGCCTAGACTCTGCCATTGATTAGAGGTTTAAAAGACTCCATTGCAGCCTCCACATTTGCCACAGCCAAGAAAAGAGATGGTGAAGAATCTCACGGGAAAATTTAGGAGCCAACTGTGGAAAAAGTACATCAGCTTCCAGCTATATGCACGTAGAACCCAGTCCATGGCTCTGTTTAAGTGCATGAAGATCTGGGAAAGGTGGTAGAACAGTGTGCCCAGAAAGAGATGGGCTTGATGAGCTGCCAACATGGGGAGAGAGAAGTTTGTCAATGGAACTCAGTAGAGAGACCAGACACAGACCTGTCCACACATGGAAAGTTGATTCACGGCAGAACTGGCATGTTTGAAACAAAATAAAGGGAAGGATTTTCAAAAACTGGTACTACACCATCACTTACATGAAAATGAAATAGAATGCAAGTGTGTGTGTGTGTGTGTGTGTGTGTGTAACAACCAATTCCAGGTTGCTTGAAGAATTAAACAGGAAAGGGAAACTTTTAGAAGATAAAAGAATTTTTATAACTTTGAGAAAATTTTCGCAAATAAGATATAAATATGCGCTGAAATATGTGTTAGCAAATAACCGTATAAAGAGTATCAAAATAAAACTTCAAAATGGTTTAGCAATGTGGCATAGTAGGTTAAGCTGCTGTTTGAGATGCTGGTGTCCCACATCAGAGTGCCGGTTCAAGTGGCAGCTACTCTGCTTCCAATCTAGCTCCCTTCTAATGCCCCAGAAAAGCAG
Organism: Oryctolagus cuniculus; assembly: GCF_964237555.1. Lineage (NCBI taxonomy): Eukaryota > Metazoa > Chordata > Mammalia > Lagomorpha > Leporidae > Oryctolagus > Oryctolagus cuniculus. The sequence goes on from NC_091439.1 coordinate 65,147,015, forward strand.
CAGAAGATGGTCCACTTGCACTCCCTCCACTCACATAAAAGCCCTGGGTGAAACTCTAGGTTTCTGGCTTCAGCCTAGCTCAGCTGCAGCCATTGTGGCCATCTGGGGAGTGAACCTGCCCATGGAAGATCTGTGAATGATTCTCCTTCTGTCTCTGCATCTCTGCCTTTCAAATAAATAAATAAACCTTTATAAAAATTAAACTCAAACACTGGATGACAATATCTTCAGCACATACAAAAGAAAAAGGTTTGGTAATAAAAATATGTCAAAAATTATTTTAAAGCCACAAGAAAAACACAAACGACCCTAAAGGAAACATATGGGTAAAAGCATTAATAGGCACCTCACAGAAAGAGAACCCATATCTACCTGAAAAGATTATCTAACTAGTAATCAAAGAATGTACACTGAACACATAGTAAGATATTAATGTATACACATCCATGTTTGTGAAAAAAATTGTGATTGCAAAAGTTGGTGAGAATATGAGAGAAAAAAAAATCACATCAAAGTACCAACATGTGTATTTCTGCAGTCTGGTATTATTTTGAGAGTTGATGATAAGCATGTCTTATGAACTGCCAATCCTATTTTAAGTTATCAAACTTTTTTCTTATTGCACATCTAAAAGAATATAGTGAAAGTATACCTCTGCCATATTTTTGAAGTGCCATCCAAATTTTTCATCCTGTTTCAAAAATGGCAAAAGATGTAAACTCCATTATGTGGTAACTTCTGGCCTTTTTAAATAAAACTATTACATCATCTGTTAGATGTTTCCAATGGGACACAAATAGCATAGTAGTTTGACACTCACCAACATCTAGTTAGAAAATACCAAAATAGGATCTTCAACAGAATGACATTGTTTCAGTGTTACTTTTCCTTTGTTCATGTGTCTCCTGAAAGCCTGAATTTTATTTTAATAGAAGTCTGAATTTTATTTTAATAGAATGGATTTTAAACTTGAGAATCTGTAATATGTATTCTCTACAATAAATACAAAATTATTATTTTTTTAAATTTTCTGTGTCTACAGATATTAATATTTCTTAATATTTCTTCTCTAAAATAGAAACAAGATTATAAATTGAAGTTGAAATTAAAATGTTTTAATTTCCTGAGACTTTTGAGTTAACTTTACAAATAATTAGTACATGACCCTCAAAACATTAAGTATACTTTCTAATGTTGTAGATACTACCAAACACAATAATAAAAAAACAGCCACCTCAGATGACTCTCTGGATAATTAATTTGCAGGTAGTTGCTGGATTTCACTAGATTTGAAGATTAAACATTTCCTATTTTTATATCTATTGATGTAAGCTCAGAGAAAATCTGTTCCTATCAATAAGATGTGCATGGAGAGCTTTGGTTACTAAAATCTCTCTCAATCTTTGAATTACTTTGCAGATATATGCCAAAGTCACAAAATATCAATCACCAAAAAATTACTTTAAATGATCAATCTGCGCATAACTCAATTAAGTGTTCTCTTAATGTTGTTAAAATCAAAGGACTGGAACCACCTGACTAGGAAAGGACTTGTTACATGCATGTATCAGTTTGCTAATGATGCCGTAACAAAGTATCAGAGTGGATGGCACAAATAATAGAAATTTACTTCTCTCCATATTGGAGGCTACAAGTTCAAGATCAAGATGTCAGCTAGGTTGTATTTCCTGTGGCCTCTCTCCTTGGCTTGCAGGTGGCCACCTTCTCCCTGTTTCTTCACATGGTCCTCTCTCTGTGTGGACGTCTGTGTCCATATGGCCTCTTCTTTTGGGGACACCCATCATCTTTGGTTAGGGCCCATTCCAGGGACCTCATTTGCACTTAATTACTCCTTTGAAGACTCTACTTTCAAATGCAGTCAAAAGCTGAAGTATCAGAGGGCAGGACTTTGACAGATGAATCTTGAATGGCCACAATTTGGCCACAAACCAGACATTCAAATAATTCACTTCCTCAGCGCTACCCTAGAAAAGCATGAGTATTTCCAAGTGTCCTTTTGTGTAGTACTCTAGAGGGTTTTACAGTATGATTCACCAACAGTGATAAGTATAGCTTTTGTAAATTAAGGGAAGAGGGTTGTTACAGAGAAAGCAAAAACTCAGGACCTGCATCTTGGGCAAGTTCTCAGGAAGACCAGTTTTAGAGGAGCAAAGGGTTTGGAACATTATATTGAGTACAATAGAAGTCATAATAGAAAAAGTTAAATGAGGGGTGGGTTTGAACCTAGCAGGTAAGACTCCAGTTGACATGCCTGCACCAGGGTTCAAGCCTTAGTTAACTCTGGATTCCAGTTTCTTGCTAATGAAGACTCTGGGTGTCAGCAGGATGGTTCAAGTAGCTGGGTCCCTGCCATCCACATGGAAAATCTAGACTGAGCTTCTAGCTCCCAACTTCAACCTATCCCAGCTTTGGGTGTTACAGTCACTTCAGGAGTAACCAGAAAGTGGGAGATCTCTCTCTCTCTTTCTCTTTCTCTCTCTCTTTCAAATAAATAAGTGAGTAAAATTCAAACTATATCTTTACTTAAGAATTCTGCCTACTTGACAAGTGCATTTTCACTGGACTAGTTCTAGAATAGAAAAAGCTGATAATTTATTTGGGTCACTAATTTTTCCTAGTAACAATATTTCGAGCAGAATGTAACAATTATTGTAGCAAGTAGCCAGCTGTCAATTATCTCAAATACACCACAGAAAGGAGCCATGGTGAAAAAAAATTTAAGAAGCATAAAATGCAAAAATCACTACCATTTGGCTATGAACCATGTATTATCAGTCTTACATCCAATTTATCTTTGCAGAGGACAATATGTAAGTAATTTTTACTACTTGGGCATACAATATCTGAAAAATTACCATAGATCATGCTGAAGAATGGTGATGAATTGAAAGAAGCTGTTCAGGAAGTTGGCCATCTGGTTAACTAAGATTTGACCTTATTTCCAGAACAGATAATTAGGTAGAGTATTAATTAATAATTTGCAAATATTTAAAAAACTCCTCAGTCCATCCAAAACATGCCGAAGGAAAAGCAAAGGCAGATGGTTTGATTCATATAAATCAAATTATGCAGCTTTGCTAAGAAAGAATTAAGTTTTCTAAACCAGTTGCAAGGTAAAACTCCAGACCAAAGCCATTCCAAGGGAGAACGAGAGCATTTTGTAGTGTCCTATCAGCAATAGCACAAAGATATTGAAGCAACTGTTAGCAGTGTTCCAGAGAATTCTCTGGGTAGTTATCACATAATTCAAAAAGAAACTAGCTATGATCAACATTGTGAAGTGTGAAGGAGGTACTAGCAGCAGGACAGACAAGAATATGTCGTTCAACATGGTTTCAAGAATTCTCAAGGGTCTAAAATTAATCTTTCTTTCAGGGTAACACATTAGCCTGCCACTTGTCTCTTAAAGGAGACACATGTATAATGGGTCAGAGACAACTGATTCTATCACTCACACAAAGCAAGCCCTGTGAACATCAGCATATTTGCATCAGTTCTCTTGTCCCTTCAAGTCCCACAGGAGCAATGGGGTTCAGCCCATGTTGATGCTTCTGAATTTCATTACAGGAGAGGAACCATGAACTTACAGAATCCAAATCTTCTATAATGGGCATGCCTGCCTTTGTTCCACAGATAGACATTATCTTCCACAGTTGTTCACTACAGGAACATCCTTGAAAAGATAGTCCAAATACTAATATACATACATCTCTCAATAACTGATAAATTAATCAAAAGGAGCACCAAAGTAATAAATGGTTTAAATGACTTTGTTCATGCGTATTTACTGGTGATATATACCTCTATATACCCCAACTTAGCAAATACACATTTCTTTCATGTATATACAAAACATTTACAAAAGTTCACCATATTTTTATAATATAGAGGAAAAACCCAAATTAACAAAGAATGACCTGTGTTATAAATATTAAAAATATGAAAACAACCACACATCCCTATACATTTGAGGATTTAAATGTATATTTAAATATCTTCTAAAGAATTCATGAGTCAAAAATGATAACTGGAGAAAAACAGAACTTAATGATACTGAACCTGTTATAGAGCAAACTGTGTAAGAAACAATTAAGACAGAACCTAAAAAGAAATGTGTAGCCTTGAATCCTTGTATGAGAACAGAAAAACCTGAAAATTGATGAGCTAACCAGCCAATTAAAAACACTAGAAAAGGAATTAGAAAGTCCCGGAAACTAGAAAAAAGGGAATCATAAAGATACAATCATAAATGAATGAATTAGAAAACAGATAAGACAGAAGATCACAAAAATAAAAACCCAGTTGTTTCAAAGGACTGTTAATAACATTGACAAAGTCTGTGAAAAATAATAAGCAAAAATGGAAAACACCTAAAAGGAGTCAGAGAAATGGAAATGAGGACATAAACAGAGATGTCATAGATATGAAAAGGTTAAGTACGTATTTCAACACAACCAAGTCCCAATATTGTGTTGACTAAAAAATAAAGGAGAAAAACCATTGGAATAATACATATTACTTTTGGATCCATCCATAGAAAATAACATTGTAAAACTCGCAGGTAAAAAATAAAAATAAAATTCAACACAACAGTTACCCATAGAGAGTGCATGGGATGACATCTGAGAGAGTTGTACAGGAACATATCTAATGAATTATTGATCTAAAAACTAAAATTAACTAAGTGCAGCAAAATGTCAAAATCTGGTTCACAGATATTTATTTTCTAGTTCTTTGTATTTTCTCTGGGCTTGGGTGTTTTCTAATTTTTTTAAAGACTGATCTTCATGAGAGAATTCCCTCAAAGGCGTATACAACACAAGGAAAGGACACAGCAGTGGAAAAGATTTTGCAATCTGTATGAGCAGCTCCAGGGCAGAGATTTGGGTTTTTATCTTCTCGCTATTCAATGGCTGTTTGCTAAGTTTCTGACAGGTCAGTTCAGCCTAGAATGGCATGTCACACTAACAGATGCATGACCAGTTTCTACCTAGGTGGGCTGCTCCACGTTTGGAAGTAATGAAATGCTATTGCAACATAGAATTTGGGGGAAATCAAACATATTGTATTTAATGACTAAATAGCTTTCAAGAGTCAGGAGGCAGGAGGTCAGTAAAACACCAGTTGAGATAGCTTGGGGGAGCAAGGGAGAAGCTATTTGTGTTAAAATGATAATAGTGATAATAGCAATTAGTTCAAGAGTCATTACAAAGAAAAATAAATTGACTTTGTGTCTAAGGAAGAGAAAAAGCAGAATCAGTAAACTGCTAACATTTGGATTTTTCTGCTGCTTTTTTAATGTAGAAAACTATATTATCATCCAGAATTGGTAATGAGAGAACTTACAGAAGTTTAAGCAAAATTAGCAGCCATAGGTTTTACAGCTAATATCATTTATATTTTAATAACCACCTTAGGTGGCAGCCATAACCCTCCCAGCACCTGGGGAGGAATGCCCCAGACCCCAGACCCGGATGTGCCCTGTAGCATCCATTCACTGCCAATCTTTTTAAGGTGAATGCAGAAAGAGAAAAGGGGCAATGAATGCTGAAATGATAGAATGGAGAGAAATCTGCAATTGTTTCCAGTTCTAAATTATCGGAATTCCTGCTCTTAGCTGTGTCTCAGCCTCCCGAGGGTAACTTTGGTAGCATGCTCTTAGACTCAAGTAGAATAATTCTGATAAACTAAACACAAGTCAAACTGACATAGCAGGTGTCCAGAATTAAGCAAAGGAAGTGTCTGTCCGTGCAAAGGGCTTTGCCAGGGTCTCATGTGTTTGAAGTGGGTGGAGTGAAGAACTCAAAAACTCTGAGCTGAAGAATATCTCCCTTCATGGCAATACTAGCTCTTCACTCTTCAAACTTTGCATTCCCTAGACTTCTCTACTTATGAGCCTAGGTATGATGAAAAACAACCAGACCATGAGAAAACTGAATTTTTAATATCAGTGCTCCAAGTGAGGAAAGTCGCTGTTGGAGTAGAGGCTCCAAGTAACATGATTGTGAACAGCACTGTAACAGATGGCCTCTCCCAGATCCTGTGGGGGCGAAGAGTGCTTTATTGCTCGAAAAAGAGTTACTGGTGCGAACCATGAGAGCTGAAGTTCAAGGCTGCTCTTGGTTCAAAGCCCTGAAAAGTATTGCTGCAGTTCATCACAATGATCAACCCAAGCGGCTCACATCTCTCCATCTATCAACATTTAAATCATTGCCAAGGGTGGAATGTTATTCATTTCAAAATAACTTCGTATTGCTCAGAGGATGATTGTTCATATGTTGTGTTTCTCTTTAATAACCAAAGGAGGTAGCAGTAAATCTAGCTGAATGTTGCTATAAACTATAGGGCTTCCGGCCTCAGAGGTGTAACTAGAAGAGTAATGAACAAGGCTGCTATGTAAGAAAGTATGTCTGGAATTCAAGCATTGCCATTATGAGTTGGTTTATCTTTATTACTCTGACTTTACAGAGTATTACAACAAATTACACAGCTTACAACAAATCCTTAATGCTAGTCTTATAAGGTGTCTTTACTATACCGTAGCTCAAGCAGGAAAAATAAACAAAATGAAGTTGCCACTCGAAAAGATTCAGGTCTAGACTAAGAAAGCAAACCAAAAAACAAATGGTGAAACAAATCCAGAAACTGCCTCCAGATATAAGGTGTCTTCCTGTTTAGTTGCATATAAACTTTCTATTGCTAAGCCCCACCTCCCCATCACCTTAATTAATTCTCCTTCATGTGAACCCATTCTTTACAAGATTTGCACTTATCCTATTTACACCCTTAAATGGAAAGTTTTGATTATTATATCGTACTTGTTAGGAAACTGGCGCAGTTGTAGCCAGGTGGCCGCATGGCCCAGCTACCTGAGCCAGGCTCCACCCCCATCCTAATGGGATTCGCTGCTCCTGCTTCCCTACCCGCCCTCTGGCAAAGTTTTAAAAGGGCCTGTTCCTGCACACGTGCTCTCTTGGCCCTTCTCTCCTGCTCTCTCTCAGTTCCTCTCTCTAGCCTCTTCCTCTGGGCTCTTGGATCTTGGCCCTTCTCTCCTGCTCTCTCTTGGTCCTTCTCTCCTGCGCTCTCTTGGCCTCTCTTGGCTTCTCTCCTCTCTTTTCTCCCTCCTCTATCTCTCTCTCACAGTCTCCTTCTCTCGTTTTTCCTTCGCCGCCCCTGCACTCCGGTCTGTAGGGTGTTCCCCAATAAATCCTTTCCCTTACTCCGGTGTCCGGTGTGCTTTGCGATGGCTAACATTAAGATATAACAGTACTGATAGTATATGAATCATAGAAAATACAAGCAGGTCCTTCCCTACTTGTATCTGTGTTCATGGCTGTCTAGGCCAAAAGGCAACGAATCCTGAGAAGACCTGCTCTAAGAAAGGACTTCCGTAAACGCGACCACAGTGAAAATGTTTGTATGGACCAGGACAATGTAAATCATGAAGGTGTTGTAGATGTTTCAGGTCCAGCAACAACAGGAAGCTCTCATGGAAGGCAACACTGTGATAATGTAAAAATAAAGGTAAGTGATATTAATGTAAAAGAAAAAACATCACTATTCCCAGCCACATGGGGCAGAATTTCCCTAATTTGCATACCGTAAGAATCACTTGTGTTGCATAAAACATCTCTCTGGGATTTGATGTGAGTGGGCAAGTGAATGAATTACCAGTGCTTTTGCTTATCCCAAAGCTGCACTCCTAAGAAATTTCCCTTTCTGAAAAACTGCACTCTGAAACACCAAGGGACTCTCTGGAAGCTGACTGTATATGGTGAAGTTGACATCTTTTAATGTGGTTGTTGCTGATGGCCCTTGCCTGTGTTCCTATTGGACAAAGGTCTTTTTGCTTTTTGTGTGTTGACCTCCTTAATTAGTGGAGCATTAAGACTTTGCTTATAGGTGTTGGCACTGTGCCGTAGCGGCTAAAGCCACTGCCTGCCACACTAGCATACATATGGGTGTCTGTTCGAATCCTGGCTGCTCCACTTCCAATCCAGCTCTCTTCTGTGGCCTGGGATAGCAGTAGAAGATGGCCCAAGTCCTTGGGCCCCTGCACCCACGTGGAAGACCCAGAAGAAGCTCCTGGCTCCTGGCTTCATACCACTCAGCTCTGCTCCAGCCATTGTGGCCCTCTGGGGAGTGAACCAGCAGATAGAAGACCTTTCTCTTTCTCTCTACCTCTGCCTCTCTAGCTCTGCCTTTCAAATAAACAAATACATCTTAAAAAAAGACTTTGACTATAATATAAAATATGTTTTCTCATAAATAAAAAATTTAAAAAATAAAAATCACAGTGTTCATGGACAATCCAGAATCAGGATCAGTGGCTTAAGACCTGTGTAATGTAGAAATCAGAACACTAACAAAAACAATATCAATATGAATTAAACAAATAGACAAAAAGCTACAGTATAGGAATGTTATAATAAATAAAGGATTTTCACCTTTAAAAAAAGTGAGGGGCAGGCATTCTGGAACAGCAGTTAGACAGTTGCTTGGGATGCCTGTCCCTCATAGCAGAGTGCCTGGGATCAGTCTTGCCTCAGCTGCCCATCCAGCTTCCTGCCAGTGCACACCCTTGGAGGCAGCAGAGAGCAGTCCGAATCCCTGATGGAGTACCAGGCTCCTGGCTTCCACCTGGTCCAGTCCCAGCTGTTGCAGCCATTTGGGGACTGAACCAGCAGATCAAAGTGTTCTTTCTGTCTCTCTCCCTCTGGCTATCCCTCTGCCTATGATATCAGTAAAAAATGAATGAACATTTTTTAAAAGTGAAAATTAATGAAAGGATGTGAAAGAAAGCATTTGAGTTGTCAAATCAGGAAGACAAGGACAAAATTGCAAAAGGATGGGGGCAACTGAGCAATAAGCACTTGCCACACAGAGAACGGGCAACCTGCTCCTCGCACAATCCCCCAACACAGCACCCTACTCCTCTGAGGCCTGCTGCCTCCCACTGTGTCAACCCAAGCTGCACGCTGTTTTTGGCACTTGGCACCTGGGGTGAAATCGTTCGTGGGAAAAAAAAATTCCACATTATACAGGCTGAGCATCCCTTATGGGAAACTCTCAGGACCAGAAGTATTGTGAATTTCAGATTTGGGGGGATGGCGAGCAGGGGAGGGAGGATTTGGGGATATTTCCATAGACTTAATGAGGTACCTTGGAGACAGGAGCCAAATCTAAACATGTAATTCATTATGTTTCAGATACACCCTATGTACATAGCCTGAGAATAAATTTACACAATATTCTAATAATTTTGTGCACAAAACCAAGCTTCATGGAATAAATTTTTCCACTTGCGGTATCACTTCAGTGCTCAAAAACTTTATGATTTTGGATCATTTCAGATTTGGGGGTTTTGGAGTAGGGATGCTGAACCTCTATTGACATCTTTCTCCTATTAAACAATAGCCTTTGGGATAATGCATGTTGTAAATACAGAGGTTTTAGAAGTAATAGATTTAGATTGGATATGCTCATGGCCATAGAAATAGAAGTTAAAGCAGCCTTTCTGCAGGGGATTTGAGTAAGGAAGAAGAGAACTGAAATATTCAAACTTTCTCACTCAGCAGCTGCCTTGCAAGTATCCTAATGCTGCTGCAGGCTCCATTGTCACTGCCCTCAAGGGAAACTGGTTGGCACCCCTGTGGTACACGCATTCCGCACAGCCCTGTTTCTTCAATACGTATCCTTTAGACCAAGATCTCGGACAGCCCACTTCCTAATAAGATGTATCATTTGAACACCTACTTTGTGCCAGGCACTGTACTAGGTATTTTGAATGTGTTGTTCGTTTAATCCTCATATCCCCATCAGCAAAGTCGAATTTCTCCACTTTGCTAAGGGGTAAGCCTCAAAGAGATAACGGACTTATTCAAAATCTTACAGTCACTAAGTTGCAGGATCCAAATGCAAAGCCACATTGGTTTGGCGTTCAGCAGGCCCAGGCCAACACGAGGCATCAAGTGCCAGAGAGTCAAATGTGGTCAGTTCAAGGCCAGGTTCAGATGTGCAGGAGCCCAAGCACAAACACCAAGTTCTAAAGTCAGGGTAGACTGTGACTGCAGAGTTCAACACCGGACAAAAACAGGAGGAGAGTAAAGCTGGCCGGCAACAAGACTCCCTTGTCCACAGCATGAACACCCACAAGTGTTTCCCAGTTTCTTTGTGGGAGGTCCAAAGCACAGGGGGAAGGCCAGGCTCTCAGGGACAGACACAAGGCAGAGGGTGGGTCAGAGCTGGCATTTTCATAATCAAGCTCAAGGCCCGGGGGCATTGGCTGAGCTATGAGGAAGGAACCTGTACAAACCCTGGAGCCAAATATCTGGGTTTGAATCCCTGATTTATTACTGATTTGCTGTGTGGCCAGGCTCTAATCCCACAGAGTTCCTGAGAGGATCCAAGGACTTGATGTGTAATATGCTTAGAACTGTGCATGATACAAACTATGTAGTCTTTACTACTTGGTTTTAAGCACTGCCTTTCATTCTAACAGATACCAGCCATGCGTGGGAGGAATTAGCAAGAGAGGATATAATCTAAAGCTTATCAAGTCACCACAGACCGAAATTCTCTTCAAGGTCCCTGAATTCCAGGTGTGGACACAATTGACTATTTTAGGATCCTATTCACCAAGCACTCTGCCAGTCCTGCTCTCACAGGTTCAAGGACTTGGCAGGAAGAACCCCACAGGTGGGAGGCCTTTAGCATTCCCCCGGGGCAAAGCCAAGCCAGAGGATCAGAGATCAGCAGATTCTGCAAACAATGGACTTAAGGCAAGATTCTAGAGTGTGCTATTAAAGCAATCACCTCACCAAGGGAAGAAGCAAGGGTCACTTACATTCATTACCATTCATTGGAACAGATTAACAATATGCGTTTCCTGATTGGCTCCCAGCACCACCCCGTATTTAGATAAAGAAAGATGTAAACTGACTTCAAGTATTTGAAGTGTTCCTGTGTGAATGGCTAGACAGAAAAATCAACAGGACCCTAATATCCAAGGAATCGGAGCTTCTGAAAAACAGATTTCAGGCCAACGATAGTGAAACCTAACTCACAGTCAGCCTGCGGGTTGCAAGTTGCCTGCGTGCCAGTGGGTCATTCTCAGCTCTTGTGCAGTCTTGTGTGAGTCCCAAATACTCCTCCTACAAGCTGCTGGGCAGGCTGTGTTCATGGTTTGTGGAATTGTGCACAGTGGGACAGTAATGTTCACACTAAAATCCAAATTTTTCTCTTTTCCGAAGAATTCTAATACACAACACAAGCAAGCATTCCCTTATGGCAACGACAGGCAGTGGCGCTGAGCGGAAGCTGCCCCCTGTGGACGGACCGGTGTATGCACTCCCACGCCTGAAACGTCACTAGTTGGGTCACCTGCCCGCAAGGCATTTGAGTTAAGATCTCAGATAATCTTGTTAATAACAGGTGGAAAGGAAGATCTCCTTGAGAGTCTCTGATTCTCTAAGCCCCAGTCTAAAAGTCATTCAGTGACTCTATTTCTTGTTGTTATTTATGAGGCTAGCAGGCGTTGTGTATTCTTTTTAATAAGAAGAACCTAGCACCATTCTCTGCTTTAAACATATGTCCATTTTGGCAACTCCTTGGCCAGCAGCTGCTAGGTTTCTTTCTCAAATTTCAAAGTAACTTTAAGGCCAGGAAATGCAAATGCTTCCCCAAGAATTTTTGATGCACGCCTGTGGCTGATAAATGCTTGATAAAGGGTAAATGACTACATCAGCTATCTGTTTTTAAGTGACTTCCATCATATTACTTCAATACACGCTCCAATTAAATCTATTGAATTCCTTGATATTTAACTACTCCTTGCTTGGCAGACATTGTTACTTTATAGTCTTGACAAAACAAAGATCATAAAGGGAACAGCTTAATTAATGTGTTATGACAGATCATACTATGATCATAAATGCAAAAAAATAGAATCAGAGTGCCACTATTCAAAACGAAATGGTGGTACAAAAGACAACAATAACAATAAGCAAGGTTTGTGGGTATTTCTAACACAAGTAAAGCTGCTTTTGCAAAAGCTAGCACTGCTGGCTGGAACTTGGATGTAATAAGTGGGAGGGTGTGTTTCTAAATATAATCTAAATTAATCCTCTTGGTCATTAGCTATCATGCAGTCTCACTGTCCTCAAAACTTGGAAACAAGAAAATCCTCAGGGAAATTCTCAGCAGAAATGTGATATTTGTTAGCTTTGGTAAATGTGTCTGCTAAATATGATGAAGGGAAACACTCGCGACCAACAATTAGAAAATATACAGGAAACCATAACCTGATGGAAAGCAAGCAAACTGGCATCTTCAAAAGCAAAACAAAAACACGAATAAAAACAAAACCAAAATCCAAACTATTTCATTGTTTTCAAATGTCCAGAACCATATAACATGAAAGAAAACCTATTCATTTCTATTTTAAAAATAGATTTGAATTCTATGAAAACTTTTGGAAGATAAATATCTGGAGAGACTTACAGGATTTTCTGATTAAGGAGAAGAACACACTATTGAAAGCCCTCTGGATATCTGTTTCTGAAATATTTCCAGCTTCATCGGAAATGAGTACATTCTCCAAAACTATTGGGTTTCTTTGGTTTAAGACATTGCTGGCATGGTTCTCCTTTTTGCGTTTAAATGATTGCAAATGAAGGTAACTTACAAATGACAACAATTCTGTACCGTGACTCCCACTTGTCTGCCAATTATATGCCTACAAGGGCTGTTCTATCAGAACAAAGAGAACTGGCAGAGCATAGCACAAGGCCTGGGGGCAAAGCATGGAGTCTGCAGTTTGCATTTGCCCATTGCTGTGCTTTGCAAGTTCTTCCTCTTATCCAAACTCAAGAAAAACTTGGAAGGTGAAAATGGGCAAATGCATTACAGGCAGGAATCCGAAATGTCCCATAGAGTCGAATAATACAATGTTTGCAACCTCTATTTTGATAATGTATGTGCTTCCATTTAATTCCTAATTTAGGTATTAACAAAATGATCTTCTTTTAGATGGAAAAGGTTCATATGATAGATGGGAACCAATAGTAGGGAACAGGAGGGCTGGCTTGACAGTGGTTCACATGAAACAATATTTGTCAGCCATGTCTGCACTACACTGGGCATTCTCAGGGAAACATTGCAACCTATAGAGAACAATGAAGAGGGGAAGTAGCTTAATCTGAAGCATCTTTTTTTTTTTTTTAAGATTTATTTGAAAGTCAGAGTTACACAGAGAGAGGAGAGGTCTTCCATCCACTAGTTCACTCCCCAATTGACCGCAACAACCAGAGCTGTGCCAATCCAAAGCCAGGAGCCAGGAGCTTCTTCTAGGTCTCCCACATGAGTGCAGGGGCCCAAGCACTTGGGCTATCTTCTACTGCTTTCCCAAGCCATAGCAGAGAGCTGGATTGGAAGTGGAGCAGCCGGGGCTCGAACCGGCGCCCATATGGGATGTCGGCGCTTCAGGCCAGGGAGTTAACCCACTGTACCACAGCGCCGGCCCCTGAAGAATATTTTTTAAAAAGATTTATTTATTTTATTTGAAAGTCAGAGTTACAGAGAGAAAGAGTGAAATCTTCCATCCACCAATTCACTCCCCAAATGGCCACAACAGCCAGGGCTGGGCCAGGCCGAAGCCAGGAATCAGAAACTTCTTCCAGGTCTTCCATGTGGGTGCAAGGGCCCAAGTACTTGGGCCATCTTCCACTGCTTTCCCAGGTGCATTAGTTGGGATCTGGCTGAGAAATGAAGCAGTCAGGACCCGAACCAGCACCCATATGGGATGCTGGCCCTGCAGACAGAGGCCCTGCCACACCACAGTGCTGGACCCAAAAAGGATCTTCTTTAACCATTGGAAGTATGTTCATACAAAGGTCACGATCAATTATGTAATCTTTCCGAGAATGGTAGATTTTATGAACAAGCACCTGATCAGACTAACAGAACCAACTGAAACAACCAGAGTTGCTTATAATCCCTGGCAAGGAAGGGAGCCCCTTCCCATTAGGGAAGCCAGAGGACCATCCAGCTCGGATGCAGGAGGCCTTAGATTGCCTTTCACTTTTAAAAGGTCCTCAAATTCTTAGACTCAACTGACTTTATAGTTTTGAATGTTAGCTTGCAAAATCAAGGCAGTTCTCTCGGTTTTGTTTCTTTGGTTTTGAAATCTGAGTTTTGTTTATTTTTACCTTCTTTTTATCCTGTTAAAATTCTCCTTGCATCACTTTTTTTTCCCATTGTCATTTTATCTAATCTATTGCATCGGTACCCCTAATGATAAGAAGTTTTTCTCCCTAACAAGTGTACTCATATTTGTATCAGTCTAAAATTGCTTTGCATCATTCCATTTTTCTTAGGCTCTGAACAACTTTAGGGAAAAAATAAAAAACCACAAGATTCACTTATGCAAAAGCAAATAAGTTTTAGGAAAATGATGACCAGCTGCTTAATTTAAAACCAAAAAAGACAAAATTACACTGTCTTAGTTATTCTTAAGTGTTGAAATTTAACTGAAATGTGATCCCTGTTAAACATAAGAGTGGGAATAAGAGAGGGAAGAGATGTATAATTTGGGGCATGCTCAGGCTGACTTGCCCCAATTGGTAGAGTTGGAAACATACCAGGGGATTCCAATTCAATCCCATCAAGGTGGCATGTACCAATGCCATCTCACTAGTCCAAGTGATCAATTTCAGTTCACAATTGATCATAATGAAAGGACTAAGAGTCAAAGGGAGCACATAAACAAGTCTAGTATCTGCTAACACCAACCGATAGAATAAATAAAGGGGAGAGTGATCCAACATGGGAAGTGAGACACTCAGCAGACTCATAGAATGGCGGATGTCCTAAATAGCACTCTGGCCTCAGAATCAGCCCTAAAGGCACTCGGATCTGGCTGAAAAGCCCATGAGAGTATTTCAGGCATGGAAAGCCAAGACACTCTGGCAAAAAGATCTCTGTGAGTGAGATCCCAGTGGAAAGAACAGGTCTTCAAAGAGGGAGGTGCCTTTCTCTGAAGAGAGGAGAGAACCTCCACTTTGACTATGACCGTGTCTAAACAAGATAAGAGTCGGAGAACTCAGAGGGCTTCCATAGCCTTGGAAACTCATAACTGGTGCATGGGGAGATTACTGATGCCATAAACAGGAGTGTCAATTTGTAAAGTCAACAGCAGGAGTCACTGTGCACTTACTCCTCATGTAGGATCTCTGTCCTTAACGTGCTGTACACTGAGGCTTAATGCTATAATGAGTACTCAAACAGTATATTTCACTTTGTGTTTCTATGGGGGTGCAAACGATTGAAATCTTTACTTAATGTACACTAAACTGATCTTCTGTAAAAAAAAAAAAAAAAAAAAAAAAAAGAAATTATCAATTCCCAACTTGACTCTCACTGGGATTAAACATGACAATAGGTCTGATCTGATCTCATCATCATTTAAAAAAAAAATCATCTATTATTTTTCACTTTATGTTTCTGTGTGGGAGCAAACTGTTGAAATACTTACTTAAGGTATACTAAGCTGATCTTCTGTATATTAAGATAATCGAAAATGAATCTTGATGTGAATGAAAGGGGAGAGGGAGTGGGAAAGGGGAGGGTTGTGGGTGGGAGGGACGGTATGGGGGGGAAGCCATTGTAACACATGAGTCGTACTTTGGAAATTTATATTCATTAAATAAAAGATAAAAAAACAGAAAAAAAAGTATAGTAATAATAATAATAATAATAACTAAAGTACATGGTCCAAGCTGATTGCCCTTGAGGATCAAGGCACTATGTTGTAGGTTTGGCCTTTATCATTTAACCTAATCACCTGACAGACAATCCTGCAAGTAGAAATTATTAGCTTCATTCTATAAATGAGAAAATCATATGGTAGAGTGTAAAGAACTATGAAATTGGCCTTGAATTTATATTCTGATTCCAAAGTCTCTGCTTTTTAAGTTAAACCAACTTAGCAGAAATAAAGTGGCCTTTGGAATAGAAGCTGTGCTTTTAAAAGATTGAAGGAAACAACAGTAAGCAGGACATTGAGTGAAAAGCTATAGGGTTTTAACAAGCAGCTTCCAGATTAAGAGAAAAATCATCTCGAAGTTAGGGAGGTTAGGCTGTTACAAGACAGGTGCAAAAAATGGTGCCAAAAGGCAAGTATACTAGATATTACCAAATCCCAGAACAGCAGAAATCAACCAATTAGAAAAACTCAATTGCTTATATAGGATTTTTAAATTTTTATTTATTTATTTAATTTACTAAAGAGGGAGTGAGACACAGAGAGAGAGAGAGAGAGAGAGAGCGCTCCCATTTGCTGGTTGACTTCCCAAATACCAGATAGGTGGGAACTAAATCCAGGTCTCCCACATGGGTGGTAGGAACCCACCATTTGAGACTGTGCTTGCTGCCTGCCATATTGTACATTAGCAAGAAGCCGGAATTACAGCAGAACAGAGATTCAAACCCAGTCACTCCACATGAGTGTGGAGTTCCAAGTAGTCATCTTCCTAATCAGCTTCCAAACTGGGGGATTCTAAGTCTTGAAGGCAATATTATAAAATGTTGAGGCTAGACTTCCAATTGTACAGCATGAACCCTCTCAATCTTCAATTGTCTGTCTCTCTTTTCCCTTCCTCACAACTTGTGTCAAAAATCCAACCATGGGGTCTGGCGCTGGCTTCCCATGTGGGCACTAGGTTCTGGTCCCGGTTGCTCTTCTTCCAGTCCAGCTCTCTGCTGTGACCCGGGAAGGCAGTGGAGGATGACCCAAGTGCTTGGGCCCTGCACCTGCATGGGAGACCAAGAGGAAGCACCTGGCTCCTGGCTTCTGATTGGCACAGAGCCGGCCGTCGTGGCCATTTGGGGAGTGAGCCAACAGAAGGAAGACCTTTCTCTCTGTCTCTCTCTCTCACTAACTCTGCCTGTCAAAAAAAAAAAAAAAAATCCAACCATTCCCAACCTCTCTATTGTTGCTGATTTCTGTTTTGCTTCTATTTTGCCCTGAAACACCATGGACTTGCACAGTCTGAAATATCATACACTGGAAAAAAACCAGATTTTGTGGTCAGATACACATTGTAAATCAATGTACCAGAGAAGAGTATTTTGTGACTATTAAAGCAATGTTCTTCACTTCCCCTTTTTAACTCCTTTTAGCTTTGCTTCTCCAATGGGAGCCTTGAAGTTTATTGCTCTAGGAAAGAAAGAAACTAGAACAAAGAAGCTATTGATCCACTTTGATTCTCAGAGCTCACTTTCATGACCTCATCAGGGAGAACCAGGCTGTCAGGGGAGGCAGAGAGGTCTAAATCTCAAAGCACTACATTAAGTACAGAGAATGGCAGGGCTGATACAGCTGATTACAAATCCCACCCTTGCAGCCTGGGTGAAAGGAAGCAGGTAAAAGTAGGTTACACAAGTGCATGCTGCTCTCCTATCCCAGACAGAAAATTTGGGGCAGAAGGTCCTAGATTTAGAAGATTTTCTAAATTGGTGACCAGATAGTAAAAGTCATCCTTCTGATCACACAGAAAGAAGAAAGGAAGGTCCCGGTTGAGTTCTCCCAAGATAGATGTTCCCTCCGAGCCTGAGGTGGCGCACAGAAGTCATTCAAAGTATAACTTAGGTGACTAGAAAGCCAGAGTGGCTAAGACAAAGTGTTCCAGGGACTGAATGAACGCCAAAGATATCTTAAGGCCAGTAACCAAAGAGAACTACTTGTCCCTGATGTGAATTTATAGAGAATAGATGACAACCTCAATCTCTAAGTTTAGCAGAGGAACAACAATCATAGATAAACAAGAGACATCCCCATGGGGACCAGGGGCCAGTACACAGCCACGACAGATCTGAGGAGCTCTTTCCTCTCACCACAAGAGCCCCCTCTCCAATAGAGCTAGACACCGTGTTGGGGAGGAGCAGGAGGAGAGGAAGGGAATCAAAATATTGGGATTTAAACCAAAAAACACTATGTTGCCTACAGACAACTGTTGGATGAAACTGAAGTTATTGGATTAGGATAAATTGTTCCATCTTCCAACTCAGTAGATTAGGTTCCAAAAAGAAAAAGTTGATATCAATTGTACTACATGGAAACATGGAAGCAATCTAAGAATAACCTTATATTATGTGTAATGGAATTCACAGAGTTTCTTAAGATGAAAAACACAAATTAAAAGGAAGGTAGGAGTGATGTGTAATTATTTTAGATTTATTTCCAGATAAACATTTTAACAAGAATAAATTGATTGTTTCTTTTTAAAATAAATCAAACCAGCAAAACCCTTTATGAAACTGAAAAAATTTATTGCAGATAATTTTTTAAAATAAGCTGTTTTACCACAAAGGGAGAGCAGGAAAGAAAGAAAAGAGGGAGGAGGAAGATGGGAAGAAGGACACAGGAGGGAAGGCATTTTGCATAGCAAGAATGCTAGATATCACATCACATTTCCTTCAACTTTGCAGCAACATTGACCACTGTTTGAGATCATTGATACTAGCATTCTTCCAACTGAAACAGAAAGTAGATATTCACTTAAATAAGTAAGTAGAATTAACTCTATGGAGCATATACACAAAGATGAGATTTTAAATTGATCATAAAACATTTTGATGAAAATGAATTACTACATATTGATCAATTATAAATTTTATCATATTTATCCTTGCTATATACCTTGCTAATAGCATGAATTTTAAATAATTTTGAATAAGTACGAGAAAGTTTGAATTCTGTGTTTTACTCTTATTTCCTAATATAGATTTTTGAGAACAATGTGCTCTTTCCCTCTGGAAATTCTTTTTGTACAGTAAGAAATATACCATGTATTCCTTTAGTATTAAAACTTGTTTGAGGAGACGGTTCTGTGGCACAGTGGGTAAAGCCACCACCTGCGGTGCCAGTATCCCATATTGGCGCAGGTTCAAGTCCAAGCTGCTCTACTTCTGATCCAGCTCTCTACTATTGCCTGGGAAAGCAGTAGAAGATGGCCCAGGTCCCTGGGCCCCTGCACCCATGTGGTAGTTCTGGAAAGAGCTCCTGGCTCTTGGCTTCGAATCAGCGCAGCTCCAGCCATTGCAGCCAATTGGGGAGTATACCAGTGGACAGAAGACCTCTTTCTCTCTCTGCCTCTCCTTCTCTCTGTGTGTAACTCTGACTTTCAAATAAATAAATATATCTAAAAAAATTTGTATGATAAACTTGCTATTTGGAGGCTGGTCTTGTGGCATAGTGGGTAAAGTCATTGCCTGTGACACTGGCATCCTAAATGGGCACCGATTTGAATCCAAGCTACTCCATTTCCAGTTCAGTTCCCTGCTAATGGCTTCAACAAAATACTAGCTAGTCCAACCCAACAACATATCAGAAAGATCAATCACCCAGACCAAATGGGATTTATCCCTGATATGCAGGGATGGTTCAGCATTTGCAAATCAATCAGTGTGATAAAGCACATTAACAAATTGAAGAATAAAATCCAAATGATTATTCAATAAATGCAGAGAAAGCATTTGATAAAATACAACATACTCTCATGATGAAAACCTTAAGCAAACTGGGTATAGATGGAACATTCTTCAACATGACCAAGGCAATATAGGAGAAACCCACAGCCACCAATGCATTGAGTGGGGAAAAACTGGAAGCATTTCCACTAAGTTCCAGAACCAGACAAGAAGGCCAGCCTCCACCATTGCTATTCAACATAGTCCTGGAACTTTTAGCCAAATCCATTAAACAAGAAAAAGAAATGGAAGGGATACAAATTGAAAAGGAGGGAGTTACACTATCTGTTTGCAGATGACATAATTCTATATAAAGGGAACCAAAATACTCCACAAAGAGACTACTGGAACTCAAAAGAGAGTTTGATAAAGTTGCAGGATACAAAATTAACACACACAAAAATCAATAGTCTTTGTATACATGGACAATGTTATGGCTGATGAAAAACTTAAAAGTCCAGAAGTATTCACTATAGCCACAAAAAATTTTAATACCTTGTAATAAATTCAACAAAGAAGGTGAAAGATCTCTACAATGAAAATTACAAAATATTGAAAGAAAGGAATAGAAGAAGACACACACAAAAATTTAAAAAATCTTCCATAATCTTGGATTGGAAGAATTAGTATCATCAAACGTCCATACTACCAGAAGTAATTTACAGACTCAATGTGATCCCAATCAAAATACCAATGATATTCTTCTCAGATCTAGAAAAAAATGATGCTGAAATTCATATGGAAATACAAGAGACTCCAAATAGCTCAAGCAATCTTAAATAACAAAAACAAAGTGGAGGCATCACAACAGCAGATTTCAAGTCATGCTACAGGGCTGTTATAACCAAAACATCCTGGAACTGGCACAAAAATAGTCATATAGACCAGTGGATCATAATAGTATCCCCAGAAATTAATCCACATATCTACAACCAACTAATCTTTGAAAAGGAGCTAAAAATCAATCCCTGGAGAAAGGAGTCTTCAACAAATGGCATTAAAAATGCTGTGAAAATTCAACTTCCATGTGAAGAAGTATTAAACAAGATCCTTACCATACCACTTATAAAAAAATCAACTAAAACGGAATCAAGGATAGAAATCTTTAATCTGATATCAAATTACTAGAGGGAAACACTGGGGGAAACTCCTCAAGATATTGTCATAGGAAAATACTTCTTAGAAAAGACCCCAGAAGCACAGGCAATAAAAGCAAAAGTTGACAAATGGGAATACATCAAGCTGAGAAGCTTCTGCACTGCAAAGGAAACACTCAGCGAAGTGAAGAGGCAACCAAGAAATAGGAGAAAATGTTTGCAAACTATGAAATTGATAAAGGATTAATATTCAGGATCTATATAGTGCTCAAGAAGCTCAACAGCAATAAAACAATGTTAAGAAATTGGCAAAGAACTTGAAAAGACATTTTTTGAGAGATGAAATACAAAAGGCCAACAGACACATGAAAAAATTCTTAGGATCTCTAGCCATCAGAGAAATGTAAATAAAAACCACAATGAAGTTTCCCTTCACCCCAGTTAGAATGACTTCATCCAAAAATAAAAAAATAACAAATGGTGGCAAGGATGTTGGGTAAAAGGTATCCTAATACACTGGCAGTGGGAATGCAAACTAGTACCACCGTTATGGAAAACAACACAGAGATTCCTCAGAAGTCTGAAAATAGATTTACAATATGACCCAGCCATTCCTCTCTTGGAAATTTACACAAACAAAATGAAATCAGTATATGAAGGAGTTATTCTGACCCCCTTGTTATTGCAGCTCAATTCATAATAGCTGATATGGAATCAACCCAGATGTCCATCAACTGATGACTGGATAAAGAAATTATGGTATTATGGTATATATACACTATGGAATACTACTCAGCCATAAGAAAGAATGAAATTCTGTCTTTTGAAACAAAATGGATACAACTGAAAACCATTATGGTTAATGAAATAAACCAGATCCAAAAAGACAAATATTATATGTTCTCTCTAATATGTGGTAGTTAATATAGAATATAAAAAAGTATAGGAACATAATTGGCATAATTTGATTGTTATTTTAGCTCTTGATTGTAATCCTGTTGAACTTTGGTCTTTATACTTTTTACTCATTGAATATTATGATTAGTGGTGCATTAACCCTGTGATTATAGAGTAGACTGCAATTATTCCTTTACAAAAATTAAAGAAAAAAATGAAGGAAGGAGGGCAACTGAAGGAGGGAAAGGGAGAGGGTGGGAAGTATGATTACCTTTTTTTCAAATTGTACTTACAAAATACATGAAATCTGATCTCTTTACATTAATAAAAAGAAAAAAAATAGAAACATAAATTCCATAATTAGTCTAAGTAATTTTCTTTGTAAAGTTTTATGAATTTATCAGAGAAAATACCTTATTATGCCTAGAGATTATTGTGTCAATTAAGAATAAATAGAGAAAAACAAAAAGAAAAAAATTACTATTTGGGGGTGGGCATTTAGCATGTTAGTTGTGGCTGCTTAACATCTACACCAAGAGCCTGTACCCCATATCAAGGTTCCTGGGTTCAAGTCCTGGCTGTACTTTCACTTCCAGTTTTCCACTAATGTGCATCCTATGAGGAAGCAGATGACGGCTCAAGGGGTCCCTACCACCCTCATGGTATACCCAGATTCAGTACCAGGCCCCTGGCTTCAGCCTAGCCCAGCCCCAACTGCTGTGA
This sequence comes from Oryctolagus cuniculus, assembly GCF_964237555.1. Classification (NCBI taxonomy): domain Eukaryota; kingdom Metazoa; phylum Chordata; class Mammalia; order Lagomorpha; family Leporidae; genus Oryctolagus; species Oryctolagus cuniculus. Next base: position 65,169,280 of record NC_091439.1, read on the forward strand.
GGATTTAGGAAGTCAACCAACAGAAGAGAGTAATAGCTCTTTCTCGTTCTTCCTTGCTTCCTCCCTCCCTCCATTTCAAATAAATTAAATTTTTTTTCTATATTACAATTCTGAAAAGCTTATATTCAACACTAAGTTTGACAGCTTCTTAATTCTGAAAGAGTTTTCTGTTGGCATCTGTGGTTATATTAATAAATGTAATGATTTCAAATTGCATAATAAAATGTGTCAACATTTGGAAAATATACATAATTCAGCAAACTAGTATTCCCCAAATAATAAAGTTATGATGCTATCAACCAGACATGGTTAAATGACCCATTCACATTATAAGATACAAATGGATTTTAATGTAACTTTAATGTAACTGCACAAAAAGTCAATTGCTATGGCTTCAAATTCCACATTAGAACCAACTTTTAAAAACTACAATTTCGTAGTTGTGATGCAATATCCCAAAAGATTTTCCAGTTATCTTTTAAGACTGTTACAATATCCTTTCAAACTTCTTATCTCAACATACTTTAATCATAATAACATATTTCAAAAGATTGAATTCAGAAGCAGATATAATAATCCATTTGTCTTAAACTAAGTTAGATACTAAAGTTATTTTAGAAATGTAAAACACTGTCGCTCTTCTCAGTAATTTCTTTTTAATTCTAGAAAACTTGAATATTTTAGTACAAATGTTAATTGCATTAACTTGCAACTCATTTATCATTTTGGAATTTTAAATAAATGCATATTTTCTCCCATTTCTAAGTTTTAATTTCTAAAATATTGCATATTGGAAGATATAAGGCCTATAAACAAAAACTCTTTGGAGAACCATAATTATTTCTAAAAGTACCAAGTAGCTATGAAACCAGAGCCTGAAAACTTCTGACCTAGATGTCACCAAATATGCAAATACTTAACTACAATGAAATAAAATATTCACTCCAGATCTCTCCAGCTGCCACATTTCGAAACCTGAACCCACCCTTCACTGTTTCTTGATGAGGTTCCTTGCAAGTCAACAGGACTTTTCAGTCCTGTGGCCATGATTCGTCTCTGAAGGCACAATTATAGCTTCTAGGATTGTAAGCACCTTGCAACATGTGAAATGGCAACTCAACCTTCTCTACCCAGCAACTTTAGAATCAGAGATGTACTAGGGAGGTAGAACGAAGGAGAGAATTCGAACACAGAAGCTAAAAGACTGGCCTCTCCAATGACATCAATTCTCCCTAAAATTATTCATGGAGACAACATAATAAAGCTTGCAACAGGAGTGTGTGCACACTGATAAAGAAAGGAAATGAGGAGCTCCTCCCCTGGCCCTCAGCCCTGCCAAGCCCTGGAACTCCCTGCACCACCCTGCCCTTGTCCTGAAGATGCACTCCTGCCCTGCCGGCCTCGCCAAGGTCACCCCCAAGCTGTGGCAAGCAGAGCTCCAGAAAGAAGCCGCAGGAATTCTTCAGAGGTGTTTCGTGGCATTCTTTCAAAACAGCGCAGCAGAAAAACAGATTTCACTTATGGTCAGAATATACGTCCAACACAATCATCTCAGACCTTTGCACTAAGTGTGCTTTTCTTTCTCAGGGAAATAAATAGACACATCACAAGCACGATTTCAAAACCAGCTGGCCATAGTCACCTAAAATAGACAGATAATGGCGGCAGTTGGACGCTGTCCTGGGTGTTGGCTTTTTCTGGAAGCTGGAATTGGAATATAACTTGAACAATCAGAAAGTGGCTTCCTTCTCTACTTTCTGGATGCTGAAATCATTTGATGCCCATCATTGATGAAAGAGAAGGTTTTTTTTTTTTTTTTTTTTTTTGTCTCTTGAAGGAAACATACATACAGAGGTAGATAAGAAGAAAAGTCTCAAAAGTCTCAACTCCACCCCAGAACTGGTGTGAGAAGCCACAAACCTGCTGTGCTAGATGTATAAACCATTAAGACCACCCACCATAAATGAAATACAGCATGTTGTCTCTGCTTTCCCTTGCATGGGGTTATATAACCATCCTGCTGAACTTTTTGATGGGTGGCTGTTTGGGGCTGTCTCAAACAGCAAAACTGTTCAGTCTTCTGACCCAATTTAGTTATCATGGGAGCTCTGAGCTCGGAACTGGCTGCAGAATCACATCTATTATTAAAGAACATTTTTCTAAAAACAGATTGCATTGTTAGAAGCTTTTCCTACAAGAAGGTAAAATCAAATAAGGAAGCATTTTGGATCATGGAGTAAGAACATAGCAAATAATTAAATACTAACAATTTATGTTAAATATATAGCATAGCCGGAAGCACTGATGAGCCATGGTTTGATTGAAGGCACTTTAGCCCCCCTCCTTTGTGGACAATGGACCACTTGCTTCTGAAAGGGTTTGGACATTTGGGTTCAGATAATGCTCTCTTCTGCTTGGTTCTGTAGGGAGGAGACATTGGTTCCTGGTGCTATTTAAATGTAAAGTTTCCTCCTCTGCATATGCCCAGATGCTGTTATGTTTGGGTTCAGAACACCGTGGAGGCTCAGGTCAAGCTGGTCTTCATTGGCTGAGAGAGCCCACTCCACCTACCCCAGCTGGTATTGAATCAGGGATCCCAGTTCCAGCCTAAATTCTGTGCACCATAAGGTCTGGACATGTGAAAGCAAGAGGAATAACAGACCCACCAGAGAAGGGTTGCATAAAGAACACAAGGGCATTTGGGAAATAACTGAACCTAAAGGAAGAGTTTCACATGAACACAAAGTTGACCAAATTTGAATGCCTTAGCCTCAGAGGGAATAGGAAGACACAATACTGATTGGGGTCTAAGACTTCCTGCCAACCACAAGTCCACGTTTGAGTTCCAGGGAGTGAAAAATGCAGGCAAGACTTATAAAGGATATAAAATCTCCAAAACCTCCAGGTCTACAGGGCAGCACCTCTGCAGGACCTGTTATCTGGGAACAAGAGGGAGTTCTCGTTTCAACAGATAAGCCCACATGGTCTGCATGGACAAGATGCACAGACATTTGTCACATGCAGTTCCTCCCAAGAAGCCCACGCCTTAACAGAAGAACAGCTCCATCTACGAACAGAGACCGCCACAGCAGCTACGAACAGAGACCGCCACAGCAGCTACAAACAGGGACCACCACAGCAGCAGCCACAGCCAAGGAGTTCTTTTCATCTCACTGAAGCCCAGGACACAGAAGAGAGTACCACAAGATCTTGCCGTGTTGGAAATCAGTGTGATGTTGGAACTGTGGAATACCTTCAGTTTAGTTCAGTGCTGCCCTTGGAGGCATCAGTGGGAAGTGAGAATGACATGAGCACATAGGGAGCCCTTGGTTTTCTCTACTCACTAACACACTCAACAATGAACACACACACACACACACTTACAAAGGCACACCTACCCATTATTCATTCACCCTGCAATTTTAACAATACCTGCTAGTAAACCATCTGTGCTAGGTGCTCAGGACTGGGTGGTGAGGAAGACAGGTGTGACAGGTTTCTTAGGGGCTGTGTTACACATCAACTTGCTCCTTGACCAACACTGAGTTATCCAAGAGTGGGTCCCCGACTCCAGCTGGGCCAGTTGTGCTGTTCCTCCTGCATGACCATAGTTGATAGACTCAGAGAAAAGCACCTGACCCACACCAAGCCAGTGAGACTCTTGTTGGCAGTCTCTTTGGGGTACCTAGATTACAAGATTACAGATTTGGGGGTGCCTGGATAAGATTGCAAAAGTCAGAAATGATCAACATGTGGCTTGGAAAAGAGGAGGAAGCTGATTTGAAGAAAGGGATATACATAAAGTAGGTGCAGTGAGGTGACCAGGGGGAGAGAGACTCCCAACAGGGGTGAATTCCCTGACCCCATTTCTCCTGAGACCACTGCAATCCTGCCATGGGGTTTCACCAGCTAATGAAGGCTGAGTTAAACTGGGTTTCTATCTCTGGCAACCAAAAGAACCCCCAACTGATTAACCCCAACTGTGAAGGGTGGCAGCGATTGGAAGAGCTCTCACAAGACTCATTGTGAACTCTAGTTCTCAGCAGCGGGCACCACAGGAGGGCTAGAGTGACAGCCCATGACCTGTTACAGCTACAAAAGATGACATTGGTGAGTTCAAACAAAACACGCCTTGGAAGTGTCCAGAAATACTGGGGAGAGGGGAGACTGCAAGAAGGGATAGACCTAATCAAATAACTGATTTTTGACACTATTATTCAGTGGTTAGCTCCAGCTGGTGTGGTTTGAAGAATGAGAGGCTACCAGGATAGGAGGCATTGCTTTACAGAGTTTATGGAACTTCTTCTATTTGTCGCTTATTGTAGTACAGGCAATTTTATTATGTAGAAAAAAAGCTTTTGTGCACCAAAGCTTTGCTGATCAAAGCACTATATTTTTCCAGCCAAAATTTAGGATAAACTAGATATGGCCTTACTTTCCCTCCTCTTTTCTTCCAAAGGATGTCTCTCTTCCACTTAAACACTTCTAACTTGGTGTCACAAATTGATGAAGAATATTAGTTAGGGGCTCTTAAATATGGTCTCAAATCCACAATCAATCATATCTGGATTAGAGAATCAAAGATCCTTTCTCTCCCTTTCCAGTTTTGTGTTTTCCCCATCTGTTAGACCTCTAAACCAGATCCTGCTGCTTTTCTTGACACCTGTTGTGTTTATTTAGAACCTGTTTTTACCAGAATCATTTCAACACAGTACAGATACCAGATCTGATCTTCATGAGCTTTTCAGAAAAGGCAATAAACAACACAGGAGAAATAAAAGACAGAAAGATGTTGCCAGGCATACAAAGCAATATAAGTCAATTATCAGACTGTGCAGATGACTTTTTCTGGCAGCAAAAAAAAAAAAAAAAAAAAAAAAAAAAACTACAAAATGGCTTTATTAATTTTGGCTTAATCTCTCACCCACCTTCTTCACAGGCTCATGCAATGAAATTAAAGATAATTCCTGGTGTTGTATGAAAGCCAATGTTTGCAGTTTAGTAGACTGCTCTGCACCTTATCAGATAATGAAATGTAAACACAAGTTGCTTGTGTCTACAAAGCATCATTATTCATAAACAACACACACACACACACACACACATGCATACACACGCATTTTGCTTTCTCAGAGATAGCTAACAGCATGCTATCTGATATGCCTTGCTGTGCATAGGGAGTTTTACTGCTATCTTATATGTTTGTTTACATTTAATTTTTGTTCAGCCAAAAGAGAGTTATTAATAATTTGAGACTATAGTTAAGTGGTCTCTAATTTTGCTCAAAAATGCAACCGTGGAATCAAGAGTTAGCCTGAAACAAACAACTCTTTTTTTTTTTTTATTTTATTTACTTATTTGTTGGAAGCAAAAACGAACACCGTTTTATAACCAAACAGAGTTTAGGTTTTTAACAAGCAGAGTGCAAGTTTCAATACCTTGTTCATGCTAACAGAAATGCATCTGTTCAGAAAGTGATTAAAATCCAAAAAGCCCAAGGGCTTCCGTGGCGTAAATACTGCCTGGGCTACAGAGCTCTTGGCTCTGGGACTGAGCCAAACGTTCCAGAATGCTGGCAGAAATCCCACTCAGTATCTCCCTCCAGACCAAAGGCAGAAGCAGTAAACAAACCCATCAATCCCCAGCAACTGGGAAGTGCTGAAAGCCATAAGTTTCAACTACCAACACAGGAAGAAGCTGATAAATCGCCTTCCATCACCCCTCCTGCTAAGCACACACACAGATCTTGTGTGGCTGTGAACTTGTTGAAAACATGGAATACACAATATTGAGCAGAAATAAGACAAAGGCCTGAAACCATCTAGAGGAAGGATGCCTCTGATAGGACTTTTTTTTAAATACAGCACAGCATACTTGCTTTTATTTTTGTACTTAAAATTCCTACTACATCTTTCTGGGATATTTGTAATTCTGTAGAGACACAATTAACCTCCTGTCACCTCAGATGTAAGAATCAACAGCTTCTTCTTTCTTTTAAAACTATTTATCAAACAGCTACTTGAGGCTACATATTGTGTATTTGGAGAGACCATAAAAAATGTGAAAGATGTAGGGAATATAAAGGAATAAACAACATAGACAAATAAAACACAGTTTCTTCTTTCAAAAACTTGTGTTCTCAGTGCACTTGTAGGGGTCTATAGATAGGTGATTGATAGATAGATAGATAGATAGATAGATAGACAGACATAGATAGATAGATAGAATCTATCTGTAGATATCTAGATCTACCCAAAGATAGAGATATAGATAGATATAAATATAAACACTTATATTGATATAATTGATAAACAGATTCCTAGATACTCAGATAGATATAGAGATATATGTGTATATATATCTTTCTACCTATATCTATCTATATAGATGATAGATATTGATACGTGTCTAGATATGTCTGGATAGACAGGTATCTAGATGATCGCTTGATAGATTGTTTTAAAGATTTGTTTTATTTATTTGAAAGACAGAATTACAGAGAGAGAGATACAGAGACAGAGAGAGAGATCTTCCACCCGCTTGTTCACTCACCAGATAGCCGCAACTGTCGGAGCTGTGCCGATCCAAAGCCAGGAGCCAGAAGCTTCCTCCAGATCTCCCACATAGGTGCAGGGGCCCAAGGACTTGGGCCATCTTCTGCTGCTATCTTAGGCCATAGCAGAGAGCTGGATTGGAAGAGGAGCAGCCGGGACTAGAACCGACACCCATATGGGATGCTGGCACTTCAGGCCAGGGCTTCAACCAGCTGTGCCACAATGCCGGCCCCATGGTTGATAGATTTTTTTTTAATTTGTTTATTTATTTGAAAGGCAGAGTTACAGGGAGGCAGAGAGAGAGAGAGAGAGAGAAAGGTCTTCCATTTGTTGGTTCACTCCTCAAATGGCTGCAATGGCACTGATCCAAAGCCAGGAGCCTGGAGCTTCTTCCAGTCTCCTATGCAGGTCCAGAGGCCTAAACACTTGGGCTATCTCCTGCTGCTTTCCCAGGCCATCACAGACAGCTGGATTGGAAGTGGAGCAGCTGGGACTTGAACTGCTGCCCATATGGTATGCTGGCACTGCAGGTGGTGGCTTTATCCACTACACCACAGCACCAGCCCAATAGATAGAGATTTTTAAATAGTGCAAGATAATACATGGAATTGATTCTAAAAAGACACAAGCATTTCCAATAACTAAGAGGTTCTTTTGCTGGTGGGTAATAGCTAGGTCATACTGGCTATTAATTGAGTAGCACTACTTGGATTCTTACTTTTTCCTACCTGAAATCCAGAGAGGTGTCACTGGGCTACTTTGAATAATCTATTCCTAAATTAACTTCTGATAGGTGTTGAATGGTCGTGAGTTCCAGAGTATGGGCCCTGACAATGATGTGGGGACTAATGAAATGGGAAAACAGATGAGTCGGAGAGCACATAGAGTGGGCTCCTGCAAGGCTGGAGGATAGGGGAGGGTGGAGGAGGATGAGGGCACAAAGCCCCAAGCCTCCCAGCAGTCATTCTCTACTCACACAGTGAGATCACCCAGGAAGTTTTTCAAAAAATTACATGCCTGTACCCCACCTTAAACCAATTAATCAGAACATCTGGAAGTGAGCCCTCGATATCAGATTTCTCAGCTCCTCAGATGATTTAGCAAAGCACCATCACAGAGCATAACCACAATCACCAAACTTCTCACAGGATCTTCAACCTGGGGCAGTGTCACTTCCTGATGTATCCTCCTCCGAGGTTTGCTGATTGCAGTTTGCAAGGTAATTAACTATGTCACTTGTTGTATACAGTAGAATTAACCAGAGTCCTTTAGAGATTGAGAAATACCAGCCCAAAATTATTATCTCCTGTCCTTTCCTAAATGTGTTTCCATTTCTTGTCTAGTAAGGCCAGTACAGTTTGTGACAACAAAGCCATGCCACATATGTGAAAGAGCAAGTACCTTTTATTCTCTGTTGCACAGGCCACACACACAACTGATCATGAACTAAAATGATAGTGTGTCCACAGAGTTATAAGAAATCACACCTCTGCAGTGTCCAGCTGCAGGTCTATCACAATATGGTTCTTCCTGAACCTGTTCCTCAAAATACCACAGGAACACTTGTAGTGGAGGTTCTTTAGGGAGTCATGAACCTGTTCTCACCTTCCCCTGCCTACAGGGACTAAGGATGAGGAGGGTCAACAAAAGAGATCAGCTATCTCAGACCATTATTAACCAATCTCTCCATGTGCTTCTAATAGAAAAATGAGAAGAGTATCTACAGCCTGCTCTGTAACTCATACAGCTGCAGGATTCCTATCCTGGCTGCATATCCAGGGACCCAGGGAACTCACTGAGAGACACACATGCTCAGATCTTGTCCTCCAAGGTATGGCTTAGTGCAACTTGGGTGAGACCCAGGAATCTGTTGGGGTTTTCAGAGATTTTTTTTAACATCAATTTTCATTTGAAAGACAGAGAGAGAGAGGAAAAAATCTTCCATCTGCTGGTTGACTCCCATAATGCCCACAACAGTACCCCAAAGAGGCCAGGCTGAAAGCCAAGAGCCAGGAACTTCAACCAGGTCTCCAACATAGGTATAAAGGACCCAAGTAATTGAGCCATCATCTAGTGCCTCCCAGTATGTGCATTAGCAGGAAGCTAGAATGAAAAGCAGAGCTGGGACCCAAACTGAGGCACTTTGATATCAGATGTGGGCATCCCAAGTGGCATGTTAATCTCTGTGCTAATGCAAGCCCTAAAAATCTCTATATTTAATGAGGTCTTCCAAGATACTCAGCACAGCCAGTTCAGTTATCTTCTTATTAAAAATTATTATCCTCATCATCCTAAAAAAATCAAGGCTTACCATTTGTCTAGATGATAGCTACAATACCTTTTCAAATGGGGGGGTGGCCAAGAATAAGAGTGCAAAGAGTTGTCACTTCTTATTAATGAAATTAATTATACTCTAGGGTCTCTATTTTTCAACATAGCACTTATCACAAACTGTCATATATGTATTTCCTTATTTAAAAAAAAAAAACTATTGATTTTCCCTAATAAGATGAACACTCTATAGGCATGAAATTTGTCTGTTGTGGTCACTGATGTATCCTCAGATCTTAGAAGAGTTCTTATGATTCAGAATTAACTTACCAAATAATGAATAAATGATTGAATTTTTAAATTTTATTTAAGGTATAAAATTTTCATGTATTTCATATATACAGATTCATGAACACAGTGATACTTCCCACTCTACCCTCCCTCCCACCCACACTCCCACCCTTCTTCATCCTCCCTCCCCTATTCCCACTCTTAATTTTTACAAAGATCTATTTTTAATTTATTTATACTCCTAAGGTAAAGAGTTCAACAAACAGTATGAAGAAAAAACACTTCCTCAAAAGTAGAGACAAGGGCGGTAAATGATCATAGAATCTCAACATATCGATTTCACTCCAATACATTACCTTTTAGGTACACTATTAGTTACCACAGAAATGCATAAATATTTACAACATGCTAAAAATGTTGATAAATTCATAAAGAAGAAAACCTAATTGGTCAAGCTCAGACAGAAAAATCCTCTGCACATCTTTAATTTGACATGAGTTTTAGAGGGTGCTGTTTGTTTGATCAGCTTCACAGACGCGTTACTCACCCAGCCAGCAATTTCCCTAAAATAGGAAAACTCAAGAAAATGGAATTAATTTTGAAAATTTTATAAAATAAGTTCCAATATCAAGTAGACTTGAGTTTATGGGACCTTCCTCAATGTTATAAATAATAATGTCTTGGGGCCAGTGCCGCGGCACACTAGGCTAATCCTCTGCCTGCGGCACCGGCACCCCGGGTTCTAGTTCCGGTAGGGGCGCCGGATTCTGTCCCGGTTGCCCCTCTTCCAGGCCAGCTCTCTGCTGTGGCCCGGGAAGGCAGTGGAGGATGGCCCAAGTGCTTGGACCCTGCATCCGCATGTGACACCAGGAGGAAGCACCTGGCTCCTGGCTTCGGATCGGCGCAGCATGCTGGCCATGGCAGCTACTTGAGGGGTGAACCAACGGAAAAAGGAAGACCTTTCTGTCTCTCTCTCTCTCTCTCTCTCTCTCACTGTCTAACTCTGCCTGTCAATAATAATAATAATAATAATAATGTCTTGGAATCTCCTCTCCTTGTTGGATTTGATGGTCAAACTCAGACCTTTCCATACTGATACACTTGAGTTTTTTCAAGATAGTAAGTTTCTAATATTTAGATGGGATAAAATTCCCAGTTAACCTCCCTGCTTTTTAATTTATATTACTTTATTAATCTGGTCACAGCTTATTAGCCTCCCAAAGTCTTTGTCAAGAAAGATATTTGAGGGGCTGACACTGTGGAGTAGTGGGTAAAGCCGCCGCCTGCAGTGCCAGTACCCCATACGGCCACCGGTTCAAGATCCAGCTGCTCCTCTTCCTAGCCAGTTCTCTGTTGTGGCCTGGGAAAGCGGTGGAAGATGGCCCAAGCCCTTGGGCCCCTGTAACCATGTGGGAGACCCGGAAGAAGCTCCCGGCTCCTGGCTTCGGATCAGCGCAGCTCTGGCCATTGAGGCCAACTGAGGAATGAACGAACCGATGGATGACCTCTCTCTTTCTCTCTCACTCTGCCTCTCCTTCTCTCTGTGTGTAACTCTGACTTTCAAGTAAATAAATAAATCATTTTTTTTTTAAAAGAAAGATACTTGAGCAAGTGACGTAGTTCTCTAGAAAAAGTAAAGGATTTTTTTAGATTATTAGCAACTGGCTCAGGGCTGATGATGAGAGAAAATACTCCATGATTTTATGCATGTGGAGCACAGTTTTAAGAACTCATCATATTGTAGACACCCCCTTAGACTATGAATGCATTCAATCCTCTTATTGTTCATGGCTGCCTGATCTTTCTTTCCATTTGGCCTGAGTGCAGAATGACAGAGCTATTAAGAACCAAAATGAGGGAGAAAGTGACAGTCTTTCTCTAGGTTAGAAAAATCATTGTGAAGATAGTTTTAAGAGAAGAGTTAAAGTGAAATATGATTTGTTGTGAATGAGTAAACTTCCTCCAAATTTCTATCAGATACTGTCTGACATTCAACACTAGGATCTGTTCACAAAGGATCTGTGGACGCATTCCAATCAGATCAACCTTTGAAGATTCTCGTAGGCCTATCCACAGCATGCCAAAGCCTCCACCTTACCACAGTAATTCTTGCACACAAAGAATGTTTGGGTCCAACAAAAACTAATGGGGCGAGCACACAGATTATTGCATTTGCCTCCCCCCAACAACTGGCAGGAACCAAGAAAAAGACTCTTACATAAGAGTCCAACTACCCCAAATCTACCTGATTGACAGAGACGCAGCTGCTGATGTTTCTGTGTAGGTTAGCCACTGCTCCCACGGAACTGCTCATTGGACTTTGGTTCCAGATTTAATCTGTCCCAGGAAGAAATCATAATAATAATTATAATAACTAATAACTAACAATTTCTGAATACAATGTTCAAGAACTCTCCTATAAATCTTTTAAGCATTACTCTATTTCTAATGGCAAGCCTAAAAGCTAAGTACATTTTATTGCTAATCAATAAGTTGGGAAACTGAGACACAAATGGGTGAACCAATTTGCTCAAATCACAACCAGTTTAAAAATAAAAGCAGAATTTGGACTTGAGTTGTCTAGTTTCAGCATCTCATATGCTATAATACCTCCTACTATGGAATATATCATGACTTAAAAATTAGAATTGTTGGGTCAGCATTGTGGCATAGCAGCTAAAGCTACAACTTGAGACATCAGTATCCCATATGGTCATCAGTTTGAGTACCTGCTGCTCCACTTCCAATCCAGCTCTCTGATATGGCCTGAGAAAGCAGCAGAAGATGGCCCAAGTGTTTGGGCCCCTGTCACCCATATAGGAGACCTGGATGAAACTCCTGGCTCCTGGCTTTGGCCTAACCCTACCTTGATAACTGCAGCCATTTGGTGAGTGAACCAGTGGATGGAAGATCTCTCTCTCTCTCTATTTCTCCCTCTCCCTCTGTAATTTTGACTTTAAAATCAATATATAAATCTTTTAAAACAACTAGGATTGCTATGTGTTTTGTGATTTGCACTGGGGTGAGAATTTACTGATGAATCTTCTATAAAAGATTTTCCAAAAATATCACCAAGAAAATGTTGCTGAGTGTAAGAGTAGCCTAAAATCCAGAGCTTCAGGCTGTAAAGAACCAATAAATGTGTATTTTCTGAGATTGTATGCAAATCCAATCAATTCAGTGTAGCCAGAGGAAGAAACCAGACAAGATTTCTTACAAGCAAAAAGAGAGTTAAGTCAGGAGAGTCATCATTTGGATTGGAATCTAAATATTAATTAAATCATACTCCAGAGACTCTGTACTCCTTAAAATAGACTCCAACATTTCTTAGCAATGTATACCCCCAAGAACTTGGTATATCCTTGGTATATAAAGAAACAGAGACATAAATCTGGTGAAAAAAAGCCTTACTTCATATTATATTACTTTATATTATTCCAATAATCTGTGAAGATCAAGTATACAAAGTAAGGTCAGTCTCCAACAGGGTAAAATTCTACTTAGAATAACATGGCTCTGACCAGTATCTCTGAAATCATAAGACACATGACAGAGAAAGAGAGGGAACATCTGGAAGAGCTACGTACCACAAAAAATCCTTTTATGATTTTATAAAGCCAGGAATTGACTATGGATATAAGCATTTATAGAAGAAATAAGACCCCAGACATTCAGTTCTCCTGCTCCTGTGAGTATCAGGGACATTTTGACACAAGAAAACTCCCTAATAAGGAAAAATATCCCACTACTGTGCATGACATTGTACCTCCCAAACCCTAGTGGTTCATAGGTATGCTGACAGCATAGCCTGGTTGTCCCCAAACTCAACACTCACATGTTTCAGAGAAGATGAATTTTAGAACCAATAACTCTGTGTGTGTGTGTGTGTTAAACTCATGTGTATTTGATGCTCAAGAGAAGAAAGATGGTAAAGCTGAAAAAGTATTCAAAGAAATAATGGCTGAAAGTTCTCCAACTTTGACAGAAGACATAAGCATACAGATTTGACAATCTTATCAAGTTCCATACAAAATAACCCTAAAGAAAGTCACATTGGGGCTGGTGTTGTGGTGCAGCAGGTTAAAGACCCCACTTGAAGCACCAGCATCCCATATGAAGGTTGGTTCAGGTCCCCGCGGCTCCACTTCTGATCCAAGTCCCTGCTAAAGTGCCTGGGAAAGCAGCAGAAGATGGCCCAAGTCCTTGGGCCCCTGCACCCATGTGGGAGACCTGGAAGAAGCTCCTGGCTCCTGGCTTCTGATTGGCCCAGCTCCTGATGTTGCATTTGGGGTATAAACCAGTAGATAGAAGATTGACCTCTCTCTCTCTCTCTCTCTTTCTCTCTCCCCTCCCTCCCTCTCTCTCTCTTTTTCTCTCCCTCTCTGTAACTCTGCTTTTCAAATAAATAAAATAAAATATTTTTTAAAAAGTCTTAAGAAAGTCACATCAAGATATAGCATAATCAAACTTCCACAAGGTGAAGATAAGAGAAATCCTTAAAAGCAATGAAAGTAGTGGACACTGTGATGCAGCAGATTAAGCCGCCACATGAAACACTCTCATCCCATATGGGAGTGCCTGGTTGGATTCCCAGGTACTCTGCTTCCAATCCAGCTTCCTGCTAATGTGCACCTTGTGAAGCAACAGATGATGGCTCATGTGCCACCCATACGGGAGACCCACATAGAGTTCCAGACTCCTGACTTCAGCCTGGGCCATCTCTGGCTGTTGCAGACATTTGGAGAATAAACAAACAGATGAAAGATCTCTCTCTCCTCCCCATCCTCCATCTCTCTCTCTCTCTCTCTCTCTCTCTCAGTCTCTTTCTCTTTCTCTTTCTCTCTCTCTCTTTCACACACACACTCAGTGTAAGATTGACAAGACAGTAATAAGAGCTCACCTAAAGTGGAAACCCTGAATGACAGTGAATTTCTCATTAGAAACCATAGGGGCTATAGCAAGTGGCATTAACATTTTTCAAGCATTAAAAAACAGAACCATGAACCCAGAATTTTGTATCTGGTGAAAATATCCTTTGGGAATGAAGGGGAAAATCAAAATATTTTCAAGTGATAGAAAATGAAAATAATGTATCACCAAGAAATCAACATTAAGAGAAATGGCCAAAGAAAAATTTTTTTAAGATTTTATTGATTTATTTCAGAGGTAGAGTTACAGACAAAGAAAGGGAGAGACAGAGACAAATCTCTTCCATCTTCTGGTTCACTCCCCAGGTGGCTGCAATGGCTGGAGATGAGTTGTTCTGAAGCCAGGAGCTTCTTCCAGGTCTCCCAAGTGGGTGCAGGGGCCCAAGGACTTAGGCAATCTTCCACTGCTTTCCTAGACCATAACAGAGTTGGATCAGAAGAGGGGCATCCAGGACTTTAACTGGCACCCATATGAGATTCTGGTGTCACAGGCGGAGGCTTAGCCCACTACACCACAGTGCAAATTTTGCAATGTTAGAGAAAAAGGACATGGTAAGCAAAATATGGGTAAATATTATAAACTTTCCTTTTCAAATTTTCTAAGTTATATTTGATGGTTCAAATTATAACTGTTTGATTCTATAATTATAGTTCTAAATATATAGAAAGGAAACATTTTAGATTTGTACATTATAAGCAAGAGAATAAAGGAACATAAGGAGAGTTGAGTTTTTACCCCTCACTCTAAACATAAAATCCAATACCAGTAAACTCAGATATGTACACATTATGTAATACCTTGAACAACCACTAAGAAGCTATACAAAAATGCCACAGAAAGGAATCAGCATTTGGCCTAGCCATTAAGATGCCAGTGAAGATACCCATAGTCCACTTCAGAATGTTAATTCAATCAATGACTCCAGATCCTGGCTCCAGCTACCTATTAATGCAGACCCTGGTAAGCAACATGACAAAGTGAATAGGTTTCTGCCATCCACATGAGAGACGTGGATTGAGTTCCTAACCCCTGGCTTCAGCCTCCAACCTAGACCTGGGCCATTGTAAACATTTGGGGAGTGAATAGTGGATTAGCACTCTTTCTGCTATCTCTCTGCCTCTCAAATAAGTAAGATATGCTATAAATAAATCAAAATCTTTTATTTTAAAGGCAGAGACAGAGATACAGAAAAAAATCTTCCTTCTGTTCATCATTTCTCAAATGCCTACAATGGCCAGGAGTTGGACAGGCCAAAACCAGAAGCCCAAAATTCAGTTTGGGTCTACTACATAGATGGTAATTACCAATGCACTTGAGCCACCATCTCCAGCTTTCCAGGGTGCACAATAGCAGGAAGCAACAGAGCTGGGATTTGAATCAGGCACTCTGGTATGGGAGAGGGACATCCCAAGTGGTGTCTTAAAAGCCACATTGGCACCAGATTTGGAAAGGGGTGAGACCAGACTGCAGCTGTCCAAGCCACTGACCATAAAGTTGCAAGAAAAGCCAGGAGGGAATCCGGCTTGGAGCCCTGTAGGGAATAGTGAACCTGCCAAACTAGAGGATCACCCTGCAATGGCATCCTGTTACAAGCCGATATAGAGTGGGTGCCATTTTGGATATACTTAACAGCTATACCAGCTTGTGTCTGCACCCAAAAACCAGCCAAGTGGAGACTCATGAGTCTGGCGGGGAGAACTGATGGGGGGCTGGGTGCTCATGACTGTGGGAGGCTTGTGTGCCAGGACTGTGAAAACACTAAGACTGTTGGGCTCTGAAAACATGGGAAGGCTCAGGGTGTGGCTAGGACTTTGGGCAGTCACCGTGAGAGGCTCCACACACTCAGGGCTCCCTGGTTCGCAGGTAAGGGACATTGCTGGGGAATCTGCTTACATTGAGGACCACATAGATCCTTTGTGTGGTTCTTGTGGAAGTGCAGTCAAATATTATACTCACTGGGCCTGGTGCCCAGGCACTGGTCTCCTCTGAGGAGAGGAAATGAGCTGAGTCTATGCCAACAGAACAGAAAAACCTCCCCTCTGATGAAAAAAAAAAGAGATTTACCACACCCGACCTGGGTGTCAACTTAACACTCTCTTGACCCTGGAGCACTAAGCAGAGCTCCCTGGCCACACCCATCACATGCCTCTAGGTATTCCCTGAAACCAGACCCTCCACTAATGCACACAAAGTCCAAAGATAAAAGCAACCACAGCAAAAAATCAAAGAAGAAACCAATGAGTATCTCTACAAAAGCCAAATAATAAATGTACCAATTCAAGAAACAAGAATAAGGAACACTACATGACATCCCCAAAAGAGTACAACACTTCAACACTAGATTGTGAAGACAAAGAGTTTGAAGGAATGGGAGAAACGGAATTGAAAATAATTGATCATAAGATTAAGTAATTAGAAGCAAATACATGAACTAATTAAATCCGTATATGACATGAAATAAAATTTCTCCCAGGAAGTTGAGATCTTAAAGAGAAATCAAAATGAAATCTTGAAAATGAAGAATTCAATGAAACAAATAAAAATACAGTGGAAAGCCTTAACAATAGAATCAGTGAAGCAGAAAAAAGAACTTAGAAGACAAATCACAGGAAATTATACAGTCAGACAAAAAGCCAGAGGAAATTAGAAAAATAAAAAACACTGTTGGGAATCTAGAGGGTACACTCAAACTACCCAAATAGGGGTTCTAGGAATTCCTGAAGGCGTGGAAGGAGAGAAAGGATTTTTAGTGAAATAATGACAGAAAACGTCCCTAATATGGAGCAAGAAAGGGACATCCAACTACAGGAAGCACATAGAACTCCTAATAGACATAACCAGAAAAGATCTTCACCATGACACACTGTATTCAAACTCTCCACAATAAAATATAAAGAAAAGATTCTAAAATGTGTGTGAGAGAAACTCCAGATTGCTTTCAGAGGATCTCCAATTAGACTCACAGTGGAGTTCTCATCAGAAACCCTATAGGCTAGGAAGAATGGCAACATATATTCTAAGTATTTAGAGAAAAAAAAAACTGTCAACCCAGAATACTGTACCTCACAAAGCTCTCATTTATGAATCAAAGTGAAATAAAGACCTTCCATAACAAACAGAAATTTGTCAGCACCTGCTCAGCCTTGCAAAAGATTTTAAGAATGTGCTGCACACAGAAACATGGTCATCACCACAAAAGAAGCTAAAGGAAGAAAATCTCACAGTAAAAGTCCAAAGGAAATCCAAAGTAAAATATAGGAATATTTATCAAAAATGTCAGGGCAAAGTCATTACTTATCAGTAGCCAATTTGAATGTAAATAGCCTTAATTCTCCAGTTAAAAGACACAGACTGTCTGAATGGATTAAAAAGAAAACCCATCTATTTTCTACCTACAAGAAACACATCTCACCAACAAAGATGCACATAGACTGAAAAAAAAAGGATGGAAAAAGATATTCCATGCCAACAGAAATCAAAAAAGAGATGGTGTACCCATCCTAATGCCAGATAAAATAGACTTTAATACAAAAACTGTTAAAAGAGACAAAGAAGGGCACCATATAATGGTTAAGGGATCAATTCAATAGGAAGATGTTATTATAAATGTATATGCACCTAATTACAGGGCCCCTAGCTACTTAAAAGAAATGTTAAGGGAACTAAAAGGAGACATAGACTCTAATTCAATAGTAATGGGGGACTTCAATACCCCACTTTCAGCAATGGACAGATCAACCAGACATAAAATCAGCAAGGAAACAACAGAGTTAATTGACACTAGACCAAATTCACCTAACAGGTATCTACAGAACTTTCCATTCTAAAGTTGCAGAATACACATTCTTCTTATCAGTGCATGGAACTTACTATAGGATTGACCACATATTAGGCTATAAAGCAAGTCTCAGCAAATTCAAGAAATCAAAACCATGCCATGGATCTCCTCAGACCAGAATGGAATGAAGCTGGAAATCAGCAGCTCAGGAAACTCTAGAACATATGCAAATACATGGAGACTGAACAACATGCTCCTGAATGAACAGTGAGTCACAGAAGAAATCAAAAGAGAAATCAAAAAAATCTGGAAACAAATAAAGATGACAATACAACATATCAAAACTTAGGGAATACAGCAAAAGCAGTGTTACAAGGAAAGTTTATAGCAATTGTTGCCTATGTCAAGAAATTGGAAAGACATCAAATAAATGAGCTATCAATGCATATCAAGGATCTAGAAAAACAACAGCAAACCAAACCCAAAACTAATAGGAGAAAAGAAATAATTAAAATTAGAGAAGAAATCAACAAAATTGAAACAAAAAAATACAAAAAATCAGCAAAACAAAGAACTGGTTTTACACAAAATTGACACATCATTGGCCCAATGAACCACAAAAAGGAGAGAGAAGACCAAATTAATAAAATTAAAGATGAAAAAGGAAACCACAGAAATATAAGAGTCATCAGAAATTACTACAGGGTCAGCGCCATGGCTCACTTGGCTAATCCTCCACCTGTGGCGCCAGCACCCCAGGTTCTTGTCCCTGTTGGGGCACCAGGTACTAGTCCCAGTTGCTCCTCTTCCAGTCCAGCTATCTGCTGTGGACTGGGAAGCCAGTGGAGGATGGCCCAAGTGCTTGGGTCCCTGCACCCACATGGGAGACTGGGAGGAAGCATCCAGCTCCTGGCTTCAAATCGGCACAGCACCGGCTGTAGCAGCCATTAGGGGAGTGAACCAAAGGAAGGAATACCTTCCTCTCTGTCTCTCTCTCACTGTCTATAACTCTCTCTCTGTCTCTCTCTCATTGTATAACTCTGCCTGTCCAAAAAAAAAAAAAAAAAAAAAAAAGAAAAGAAATTACCACAAAGAGCTGTATGCCAATAAACTGAGAAACCTAAAAGAAATGGATAGAACCCTGGACACATACAACTCACATAAGTTGAGCCAGGAAGATATAGAAAACCTAAACAGACCCATAACCAAGACGGAAACTTAATCAGTAATAAAGGCCCTCCCAACAAAGAAAAGCCCAGGATTGGATGGTTTCACTGCTGAGCTGCTACCTTAGAAACTGTCAAAGGAAGCCAAGATGAACCTAAAGCAAGAAAAAGTAGCACATAATAAAGAGATTAACTTGAGAACAGAAAAACAAGTGAAAAATCATTGAAATGAAAAGATCCATGAAGCTGACAAAAACTCTCATATAATGACAAAACAGGAAAAATAAAGAAGGCTCATTGCCAAATCAGGAATGAAACAAAATACAGCAATAGGAATAAAAATTAATAAGTGAAAATGGATGTACAAAAATATAGTAGTTTAATTAGACAGTAGACAGAGCTGAGATCAGCTTATTGCAGATAAACTGGAACATAAGGAAGGTCTGACACAGAGCATTTTTAATTATAAAATTCATAATCTGCAAAGCGAAAACAATCTGTGTACTAAAAGTCAAAAGTAATTCATGCATATAGTTGCTCAACAAATGCATATTAAGCATTTATAACCTGCTAAGCTCTATTCATAGAGATGTTTCAGTGAAGAGACTGATTCCAGATGACAGACAAATTTCTCCCAATCAGAATTTATATTTTAACATGAAACCCTCCATTAAAAGAAAATAGGTACTATAATAAAATAAGGTAGAATAAGATGCTAAAGACGGGTAATAAAGACAATTTAGGAGCTGATTATCATGGAGGGCTTCCTCAGAAAACGGCCAGTGCTGGGCCAGTCCAAAGCTAGAAACCAGGCTAGAAAAACCAGGAGATTCATCTGGATCTCCCACTTGGGTGCAGGGGCCCAAGTACTTGGGTAGTCTTCTGCTTTCCTAGGCACATTGATGGAGAGCTGGACGGGAAGTGGAGCAGCTGGGACTCACTGATGTGGGATGCTGTGGTAGAAGGCAAAGGTTTACCCATTAAATCATGACATAACACTGGCCACAAGACAGAATCTTGAGAACAAGAGACATGAGTCATCTTGTGAAAAGGAACCCCAATAATATTAAAATGTATATGAGGGGCCCAGGCTGTGGTGAAGCCTGGCTTCTGGTGAAGCCACCACCTGCAGTGCCTGTGTCATGTATGGGTGCTGGTTCGAGTCCCAGCAGCTCCACTTCCAATCCAGCTCTCTGCTATGGCCTGGAAAAGCAATAGAGGATGGCCCAATTCCTTGGGTCCCAGCACCCATGTGGGAGACCTGGAAGAAGCTCCTGGCTCCTGGCTTCGGATTGGCCCAGCTCCAGTTGTTGTGGCCTTTTGGAGAGTGAGCTAGTGGATGGAAGATATCGTTCTCTGCCTCTGCCTCTCTCTAACTCTGCCTTTCAAATAAATAAATACATATATCTTTAAAAAATGTATGAGAGAGGCTGGCGTTGTGATGGAGAAGGCTAAGCCTCTGCTTGTGGTACTGGTATCCCATATGGATGCCGGTTCATGTCCTGGCTGCTCCTCTTCTGATCCAACTCTCTGCTCGTGGCCTTGGGAAAGCAGTGGAAGATGGCCCAAGCGCTTGGGCATCAGATGAAATCAGAGTGCAGGGAGACCACAGAAGAAGCTCCTGGCTCCTGGTTTTGGATTGATGCAGCTCTGGCTGTTGCGGTCGTTTGGGGAGTGAACCAGCGAATGGAAGACCTTTCTCTCTGTTTCTCCCTCACTCTGTCTGTAACTCTACCTCTCAAATAAATTAATAAAATATTTTTAAAAAATAGAGCAGAAGTGACATTTTGAGATTTGATTATTGTTTATAGCCCTGTCTATACTCCTGAGGAAGAGTGTTTTTTCTACTCATTGTTGAATTACTTATTTAATGGAGGTCAAACCTGGTTATTATAAAGTAAATTGAAAGTATGTCATTGCAAAAATTAAAAGAAAAACAAAAAAGGAAGGAGGGAGGGTGGAGGGGAACGAGGGAAGTAAGTATCTGAAAGCTGCATATATGAAATACATGAAATACATTCCCTTTATATAAATTAAAATTTTTTAAAATAAAACAAGTCCATATACTGCCTTGGGAAAAAATAAAGAAAGAAGGAAAGCATGCCATTTAAGCAAAGAGCTGAATAAAGTGTGAAAGCAAACTGGCAGTCTGAGACAACACATTCCAGGAGACAGAACGCATGTGTGAAGACTCTAAGGCAGGAAGAAGTTTGCAGTGGCCGAAGACAAGTGAGAAAATTGCTGTGGCTGGGGGTGATAGAGCAAGGGGAGTAGGAGATGTGGTGGGCAGTAGTCAGGGCCTCGCATGCTGTCTCAGTGACTTTTTATGTTTTTAAGAAAAATGGGAATTACTGGAAGAGTTTACCAAGCTTTTAGCATATTGTCACTCATACACAGAAGCTAACAAAGTTGATCTCAAAGAAGAAAAGAGGCTGGCACTGCAGCTCACTTGGCTAATCCTCAGCCTGCGGCACTGCCACACCAGGTTCTAGTCCTGGTCGGGGCGCCGGATTCTGTCCTGGTTGCCCCTCTTCCAGGCCAGCTCTCTGCTGTGGCCCGGGGAGGCAGCGGAGGATGGCCCAAGTACTTGGGTCCTGCACCCCATGGGAGACCAGGAGGAAGCAGCTGGCTCCTGGCTTCAGATCAATGTGGTGCGCCAGCCGCAGCACACTGGCCGTGGCGGCCATTTGGAGGAGTGACACAATGGAAGGAAGACCTTTCTCTCTGTCTCTCTCACTGTCTAACTGCCTGTCCAGAAAAAAAAAGAAGAAGAAGAAGAAAAGAGTAGAATTGAGGCTGGAGTGGGAGAAAGGAAGAGGTGATGGGAGGAGGTTAGATACGGGGCATCTAAACACAGGAGCAGTAAGCTGTAGGGCCCTACAGTGCAGTAGAGTGATTATGGTCTACACACCCGATTAAGTATTTTATGAAGAACCAGAAGTAGTTTATAGGCTCCAAGCACAAAGAAAAGGTAAGGAAAAGGAAATGCTAACTTCTAAGATTTTATCATTACACATTGCACACATGTATTGAATTCTCATACTGGACCCCCATAACCATGTAGAGTTATCATGCATCAACTAAAAAGACAATATTTTAAAAAAGGTTTTCTTTTTAGAAGGTCAGTGCTGTGCTAGAGAAATGAAGTGAAAAGAAGCACAAGTGAAAGCAAGGCAGACAAGTTCAGAGGCTACAGCAATGAAAAGGAGGAATGACGGCTGGGATCAGGGTGGCAAGCGTGAAAGTGCTGAGAAATGACTGAATTCAGGATGCGCTGTAAAGACGGCACAGTGAGTGAAAAGACTTGAAGCAGCAGAAGTGAATCCAGAAGTCAGAGTTCTGTGCAAAATGCCTGTTACATATCTAAGAGGAGACAACAAGAACAAGATTAGATATAGAAACCTAAAGCTCAGAGGAAGCAACTCTGGAGAGGATACTTTGGGAACTGTCAGCATTCGAAGCATTATGGGAAAGCTTAGCTAAGAAATTCAGAGAAATCACATATATAGAGAAGCTCTAAGGGCACCCCAACATTTGCATGTGAGGAAGAGTGGAAACATCAACAAACGAAATAAGAACACACAGGCCGGTGAGGGGGAAACCAGAGAGTGAACTATTTGAAGGAACAGACAATTAATTGTTTAAAAAATGCCTGCCAGCGCCGCGGCTCACTAGGCTAATCCTCCGCCTAGCGGCGCCGGCACACCGGGTTCTAGTCCCGGTCGGGGCGCCGGATTCTGTCCCGGTTGCCCCTCTTCCAGGCCAGCTCTCTGCTGTGGCCAGGGAGTGCAGTGGAGGATGGCCCAAGTACTTGGGCCCTGCACCCCATGGGAGACCAGGAAAAGCACCTGGCTCCTGCCATCGGATCAGTGCGATGCGCCGGCCACAGCACGCCGGCCGCAGCGGCCATTGGAGGGTGAACCAACGGCAAAGGAAGACCTTTCTCTCTGTCTCTCTCTCGCACTGTCCACTCTGCCTGTCAAAAAAAAAAAAAAATGCCACTAAATAGTTGAAGGTGGAGACAAGGAACAGATTCATTTGACAGCATGGAGGTCATCATTAAGTTTGAAAAAAATAGTTTTTATAAACAGGAAGAACAAACTCAGAACGGAGTAGATCCAAGTAAGGCTAGAAAGTGGAAATTGGAAGTAATAAATATTTCAAGGAAACAGAAAGTGGTGCAGCATCCAGAAAGAGGGAGAGGAGTCAGAAAAGAAAACTGATGTTTTCAGGGGAATTTTATACTCCATTTGTATGTTCCTGGGAATGATCCTGCAGAAAGGGAAAGATTGGTGATCCAGGAGGGAAGGAAACAGAAAGAACAAATACAAAAGTAAAATCCATGAGTAGAAAAAATGATCGAAGAATTGAATGCAAAAGGGCAAGGGTTGACCTGGAAAAAGATACAAGAACCGATCATAGCCAGCGGAGGCCAGGAAGTGCATACGGTTGCAGTTGCTAGGGTGGATGGATCTGGCAGTGAGGCAACCTGGCAGCTGTCTTCTGCTAACTTCTATTTTCTCAGTCAAGTTATGGGCTGAGAGCAAGGAAGGGGGAGGGAGTATGTCACTACAAAGGGAAAACTGCAAAAAGGGAACTGCAAAATACTCTTCTGAGTGAGAGGGAAAGTGAATGAAATGAGGAAGCAGAACTGACAGATAGCACCCCTTCTTGTGGGCCTAAGCAAAAGGTGACACCCGCGAAGGTAAGTTTGCGCTTTTCTTTGGCAAAATTGCAATGCTCATTTCTAGACATGGAGCAGGTAGAGAATCAGATGTAATCAGATTTGGAGTTTTCTAAGCTTCATAAAATGAAGATCAACATTTCTACAGAGTAGTGATCACAATAATGGACCGTGGAGTTTTATCTGGAAAAGTAGGAAAAAAATGAAATGGGGGGAGGATGATAGGCATTAAAGGGTAGTGGAATCAAAGCACAGGACATGGTAGCTGAAGAACTATGAAACTAGAAAGCAGATTGGAAAGGCAGGAGATGACTGACACGCTGTGCCATCCTTGAAATTGAAGCCCATTTTGCTGACTGGTAATGAAAACCTATAGATACCAGGGAGGGTGACTCAGAAAAGGCAGAAGAGAGGCGAGCACCGTGGCTCACTTGGCTAATCCTCTGCCTGTGGTGGTGGCACCCCAGGTTCTAGTCCTGGTTGGGGTGCCAGTTCTGTCCCTGTTGCTCCTCTTCCAGTCCAGCTCTCTGCTGTGGCCCAGGAGGGCATAGCGGCCATTTGGGGAGTGAACCAATGGAAGGAAGACCTTTCTCTCTGTCTCTCTCTCAATGTCTGTAACTCTACTTGTAAAATAAAAAAAAAAACACAGAAGAAAAAAAATAAGAAACAAGGAAGTTCATTGCATCACTTGCATGAATGAAGACATACCAAGGAAAAGATGGAGAGCACTGGTGAACAGATACTGAAAACATCAATGAATAAAAAAGAATGAACCCCTGTATAGATTATTAATTATTTATTGATAAATAATTTTGACCATCACAACAAATCATACCTCTTTGCAAATGTGTTAAATCAAGCAAGGAAAACACAACTAAATCTGCAAAAAGTGGAATGTACAAAGATTAAGCATATTTTAATAGAAATACAAGTAAAAAGAGTCTTAAAAATTTGGCATCCAAATAAACTTATTTTTTTTTAACTTTTATTTAATGAATATAAATTTCCGAAGTACGGCTTATGGATGACAATGGCTTCCCCCCCATAAGTCCTTCCCACCTGCAACCCTCCCCTTTCCCACTCCCTCTCCCCTTCCATTCACATCAAGATTCATTTTCTGTTCTCTTTATATACAGAAGATCAGTTTAGCATACATTAAGTAAAGATTTCAACAGTTTGCTCCCACACAGAAACATAAAGTGAAAAATAATAGATGATTTTTTAAATGATGATGAAATCAGATCAGACCTATTGTCATGTTTAATCCCAGCGAGAGTCAAGTTGGGAATTGATAATTTCTTCTTTTTTTTTTTTTTTAACAGAAGATCAGTTTAGTATACATTAAGTAAAGCTTTCAACATTTTGCACCCCCATAGAAACACAAAGTGAAATATACTGTTTGAGTACTCGTTATAACATTAAGCCTCAATGTACAGCACATTAAGGACAGAGATCCTACATGAGGAGTAAGTGCACAGTGACTCCTGTTGTTGACTTTACAAATTGACACTCCTGTTTATGGCATCAGTAATCTCCCTATGCACCAGTCATGAGTTTCCAAGGCTATGGAAGCCCCTTGAGTTCTCCGACTCTTATCTTGTTTAGACACGGTCATAGTCAAAGTAGAGGTTCTCTCCTCCCTTCAGAGAAAGGTACCTCCTTCTTTGAAGACCTGTTCTTTCCACTGGGATCTCACTCACAGAGATCTTTCATTTAGGTTTTTGTTTTTTTTTTTTTTTTTTTGCCAGAGTGTCTTGGCTTTCCATGCCTGAAATACTCTCATGGGCTTTTCAGCCAGGTCCGAATGCCTTTAGGGCTGATTCTGAGGCCAGAGTGCTGTTTAGGACATCCGCCATTCTATGAGTCTGCTGAGTATCTCACTTCCCATGTTGGATCACTCTCCCCTTTAATTATTCTATCGGTTAGTATTAGCAGGTACTAGACTTGTTTATGTGCTCTCTTTGACTCTTAGTCCTTTCATTATGATCAATTGTGAACTGAAATTGATCACTTGGAGTAGTGAGATGGCATTGGTACATGCCATCTTGATGGGATTAAATTGGAGTCCCCTGGTATGTTTCTAACTCTACCATCTGGGGCAAGTCAGCTTGAGCATGTCCCAAATTATACATCTCTTCCCTCTCTTATTCCCACTCTTATGTTTAACAGGGATCACATTTCAGTTAAATTTCAACACTTAAGAATAACTGTGTATAAATTACAGAATTAAACCAGTCATATTAAGTAGAACAGACAAAAAAAAAACTACTAAGAGGGATAATGTATTAAGTTGTTCATTAACAGTCAGGGCTATGCTGATCAAGTCACCGTTTCTCATAGTGTCGATTTCACTTCAACAGGTTTCCTTTTTGGTGTTCAGTCAGTTGTCACTGATCAGGGCAAACATATGGTATTTGTCCCTTTGGGACTGGCTTATTTCACTCAGCATGATGTGTTCCAGATTCCTCCATTTTGTTGCAAATAACTGGATTTCGCTGTTTCTTACTGCGGTATAGTATTCTAAAGAGTACATATCCCATAATTTCTTTATCCAGTCTACCGTTGATGGGCATTTAGGTTGGTTCCAGGTCTTAGCTATTGTGAATTGAGCTGCAATAAACATTAGGGTGCAGACCGCTTTTTTGTTTGCCAATTTAATTTCCTTTGGGTAAATTCCAAGGAGTGGGATGGCTGGGTCGAACGGTAGGGTTATATTCAGGTTTCTGAGGAATCTCCAGACTGACTTCCATAGTGGCTTGACCAGTTCGCATTCCCACCAACAGTGGTTTAGTGTCCCTTTTTGCCCACATCCTCGCCAGCATCTGTTATTGGTAGATTTCTGTATGTGAGCCATTCTAACTGGGGTGAGTTGGAACCTCATTGTGGTTTTGATTTGCATTTCCCTGATTGCTAGTGATCTTGAACATTTTTTCATGTGCCTGTTGGCCATTTGGATGTCCTCTTTTGAAAAATGTCTATTGAGGTCCTTGGCCCATCTCTTAAGTGGGTTGTTTGTTCTGTTTTTGTGGAGTTTCTTGATCTCTTTGTAGATTCTGGTTATTAACTCTTTATCTGTTGCATAGTTTGCAAATATTTTTTCCCATTCTGTCGGTTGTCTCTTCACTCTCCTGACTGTTTCTTTTGCAGTACAGAAACTTCTCAATTTGAGGCAATCCCAATAGTTGATTTTGGCTTTGACTGCCTGTGCCTCCCGGGTCTTTTCCAGAAATTCTTTGCCTGTGCCAATATCTTGAAGGGTTTCTCCAATGCTCTCTAATAATTTAATGGTGTTGGGTCATAGATTTAGGTCTTTAATCCACGTTGAGTGGATTTTTGTGTAAGGTGTAAGGTAGGGGTCTTGCTTCATGCTTCTGCACGTGGAAATCCAGTTTTCCCAGCACCATTTATTGAATAGACTGTCCTTGCTCCGGGAATTGGTTTTAGATCCTTGATCAAATATAAGTTGGCTGTAGATGTTTGGATTGATTTCTGGTGTTTCAATTCTGTTCCATTGGTCTATCCATCTGTTTCTGTACCTGTACCATGCTGTTTTGATTACAACTGCCCTGTAATATGTCCTGAAATCTGGTATTGTGATGCCTCCAGCTTTGTTTTTGTTGTAAAAGATTACTTATCTATTCGAGGTCTCTTGTGCCTCCATATAAATTTCAGCACCAATTTTTCCAGATCTGAGAAGAAGGTCTTTGGTATCTTGATTGGTATTGCATTGAATCTATAAATTGCTTTTGGGAGAATGGACATTTTGATGATATTGATTCTTCCAATCCATGAGCATGGAAGATTTTTCCATTTCTTGGTATCCTCTTCTATTTCGTTCTTTAAGGTTTTGTAATTCTCATTGTAGAGATCCTTAACGTCCTTGGCTAAGTTTATTCCAAGGTATTTGATTGTTTTTGTAGCTATTGTGAATGGGATTGGTCTTAGAAGTTCTTCCTCAGCCATGGCATTGTCTGTGTATACAAAGGCTGTTGATTTTTGTGCATTGATTTTATACCCTGCTACTTTGCCAAACTCTTCTATGAGTTCCAATAGTCTCTTAGTAGAGTTCTTTGGGTCCCCTAAATAAACAATCATATCATCTGCAAAGAGGGATAGTTTGACTTCTTCCTTCCCAATTTGTATCCCTTTAATTTGTTTTTATTGCCTAATAGCTCTGGCTAGAACTTCCAGAACTATATTGAATAGCAGTGGTGAGAGTGGGCATCCCTGTCTGGTACCAGATCTCAGTGGAAATGCTTCCAACTTTTCCCCATTCAATAGGATGCTGGCCTTGGGTTTTTCATAGATTGCTTTGATTGTATTGAGGAATGTTCCTTCCACACCCAGTTTGCCTAGAGTTTTCATCATGAACGGGTGTTGTATTTTATCAAATGCTTTCTTGGCGTCTATTGAGATAATCATATGGTTTTTCTTCTGCAGTCTGTTAATGTGGTGTATCACATTGATTGTCTTGCGCACATTAAACCATCCCTGCATACCAGGGATAAATCCCACTTGGTCTGGGTGGATGATCTTTCTGATGTGTTGTTGCATTCTATTGGCGAGAATTTTATTGAGGATTTTTGCATCTATGTTCATCAGGGATATTGGTCTGTAATTCTCTTTCAATGCTGCATCTTTTTCCGGCTTAGGAATTAAGGTGATGCTGGCTTCATAGAAAGAATTTGGGAGGACTCCCTCTTTTTCGATTGTTCTGAATAGTTTGGGAAGAATTGGAGTCAGTTCTTCTTCTTTTTTTTTTTTTTTTTTTTATCTTTTATTTAATGAATATAAATTTCCAAAGTACGTCTCATGGGTTACAATGGCTTTCCCCCCCATACCGTCCCTCCCACCCACCACCCTCCCCTTTCCCACTCCCTCTCCCCTTCCATTCACATCAAGATTCATTTTCGATTATCTTAGTATACAGAAGATCAGCTTAGTATACCTTAAGTAAGGATTTCAACAGTTTGTTCCCACACAGAAACATAAAGTGAAAAATAATAGATGATTTTTTTTTAAATGATGATGAAATCAGATCAGACCTATTGTCATGTTTAATCCCAGTGAGAGTCAAGTTGGGAATTGATAGTTTCTTTTTTTTTTTTTTTTTAACAGAAGATCAGTTTAGTGTACATTAAGTAAAGATTTCAACAGTTTGCACCCCCATAGAAACACAAAGTGAAATATACTGTTTGAGTACTCGTTATAGCATTAAGCCTCAGTGTACAGCACATTAAGGACAGAGATCCTACATGAGGAGTAAGTGCACAGTGTGGAGTCAGTTCTTCTTTAAATGTCTGGTAGAATTAAGCAGTGAATCCATCTGGTCCTGGGCTTTTCTTTGTTGGGAGGGCCTTTATTACTGTTTCAATTTCTGTTTCAGTTATGGGTCTATTTAGGTTTTCAATGTCTTCATGGTTCAATTTAGGTAGGTTGCATGTGTCCAGGAATCTATCCATTTCTGATAGGTTTCCCTGTTTGTTGGCATACAAGTCCTTGTAGTGATTTCTGATGATTCTTTTTATTTCTGTGGTGTCTGTTGTTATGTTTCCTTTTTCATCTCTGATTTTATTGATTTGGGTCTTTTCTCTTCTTTTTTTAGTTAGTTGGGCCAATGGGGTGTCAATTTTGTTTATTTTTATTTTTTTGTTTATTTTTTCAAAAAAACAGCTCCTCGTTTGGCTGATTTTTTGTAATGTTTTTTTTGGATTCAATCCTGTTGATTTCTTCTCTGATTTTAATTATTTCTCTTCTCCTACTAGATTTGGGTCTGGTTTGCTGTAGGTTTTCTAGATCCTTGAGGTGAATTGAAAGCTCATCTATTTGGTGCCTCTCCAATTTCTTGATGTAGGCACCTATTGATATAAACTTTCCTCTTAACACTGCTTTTGCTGCGTCCCATAAGTTTTGGTATGTTGTGCTGTTATCCTCATTTACTTCCAGAAAATTTTTGATTTCTCTTTTGATTTCTTCTATGACCCATTGTTCATTTAGGAGCATGTTGTTCAATCTCCATGTGTTTGCGTATGCTCTAGGGATTCCTGAGTTGCTAATTTCCAACTTCATTCCTTTATGGTCTGAGAAGCTGCATGGTATGATTCTAATTCTTTTGAATTTGCTGAGACTTGCTTTATGGCCTAGTATGTGGTCAATCCTAGAGAAGGTTCCCTGTACTGCTGAGAAGAATGTAAAATCTTTAGCTGTAGGATTGAAAGTTCTGTATATATCTGTTAGATCCATTTGGGCTATAGTGTTGTTTAAATCTACTGTCTCCTTGTTGATCTTCTGTCCTGTTGATCTGTCTATTTGCTAAGAGTGGAGTATTGAAGTCCCCAAGTACTATTGTATTGGGGTCTAAGTCTCCCTTTAAGTCTGTTAACAAATCTTTTAGATAAACCGGTGCCCTGTAGTTAGGTGCATATACATTGATAATTGTTATATCTTCTTGTTGTATTGATCCCTTAATCATTATATAGTGTCCCTCTTTTTCACTCTTAACAGTTTTTGTGGTAAAGTTTATGTTGTCCGATATTAAGATGGCTACGCCCGCTCTTTTTGCATTTCTGTTGGCATGGTATATCTTTTTCCAGCCTTTCACTTTCAGTCTGTATGGATCTTTGTTGGAAAGATGTTTTTCTTGTAAGCAGCAAATAGATGGGTTTTGTTCCTTAACCCAATCATCCAATCGGTGTCTTTTAACTGGACAGTTCAGGCCATTAACGTTCAATGTGACTATTGATAAGTGGTAACTTTGCCCTGCCATTTGCCAAAGATAAGTTCTAATATATGCTTTGAATTCCCTGTGATCTTTTGCTGTGAGGTTTCCTTCCTTTACCTTCTTTCATATTGATGACCGTGTTTCTGTGTTTCTGTGTGTAACACATCTTTAAGCATCTTTTCAGGGCTGGACGAGTGGCAACAAATTCTTTCAATTTCTGTTTGCTATGAAAAGTTTTTATTTCACTTTCATTCACAAATGATAGCTTTGCAGGATATAATATTCTGGGCTGTCAGTTTTTCTCTCTTAGTACCTGGGCAATATCTAGCCATTCCCTCCTGGCTTGTAGGGTTTCTGATGAGAAGTCAGCTGTGAGTCTGATTGGAGATCCTCTGAGAGTAATCTGACATTACTCTCTTGCACATTTTAGGATCTTTTCTTTATGTTTCACTGTGGAGAGTTTAATTACAACGTGTCGTGGTGAGGATCTCTTTTGGTCGTGTTTATTAGGGGTTCTGTGAGCTTCCTGTACTAGGATTTCTCTGTCCTTCTCCAAACCTGGGAAATTTTCTGCTAATATCTCACTAAAAAGGCCTTCTAATCCTTTCTCCCTCTCCATGCCTTCAGGAACTCCTAGAACCCGAATGTTGGGTTTTCTAATAGTATCCTGAAGATTCCTGACAATATGTTTTAGATTTCTAATTTCCTCTCCTTTTCTTTGGTCTGACTGTATCCTTTCCTGTTCTCCGTCTTCTAAGTCCGATATTCTCTCTTCTGCTTCACCCATTCTGTTTGTAAGGCTCTCTATTGTGTTTTTCATTTGATCTATTGAATTCTTCACTTCATTATGATTTCTCGTCACTATCACAGTTTCCTGTTGTACTAGTTGTTTTGTTTCATTTTGATTCCTCCTTAATATTTCATTTTCATGAGAGAGATTTTCTATCTTGTCCATTAAGGATTTCTGTAGTTCAAGAATTTGTTTTTGAGAACTTCTTAATGTTCTTATCAATTTTTTGAGATCTGCTTCTTGCATTTCTTCTATCTCATCATCTTCATAATCTTGAATTGGGGTGTCTTTTTCATTTGGGGGCATCATGGTGACTTCCTTGTTTCTATTACCTCAGTTTTTGCATTTGTTATTTGGCATATTGGAGATATTTGGTTTCTTCACTTGGTGTTTTTTCTTGTTATACTATGACTCTAGATTAAGTGGACTGTCTGTTTTTGATGGAGCCTTAGAGGCTTGAGATGGGTGTGGCCTGAGAGCTCTGTTTGGTGTGCCAAAGGTGACACTCCCAGGTTAGGCGTGATAGATCTCTCTCTCTCTCTCTTTCTTTCTTTTTTTGATTCAAAAGGGAAGTAATTCCACACAGCTGAACAAAGTTGGAGGTAGTTAGCAGGCAAATGATATACCCACAGGAGCCAGAGATCGGAAGCTCTTTCCCAAGGACCACACAGGGAATCTGTTCTGCCCTCAGAGTGGGCTCAAATTCTCCTTCAGTCTCCCACTGGGTTGCCAAAGTTACGGAATTGTAGCATCTCTGGAGAGTACTCACGTGAATTCTGTGAGTTCTCTCCCCCACCGTCTCTTTTTTCACAGTCTCAGTTCAGTAGCACCACAAATTTACTAGGTCCTAATCTCCTGTTAATTCGCCCCGCCCAGAGTCAGGTTTTTCTGCTAGGCTCAGGGCCGGTGCAGACCTGAGGTCGCTCTGCTTATGACGTATGTCCAAGATGGCTCCTGCTCTTTGTCTTGCTTGCCCTTGAGAGGTGAGGGGAGAGAGAGAAACCCGTGTCCGTACCAGTCACCTTTTTTTTTTCTCTCTCTCTCTTCCAGTTAGCCTGGTGAACTCCCCCCGCCCCGGGGGGTCGTTCCCTCTAGTCTCCTCTCTCCGCTTGCCTGCCGGTGTCTCGGGCTATTGAGGTTCAGCTCACCTCGCGTTCCAGCGCTGGTGTGTTGAGTCTGCTGCTGGTGTCCCGAACTGTGGGCTCCCACTCTCTCCACACAGGTCCACTGTGAATCACGCATTCCGGAAGAGTTTCTTATGCTGTTTCTTCCCCTACTCTTCCTTGAACCTGCAGTATCTCCACTGTTATTAAACTGTCTCTCCCCGGACTATCAGTGTGCTCCCTTCCTATTCCGCCATCTTGCCGCAAGTCCAATAAACTTATTTTTCTACAAACTTTATTCTTCTCATATATAGAATTATGTGCAGTAATAGCCAAGAATACACAGTGTTTCTTGTGTCTATTAGATATTTCATCATTGAATCACGTACTTAACTACAAAGAAATCCTTTTTTAAAGTCCAATTGATGAAGGCAGAAAAAAACTATCACATCATTGGAAAAAATAAGACATTTGATCAAATTCAGCAAATAATTGTAAATTAAAATAAAGTAAAATTTTTAAAAAAGTAAATTACCCAGATATTTTAAAACCATCTTAATAAATTAGAAATATATTAGCTAAAGCCAATATCAAGCATGTTAAACATGGAAATATTGACTTTTTCATCATTATCAGGACTGGAAGATGCATATTATAGCAGGAAGTAGTTTCTGGAAGACTTTCACCTGTGGGAGGAGACCACCTGACTCTTCTACTCGCTCTTTGTAAGGACTGAACTTTATTTATTTTTTTAAAGATTTTATTTATTTATGTGAGAGAGAGAGTTACAGACAGTGAGAGGCAGAGACAGAGAGAAATGTCTTCCTTCCATCGATTCACTCCCCAAGTGGCAGCAACAGCCGGAGCTGTGCCGATCCAAAGCCAGGAGCCAAATGCTTCTTCCCGGTCTCCCACATGGCTGCAGGAGCCCAAGGACTTGGTTCATCTTCTACTGCTTTCCCAGGCCATAGCAGAGAGCTGGGTAGTAGAGGAGCAGCCAGGACTAGAACCAGCACCCATATGGGATGCCAGCACCGCAGGTGGAGGGTTAACCTACTGCGCCACGGTGCCGGCCCCAGGACTGAACTTTAGATTGAGGAACTGTTGAGAATGGAGGATTGGTTTTCAAGTTTACAGGTAGGAAGTTCTAAGTGCTGTTCAAAGGGCATGTGGGTAGCATACCTTCACCTCCGTTACACAACAGTAGATAAAGACAGACAGCACTTATAGCTAAAAATGCCTACGTGGCATGCATTGTGCTTAGTAAGAACCAGGTGTCAAGGTAATGGGAACAATGACAGAATACAGTAGGTGGTATCCCTGTCCCCATTTTTCAGATGAATGTCCTAGGAGATTAGTCACTTGCATGAACCCCAGTGCCAAGGAAGCCCTGCTCTTAACCACTCTCTGCAATGCATCTGTGACATTCCCTACTTCACATTTAGCTAAGAGCCCCAGGCACAGAGCAACTGTGGAGAAAAGGAAGCCAATTAGCTTACAATAAAGTTTTCCACTTTAATTGAAGAGAGCAAGGGAAAAAATGAAATGAATTGATTCATTTGGGAGGGAAATAACTGCATCATTTTCTCCTTGTGTCTTAAAAGTTATTGAGAGCCACCAAGGATTGTAATCCTACAACCAAGCTCACAGAAAATATCTCATATTTATGTAGAATGTAAGGAGGACTGTGAGGAGCATATAAAGGTGAGGTAATTTGTCAGAATGTTCATACTGGGCATAGAACCAGAGTCAGAGGAGAAAAAACAGAATACCAATTTAGATACCTGACTGTGAAGAAGTAAACAAAGCTTAAGCACATTATAGAACAGATTAATAAAAATAATGTTAAATTATAAAAAGAAACACTTTTTTATTTGACATTATTTATTTAACCTGTCCTCTGCCACACTGAAAAGCTAACCATTTGAGTGCTCAGATAGTAAAACACAGAAAAACTTACAATAGAAACTATTGCAGTGGCCAGTGCTGTGGTGTAGAAGATAAAGACTCTGCCTGCCATGCTGGCATCACATATGGGTGTCAGTTTAAACCCAGCTGCTCCGCTGCCAATGCAGCTCCCTGCTAATGCACCTGGGAAAGCGGTGGAGGATGTCCTGAGTCCTTGGGCCCCTGTACCTACACAGGAGACCAGGAAGAAGCTCCTGGTTTCTGGCTTTGGCCTGGCCCATCCCTGGCTGTTGCAGCCGTTATGGGGAATGAAGCAGAGGATTGAAGATCTCTCTCTCTCTCTCTCTCTCTCTGTCTCCCTACCTTTTTCAAATAAATAAATAAATCTAAAAGAAAAATTGTTTAAAATTTTTTTATTTAGTAAATATAAATTTCCAAAATACAGTTTATGGATTACAATGGCTTACCCCCCATAATTACCCTCCCACTCGCACCCCTCCCATCTCCTGCTCCCTCTCCCATTCCATTCACATCAAGATTCATTTTCAATTCTCTTTATATACAGAAGATCGATTTAGTATATATTAAGTAAAGATTTCATCAGTTTGCACCCACATAGAAACACAAAGTGTAAAATACTGTTTCAGTACTAGTTATAGCATTACTTCACACTGGACAACACACTAAGGACAGATCCCACATGAGAAGTAAGTACACAGTGACTCCTGTTGTTGACTTAACAATTTGACACTCTTGTTTATGCCGTCAGTAATCTCCCTAGGCTCTAGTCATGAGTTGCCAAGGCTATGGAAGCCTTTTGAGTTCACCGACTTCAATCTTATTCTGACAGGGTCATGGTCAAAGTGGAAGTTGTCTCCTCCATTCAGAGAAAGGTACCTCCTTCTTTGATGGCCCCGTTCTTTCCATTGGGATCTCACTCACAGAGATCTTTCATTTAGGTCTTCTTTTCTTTTCCAGAGTGTCTTGGCTTTCCATGCCTAAAATACTCTCATGGGCTCTTCAGCCAGATCCGAATGCCTTAAAGGCTGATTCTGAGGACAGAGTGCTATATAGGACATCTGCCATTCTATGAGTCTGCTGTGTATCTGGTTTCCCATGATGGATCGTTCTCTCCCTTTTTGATTCTACCAGTTAGTATAAGCAGACACTAGTCTTGTTTGTGTGATCCCTTTGACTCTTAGGCCTATTAATGTGATCAATTGTGAACTGAAATTGATCACTTGGACTAGTGAGATGGCATTGGTACATGCCACCTTGATGGGATTGTATTGGAATCCCCTGGCACGTTTCTAACTCCACCATTTGGGGCAAGTCCAATTAAGCATGTCCCAAATTGTACATCTCCTCTCTCTTATTCCCACTCTTATATTTAACAGGGATCACTTTTCAGTTAAAATGTAAACACCTAAGAATAATTGTGTGTTAATTACAGAGTTCAACCAATAGTACTTGAAAAAAAAAAAAACAAAGAAAAAATACTAAAATGTATAAAGTATTACATTGTACATCAATGGTCAGGACAAGGGCTGATCAAGTCACTGTTTCTCATAGTGTCCATTTCACTTCAAAAGGTTTCCACTTTGGTGCTCAGTTAGTTGTCATTGATCAGGGAGAACATATGATATTTGTCCCTCTGGGACTGGCTTAATACACTCAGCATAATGTTTTCCAGATTCCTCCATCTTGTTGCAAATGACTGGATTTCATTGTTTTTGACTGCTGTATAGTATTCTATAGAGTACATGTTCCATAATTTCTTTATCCAGTCTACTGTTGATGGGCATTTGGGTTGGTTCCAGGTCTTAGCTATTGTGAATTGAGCTGCAATAAACATTAAGGTGCAGACAGCTTGTTTGCTTGCCAATTTAATTTCCTTTGGGTAAATTCCAAGGAGTGGGATGGCTGGGTTGTATGGTAGGGTTATATTCAGGTTTCTGAGGAATCTCCAGACTTAACCAGTTTGCATTCCCACCAACAGTGGGTTAGTGTCCCTTTTTCCCCACATCCTCGCCAGCATCTATTGTTGGTAGATTTCTGAATGTGAGCCATTCTAACCGGGGTGAGTTGGAACCTCATTGTGGTTTTGATTTGCATTTCCCTGATTGCTAGTGATCTTGAACATTTTTTCATGTGCCTGTTGGCCATTTGGATGTCCTCTTTTGAAAAATGTCTATTGAGGTCCTTGGCCCATCTCTTAAGTGGGTTGTTGGTTTTGATGTTGTGGAGTTTCTTGATTTCTTTGTAGATTCTGGTTATTAAACCTTTATCAGTTGCATAGTTTGCAAATATTTTTTCCCATTCTGTCAGTTGCCTTTCACTCTCCTGACTGTTTCTTTTGAAGTACAGAAACTTCTCAGTTTAATGCAATTCCAAATGTTAATTTTGGCTTTGACTGCCTGTGCTTCTGGGGTCTTTTCCAAGAAGTCTTTGCTGGTACCTATATCTTGAAGGGTTTCTCCAATGCTCTCTAATAATTTGATTGTGTCGGGTCATAGATTTAGGTCTTTAATCCATGTTGAGTGAATTTTTGTGCAAGGTGTAAGGTAGGGGTCTTGCTTCATGCTTCTGCACGTGGAAATCCAGTTTTCCCAGCACCATTTATTGCAAAGACTGTCCTTACTCCAGTGATTGGTTTTGTATCCTTGATGTTTGGATTGATTTCTGGTGTTTCAATTCTGTTCCATTGGTCTACGCATCTGTTTCTCTACCAGTACCATGCTGTTTTGATAACCACTGCCCTGTAATATGTCCTGAAATCTGGTATTGTGATGCCTCCAGCTTTGTTTTTATTGCACAGGATTGCTTTAGCTATTTGAGGTCTCCTGTGTCTCCATACGAATTTCAGCATCATTTTTTCCAGATCTGAGAAGAATGTCTTCCGTATTTTGATTGGTGTTACATTGAATCTATAAATTGCTTTTGGGAGAATGGACATTTTGATGATATTGATTTTTCCAATCCATGAGCATGGAAGATTTTTCCATTTTTTGCTATCTTCTTCTATTTCTTTCTTTAAGGTTTTGTAATTTTCGTCATAGAGATCTTTAACGTCCTTGTTAAAGTTTATTTCGAGATATTTGATTGTTTTTGTAGCTATTGTGAATGGGATTGGTCTTAGAAGTTCTTTCTCAGCCATGGCATTGTCTGTGTATACAAAGGCTGTTGATTTTTGTGCATTGATTTTATACCCTGCTACTTTGCCAAACTCTTCTATGAGTTCCAATAGTCTCTTAGTAGAGTTCTTTGGATCCCCTAAATAAAGAATCATATCATCTGCAAAGAGGGATAGTTTGACTTCTTCCTTCCCAATTTGTATCCCTTTAATTTGTTTTTATTGCCTAATAGCTCTGGCTAGAACTTCCAGAACTATATTGAATAGCAGTGGTGAGAGTGGACATCCCTGTCTGGTACCAGATCTCAGTGGAAATGCTTCCAACTTTTCCCCATTCAATAGGATGCTGGCCTTGGGTTTTTCATAAATTGCTTTGATTGTATTGAGGAATGTTCCTTCCACACCCAGTTTGCTTAGAGTTTTCATCATGAAAGGGTGTTGTATTTTATCAAATGCTTTCTTGGTGTCTATTGAGATAATCATATGGTTTTTCTTCTGCAGTCTGTTAATGTGGTGTATCACATTGATTGTTTTGTGAATATTGAACTGTCCCTGCATACCAGTTATAAATCCTACTTTGTCTGGATGGATGATCTTTCTGATGTGTTGTTGCATTCTATTGGCGAGAATTTTATTGAGGATTTTTGCATCTATGTTCATCAGGGATATTGGTCTGTAATTCTCTTTCAATGCTGCATCTTTTTTCCAGCTTAGGAATTAAGGTGATGCTGGCTTCATAGAAAGAATTTTTTGATTGTTCTGCATAGTTTAAGAAGAATGGAGTTAGTTCTTCTTTAAATATCTGGTAGAATTCAGCAGTGAATCCATCTGGTCCTGGGCTTTTCTTTGTTGGGAGGGCCTTTATTACTGTTTCAATTTCTGTTTCAGTTATGGGTCTATTTAGGTTTTCGATGTCTTCATGATTCAATTTAAGTAGATTGCATGTGTCCAGGAATCTATCCATTTCTGATAGGTTTCCCTGTTTGTTGGCATACAAGTCCTTGTAGTGATTTCTGATGATTCTTTTTATTTCTGTGGTGTCTGTTGTTATGTTTCCTTTTTCATCTCTGATTTTATTGATTTGGGTCTTTTCTCTTCTTTTTTTAGTTAGTTGGGCCAATGGGGTGTCAATTTTGTTTATTTTTATTTTTTTGTTTATTTTTTCAAAAAAACAGCTCCTCGTTTGGCTGATTTTTTGTAATGTTTTTTTTTGGATTCAATCCTGTTGATTTCTTCTCTGATTTTAATTATTTCTCTTCTCCTACTAGATTTGGGTCTGGTTTGCTGTAGGTTTTCTAGATCCTTGAGAAGAATTGAAAGCTCATCTATTTGGTGCCTTTGCAATTTCTTGATGTAGGCACCTATTGATATAAACTTTCCTCTTAACACTGCTTTTGCTGCATCCCATTAGTTTTGTTATGTTGTGCTGTTGTCCTCATTTACTTCTAGAAAATTTTTGATTTCTCTTTTGATTTCTTCTATGACCCATTGTTCATTCAGGAGCATGTTGTTCAATCTCCATGTGTTTGCGTATGCTCTAGGGATTCCTGAGTTGCTAATTTCCAACTTCATTCCTTTATGGTCTGAGAAGCTGCATGGTATGATTCTAATTCTTTTGAATTTGCTGAAACTTGCTTTATGGCCTAGTATGTGGTCAATCCTAGAGAAGGTTCCCTGTACTGCTGAGAAGAATATAAAGTCTTTATGTGTAGAATGAAAAGTTCTGTAGATATATATTAGATCCTTTTGGGCTATAGTGTCATTTAAATCTACTGTCTCCTTGTTGATCTTCTGTCCTGTTGATCTGTCTATTTCTAAGAGTGGAGTATTGAAGTACCCCAGTACTATTGTATTCGAGTCTAAGTCTCCTTTAAGTCCCTTAACAAATCTTTTAAATAAACTGGTGCCCTGTAATTAGGTGCATATACATTGATAATCATTATATCTTCCTGTTGAATTGATCCCTTAATCATTTTATAGTGCCCCTCTTTGTCTCTTTTAACAGTTTTTGTGTTAAAGTTTATGCTGTCTGTTATTAAGATGGCTACGCCCGCTCTTTTTGCATTTCTCTTTGCATGGTATATCTCTTTCTAGCCTTTCACTTTCAGTCTCTATGCATCTTTGTTGGAAAGACGTGTTTCTTGTAAGCAGCAAATAGATGGGTTTTGTTCCTTAACCCAATCAGCCAATCGGTGTCTTTTAACTGGACAGTTCAGGCCATTAACGTTCAATGTGACTATTGATAAGTAGTAACTTTGCCCTGCCATTTGCCAAAGATATTTTCTAATATATGCTTTGAACTTCCTGTTATCTTTTGCTGTGAGGTTTCCTTCCTTTAACTTCTTTCACATTGATGACCGTGTTTCTGTGTTTCTGTGTGTAACACATCTTTAAGCATCTTTTTCAGGGCTGGACGAGTGGCGACAAATTCTTTCAATTGCTGTTTCCTTCACAAATGAGAGCTTTGCAGAATATAATATTCTGGGCTGGCAGTTTTTCTCTCTTAGTACCTGGGCTATGTCTCGCCATTCCCTTCTAGCTTGCAGGGTTTCTGATGAGAAGTCAGCTGTGAGTCTAAATGGTGATCCTCTGAAAGTAATCTGACATTTCTCTCTTGCACATTTTAGAATCTTTTCTTTATGTTTCACTGTGTTGAGTTTGATTATAACGTGTCATGGTGAAGGTCTCTTTTGTTCATGTTTACTAGGGGTTCTAAGAGCTTCCTGTACTAGGATGTCTCTGTCCTTCTCCAAACCCAGGAAGTTCTCTGCAAGTATCTCACTAAAAAGGCCTTCTAATCCTTTCTCTCTCTCCATGCCTTCAGGAACTCCTAGAACCCAAATGTTGGGTTTTTTAATAGTATCCTGAAGATTCCCAATGATATTTTTTAGATTTTTAATTTCCTCTTCTTTTCTTTGGTTTGACTGTATACTTTCCTGTGCTCTGTCTTCTAAGTCTGATATTCTCTCTTCTGTTTCACTGACTCTGTTTTTAAGGCTCTCTAATGTGTTTGTCATTTGATCTATGAGTTCTTCATTTCATTTTGGTATCTCTTCACTTATCACACTTTCCTGTTCTACTAGTTTCTGTGTTTCATTTTGATTCTTCCTTAAGATTTCATTTTCTCAAAGGAGATTTTCTATCCTGTCCAGTAAGGAATTCCGTAGCTCAAGCATTTGTGTTTGAAAACTTTTAATTGTTCTTATCATAAATTTTTTGAAATCCGTATCTTGCATTTCTTACATCTCATCATCTTCATAATCTTGGCTTGGGGTGTCTTCTTCATTTGGGGGTGTCATAATGTCTTCCTTGTTCTTGTTTCCTTGGTTTCTGCGTTTGTTGCTTGGCATTGTGGAGATATTCTTTGGATTCTTCTTCCCTCGCTGTGGTGCTTTTTCTTGTTATACTATGACTGTATTAAGTGGACTATCTGCTTTTGATGGAGCCTTAAAGGCTTGAGATGGGTGTGGTCTGAGAGCTGTGTTTGGTTCCTCAGTGTTAAGGGTGTGCCAAAGGTGACACTCCCAGGTTAGGCATGGTAAATCTCTCTTTCTTTCTTTCTTTCTTTCTTTCTTTCTTTCTTTCTTTCTTTCTTTCTTTCTTTCTTTCTTTTATTCAAAGGGAAGTAATTCCGCATAGCTTGCGTTCCAGCGCTGGTGTCCTGAAACTTGGGCTCCCACGCTCTCCACACAGGTCCACTGTGAGTCACTAGTTCTGGTAGAGTTTCCTCTGCTGTTTCTTCCCCTACTCTTTCTTGAACCTGCAGTATCTCCACTTTTATTAAACTGTCTCTTCCTGGACTATCAGTGTGCTCCCTTCCTAGTCCACCATCTTGCCACTCTCTCAGAAAAATTATTTTAAATTTAATTGATCTCTGATACTTTACCTTTATGACCTCAAATACAACTGCATCTTACTGCACAGAGCCAGTTTCATTTGTTCCTTATGAACACTGCACACTAATTATTAATATTATTAACAAATTTTGCAATCATGGCAACTTCACTACTTGCAGAAATTTGAAGAATGAGTGAGGATTTAATGTTATGTGATTAAAATTTATTGTATATGAATAAAATGATCATTTTTCCATTCAATTATTATTTATAGCCATTGTCTATATTCCCAATAAATTAGGGTCTTTTTGGTTTTTACTTGTTAAACTTATTATTTGGTGAAGTTTTAAGCCTTTTTACTATAATGTAAATTTAAAATATGTTATCTCAAA
The DNA here is from genome assembly GCF_964237555.1 of Oryctolagus cuniculus. Classification (NCBI taxonomy): domain Eukaryota; kingdom Metazoa; phylum Chordata; class Mammalia; order Lagomorpha; family Leporidae; genus Oryctolagus; species Oryctolagus cuniculus. Next base: position 65,210,836 of record NC_091439.1, read on the forward strand.
AACTAGAAAAAGAAAGAGATGGAAGAAGGATGGGAGGGAGAGGGGAGAAAGTGGAAGGAAATATCATTATGTTCTTAGAATTGTATCTACAAAGCACATTGAATCTGTTAAAAACTAATAAAATTTTTTAAATTTTTAAATAAAGAATGGGTGAGGAACAATTCAAAGAGGTCTGCATAAGAAACTGAAGAAATGTAGTGAGTATTATTATCATTCCACTGACTTCAAATAAATTCTTATAATTCAAATTGTGCCCCAGATGTCTGCAGTACTTCCCAAGAGCAGAAGAGAAAGACAACAGATCCTTGTTCTTCTAAGCTATTACTAACTTCTCAGAAAGAGTAACAAAAAGACCTTAAATTTAGAATACCATTTTACAAGTTGTAAGATTTACATCTTTACAACATAAAGGATCTCTAAGGATAATAATGAGGACACCTAAGTTTTCTTATGTACCAAAGTGCTAGTTAAGTGCTACATATTTCCCTGGCCTATTTAGACAGTGTCTTCGAAGAAACAGGCAGAGGTAGCCACTTTGAGGGCACTATATGTGACAGCTTTTGTTGCAGGAACAAATAGCCTTGGGACAAGCCTGAACTATTACCCTCATGTTACAGGCGGTGACTTGGCTGCACCTTAATGGCTTCAGTTGGGCCCACCAGGCCTAAGATGTCTTCATTTCTGAACCCAGGATAAGGGTGTAGCCACTGTATGAAACCTGCATTTCTCATGGTGAAGGGAGGAGGCAGAAGGCCCCTGACAAACACTCAGTTGCATTTAAGCTAATGTTGCCTGAGACAACTATCATATGCACTCTCAGCTTATTGGCCAAAGCATGTGACAGACAGCGCACAATGAGGAGTGATCCCACCTCCCCAACACTGCATGGTGGTGACATCTCTCATCTACCCCCAGCATTCCTCAGGCAGGCTAGAAGTTAAAGCCGGAGGTCATGCTTCATGATTGCTTCCTTTTGTAGAATTGCATGCAGCTACTCACGTGTGCCCGATGAGTGCTCTAGTCCCACTGTGGAAAACCCACAGCTTCTTCCAGGTATCCTTCTTTCAGCCATTTCAAGGACTTTGGGGAAACTTGTGCTGGGCAAACATTGATGGATTTCTGTGACAACCTTGATCTGTGGTGACTGGTACAAAGATTCAGCAGTACCACCCCAGGATGCACTACCTCAATCCACTCTTATCCATTTGGTCTTTAATCATATATGCAAGCAATTAAAATCAGATTTTGATTTCTTCTTCAAACCACATGAAATCCATATTAGAGTTGAAAGAAACACACAGAATACAAATTCATATATAAAGCATCAGCCTTTAACACAAACTATCATCAAGACTATGTGTGGGTAGGCTGGCGCTGTGGCGCAGCGGGTTAAAGCCCTGGCCTGCAGCGCCAGCATCCCATATGGGAGCCAGTTCTAGTCCCAGCTGCTCCTCTTCCAATCCAGCTCTCTCTTCTAGGGCCTGGGAAAGCAGTAGAAGATGGCCCAAGCCCTTGGGCTCCTGCACCCACATGGGAAACCCAGAAGAAGCTCCTGGTCCTAGCTTTGGATCAGCACAGCTCCAGCCATTGCGGCCATCTGGGGGGTGACCTAGTGGATGGAAGATCTCTCTCTCTCTCTTTCTCTCTCTCTCTGTCTCTACCTCTCTCTGTAACTCTGTCTTTCAAATAAATAAAATAAATCTTAAAAAAAAAAAAAAAAGACTATGTTTAGGGGCCAGGGCCAGCACTATGGCCTAGAAGATTAAGCCTCTGCTCAAAATGCCAGCATCCCACATGGGCACTGGTTCAAGTTCTGGCTGCTCCACTTCCCATCCAGCTCCCTGCTAACGCATCTAAGAAATCTGTGGAAGATGACCCAAGTGCTTGGCCCTTGCACCCACATGGGGGACCCAGAAGAAAGTCCTGGCTGCTGGATTAGGCCTGGCTCAGCTCTGGCTGTAATGGTCATTTGGTGAGTGAACCAGTGGATAGAAAATCTCTCTCTCTCTTTCTGTATTTATAACTTTCAAATAAATAAAGTCTTAAAAATACTATATGTAGGGAGGTGAACCAATGGAAGGAAGACCTTTCTCTCTGTCTCTCTTTCTGTCTATCTGCCAAAAAAAAATACTATATGTATAAAATTGATTTTATCTCCTCAATTTATTTAGTAGGTGTTTCCATAGCACACCCTATCTGCTAGCTGCTAAGCAGTTTATACATATTAAACTTCTTTTGTCCTTGTCAATGTCATTATCATTCCCGTGTCATAGATGATGAAACTGAGAGACAAAATGATAACACACCATGTGGATGGTAGAGCTGAGATTCAAGTCCAGGCCGTCAGACACTGCCTTGTTCCCTTTCACCCAGAGTTTTCTCTATTCTGAAAGTTTCTACAATGATCTCTCAAAGCACATCCCATTTTATCAACATTAAACCACTACATTATTGGCCAGTTTCCCCTACAACAGCAACTATGTTAACACAATAGAGTGTATGTGTGTGTATCACACTTTACAATCATGCTGAGATCCATGGATATTAAGAGACTTGCCTAAAGTCACATAGGTAGCCTGATAGAACATCTGGAAGACATGAATCTATATTCGCCTATGTGTGAACAGCCCAGTTCAACTCCCAGGGCATGCATCTCAGTGAATGCTCTACTTTGTAACTCACTTTTCTGGGTATACAGTCCCCCCTTACTTGACAGCTCATTTCTATCATAGAATCTAGATTTTGCTAAAACTTTTCCTTTCCCTTTCTTGCTTTTTAAAATACAACACCTAAAAGTCATGTATGCTTTAAAAGAACAATATATTGTGCTATTTTTATAAAGATAATATCAGTCTCAGATAAATGAGCTTCCCATATTTCAACACTCTGTCAAATATTATAGTTTCAAATATGCCCTTTTAAAAATCTTACATGAATAGCTATTGAAAGTAAAAGAATGAGGCCTGCACCGCGGCTCACTTGGCTAATTCTCCACCTGCGGCACCAGCACCCCGGGTTCTAGTCCCTGTTGGGGTGCCGGATTCTGTCCCAGTTGCTCCTCTTCCAGTCCAGCTCTCTGCTGTGGCCCGGGAGTGCAGCGGAGGATGGCCCAAGTGCTTGGACCTGCACCTGCATGGGAGACCAGGAGGAAGCACCTGGCTCCTGGCTTTGGATCAGCGCAGCATGCTGGCTGTAGCAGCCATTTGGGGTTGTGAACCAATGGAAGGAAGACCTTTCTCTCTCTCTCTCTCTCTCTCTCTCTCTCTCTCTCTCTCACTGTCTAACTCTGCCTGTCAAAAAAAAAAAAAAGTAAAAGAATGAAACATCCGTTGTGGAGGTGACTGACTCTGGGTGAAGAAGTGATTAGCAGGCAGTGCAACTGTGGAAGGAAATAGGCAGCAGCAGGGGAAGCAAAGGAGGATACAGAGAAATACAGCTAAGCAAGCTATAGACTCCGTAATTAATTCCTATGTAAAGAAGGCCTGGCTCCGGGAGGTATGGTTAGTAACTCTGGGCACATGGATTGGCTTGGGGGAGGTTCCCAGCAGTACATGTAGTCTTAATTTCAGAAGTGAGACAATTTACACAAATTGTGTTCTTGGATCAATACTGCCTGTCCTTCTGGGGCAGGACAAAGCTTATAACTGAGTCAAGCCTCTGCTGGTCCATCTCACTGACACACTCCGCCCCATCTGGTCCATCTCACTGATACACTCCGCCCCATGTTCACACCTGGCTTCTTCAGCTGCTGTCCGAGGAAACGCTACACGGCTACTGCAAGCTGGTGGAGCATCTTTTACTGAGGACTTTTTGTCTTCTTTCCTATGAGATTTTTTCAATTTTTTTTAGAAGATACTGAGTTGTTAAGTTGCAGGCAAAGCAGGTTAACAATTTATTTATTTACTTTTTTATTTATTTGAAAGGTGCAGGAGAGAGAGAGAGAGAAGAAAAATCTTCTAACCACTGGTTTACTTGCCAAATATTTGCAACATCCAGTGCTGAGCCAGGCCAAAGCCAGAATCCTGGAGCCGAGGTCAGGTCTTCCATTTATTTGGGTGGCAGGAGCCCAAGCACTTGATCCATCATCTGCTGCCTCCCAGGGCGTGTATTAGCAGGAAGCTAGAATTGGGAATGGCGCCAGGACTGAAACACAGGCCCTCAAATAATAGCATTGCAGGCATCTAAACTAGTGGCTTAACTACTGTGCCAAACACACGCCCTAATAATTCTTAGAACTGTACTTTTCATAAATCAACTCCACGTCCATAAGTGAATAAGTTATAAGTTCCTATGCAATTTGCCTACAGGCATGCTTGTTTGCTAACATATACACGTAAGATATGTGAGACAGGAAAATTATTTCTGTTGTATTGGTAAAATAAATAGTTTTGCTTGTATAATAGCATATGCCTTCATATTATTTTCTAAAAGTACTGAATAAGAGTTAATTTTTGCCTATTAGGTTTGTGAATGTCAGCAGTATTCAACAAATTCAAAGATATGTCTCTTATCATATTTATAATTATCAGTTATGACTATTATCCTTTGAGTATTTGTGATATACCGAACTCCTGTGTGTTCCTCACATGAGCTCTATAAAGTGGGGACTATTATCTCTTTTCTACGCACAAGAAAAGTGAGGCTCTGAGTGACTGACTGAGTAAGTAACTGAAAGTCACAGAAAGTGGTGTTGCCTAGCTTTAGACCCAGGTCTGCGTGACGTTAAAATCCATGTGGTTAGTCGCTGTGCCAAAAGACTCTGTCTCCTGAAACACAGGAGTACGTCTCTGCTTTATGGTCTTAGGCAGTAAAAATACAAACATGCTCCTATGAAGCTTACCAATAGAGTTTTTAAATTTATTTATTTGAAAGGCAGAGTGATAGGGAGAGAGGAAAAGACAAAGACAAAGAGACCTTCCATCCACTGGTTCGCTCTTCAAATGCCCACAGTAGCCAGTGCTGGTCAGACCAAAACCAGGATCCTGGGACTTCATCCTGTTCTCCTTCATGGACAGCAGGGACCCAAGTACTTGGGTCATCATGCACAGCTTTCCCAGGAGCATTATTAGCAGGAAACTGAATGGGAAACTGAGGATCCAGTACTCTAACTGGCACTGGGAAATGGGATGCCAGTGTCACAAGCAGTGGCTTAACATGCTGAGTCACAGCAGTGTCCCCTGTTGATAGAGTGTTGGTCCTCATAAACACGAGTATGATTCTCCAAACCACAGGAGATTCAACAAGGAACATAGAGACAGGTGGAATGTGTCTGATCTGCTATCCACTAAAATATCCATGAAGACAAAAGAGAAAGACAAAAACTAACAAGACCAAAAGAAAAATAATGACCTACAAATTTTTCAGGCAATTTCCCCTAAGAACATTGTGATGATAGATTGAAAAGCAATTTATTAGAATCTGTATTGTATCATATGACTTAAAACCAAGATACACACACACACACACACACAGGATATGTTTATGACTCATTTCTCCCCTGTAAAGCTAAGTCCGGAATACAGTGGCTGGAATCTTTAGAAAAACAGGCAATCAATTATTTTCAGAAGTAAACAAGAGTCCTGTCCTCCCTTACCTTTGCATCACTTCCAACAATTCCTTTCCCTTTGTATTTTTCTATTCCATTAGTAAGAAGTAGAGCAAAAAGTAGGACTGTATCCTAGGATATATTGTACTCATATTTGAAAAAACATTCAAATAGACCCAGGAGAGCTGGGCGTGCTGAGCTGGGTGCACGCTTTCACGTACAACGCTATTCAAAGAACTTCCGCTGGCTTCCCAGCAAGCCCGAAGCACAGACTCCGCTCAGCACTAGCACAGACATGTTTGATGAATGCCAATCAGGCCTCACAAAGAGAATCAAAGCAAAACGTTACATCCTGACCTTCAGGTTGAGATCTGAAAGGGAAAAGTCATCTGAGCCCTAATGGGCAGAAAAGGGGATTAAAGAAGCTAAATTGTATTGGAAAATGCCATGTGAGATGGCTTTCCCTGCAATCAGTCAGAACATGCAGGGAATAAACAATGGAATCTACTAAAACTCAACAGAAAGAAAATAGTTAGGTGGGGGTAGTAGAGGAGAGATTTCCCTTCTGAAAAGTCTTTTCTTCAAAATAATGGAAGAATTTTCCAAGACCTAATATTCTGAAAAAGACCTAAGAACTCTAGAAAAGAAAAGCTGGCATCCCTAGGAAATAAAGTCTGAAATAAAGGCAGAGGTACAGAGAACATTGGCTAAAATGAGAGAAGAATGCGGCAGCATAATGAAAATCTACTTTCAGTACAGTAAAAAACAGAATAGGCACTTCAGAGAATTAAGAAAAGCATGTGGAATAACAAATTTGAAAAAACTGTAGATATATAGAAGAAAACATAAGAGACAACACACACAAAAAAAAACAATTATGGAGAAGAGAAAGTATATCCACTCTGAGATTTAAAGATGTCTCTGACACAGAATAGGAATACTTTTATTTCAGAAATAAATACTTAAATGAGACTATTCTGAATAGAAATATTGATTTATGACACTTCTTACCGAGCTTGAAATAACCTAACATGTTCTAAGTTCAATTAGTATTTGTATGAGAAGTAATATAAATACATTTTACAATACACTCTTTGTATTAGCTTATCCCAACTTAAATGTGCTTATGCAAATAGGTAGATGTTATGAAAGGATGCTTAGACATGAAACATAGCAACCAAGTTGATGAAGGTCACAGAAAGAGTTGGACCTCAGAAATGACCTTAACTTCTAATGCAGTCAGAAATTACTTTTCTGTGCTTTGTCTTCATCTCTTAGTACTAGAATCTCATTATCCTCATAGAGTGCAGAATAACATCACTTGGTAAAAACCTTGTCTTCCAGCAACCTGGAGAAAGGGACTGAGCTCAAGGCCAAGATCAAAACACATAGGAATGGACTCAGTGTCAGGTGCTCAACTTGGCACCAGTAACTGTCGTAGAACTAAGTACAAGAAGCAGTTCCCGGGCAATTATGAGTATATGAGTGGCAGATTAGAGAGTCAATTCTCAGAAAAAAAAATGAATTATAATCTCAGAAGCGGATTGAAGGAGGAAATACAGACCAAACAATGGGTGTTTTCTAAGAGACTTTAACATACTGCAACAAACTTATAGCAGTGATTCTAGATGTGAAACAGCAATATAAACCAGAATTTTAACAATTCAGAACTCAGGAGAAAAGAAAATATAAAGAAAAGAAAAAATAATTTTAGAAATAAAGAATAAATAGGAAGAATAATATGATGAATGAATACAGCAACGAAAGTCTTAACACTAGAAGAAGAGTAAAGCTTTTTAATCAAAAAGCACAAAAAAGAAATAAAAAGGATTCAAGATAAGGTGAGAAATTTTGAGAATAGATTAAAAAATATATGGATAGTAAGGGTCCTAGGAGGCAACATGAAGAGAGAAAGAAAGAATAAAACAAATATTTTTGAAACCCCATAGTTCAAGAATATGCCCCAGAAACAACGACTTGAAAACTATACTTTATGAGTACATACTATGTACTTGAGAATATCAGTCCCAAACAACTAATCTTAAAATATAGTTTAGTAAAATTATAGTACATTTCAAAAACAGAAAGAACTCTTTGAACACCTAGGCAAAAAGAGAAAATGATTTATACACCAAAGAAAAAAGGCACTATTTTTTCAAATCCAACACTTTATGCTGGAAGAAGTGGAATAACAAATTTAAGATAATCAAGGAGGAAGATCAAAGATGGCTGAATGGTGAGAAGCTGCTGTGACCTCAGCCACAGAAAGATACCAGGAAAAAAAAAAAAAGAAAGAGTCAAGTTCCTAGTAGACTGATTGAAAAAAATATTCAGTGGAGAACGGACAGAACAGACAAGAGACTCACGGAGCAATGAGAAGAGAGAACAGACACACTGCTGCCAGTCACACCACCAGTGACTCCTGCATCTACATCTACGTGGCTGCTTCCCAGCTAGAAGGTGCCAACTTGCAGCCCCCACCACCGGCAACTTTGACGGAGGGAGAATTTCACAGTCCCCACTGGCTTCGGGTCCCAGCTGCGGAACTGGTGGGAATATGGGTGACTACCTTATTCTGTAAAGGGAGGCCATGTTGAATCTCCCGTTCCTCCACCAAATTTGCTGCAGTAGAGTCACGGCAGAACTCTTTCCTGACTCGGGGAACAGCAGGCGCTCCCACTACTGCTGGAGGCCCCGAGGAATGGGGGCACAGCAGCTTGCAGGGTGGTGAGAAGACTCCATGCCCCCTGTGACTAAGGGAGTTTTAGGCATAGGCCACAGAACTGAGAGGGTCACGGGTTGGGGCTGGGTTCCCATTCACCCACTTGGTATGACCATGAAGACTCTGAGCTCTCTGCACATTGAGGGTGGATCTCAGGGTGGGGCCAGTGGACACAATGCAGAGCGAATGGGTGGGTGAGGTGCATTGGCATCACGAACTCACTCTCGTCTGTCAATCAGCTGGCTCACACTGGCACAGAGAAGGGGAGGGGCTACGAAAGCACCAGCTACGTCCAACATCCCCTCGCCTCACTGTAGCCAGAGGTGCCCCATTACCTTACCTTCATCTTGAGTGTCATGCTGGACTCCTGCCCCATCCACAAATGGTGACCAGATCACCTTGTCCCACCCCCACTCCAACACATTGATTTCCAAGTGTAACTCTAGGCACCCCACTAGGCCTCACAGGCACATTTTCAGAAATAAAACCTCAATAGAAAAAAATCCTCCAGAGGTGATAGTATGAAGAGAACCCCCATAGGTACAAAAATCAATGCAGAAACATAAGAAGCATGAATAAGGAAAGTAATATGATTCCCCAAAAGGGACAAATTAACACATTAATATCAGACTGTAATGGCAAGATGGAAAAAATGTCAGAAAGAGAATTCAGAATAATGACTTTTAAGTTCATTCAATAACACAGAGAAGAGTTAAATGAGATAAGGAAATAAGCACATGAAATAGGCAAAAAATTCTGCAGAGAGATAGAGATGGAATGTAGTATTCAATAAGTCAAATAGAGATACAGTGGAAAGCCTTAACAACACACTTGGTGAGGCAGAGGAAAGAATATCCAGCTTGGAAGACAGTTCTTTTGAGATATCTCAGACCAAAAAAAGAAGAAGAAATTAGAAAGACAGAAAACAGTGTTCAGCATCTATGGGATACCATCAAACAACCAAATATATCAGTTTTAAGGGTTCCTGAAGGTATGGGAAAAAAAAAAAGAATGGCTAAGAAAATCTATTCAGTAAAATAATAGCAGAAAAATTCCCAAATTTACAGAAAGATGCAGACATCCAAATACAGGAAAGGCATAGAATCCTAAATAGGAATGATCAGAAAAAATCTTCAATACAACACATTATAGTGAAACTTTCAAAAGTAAACAAAGACAATATTCTGAAATGTGCAAGAGAAAAACAGCAAATCACCTTTAAAGGAACTCCAATCACATTAACAGCAGATTTCTTGACAGAAACCAGAGGAACTCTCACTCACAAATTAAGGTAAAATGAAGACCTTCCATTATAAGCAAAAGTTGAAAGAATTTGTCACCAGCTGGCCAGCCTTAGAAATGATACTTTAGGATGTACTCCATACAGGGACTGGAGCTGTGGCATAGCAGATTAAAGCCCCGGCATAATGGGTAAAGCCCCGGCATGCAAGCCAGCATCCCATATGGTCACCGGTTCGTGTCCTGGCTGCTGCACTTCTGATCCAGCTCTCTGCTATGGCCTGGGAAAGCTGTAGAAGATGGCCCAAGTCCTTGGGCCCCTGCACCCATGACAGAGAAGCTCCTGTCTCCTAGTTTCAGATCAGCTCAGCTCTGGCCATTGCAGTCATTTGGGAAGTGAACTGCAAAACCTCTCTCTCTCTCTCTCTCTCTCTCTCTCTCTCTCTCTCTGTGTCCATGTTACTCTATCATTCAAATAAAATACATGTTTTTTAAAATAAAGGATGGACTATTTACAGAAACAGAGAAAGACAATCAGCATCATAGAAGGATGTGAATAAAGAGAATCTAGTAAAAGAAAAAAGAAGATCTAAAATAAACTTTAGGAATATTTATGGAAAAATTGCAGGACCAAGTTATTACTCATAAATAATAATCTTGATTGTAAGTAGACTAAATTCTGACAAAGACTACTTGAATAGATAATAAAACAAGCCCTATCTATGTGCTGCATACAAAAAAGTGGTATTTCACCACTTAGGATACACACTGACTGAAAGTGAAAGGGTAGAAAAAAGATATTCCATGCAAATGGAAAAGGTAAGCAGGAGTAGCTATACTCATATCAGATAAAATAGGCTTTAAGACAAATGGTTAAGAAGACAAAAAAGTCATTATGCAATGAGTAAGGCATCAATTCAACAAGAAGATATGACTATAGCAAATGTATACGCTCCAATGCTGGGGCACCTAGTTTTATAAAGCAAATGTTAATGGATATAAAGAGAGACATAATTTACAATACAGTAATAATGAGGGAACTCAATAGCTTTACCAATGGACAGATCAACCAGAAAAATTACAAAAGCAACTACAAAGCTAATTTACACTGTAGACCAAATGGACTTAATAGATATCTACAGAACATTGCAACTCACAGTTGCAAAATACACATTCTTTTCATCAGTACATGAACATTTTCTAGGACAGACCATACACTAGGTCATAAAATGACCTACAAATTCCAAAAATTAAAATCATGTTTCTTTTCTGACCACAATAGATGAAGCTGGAAATAAACAACAAAAGAACTCTAGAAAATAAGCAAATACCTGGAGACTGGAAAACATGCTCCTGAATGAACAGTGGATCACAGAAAAGCAAAAAAGAAATCAGAACATTCCACGAAATTAATTAAAATGAAAACACAGCATTTCAAAACTTAGGGGATAGGGCAAAAACAATGCTAAGATGAAAGTTTATAGCAATAAGTGCTGATATCAAAAAATTGGAAAGGTATCAAAGAAATGATCTAACAATATACCTCAAGAACCTTGGAAAACAAAAACAAAACAAACTCAAAATTAGTAGGAGGAAACAAAAAATAAAATTTAGAAAAGACATAAGCAAAATAGAAATCAAAGAAACTATACAAAAGATCAGGGAAATTAAAAGTTGGCTTTTTAAAAAAATAAACAAAATTGATAAACCACTGCCTAATCAAAAAAAAGGAAGACCCGAATTAATAAAATAAGAGATGAAAGAGATGTTACAACTAATACCACAGAAACACAAAAAAATCCTTAAGAATTATCACAAATAGCTATATGCCAACAAATTGGAAAATCTAGATAAAATTAATCAATTTCTGGACACACATAATTTACCAAAATTGAGGCAAAAAGATAGAAAACCGGCCAGTGCCACGGCTCAATAGGCTAATCCTCTGCCTAGCGGCGCCGGCACACCAGGTTCTAGTCCCAGTGGGGGCGCCGGATTCTGTCCCAGTTGCCCCTCTTCCAGGCCAGCTCTCTGCTATGGCCCGGGAGTGCAGTGGAGGATGGCCCAAGTGCTTGGGCCCTGCACCCCATGGGAGACCAGGAGAAGCACCTGGCTCCTGCCATCGGATCAGCGCGGTGCGCCGGCCGCAGCGCACTGGCCGCGGCGGCCATTGGAGGGTGAACCAACGGCAAAGGAAGACCTTTCTCTCTGTCTCTCTCTCTCATTGTCCACTCTGCCAGTTAAAAAAAAAAAAAAAAAAGACATAGAAAACCTAAATAATCCAATTACCAAGGCTGTGATTGAATCAATAATAAAGAGCCTCCTAAGAAAACAATAGATTTGGATAGCTACAGCACCAAAGAAACATTTAAGGAAAAACTAATCCCAAATCATCTTAAATTATCCAAAACAATTGAAAAGTAGGACACACTCTCAAGCTTATTCAATGATGCCAGCATTACCTTAATTCCAAAAGCAGAGAAAGTTATAACAGAAAAAATGAACTACAGAGCAATATCCCTGATGAATAGATTTTCAAAAAAAATCCTAAATAAAATACTAGCAAATCAAATCCAACAATACATCAAAAAGATCATCCAAGTGGTTTTACCACAGAGATGCAGGGATGATTCAACATACACATATCAATAAATGTGATTTATATATTCCACAAGTTAAAGGATTAAAAACTGTATGATCATTTCAATAGATGAAGAGGAAGCATTTGACAAAATACAACATTTATTTCAAGAATTTTTAAAAATTGGATATAGAAGGAACATACCTCAAAACAATCAAGGCAATATATGACAAACGCAGAGCCACAATTTTATTGAATGGAGGAAACTGGAAACATTTTGACTAAGATCCAGAACCAGAAAAGGATGCCCACTCTCACCACAATTATTCAATACAATTTTCGAAGTTTTATCCAGAACTATTAGACAAGAAAAATAAATCAAAAAGATACAAATTAGGAAAGAAGAAGTCATATTATCCCTGTTTGCAGATGACATGGCCCTAAAATATTGGGTAACCAAAAAACTACTAAGAAATCATTAGAATTTATAGGATAATCTGGCAAAATTGCAAGACATGAAATCAATATGCAAAAATCAATAGCATTCTTATACAACAACAATGCTCTGGCTGAGAAAGAACTTTTCAGATCAATCTCATTCACTATAGATACAAAAAAAAGTTAAATATCTTGGGATAAATTCAACCAAGGATGTGAAAAATATCTACAACCAAAATTATAAAACATTAATAAAAGTCATAGAAGAAGACACAAAAAAAATGGAAAAAAATTTCCATATTGATGTATTGGAGGAATTAGTATCATCAAGATGTCCATGTTATCCAAAGCAATTTACAGATTCAATGTCATTCAATGTAAATTCCAAGGACATTCTTCATAGATCTAGAAAAAAGTTCTAAAATTCATATGGAAACACAAAAGACCCAAATAGCCAAAGTAATCTCAAAAAAATAAAAACAAAGCTGGAGATATCACAATACCATATTTCAAGAAAATTACAGAACTTTCATATATACAACTACAGAGTTCTTATAATAAGAATACCTTGGTACTGGCACAAAATATAGACATGTGGACAAATTGAGCAGAATAGAAAACTCAGATATTAATCCATACATTTACAACCAACTAATCTTTGACAAACAAGTGAAAATCATTCCTTGGAGAAAGGACATTTGCAACAAAACAGATGCAACAGGAGATCATTATGCTAAGTGAAATATGCCAATTCCAAAAAGAAAAACATCACATGTAGATGTCATATTGTTTGGTAAATAGTTATAAATGTTGTTTCACTAAATAATACCATATAAATGACAATATAATCTCCTTTCTTACATTAGAAAAAAAGAAATGTAGAGAGGGGAATAATGAGGGCACTTGAGGTACTAGTAACATTTTGTTCTTAATTGGAATGTTGTTTATGAGTGTGATCAGAGAACCAAAAATTCATTTATCTACTAAAAAAGGATAAGAAGAGAAAATATAAGACAATGACTTTGTATCCAGAAAAAATGAACTTTCGAGCACAAAGGATACAGATAAACTGCCATGAACATTTATGAACACAGGGAATATTGTTCTCATGGGTCTTTCCCAAGGAATCTACTAAGAACAGGCTTTAGAAACCTAAATTGGCTCAAGAAACATCAACATGTAAACCAGCGATAAAACATAACTAGTTGTAGAATGAAGATAAATGAAGGGAAAAGGGAACAAACATTGAATGCAATGCCATAATGTCAGAAAACACAGATATAATCTAATTTTTAAAAAAATAGATATAAAATTAGAAAAAGTTAATTTTTCTCAGAAATTACATTTATTTACTAATATTATTACTGCTATTCTAATACTGCCATATGGAATAAAGTAACAGAAACAATAAGTTATTCAAATTCCATTATTCTCTATGTCTTTGAGAACTGGGAATTTTACTATGTAAGAAAGGAGACACAGATGTAAAATAAGGACATAGGTAAAAAAAAAAACTATACCTCTGTATTTTGTTGAGCTCATAAAATGTTTTATATTAGTATATGCAGTCAGCCACCCATTTCCATTATGCTTTTGGCTTCACATCTATAGATTCAACCACATGCAAATTAAAAATATTCTCCCTAAAACTGTGTGTGTACTGAACATGTACAGACTTTTTTCCTCATCACTATTCCTTAAATAACAATGTATAATAATTATCTACAGAGCATTTATAATATATTAGGTATTATAAATAATCTAGAGACAATTTACAGTATACAAGAGGATATGCATAGATTAATCATAAATATTACACATTTTTGTTAGATTTATTTATTTATTTGAAAAGTTCAGTTACAGAGAGAGAATGAGAGAGAGATCTTCCATCCACCATAGCCAGGACTGAGCTCCAGCCAAAGCCAAGAGCCAGGATCTTCATCAGGGTCTCCTATGTGGGTAGCAGGGGTCCAAAAAGTTGGGTCATTTTCCACTGCTTTTCCCAGGCCATTAGCAAGGAGCCAGTTCAGAAATTGAGTAGCTGGCACACAAATCAAAGCTCATATGGGATGCGAGTGTTGCAGGCAACAGCTCTACACACAATGCCACAACATTGGGCCCTAAGCCATTTCATATAATGAACTTGAGCATCCGCTGGCAGGTGGGGGTCCTAGGACCAATCTCTGAGGATACAGAGAGACAATGGCATGAGTTTGTGATCACATATGTTCTTTGTGTATTTCTTAGCTCTGTCAACCAGAGAGACCTAGACACAATGACCTACCCTATAGCAATGAACATGTCTTGAACACATATGTTCCTGAAAAAATTATCTACTAAAAGAAGCAGATGTTTTGAGAAATAGATGATTCCAGGTATGGGACAAGACAGGTACAATATAACCCTTGAACAACTTGTCATATTAAGTAGCCATCAGAAGGTGGCCTGATCATAGAGAAGAAAATAGCAAAGATTTCTCTTTACTATTTTGTTAGGTTTATTTTTACTTTTCCCAAAACAAAAGATAGTGAGCTTCCATCTAAATCCTGAATACATATCCACTCTAGTTTTTCTTGCCACTTTCCTTCCTGACTTTTGTTCATTTTAAAATTTGATGATTTTCTGACATTGAATAATTAGATGTCTAAATTAGTTCTGATATTTATGAGGTTATCCCTAAAATGAGTTTCTTTACATACAGCCATACAAAATTTAACCATTTTTTAATCATAGAAAGCTACCAATTCATAATAACATCTATTTATCCTACCAGGTCATTACGACCTATTTTCCCACTTAGCCTTATTTGGGAGACCCAGCTGACACTCATCATACTCTGAAGAATAAATTACTAGATTTCCAGCTTTTATTTAAAAAGTGGAAAACTAAAAAGAGCAATACTTTCAAATATATATTAAGAACAAATTAACATACAATCAGCAAAATCACAATTTTTCTTGAATTTGCCTTAGTATAAAGTAAGACAATTGACTTCAGGAATAGATAAGAAAGGAAAAAAATAAAAGATACCTTAGTAAGTCATTTCACTCTCTACTATAAATTCAAAGTTATGTTAGAGGATAACAAAAGAATACTGAAAGTAATAAAAGCAATAACAAAATCTCCTATGAAGTTATCTTACTACCAGATTGACTCAACTTGTGATAAAAGCCTAGTAGAATGTGGTATGTCCATTTCCAAGTTCTATTACCTCAGACTGTGGTAAGTTCTATTTACCTCAGACTGTGGTGCTCTAAACAAAATGCTTAGCTTTCACTCAAAAATGACAAGACACACAAAGAGACAAAGGAAAATAATGCAACATCAAGAGATAAAGCTATCAGTAGAACCACACTTTTAGCTGTGACACATTATTGTAGGAACTATCAAAATCCAAAATAACTATGGTTATTACATTAAAGGCTCTAGTGAAAAACATGGATGCCATGTTGATCTGATAAGCAAATTCAGCATAAAGAAAGGTACCCTGGGGCCAGTGCTGTGGTGTAGGGGGTAAAGCTACTGCCTGTAGTGCTGGCATCCCATATGGGCACTGGTTCAAGTCCTGGCTGCTCCACTTCTGATCCAGCTCTCTACTATGGCCTGGGAAAGCAGTAGACAGTGGCCCAAGTCCTTGGGCCCTTGCACCCATGTGGGAGACCCAGAGGAAGCTTCTGGCTCCTGGTTCTGTTGCAGCCAATGGGGAGTGAACCAGTAGATGGATGACCTCTCTCTCTCTCTCTCTCTCTCTGCTCCTCTCTTTGTGTAACTCTGACTTCCAAATAAAATAAATAAATCTTTAAAAAAAGAAAAAAAGAAGGATACTCTAAGAGCCAGCTGGAATGGGTTGGCATTGTGGCATGGAGGGTTCAGCCACCACCTGTGATGCCAGCAACCCATATGGGTGCTTGTTCAAAATTTAACTGCTCTTCTTCTGATCCAGCTCCCTCCTAAAATGCCTAAGAAATCATGGAAGATGACCCAAGTGATTGGGCCCCTGTACCCATGTGAGAGACACAGAAGAAGCTCAGGGCTCATGGTTGCAGCCTGGCTTGACCATTGTAGCTATCTGGGAATTGAACCAGTGGATAGAAGATTGATCTCTCTCTCTCTCTCTCTCTCTCTCTCTCTCTCACTGTCTCTCCCTCTATCTTTGTAACTCTGCCTTTCAAATAAATACGTAATAAATCTCTTTTTAAAATTGAAAATCTTATGGAAATGCTATTGTTAAGTACTTTTTTGTTAAGTACTTTTATAAGTACTCTAGCAGAGATAAAGAATGTATTTGAATCATTTACAGATGCAGCACAAGTGAAAAAAAAATATCATTACACTTGAAAGTATGTTCATAGAAATTTTCCAAACAAAGAGAAAAAGTAGGATTTTGCTTTTAGAAACTACATAATACAAGATCTGGGGGGAAATGTCAAGTAGTATAACAAATGTGTAATTTAATCTCAGAAAAAAGAGAGCAAGAACAGGGAACAGAAAATACATATTTGCAAAAATAATGGCAAAATTTTTTTCATAGCTAATAAAATATAGTCACAAACCCAAGAGGTTCAGAGAATACTAAGCAAGGTAAATCAAAACAGCAACAATAAAGCAAGACAAAGACTCCTAGACACATGATATTCAAACTTCTGAAAACTAAAAATAAAGAGAAAATCTTGAAAACAGCCAGTGTAAAAAGCCAAATTATATATAAAGAAGGACAAACATTAAAATACTGGAAATTAGTAAAGCCTGAAGAAAATGGAATGACATCTTTAGAGTACTGAAAGAAATGAAGTACTGCCTCTATTAAATTCTATATCCAGTGAAAATATCTTTCAGATATGGAATTTATTAATTAATTAATATAATGAATAATATAATTAATAAATAATTAATTATAAACTACTGACTGGCAGCTGACCTTCTCTGTGGGTTTTGTATCTGTAAGTCACCACTTTGACCAAAAATAGCTTATGACATAAATTCAGGATAAAGAAAATATTCTCAGTAGGAGAAAATAGTGATGGCTTTTCTCTCCTCTGCAGTAGCATGGAGTGCATCCTCTACCAATAGAATATTTTGTGTATGTGTTAGGGTCAGAGGAAAAGGCTATATAAGAAATCATTAAAATAACTATGAGATTAAGCCATGTATGAATGTGCCTTAAAGCAAATCACCACATCTTTTGTATCCATGGCCAGAAGTCAGAATACATGCCTTAATCATCTGAATATATTTCTAAATTAATTCTCCTATCAGACTTGTTTGTGTGGCTCAGATTCTATATATTACCTGTTTTCAGACAGGGCTCAAATTCCCCCAAAACATATCTAATATTCTTTGCTTACCTAGAATAATTTTATGTATCAGTTTGACTAGGTATAGGGTATTTTATCAAACATTATTTGAGTATTTTCTCAAATATTATTCTAGGTGGTTCTCTGAAGTTGTATGTGATTGAAGTTAACATTTAAGTCAATAGACTGAATAAGGTAGATTGTCCTCACTAATGTGGGTGGGCCTGGTTCAATCAGTTGAAGACCTGAATAGAACAGAAGGCTGAATAAGAATTCTCTCCGTTAATGGTCTTCAAATTTAGACACCAATTCTTCCTGGATTATAGCAGTTCTGGCCTTTGGCCTCAAACTGGGACATCAGCTCTGCAGACATTAGATTTCTAGCATCTACCTCATGTGAGCCAATTCTTTGTAACACATCTCCACATATACTTACATCCTCCTGGCTCTGTTTCTCTGGAAAAATCTCACTGACATACAGAGAATTTTATTGAACCAGTTTCTATATAAAGGTATAAAGTGGCCTTCCTGCAGTTAATGCTTTCATCTATACCACCAATAACACTGCTCTCTTTATTTGGATACCAAAACCTGGGCTCTTTTTTTAAATGACACCTTAATTATAAATCTTTTTAAAATAAGATAATTAATTTTAAAAGAACATAATTAAGGAATCTAAATCTACTTTTATTCTAAACTATTGGAAACTAATTAGTGTCATATAAAAGCAAGAAAAAAAAAAAAAACTTAGTCCCAACTGGGAAGTTTTAAAATTTCACCTTCACTAGTGAATCATGCAACATTTTTGTGGAATTGACAATGACGATGGTAATAGACTCTGGTGATGATAATGATCTGGTGACTTAAACTTAAGTTCCTCAGTATTTCTTCATGATGTATTTTTTATTAGTGCTAGAAAAAGTGCTGATAATTTCAAAAATGAACAGAAAAAAATCCCCCGAAGTAACAATGACACTATTACTACTTTTATACCAAATATTCTTTTGCATGGAAAATTACTTATTATGTAAAATGTTTGACAGTGAATGTGACTTGAACTCTTAATTAAGTGCGAGGATTGGAGAGCAGATTTACTTTGACAAATTTGTATAATTGGCTGGGTATTTTTATGTGTTGATGATTTTAATATTTCATGGCAATTTCTCAGCCTGATATTTTGACCAACGTGGAAATGCAATTTTCCACTGAGAAGAAAGAGTACTTATTCTGGACTATGTTTCTTGTTTTATGTAGAGCCCTTAGTGTGAATCAACAAGAGAGACTCAGGCTATAAATCCCTGAAATTAACTTTTGCTTTGTTTTTTGGAGAAAAAGCTGTGAAAGTATGAACATTTTACCAAGTATCTCAGTCATTTTCACAATATTCACAGAAAGTTTCATGAAATTCTAACCATGAACACAGGGATAATGGTCAACATAATTATGTCTATTAGTTGCACCAATTATCCTTTCCCTCCTGTATGAAAGAATAAACATTGTGGCTGATGCTGTGGCGCAGAGGGTTAAGCTGCTGACTGCAGCCCTGGCATCCCACATGGGCACCAGCTCGAGTCCCCGCTGCTCCACTTCTGATGCAGCTCCCTGGTAATGTTCCTGGGAAAAGCAGTGGAGGATGGCCCAAGTGCTTGGGCCCCTGCACCCACATGGGAGACCAGATGAAGCTCCTAGCTCCTGGCTCCTGGCTTCTGCCTGGCCCAGCCTTGGTCATTGTGGCCGTTTGGGGAGTGAGCCAACGGATGGAAGATCTCTCTCTCTCTCTCTCTCCCCCCCTCTCCCTCTCCCTCTCTCACTGTAACTCTGACTCCAATAACCAAATAAATCTTTTTTAAAAAAATAAAAATGTTGGCTGACACCATCCCGGGTTCTAGTCCCAATTGGGGCGCCAGGTACTAGTCCCGGTTGCTCCTCTTCCAGTCCAGCTCTCTGCTGTGGCCAGGGAAGGCAGTGGAGGATGCCATAAGTGCTTGGGCCCTGCACCAGGAGGAAGCACCTGGCTCCTGGCTTTGGATAGGTGCAGCACGCCGGCCGTGGTGGCCATTTGGGGGGTGAACCACCGGAAGGAAGACCTTTCTCTCTGTGTCTCTCTCACTGTCTAACTCTGCCTGTCAAAAAATAAATAAATAAAAATGTTACGATTATTTTTTTAAAATTGAAGGTAGTCACCAAATTTGTATTTAACAATAATATCAAGAAAAAATATTACAAATATAAAAGTACAAATAAGATAATTTATATGGATCACTACCCATTAAATCTGCAAAAAGAAATCCAGGAAAATGTAGCATTTCTTTTCTGACCATTTGTGTTCACTTTTCTCCACTAGAACTTTTTTTTTAATAGCTATGGACGTTCTTTCTTTGTCACATCTGAAACAATTTGCCTTACTCACTTAAATACTGGGAGTTGTCCCTCTAAGAGAAATCATCCCACTGAACTTAATCTTCCTCCACTTCTTAAGGTTGATTTTAGCACAAAATCACTGGCTCAATTTCATTTTAAGACTGAGAACTTAAAACAAATCATACTTACCAGAAGTGCCCAGCAAGAAATAATAAAGAAAGCCATTTCAAAGTCCTGTTGTCATGCAGGAAAAAATACCACCTGAGGTTATCCGACAGTATTTTAAGTTGTATCTAAATGTCTGTAGAAAATGTTAGAAAATGGGATAACCATCAGTCAGTTGGTTATTAGGGATATACAATGTGAATAATTCTTTCTTAGTTCTTAATTTTTTTCTTACTAAAAGTTGAATCCACAGCTAAGATTTAATCTTTTCTGAATAAGTTTGAAAAAATAATAGTTGAAGGAAGTAGTCAGTATGACTAAGATGCCTTTTGTGGCGAATACAATCATCTTAAGAACAAGGAGTGCCAGCTTTGTTCAATGATAAAACCTCCGTGATGACAGGAGACATGAAAATTTAAGTATGGCCAAAAACCTGCCATCTAGAATGTAAGATCTATGAGAAAAGGAAGTTTTGTTCCCTGTAATGTTCTCCAAATGTAAAAAAAGTCTGACAGAACAGTAAATACTTAATAAATAGTAACGTTTCATGAAATAATGCGTGCCCTCAGTCCAGCTCCTCACGGAATCCTATCTGAATCATGGTATCTTGCCTGTGGCAGTCTAAATGGGGGAACAACGGTGGGACAGAAGTACCAGCAATGTGAGGCGGCCACTAAGGGAAAGCTGCAGGCAGCGTGCCTGGCAAGCTTGGGAACACCACCCACATCAGAGAGATCAGCCGTGTGGGCAGAGCCCAACAGAGCCGTGCAGGCAAGGAGGCCTCCATCTAGACTTCAAAGGCCGTCTTAGTCAACCTGGCAGAGGCACTACAAAGAATCCACAAAATGGGGGGTTGACGCTGCCACAAGGAATGGCTCCCCAAATCGCATTCGAATCAGAAAGTTGTAAGTTAAGAGTATGGAAACGGAATCCAATTATGATGGCTAGAAGGTGGGCCCAGTAGGAGATCCTCTATCACTGGGGGCATGGTCTCTTGGAAAGAAGTTCTCAAGAGTGCAGATTAGACAAGCTAAGGTAGGCCTAGCTTCTCTCTGCTTCCTGATTGCCGTGTGACCCTTTCTCTGTACGCCTTCCGCCATCCACCACTCTCATCAGCGGCCACACCTCCGTGCTCACCCAGTATTGGACTGTGAACTTCCAAAACCGTGAACCAAAATCAATTGCCTTCTTTCATCAGCAGTCTCTGCCAGGTATTAAGTTGTGATAGCAAAAAGCTACCTAATACACTGAGTAAGTTACAAAGATCAGAAATATGTTTTCCTACTGTTATGGAGTCTGTGAAGTGCAAGATCATGGTGTCAGCAGGTTCAGTGTCTGAGGCAGGCCCACTCCTCTTGGGTGTGCATATCAGGTGTCCTCACACGATGGAAGAACAGAAGAGCAGAGAGCCTAAGCTCATTCCTCCAGCCTTTTATAAGGCACGAGTGTATTCATGAGGGGAGAGCCCTTATGACTTAATCACTTCCAAAATGCCCCCACCTGTTAATATCACCACACTGGGGATGCAGTTTCAACATACGAATTTTGGTGGGCATTTAGCCATAAGCAGTCACACACAAGCACACTTATTTTTTACATTGGAAAAAAGAAGAAAAGGTTCTACCACTTAGACTCCTGCTTGGCCTATTTTTGTTTCATGGAATCATATAAAAATATAATATCACTTTCACTGGCTGCTGCAGCCTAGTATTTCATGTTATGGCTTAAATTGAGTTCAACTCAATCCTCTGCTGATACCTTTAGCATTCTCAAAATGTTCAGTGTTCTAAGTGATGCTCCTGTTCTCTCTGATCAAATTAATGTCCTGAGATTGTTTCCCAGAAGAGAAATTACATGTCAAAAAGAATGTACATTCTCTGAAGTTTCCCCTATTGCAAGATTGCTCTGCAGGACAGGCGTATTAATCAGTGATCCCACTAATAGTTTATGGACACTCTTCTTATTCTTTTACTTCTTTTCTAATTTAATGTGTAAAAATGCAACCTCATTATTATCATCGACATTTCTATGTGAACACAGAAGGCATGTTTATCACTCAACATATGCCACTTTTGTAAAAAAGAAAACATGTTTTTGATGACAAAAATTAAGATTCACAAAAGATTAGATTGTGCTGGTACAATTAAACGAAACAAATAAAGTGAATTTTAATGGGGATGGTCATAAAGTTCCAAGACAACACTCTCCAGGTAGCCATAGAAGAATGGGATGGAAGAAATTTACTGAATACAGCATAGAAAAGACCTAGGTTTTTATTGAGTGAAGTTCAGACTGAGCCACCGTGAAATGTGGTGACCAGAAACTTCAGTGGAAACTTAGTTTCTATTAACAGAAGTACAGAGTATAGGACAGGGTGGGTCCTTAGTGTTCTGAAATGGTCACCCTAGATCCTAAGTATTTTTGTTCAGTCCAATATCCAAAAATACCCATTGATTCACTCTAATGCCTGCACAAGCCAGTAGTTAAAAGTATCTACAAAATTAACTGAAGAATAGTTGAAGAGACTAACAATATTTAATCAGATAAATAAAATTTCAGATGGCTTGAGACAGAGTAAGAATGGAGTGGTGGGGCCAGCGCCGCGGCTCAATAGGCTAATCCTCCACCTGTGGCACCGGCACCCCGGGTTCTAGTCCCTGTCGGGGCGTCAGATTCTGTCCCGGTTGCCCCTCTTCCAGTCCAGCTCTCTGCTGTGGCCCAGGAGTGCAGTGGAGGATGGCCCAAGTGCTTGGGCCCTGCACCCGCATGGGAGACCAGAAGAAGCACCTGGCTCCTGGCTTCGGATTAGCGTGATGCGCTGGCCACAGCGCACCGACCGTGGCGGCCATTGGAGGGTGAACCAACGGCAAAGGAAGACCTTTCTCTCTGTCTCTCTCTCTCACTGTCCACTCTGCCTGTCAAAAAAAAAAAAAAAGGAATGGAGTGGTGGGCACATGGGTATAATCTGTTTATTTATCTGAAGGACTGTTACATAGACAAGTCATAGGATTTATTCCACATCACACCAAAAGGCAGAACTAAAGTAGTAAATCACAGTACACACATGAGGAGGGCATTGTGGTGCAATGGGTTAACCTGCTGCTTGGGACACCCACATCACATAGCAGAGTGACTTGTTTGAATCCCAGTAGCTCTGCTTCTAAGCTGTCTTCCTGATAATGCATCCTGGGAAGCAGCCAATGAGAGCTCAAGTGCTCAGGCCCTTGCCACCTATGAGAGAGACCCGGATGGAGTTCCTGGCTCCTGGTTTCATCCTGACCTGGACGTGGCTGCCGCATCATTTGAGGAGTGTACCAGCAGATGGAAGTTTCTCTCTCTCTCTCTCTCTCTCTCTCTCACTCTTGCTCTTTGTCTCTGCCCTTCAAGTCAATTAAAGTACACAGAAACACATTTTAGCTCAATGTTAGGAGGAAAATTTTGTGATTAGAGTTGCTCAAATGTGGAATAAAATTGACCAATTTGTCTTCCCATTAAACCACCATAGAGCCCTCCCTCATTACTCAACCATTCAAGTACTTCCTCCTCCCTTGTTGTTCTAGCACCGCGTTGGCTCTATACATCCTACAGAGAGGAGGTTGGGGAAGGGAACATATTGTCAGCTACTTGGCCTGCGTCTTTTCTTCTTGGCACTTGTTACCAGAAGGAACGCATTCTTTCAGCCCCTGGAAAGTGCCACAGGGCCATTCAATTGCTGTTCAGTAGTCTGCATTCCTACTTCTTTGGAGGGGGGGAGGGGGAACTTATTTTTGTTTTCGTTTTAACTCCTGTGAATTCTTTAAAATTTCCCAGCCTTAACTCAGTGTCTCCTTATGGCACAACAACCCAAAACCTTTAAAAAACACAGAAAGAATTCAAATAATTTCCCATGACTCTGCTTAGGTGTATTCCTTCCTCTGACACCAAACCTTAATGAAATTCGCACTAACAAGACACACATGATTTGTTCACCAATATCCTAAGCAAAAGAGTTCTCCATGAGTTAGCTTTTTCATATACCTTCCAGATATCTGCTTCCTTTCCTCCAGGATAGTTGTCATGTATACAACTATGGATTCTAACACTTTTCTATGTGAAAGAAAAAAATATGTATATATGTATATCTTCATTGGTCCTATGGACATTTGTACCTTCTGAAATACACAGAAGAGTAATCAGGGTTTCAAGGCAAAATTGTCTACCAAGAAAGCCTCTTTATATTAATTTTTAAAAGTAAGTAAATATAGAATAACATGAAAAATTAAATTCAAAATTTATATATAAATCAGGACACTCACCGCATAAAAATAACACTAAATATGAGTATATATTTAGGTAAAAAACATTAACTTTTATAAATAGTAAGTTGATGGCTGTTGAATTATGAATGGTAATTTTACAATAAATTTTTTGCCTTTGGGAAAAAAAAAGAAGAGCTGTGCACCTAAAAATGGATTCATGTGAGAAGTAAAGCCTGAAAAGTGGCCCAGGATATTTCAGTCATTATATCTAATTAAAGAAATATGGGAAAATGAGGCAGAAAAACAGAAGGAAGGGATAGCTCTACTTTACAGACAAATAAACTTCCAAAATTCATTCAGAAATCAGAATGATTTCCCTTATGTACTGGTTTCTAGGAAAATCCACAAAAGCCTTTCTAATCTTCCTTTAACTTAGATGTGGTGCTAAAATAATTGCTAGCATGTTTTCAAGCATGTTCAAATTATTACCTCATTTAACCTTCACAAGAACATGAGTTAGGTGTTACCCTCATCATCACCTCTGATATAGAGATGGAAAAACTGAGGTGCAAGCTCTTGACTGCAGAAACCCGTCATTTTAACCACCACATATAGGGGTGTGCATTTGGCACAGCAGTTAAGTTGCCGCTTGGGACTCCCACATCCCGTATCAGAGTGACTATTTGGAGTCCCAGCTCCTTGAATTCCAATCCAGTTTCCAACTATTACACACCATAGGAGGTGGCAGATGATGAGTAGTTGGGAGTACTGCCAACATGGGAGACCTGGATGGAGTTCCAGACTCTTGGTCTCATCTGGTCCACCCTGTATTTGAAGAGTAAACCAGCAAATGGAAGATCTGTCTGTCTCAGTCTTTGAAATAAAATGAAAATAAATAAGAATTAACCACCACACAGAGCATCCACCAACTTACCCTCTATAGCATGAATCTAAGATAAGTTATCCAGAGTTCCAATGAGAGATACCACAATCTATCCTCTCAACAGCCCTAGAGCACAATGTAGACTTCAACTGTGCCCAGTTCTTGGGCAATGAGAATAATACTCTCCTGCTCTGAGTCAATTAACTATGGGGAAAGGGCTAATATTTCTGGTGAAAAAATGAAAGATGAGGGATGAGGGTAAAGATGAGGGATGTCATCTTCAGCCCCTGGCAGGGAATTCCCAGTCACAACAGCTGCCAGAAGATGAGCCCTGTTGCAGCAAGGAATTGTCCCAGGAGCTCATTCAAAAGGAAACTTACTTAGCATAGCTATGAGTTAGGCCCAGCTCTGACATAACCAGAGAACAGATATCTTAATCCATTCTGGTTCCTATATTAAAATACCATAGGCTAGTGGCTTCCTGGTAACAGAAATGCGTTTCTCTCAGTTCCGAAGGCTGGGAAGTCTAAGATGAAGACGTTGTCAGATCCAGAGTGGGGAAGTCCCACTTTCTCATAAATGGTTGCCTTCTAACTTCTCACTCATGCAAGGGCATGTACTGTTCCCTGGGGTCCTCTTCATAAGGACATTAATCCTATTCATGAGGGCTCTACCCTTATAACTTAATCACCCCTCAAAAGTCCACCTCCAAATACCCTCACCTTAAGGGTTAGAATTTCAACTTCTGAATTTGGTGGAGGACACAAATATTCAGACCATAGTATGCAATATTGGTCAGATCTCTTCCCTGATCTCCTTTTAAATTCACATTTAAATTTAAGAAAAATCACACAAGAATATGATCTTTGAAACATTCTAAAAGCCTTTAATTCTAGTTCTACAGTCTATCCTGTAGCACAGCTAAAGCCCAGGAAACATAAATTACAAGCAAAGCATGAACTAGGAAAATTAAGAGCAGAGTGGGAGTGAAGAAGGTCTTACTTTCAGTTGTTAAAGAAAAGAGTATTCAATGACACTTGTTAAAACACAGTAAGGCAGACCCTATTCAGGACTATTGTGATAACAATAGGGACCATTGTGATGGGATTTTCAGAGCAAGAGAGAGATTGGGCTCAACTCCAAATACATTGTGGCCAAGTGGCAATTTATAGCTAAGAAGCAGAATGGGGAGAGGTCACTGGATGGAAAATTACTAAGCAGAACCTTAGGGATAAGAAGGATTCTGCTAACCTAACTCAGCAAGATTCTCACTGGAGTCAGACCAGGGTGATCAGACACTGCCTGGGGGACAGAAGAGGATTTGGGACACAGGCATCAAGCATGATCAGTTATTCAGAGTGGAGGGGTCTTGCTACAGCCGAGTTTTATAAGGAAATGCACAGATGGGCCTACAAGACCGAATGGTCAAACAAGGAATCTTTGTCACAACCAAGCTTCTGTGGACCCTATGTTTATCTGGAGATTATTTTCAGGCTTATCACAGTTGTCTTTGCTGCATGGCCAACTGTAAAACTCCCTCTCAGACAGAAGCATTCTGGTCTTGAGAAAAGTCCTAAATCGAAACATCTGGAGGTGAAATATCGAGAAGAAGAGTTTAGAGGAAGTAATAGCAATATTTGAAATCAATTAGCATTTTCCTGTCTAACCACGGGCCATGGAGATTTCACCTGCTGCTCATGTCCTTCTACTTTTTGAAGCAGCTTTATGTGGAGGCAAAGGGTTTGAGGGAGAGAGACCTGTTAGCAGCAATTCACACAGAGAAAGCCCAACCAGGAGGGTTCATAAATATGAATGAACTGAGTCAAAGGTGTCTGAGTAATACAAATGAGTCTCCTCTCTTATACTTCAGACCACCAAAGGCAGCAAACAAGAGATTCTTCTGTGGCCTGATAAGTAACCAATCCTTAATTAAATAAGCATGGCAAAGTAGAGAGCAATTACAAAATGGAAAAATACAGAGCATAGAGAATTAGTATGCCTGTTTTTATGATCTACTAAAGTTCCACATGAATGAGAAATGAGACAGACTTAATGACATTTGGCTTAATTTGTTAATGCTTTACCACAGAGATATCCTTTGCATGGGCATATTTTCTAAATAAAACATGGGTAGGAATCAAGAGACAGTGATGTTGGAAGTGTCTCTTTTTCTCTCAGTTCAATTAAAAGTGCATTCTATTTTCAAAAAAAAAAAAAAGAAGAAGAAGAAGAAGAACGTTTTTCTCAGCTCCAAATCGGCAGCCTGTGGAATAAAGGTTCAGTTTTCTTGATAAAATCCGTAATGCTTGGGAATGGCTGGGTTTTATGCCTTATTTTCTTCAACAAACATTTGCTGAGTGGGAGTGGCCCCTATGAGCCAGGCATTAGGAATGGTATATCATAGCATCTGCCTTTGCCCATTTAGGTCACTGTTTAGGTCTACCATTTAGGTAGAATTTACTCCCCATAGTTCTAGAAGTTGGGAAATCCAAGATCAAGGTACCAGGAGATTCAGTGTCTGGTGTGGGCCCCTTCCTTGTTCATAGATTCCATCTTTATCCTTTATATCTACATGTGATGGAAAGGGTGACGGATCTCTCTCTGTCGTCTCTTTTACAAGGCGCTAATCCCATCCATAAGGGCTCCATTCTTAGGATCAACCTCCCCAAGGCCCCATCCCCTAAAACTATCAAGATAGGAATTCAGAGTTCAATATATGGATGGGGTGGTGGGGAAGGCATAAGCATTCAGTCCATCACAGCTCCCATCAAATGAACACACGCTGTGCCCTACTTAGAGACATTACTTTATTTCATTCTCATAACGTTACAAGCAAAACATAAGAACTCCTCTTTAGAGATGAAAAAAGTGAGGTTCAGAGACGTTTTTTAACTTTCCCTTATGCTTAAGGGAACCAGGATTAAAATCCAAGTTTGAGTCCGAAATCCAAGATCTTTCCCTGATCCCAAAGTGCTTCATGAACAATCACAGTGACAGACAGTTCCTGAGCAGCACTGCTGGGACTTGGACTCTGCGCAAGGAACATTTAGTCCTGCTGGGGGCAGCTGACGAGCATGTGATTTTAACAGAACTTGGTTTGGTAGCTTTGCCACTCTAGGCAAAGATCTCCTTAGGCCTCCAGTTCCTCATCCATCGAATGGGGATACCAATAAACCTACTACCATGCGATAGATGTAGAAGCAATGAGATAGTGGGGTAAACTTTTTATTTTTTTTTTAAAGATTTATTTATTTACTTGAAAGTCGGAATTACACAGAGAGAGAAGGAGAGACAGAGAGAGAGACAGAGGTCTTCCATCCGCTAGTTCACTCCCCAGTTGGATGCAACAGCAGGAGCTACATCAATCCGAAGCCAGGAGCCAGGAGCTTCTTCTGGGTCTCCCATGCTGGTGCAGGGCCCAAGGACTCAGGCCATCTCCTACTGCTTTCCCAGGCCATAGCAGAGAGCTGGACTGGAAGTGGAGCAGCCTGGACTTGAACCGGTGCCCATATTGGATGCTGGCACTGCAGGCAGCGGCTTTACCCGCTATGCCACAGCACCGGCCCCTAAACTTTGTACTGTAGAGTCCAGTAGTAGCAAGCAGTCCACAAACAACAGCCATTATTCTAATCTATGATGGATGCCGTCTCCCTGGCATTTTATGGAACAGTGACTATCCCAGGCTGTTGCATGTGCGTGCTGGAGGAAGAAATATATTAAATTTTTTTCACAACTTCCTTTCTAAAATTGCTGTGCTTTCTTACACCTTCATGTTCTGGGTATAATTTTCACAAGATATAAACTCAGATAGAAAAGTAGAACTTTTGGCCAGCGCCGCAGCTCAATAGGCTAATCCTCGGCCTGCGGCGCCGGCACCCTGAGGTTCTAGTCCCAATTGGGTCGCCGCATTCTGCTGTGGCCCCAGGAGTGCAGTGGAGGATGGCCCAAGTCCTTGTGCCCTGCACACATGTGGGAGACCAGGAGAAGCATCTGGCTCCTGGCTTCGGATCAGTGCGGTGCACCGGCCGTGGTGCACCGGCCACAGTGCACGGGCCACGGCGCGCCAGCTGCAGCGGCCATTGGGGGATGAACCAAAGGAAAAAAGGAAGACATTTCTTCTCTCTCTCTCTCTCTCACTGTCCACTCTGCCTGTAAAAAAATAAAATAAAATAGGCCGGCGCCGCAGCTCACTAGGCTAATCTTCCGCCTTGCGGAGCGGCACACCGAGTTATAGTCCTGGTCGGGGTGCAGGATTCTGTCCCGGTTGCCCCTCTTCCAGGCCAGCTCTCTGCTGTGGCCCAGGAGTGCAGTGGAGGATGGCCCAAGTGCTTGGGCCCTGCACCCCATGGGAGACCAGGAGAAGCACCTGGCTCCTGGCTCCGGCCTTCAGATCAGCAAGGTGCGCCGGCCGCAGCACGCAGGCTGCGGCGGCCATTGGAGGGTGAACCAATGGCAAAGGAAGACCTTTCTCTCTGTCTCTCTCTCTCTCTCTCACTGTCCACTCTGCCTGTCAAAAAGAAAGAAATAAAATAAAATAAAATAATAAATTAATTAAAAAAACGAAAAGTAGAACTTTTAAGTAGACTTTAAATTTTAAATTTCCAGTAAATGGAATTATTTTCTTCTCAAATGCCGTGGGAGAAAATTGATTCAGTCATTTCTAGGTAAAATTCAGACAAATTCATTGATGTCTTAGCTTAATCAGAGTCTTGGCAATTCTTAGTCCTTCAGGGCTTCCTCCTCTCTCCAGACCCCCTCTGTGGTCCAGAGATGCATGAAATGTTGGCTTCGGAAAATCTTTTCTCTCAATGTGATTGTCTCAGTCGTGCAATTGCAAAAGTCTACTTGATAAGGTCACTTGCTAAGCCTTGACTGTTTTTCTTCCTTTGGATTTCTGAGGCTGAAAACATTGTCTCACGCCCACAGAAGCTAAAGACCCTCCCTGCTGCCCACCTGCAGGAAAAAAGGAAAACAAGGTTTCCAAAGCAAAAATAAAACCCCAATGACTTTGTCAAATTAGCGCCTCACTATACAAGAATAGAAACCTTCGCAAATCAATTCAAGTAAAAAGAAAAAAAAAAGAATGCTTAATATCAAGAAACAAGTTGCATTTTGGAATATGAGCACAGAAAACTCATAGTTCAAGTTCTTCCACCCCCCCCCCTTCTCCCTTTTACCTCAGGACTTTATAATTTCTCTCCTCTTCTTTCTATAAGTCTTCTCTAGGCATCTTTCTTTCTCTCCCAATCTACTTCCTTTGTTGAAATATCTATGACCCCCAAATGACTGTCCCAACCCGTACTGTATGTGACCTTTCAGGTCAAGCCCTGTGCCTGGCTTCAGTTGTCTCACAGCCTCTTAGTACAAAAATCTCACAACTGAGACTGACCAGCTGGCTCGCCTGTTCCAGCCTCATGGGCTGCTGACCAGCCCAGGGCCTCCTGGCCTTTGGGTCACTTTGCCATTTCTAGTTCAATCAGCTACTCCTGGGGCAAGTACCCAGCAACACAACTGTGATATTTTTTAATTATACAAGAAAGGGCATTGAAGATAACAAGAGAAATGAGTGATCTCGTTGGAATCATGCCTGGATCCAAGATATCATGGAAAGTTTTGACTACCCCAGCAGCCATTCTAGAAGCTTCTTAGAAACTCAGTGGTAGCATGGAGCAATTTATCTACATTATTTCCATCAAGCAATATTTTCTAGTGTTGGAATATCTACTCAGAGGTGGATACCAGATATGTAAACATATTGAATATTTTATTATATATTTCTTCTTAGATTTAAGGATGTTAATTCATTTTTCTTTGGGGTAATAATTCTGTATAAAGATATTAGCCAGGGGACCTGGAAGAGCTGTGCAACCTGAAGCTGTCAGGATGTGTCTTTGGAGGATAAGAAAGGAGACATCAAAGGGAGCTGGGGGGAGGACAGGGACTCTAGAGCTGCTATAAATTTTATTTCAGATTGACTCAGCTTGAGAGAAAGGGCTCTCAAAAGCTTTTCATGGTTATACTTTGGGTCTTTAGAAAAATACATTTGACAGAGGTTTCTGTTATTCAGGAAGCAACTTGAAAACAAGGATAACTCATTTATGTAAAGTGAAAAAAATAAGATTCTAGAAACAATTTTCCTGGAAATTTTATGATTCCTTATTTATGATAAATTCTTTTGCAGTTTTAACTGTAAAATTTATACCTCCATTTAATGGAGAACATGCTGCAAAGGAAGAAAAATCTCTAAAAACCTAGAACAAATAAAATGGCAAAAAGAAATTCAGAAAAGGTAGCAAGGAAATGAAATAATATTAATTCTGGTGAATTTTGTCTTTGATATTTCTTAAGGTAATTGCATTAGCAGAGCAAACCACAGTGGACAAATGTACAGAATCTGAAAGCAGGTTTTGTTTTTGGTTTTGTTTTGTTTTGTTTTGTTTTGTTTTTGACAGGCAGAGTGGACAGTGAGAGAGAGAGAGACAAAGAGAAAGGTCTTCCTTTTGCCGTTGGTTCACCCTCCAATGGCCACCGCGGCCAGCACGCTGCAGCCGATGCACCGCGCTGATCCGAAGGTAAGAGCCAGGTGCTTCTCCTGGTCTCCCATGGGGTGCAGGGCCCAAGCACTTGGGCCATCCTCCACTGCCTTCCCAGGCCACAGCAGAGAGCTGGCCTGGAAGAGGGGCAACTGAGAAAGAATCCGGCGCCCCGACTGGGACCAGAACCCGGTGTGCCGGCGCCGCTAGGTGGAGGATTAGCCTAGTGAGCCACAGTGCCGGCCAAGCAGGGTTCTTAAAATGCCACATACGCATCTGGGACAAGGACATCTATAATGTTCAAGAGTCTTGCACTTAAGACCTTGATAGCAAATTGTGTCATGAGGGAAGGGAGAAAGCTCTAGGAACAGGCACAGTTTGGCTGCAAGCAGTCAAACCATCTTCAACCTAATCCTTACCATGTCAATGAAGTTACCTCTGATGTGTATGATTTCTTGACTAGAAATGAAGTATCTAAAGGGATTTGCTAAAAACAGGAAAGTAACTCAGTGGGCATGGAAAGCTTGAAAGCCAAATCCTGACTTGAAGGTAGAAAAACAGAGCACATGGCAAGATCTGGCATCAAAGCTGGTCAAGTTTCTTTGGGGGAAGATAACTGAACATATTTCTTGGACCTTAGAACCAATTCTTTTTCATAACTGCATTTCCCATATGTAAAAATTATTGTCGAAATGAATTCACAAGATGGCCACAATCTGCCATCTGGTGCAGTCTTTACATGTCAACAATGTATACTGTCACTGCATAAGCCTTAAACAGAGCCACGGCTCTTTTATCTGTCAGAAAGTCTACTACCGCACAAGCACACACCATTCAGAATAGCACTGATGGTTCAGATGAGTAGGGTGTACAAAACCAGAGACCTGACCTTGTGATATGAAATGAACTGACTTAGAAGTTGTATAATCTGGGATATTGTAAAAGCTAAGTGAGGGGTGGATTTGAGCACAGCGTTTAACACGTCCCTTGAGATGCCGGTATCCCACGTCAGAGTGCCTGAGCTCAAGTCCCAGTTGTGCTCTTGATTTCACCTTCCTGCCAACACACACCCTGTAAGACAACAAGTACGTAACTCCTTGCTACCCATGCGGGTGACCCGGATTGAGTTCAAGACTCCTGACTTTGACCTGGCCCTTTCCTGGCTGATGTGGGAGTGAACCAGTGGAGAGAACATTTCTCTACATCTCTCTCTGTGTCTCATGGAGCTGGTACCATGGCACAGCGGGTTAAGCCTGCGGCGCCAACATCCCATAAACATGCAAGTTTGAGTCCTGGCTGCTCCACTTCTGATCCAGTTCCCTGCTAATGGCCTGGGAAAGCAGCAGAAGATGGACCAAGTGCTTGGGCCCCTGCACACAGGTGGGAGACTGGATAAAGCTCCTGGCTCCTGGCTTCAGCTTCAACTTTCCACAGCCTTTGTGGTCATTTGGGGAGTGAACCGGTGAATGCAAGATTTCTCTCTCCCTCTCCCTCTCCCTCTCCCTCTCCCTCTCCCTCTCCCTCTCCCTCTCCCTCTCCCTCTCCCTCTCAACTGTGTCTTTCAAATAAGTAAATAAATCTTTAAAATAAATAAATATATTAATAAAATATGAAATCTAAGTGAGGATTGATCTGTGGTGTCCTTGGGTGAAATGGAAATCTTTAATGTGTGTGCCTATAACTCTACAAAGGAAAGATTTATTGAGAAAATATCCTTTCCTTCCCAAGAGATTTATTCATAATTGACAGAGAAAAATAAAAGTCAAAAACTAATGAGGCCAGTGCTGTGGCATAATGGGTTAGGCCACCACATGACACCAGCATCACTTATAATCATGGCAGTTCGAGTCCTAGCAGCCCTGCTTCCACTATAGCTCTCTGCTCGTGTGCTTGACGAGGCAGTGGAAAATGGCCCAAGTGTTTGGATCACGTGCCACCCACATGGGAGACTCAGATGGAGTTTCTGGATCCTGGCTTCAGCCCTGGCTGTTGTGGCCATTTGAGGAGTGAACTGGCAGACCGAAGATCTCTCTCACTCTCTCTCTCGCCCCCTCTTTGTCACTGTACCTTTCAAATATATAAACCCTTTTAAAAGAAAATTACCTTTGGATAGCCCATAGGAAGTGCCAGTTGCAGATGCAAATTTTAGAGAGTAATCTGGAAGTTAAAGGAAGGATCTTTGTTTTATTTTTCTTTAGTTTGTGTTATGAATGGGAAAGTCTTATTATTGACTTGCTGTTAATGCCAGAAAGCCTCCTTTTCTAAAAAGACAAATTCAACTAAAAATATTCCATTCTTCTTTCTGACTATAGAAAGCATTTGAAACACATAGACCCTAAGAGGCCATAGAGCAATTATGAAAAGAAATGCTAAAGTGGACATGGAGTAGCATAACAGGTATCAAACTTAACGTCACCTGAACTGACTTCCCAGAGCTCAGGCTTGGAGCCAAAGGGAGATCCATGGACCATGACGAAACAGTGAGTCCAACCTTGATTCCATGGTCTAGCTGAGTAGGCTGCAAAGTGTGGTCCCTATGTACCTGAGCCAGGAGTTAAAAATGTGTATGATCAAGTACATGTATTATTGCTTGTGTTGTTTATGGAACTGTTAGGCTCTGTGTGATTGTACAGACAGGTTGAGTATCTCTTATTTGGGACCAGAAGTATTTCAAATTTTAGATTTTATAACATTTACATAATGAGCTATCCTGGGAATGGGACCCAAGTTTGAACATAAAAGACTTTTACGTTTCTTACACATACCCTGAAGGTAATTTTATACATTGTTTTAATAACTTTGTGCATGAAACACAGCATCACGGTGTGGAATTTTCCACTTGTAGTGTCCTGGCAGTGCGGAACACATTTCAGATTTTGAAACACCTGGGATTTTGGGGTTTCAGATGCAGAATGCTCACTTGACCTTTTGGCTATTATCCTGAACAAGTAACGCTTATAAGGGTAATATCTCCAAGGTGTTTGTTTGTTTGTTGTTTTTTGTCACAAATACCTTCTGCAAACCCTCACAATTTTCTTATCCCTCAATGAAAATTTAAGTGAGTCACATCGTTTTATCTAGACATAATAACAATCCCATTTAAGGTAATGACTCCTCTCTCTTAGCTGAGGCTTATTTCAGGCATAAACCTGCAGCCGGGAAGGGAGCGGGACATCAGGTCAGCCTTCTCTATCTCCTTCGTACCAGTTCCTCCCCCAGCTCCCTTGCCACAATTCCTAACTCTTTCACCCCCCCATCTAGTCCTTACCACAGTATCCCCACTGCCACCGGAACAGGCTGGCAAGGGAGTAAAGACAGAAAGAGAAAAACCTTGCTTGAAAGTTCTATCATGATCTAACATTGGTGTTTTCTGACAGCTGTGGAGAGTCCAGCTAAACTCCATATTGCACGATTTCTTCAAGGGGGTACATTCTCCAACGAATCTTTTTCTGTCTTCCATGCCCAACCTGCTTCCTTTTGTGGTGGACTCACAGCTTCTCGCTGTTTGGTTCCTCATTCTGGCAGCCTCTTCTCTCAGGAAGGACCATCCATATGGCTTCCTCCCTGCAAACTTGCTCATTCCTCCCACACCAGTGGGTGCTCCGCTGCTCGGCTCACTGCCGGCATGAGCGCTCCCTGCTATTTTTGCCTTTGTTCTTCAGGAAAATCATCCACCAGTCTGTGTGTAGCCGCAGATTCCAAGACACAGCAAGCCTGGATTTCGCCCCCCAAAACTCCTCCCACTAGAATGGAGACAAAAAAATAATCACTTTCTTACCCGTATTCCTGGAAGCAAGGGGAAGCAAAATGCCACTGCCCTCCAACAGCTTTCTACGAAGATCCTTCCTCACTTCCTCTCCTCAATCTCAACTCTTGTGACCTTTTGGAAGGCATCTGGTTAGGGCTACAGAACCCATTTGTTCCGTTTTCTTTATAAATTCTCTATGGATAATTTTTCTCTTATCCTTTTGGTAAAACGGTCCCAGTGAGACCCCAGTGACTCACCCATTGGAGGGATTTTGCTCCTGACTCATAAACTTTGGAAGAGCATTTGACCTCTTGTAAAGTGGGCTGTCCCCTCTACTCAGTGCAACTTCAAGATAACGAATAAATGAGTAGGACATTTTAAGGAATGTAGTACAAAAGTACTTTATATGCCTGCTATAAGGTATAGTGATCATAAGTGAAAGGAAAATAATGCATCAACAATAAATCTAGACACCTCAGTGAGGACGGCTTTTCTGATCATATATAAACAGGAGATGTTTTCTAGACAAATCACTGCTGTTTAAACGAAAAATCAAGCATGAAGTTGGCACAAAAGGAAGAGCTCTGTGTCAGGTTAACTCGACACTTGAAGCCCTGCGGGTACGTGACTTTGTACATTGAACTTCCAAACAAACTGAACTTTGAAAGCACAGATATTATCTTCCACATGTCCAGCTCAGGCTTTTGTAGGTCAGTCAATGGGCAATTGCAAGATTTCACTTGGAAAAGCTGCCCACCTCCAATGTGTCCATTCTGCAGCATCATTCTGTATCTGTACAACAGTGTTTTTATTTGGGGAAATATTCCTATATTTATTACATGTTTCACTCATAGTGATATATAAAATAGTAGAAACAAAAAGAACGTATTTGTGCAGAGGTAGCTGTTTTACAGAATTCTGATTCAAACTTCCCTAGGAAACCATGAGAGGCACAATACAATGGTACAAAGGATATCACAATATCCAAAATGAGGAATTTACGCCTGACCTCAGCAGGATTTGAAACTAACAGATTTCTCAAGATCTCGTTCATTTGTTCAACAAATACATATTGAACACTGCAACAGGCACTGAGAATTGTAGTAAGCAAGCCAGACAGGGCCCTGTCCTCAAGCAGCTTACATTCCAGTGAGAAAGACAGACAATAGAAAGGAACAGATCAGACCCACTGTGTTTCGGGCTATGAAGGAAATAAACTGTGGCTCACTAGGCTAATCCTCCGCCTGCGGCGCTGGTACCCCAGGTTCTAGTCCTGGTAGGGGCGCCGGATTCTGTCCCAGTCGCTCCTCTTCCAGTCCAGCTCTCTGCTGTGGCCTGGGAAGGCAGTGGAGGATGGTCCAGGTCCTTGGGCCCTGCACCTGCATGGGAGACAAGGAGGAAGCACCTGGCTCCTGGCTCCTGGCTCCTGGCTTCAGATCGGCACAGTGCCGGCCATAGCGGCCATTTGAGGGGTGAACCAATGGAAGGAAGACCTTTCTCTCTGTCTCTCTCTCTCTCTAACTCTGCCTGTCAAAAAAAAAAAGAAAAATGGACTGCTCTAATTAGACTCCTACTGGCTGAAACAAAGACTTAATCAAACAAGGTGGGGGGGGGGGGTGTATAAAGAGGAATCTTGGTGCCAACAAGGAGCAAGAGCAAAGGGTACATTATCTTCCTGGGGCCTAAACGGGGAAACCATAAAGAACCAAGGCTACTCTCTGTTGGCTTCTTGGGGCCATAGTGACCTCCCTTCATACCACTCTAAGTTCTCCTAGCAACCAGACTGCTGCCTGCACAGCTTGCATGTGGCCATGATCTCCACCATGCTCAGATTGACTTGCTGTGCTGAACACCAACTGCAACTTCCATCTGTATTTGGGTGTTCCCAAAGCAAACAATCTGATTGGCTGGTTCATCTCCTTGAGCCAGGCCACACCTGTAATAGGTCACTAAACAGCCTACAAAAAGAGCTTTCTGGGACAAGGTGTCCGTTCCTCTTCCAATCAGATCTGATGTGTGGAACACTCACTCACCCTAGACCATGACGATAAAATATAGAGATTTGACAGGATACATTTCCCCCACGAGATTGTGTGGGTGGCTACATGTCCAGAAATAAATATGCTACATCAATTATTTCAATTTGCTTCTTTGACACTTACATTGCATGCTTTATAAGGATTTGCTTAATTTTGTAATGATTTCTTTCTTTCAGATGATCTCATTGGGAAACATCTAGCCAACCACAAGAATGCATTTACAGCTGAAATATGTCCGTTGACAATTCCTTCTGATAATTTTGTTGTCTTCTAAAACCTCTGAATACTAGCCTCAAAACATGTCTCTTACTTAAAGAGATGAAATCCATTAGACCTGAGGTCCACCGAGACCTGCACAGTAGCTTTGCAAATGTATGGCAGACACGCAAGCTCCCTTAAGCCCTGGTTTTGCTACTTTAATGGAAAAATCCTTTGAAGTGGATCAAAATGTGATTTGTCAGTAAAAGGATGATAAAGCCCTGAATGTGGCAACATATCCAAAACCAGCCCTGATACTGACGCCCTCACATGTGAAATTTCACGAGTCTTATTTTCACCATGGGGCAGAAAGTCCATGGAGATTACCCATCAGGACTCCCCCACTTGCGAAGCTCCTTCTCTTCCCAGCGGGGTGGGCCAGGCTGTTAATGGTCTTTTGGAAGCGCTGACAGAGAAGGCAGCTGCTTTCTCTGTGGGGGAAAGGGTCGCCCCAGAGTCACCCAGTCAGCCTAGAAATCCTTGTCCTGGCCTTCTCTATAGGCCCACATGGGAAGCAAGCAGCTGGAAGCTACAGCTCACCTCCTGCCTTCCTCTGGACTCTTCATCAAATACCTCATGCGGGTGTTCCTAGAAACCACCTATTCATTGGGCAAAGTACAATTTTCTACACAGTGTGCTTGGTTAAATACGTAATGAGAATCAGCATTAGTTACAGTGTTTGTTACTTGTATCGTGCTCTGTGGAGCATTTGTACAGGCGTTTTAGTGTCATTGCAATGGACATCATTTAACGCAGCAGTTGCTGTATGCCAAACACGGTGTTACATGGTTCAAATATATATAATTTCATTTCATGATTTGGTGCCCACAACTAGCTGTGGGATATCTGAATGAGTACAATTATCCAATCTATTTAATATGGAAATTCAGGTTCAGAGAGGTTTTGAGACTCGTCCAAATTCACAGAATTAGTACATAATGAATAGAACTAGAACCTATCTCTTTTAACTCTTTGCCACCTATTCCTTTATGGAAAATTTTTTGTCAAACACTTATTAAGGCCCAAACATATGCTAGGATCTAAGGAGATAAAGGGGAGCTGGGTTTTCTTTAGGAATGACAGCATAGTTCATCAGTTTTCTGTTTACACTACAGCACTGGCCCCTCATCAGCTTTCTTAAGAAATATCAAGTACTTGGGACGGGCTCTGTGGCGTAGTGGGTAAAGGTACTGCCTGCCTGCAGTTCCGACATCCCATATGGGTGCCAGTTCGAGACCTGGTTGCTCCACTCCCAATCCAGCTCTCTGCTATCGCCTGGGAAAGCAGTGGAAGATGGCCCAAGCCCTTGGGCCCCTGCAACCACATGGGAGACCTGGAAGAAGCTTCTGGCTCCTGGCTTCAGATTGGCGCAGCTCCGGTCTTTGCAGCCAACTGAGGAGTGAACTAACAGATGGAAGACCTCTCTCTCTCTCTCTCTCTCTCTCTCTCTCTCTCTCTCTGCCTCTCCTCTCTGTAACTCTGACTTTCAAATAAATAAATAAATTTTTGGAAAAAAAAGAAATGTTGAGTACTTAATGAATATCAGGTCTGCTGGAAACAGAAGGGAATAAGGCAGTCTCCCTCACCACCACCCCTCCCAAGACCCCACCGTCACCTAGGAAACAGACATCCCATATGGGAGTGTTCCTCAAGCCCCCGCTACTCTCAACTTCCAATCCAGCTTCCTGTTAATGTGCCTGGAAGGCACCAGGTAACGGCTGCGGTGCCTGGATCTCGGCCAGCGGTGGGGAAGGTTGGGATGGAATCCTGGATCCTCCCTTTGTTCTGGCTCAGCCCCAGCCGTTGCAGGCACCTGGGAAGTGAGCCAGCAGATGGGAGGTCTTTCTCGCTCCCTGCCTTTCAAATAAAGTGAAAATCCATAAATAT
The DNA here is from genome assembly GCF_964237555.1 of Oryctolagus cuniculus. NCBI lineage: Eukaryota > Metazoa > Chordata > Mammalia > Lagomorpha > Leporidae > Oryctolagus > Oryctolagus cuniculus. Next base: position 65,250,767 of record NC_091439.1, read on the forward strand.
TTTTTAAATGCAAATGACTGAGTTTCGAACCTACAGTGTGTTTGAAATCAGTGATCCAGGTTGATTTCTCTACAGGTTCTCTGTGGAACACAGGACTGGAGAGGCTTAGTTCTCGCTGGTGAGGCAAAGGAAGAAGCCATGGGAGAAGTGTGGGAAAGATGCTGCAACTGGGTAAGTACCAGGTCCTGGGTGCTGACTGGCAGAGCTCCCACCCAGGTTTGGAGAAGAGAAGATGAGTGGGGGAGAGCATCCACGCCAAGAGCCAAGGGCGAGCTGCTACTGCAGCCAAAACCTGTCTGTTCAAGTTCTAATCCCTTCTAATGGCAGAATATCCCCTGAGGAGTCACAGTTTGCCTCTTTTGGAGACTGACTCCCATTGAAAAGGGATTTTAGGGAGATCCAAGATGGGTGAATAGGGTGTACTCACGCTAACTTCAGCTGTTCTGGAACATGAAAAGAACAACGGAAGGACCACATTGCCAGCAGTCAGAAGGAAATTTTCAGCAAGGAACTGAAAAAAGCAACAAAGATTCCGTGGGACAAGAGCAGAGAAGACAGACACACCACTGCAGCCAGCTGGGCACAGCAGCCAGCTGCCGGCTGCAAGCCGCCATCGTACCACCCACTGACTTCTGCCTCAGCCTGGGGAGCTGACTGGGGTCTGACAACCACCAGGCTTGGAGCAAGGAAGTCGCCTCGCTTCTTCCCCTCACCCACTCTTGCACAGCGCCACAGTCAGCAGCAAAAAGTCAGGCAGCATTCCTCTGTTTCAGTGCTGCAAGTAGCAGAGTCGGCATCAGGAGAAAACGCCATCTTCCTAACGAGAAATGAGAGGAGACTGCATCAAGTCCCGTCCCTGGTGATACCGCCTGAGGGAGAACCTTGCAGACCACATGGATGTGAGTCCGGCCTGGAGTGCTAGTTGCGGGCAGGGTGCCCACCTAAACTCTGGAAGCGAAAGCACATTGTTTGCTTTCCATCCCCACCACAGGGGCTCCTGGCAAATAGCAGGGAAGAAGCACCAGCTCACAAGTGCATACAGGGACCAGCTTTATAGCACAGCCAGTAAAGCTGCCACCTGTGGTGCTGGCATCCCCTATGGGGGCTGGTTCGAGTCTGGATGCTCCTCTTCTGATTTAACTCCCTGATAATGTGCCTGGGAAGATGGCCCAAGTGCTTGGGCTCCTGTACCTGCATGGGAGACCTGGAAGAAGCTCCTGGCTCCTGGCTCCTGGCTTTGGACTGGTCCAGCTCTGGCCATTGTGGCAATTTGGGGAGTGATCCAGTGGATGGAAGATATCTCTCTCACAGTCTCTGTTACTCTGCCTTTCAAATAAACAAATAAATAAATCTTTTTTTAACGCATGTATAGGCTGCTGCCGCTTGCATGCAATTTAATCATAATTGCATTTTATCTGAGGAATAAATCCAGTCCCCACTGACTTTGAGTCTGGAGGGTTGGGAGGGAGTAGGGGCTCTCATTTAATCCTATGAAGTGCTCCCCTCCCTTCTGTATCACTGGTGCCTCTACTCAAACTGCCAAAGGGAAACACTGACAGGCAGCTGGTTCTGGGAACGCCTACTCTCTCTCTGTGGACCCAGCAGCCTCATGGAGCTGAGAGTGGACACTCTGCTCTGCGCACTGGGTCTGTGGGAATTCTGTGACTGCACAGTAAGGAATGGAGGATAATTGGGTTTCTGGTCAATCACTACATCTGTCTTCAGAGATTCAGAGTTCACTGAGCTGCTGGGGTGGCTCATTGCAGAGGGTTCTGTGATCACACTGAGGACCAAACAGATCCCTTGTGAATGTCTGGGTGGAGTATGTAGCCTCTGTGGGCTTTCCCTGGACACTGATCAACTTGGCAGAGAAGAGGTCAGGCAGTGCTCACACCAGCTGACCCGATCAGACCCTCCCCCCTGCTGACAATAAAGGACATCTGCCATGACCAATGTGGATGTCACCTGCACCCTGGCACCATGCCCAAGCACCAGCCTGAGCTCCTTGGCCCACTCAGCACATTCCTATGACTATCCACTGGAAGAGCAGACACTCCACTAAGGCAGAAGCGTATTTCAAAGATAAAAGCTATCAGAGGAAAAAGCCAACAAGTGATTCCACAAATCCTAAAAATAAGTGTAGAAACAGGAGGAACATGAACAAGCAGGACAATGACTCCCTCAAAGGAATACAACACTTGAATAGCAGAATATGATGACAAAGAAATTGGCAAAATGCCTGAAAAGGAATTCAAAAGAATTATCATAAGATTACTCAAAAGTAATGAGAAGCAAATTCATGAGTTGAAGAAATCCATAAATAACATGGATGAAAAACTTTTCTGTGACGTAGAAATATTGAAGAGAAATCAAATAGAAATATTAGAAATGAAGAATTCAATATGTTCAATAAAAAATAGAGTGGAAATCCTTAACCACAGACTTGGTGAGACAGAAGAAAGAATATGTGAGCTAGAAGACAAATCTTTGGAAATATCTCAGTCAGACCAAAAAAAAAAAAGAATGATAAGTTAAAAAGATTAAAGACAGTGTTGGAGATTTATGATATTATCAAATGACCCAACATACACAACGTAAGAGTTTCTAAATGTGTGGAAACACAGAATGGGGTAGAAGGCTTATACAGTGAAATAATAATAGAAAACGTCCCTAATTTGGAAAAAGGAAGGGCCACCTAACTATAGGAAGCTCATAAAACACCTGATAGACATGACTAGAAAAGATGCTCACCATGACACATTGTACTCAAACTTTCAACAGTAAAACATAAAGAAAAGATTCTCAAATGTGCAAGAGAGAAATTCCAGATTACCTTCAGAGGATCTCCAACTAGACTCACAGCTGATTTCTCATCAGAAATCTTACAGGCTAAGAGAAAATGGAGAGATATAGTCCAAGTTTTAAAGGGAAAAACAGTCAAACCATATTACTGTACCCTGCAAAGCTCTCATTTGAAGGTGAAATAAAGACCTTCCATAACAAGCAGAAATTGAATTTGTCTACACTCATTCAGCCTTACAAATGATGTTTAAGGATGTGCTACACATACAAATACAGAAAGATAGTCATCATTATGAAAGAATGTGAAGGCAGAAAATCTCCTAGAAAAGGTACAAAGGAAATCCAAAATAAACAATAGGAATATTTATGGAAAAATGGGAAGGCCAGGCATTACTTATCAAAAGTAACTTTGAATGTAAATGGCTTAAATTCTCCAATTAAAAGATACAGACTGAGGTTGATGCTGTGCCTGCAGTGCCAGCATCCCATATGGATGCCGAATAGAGTCCTGGCTGCTCCACTTCCAATCTAACTCTCTGCTATGGCCTGGAGAAAGAGAATAAGATGGCACAGTCCTTAGGTCCTTGCATCCGTGTGGCAAGACCCAGAGGAAGCTCCTGGCTCCTGGCTTAGGATCGACGGTAGCTCTGGCTGTTGTGCCCAAATTGGGAGTAAACAAGTGGATGGAAGACCTCTTTCTCTCTCTGCATCTCCTTCTTTGACTTTCAAATAAATAAATAAATCTTTTAAAAAAAGGTAGCTGGCTGAATGGATTAAAAACCAAGACCCATCTATTTGCTGCCTACAAGAAACAAACTTCACCAACAAAGATACACAAGGAACTGTAAATGAAAGGATGGAAAAAGATATTCCATGCTAACAGGAACCAAAAGAGAGCAGGAGTAGCCATCTTGATAACAGATAAAATAGACTTTAACACAAAAACTGTTTAAAAGAGACAAGGGCATTATATAATTAAGAGATCAATTCAACAGAGAGATGTGACTATATTAAATATATAGGCACCCAATGCCAGGTTTCTTGGTTATTTAAAAGCAATATTAATGGAAACAGAGGGAGACATAGACTCCAATACAATAATAATGGAGGACTTCAACACCCCGATTTAATCAATGGACAGACAGATCAATGAGACAGAAACTCAGTAAAGAAATAGCAGAGATAATTGACACTACGGACCAGATGCACCTAATTGATGTCTAGAGAACATTTCATCCCCCAGCTGAAGAATACACATTCTTTATATCAATGCATGGAATTTTTCTCTAGGATAGACCAAATGCTAGGTCATAAAGCAAGTTTCAACAAATTTAAAAAAAATGAAATCATATCACTTATCTTTTCTGACTGCAATAGAATGAAGTTGGAAATTAACAACTTAGGAAACTCTAGAAAATATGCAAATACATGGAGACTGAAAAACACACTCCTGAATACATAGTGAGTTATAAAATAATTAAAAGGTAAATAAGAAACTTCCTGGAAATGAATGAAGGCGAAAACACAATATATCAAAACCTTTGGGAAGGGCTGGCACTGTGGTATAGCAGGTTAACGCCCTCGCCTGAAGCGCTGGCATCCCATATGGGCACTGGTTCAAGACTCGGCTGCTCCACTTCTGATCCAGCTCTCTGCTATGGCCTGGAAAAGCAGTAGAAGATGGTCCAGGTTCTTGGTCCCCTGCACCCACATGGGAGACCCAGAGGAAGCTCCTGGCTCCTGGCTTCAGATCAGTGCAGCTCGAGCCGTTGCAACCAATTGGGGAGTGAACCATTGGATGGAAGACCCCTCTCTCTCTCTGCCTCTCCTCTCTCTGTGTAACACTGACTTTCAAATAAATAAATAAATCTTTAAAAAAAAATCCTTTGGGATACAGCAAAAACAGTGTTAAGAGGGAAGATTATAGCAATTGGTGCCTATATCAAGAAATTGGGGCTGGTGCCATGGCTCAATAGGCTAATCCTCCACCTGCAGTGCCGGCACCCTGGGTTCTAGTCCCAGTCAGGGCGCCGGATTCTGTCCCGGTTGCCCCTCTTCCAGGCCAGCTCTCTGCTGTGGCCCAGGAGTGCAGTGGAGGATGGCCCAAGTCCTTGGGCCCTGCACACGTGTGGGAGACCAGAAGTGCCTGGCTCCTGGCTTCAGATCAGTGCGATGCACCTGCTGCAGTGCACTGTCCGCGGCAGCCATTGGAGGGTGAACCAATGGAAAGGAAGACCTTTCTCTCTCTCTCTCTCTCACTGTCCATTCTGCTTGTCAAAGAAAGAAAAAAAGAAAGAAAGAAAGAAAGAAAGAAAGAAAGAAAGAAAGAAAGAAAGAAAGAAAGAAATTGGAAAGGCATTGAATAAGTGAGCTATCAATGCATCTCAAAGACCTATAAAAACAGCAACAAACCAAATCCAAAATTAGTAGGAGGAAATAACTAATTAAAATCAAAGAAGAAATAAACAAAATTGAAACAAAAAATAATACAAAAGATCAGTGAAATGAAAAGCTAGTTTTTTTTTGAAACAATAAGCAAATTTGATACACCATTGGCCCAACTAACCAGAAAAAGGTGGATAATACCCAAATTAATGGAATCATAGATGAAAAATGAGATGTTTCAACAGACATCACAGAAATAAAAAGAAATCCTGTCTTTTGCAACAAAATCGATGTAACTGGAAATCATTATACTTAGTGAAATAAGCCAGTCTCAAAAAGACAAATATCATATGTTTTCCCTGATCTGTGGCAAATAATACAGTACAAAAAAAGTAATGTATATGAGTGAAATTGACATTTTGAGATTTGATGATTGTTTTACAGACTTTGTCTCTGCTGTTAAGAAACAGTGTTTCTTCTTACTATTTGTTGAACTCTTTACTTAGTAGAATGTTAAGCTTAGGATTATAAAATAAACAAAGTATGTCACTGTAAAAATTAAAAAATAAGAAAGGATGAAGAAGGGAGAGTGGGAATGTGGGTGGCAGGGAAGGAAGGGTGGGAAGTATAACTATGTTCCTAAATCTGTATATGAAATACATGAAATTTATTTTTATACAAATAAAAAAATTTTGATAAAAAAAGAAAGGGGATTTTAGATTTTGATGCAACTAACTCCAAGTGCAGCTCCATCATAAACTTATCTTGTGTTCCTTAGTTTTGTCATCTATTAAGTGGTCATAATGATATGCTTATTAGAAGATTGCTAAACTTATTAGAAATAAATTGATACTTTATAAATAAGCGTTATTAATATTACTTTCTTATAAATCAAACTGGTTTTTACTGAATAAAACTTTTCAAAGCAATTTTAATATTTTCTCCATTTTGGCTTTAAATAGATAATGTGATAAGACTGGAATTCATCAATGAGAAGACTCCACTATAACACTAATTTTCTTACATTTGTGTCCAGATGTTTCCATGTTACAATATATAGCATGGATATTCACCAGAATTTGTGAACAAGAATATTCATCAAAACCTGGTTTGTGTCAAAGGAGAAAATCACAACTAATTCATTTTAAAGATCTTAACTGACTTCGTTATTCTAAAATCGGTCAACACCTACATCTATAAAATAGAACAGGTATTCTGAGTTGATCGCTAGAGGAAGGGGCTCAAGAAAGCAGAAACAGAACAAAAAGTAGATTGGTCATTTCAATGTCACTTCCTTGAAAACATATTCCCCACCACCACCTCTCTCAATATCGTGGAAGGTCAGATGAACAACTTAGTTTCCACTTGCCTGGTGAAGCTTCGGTGTGATTAACTCCACCTAGTCTGATGGACTAGGTGGCTTCGTGCAGGAGCTCCTGTAAATTTATCTAAAATATGTAATTTAAAAACCAGTACCTAAATTGCAAACAATATGGTTAAATATATTAGAGTACACCCAAATGGACTGGAGATAAATATGAAATAGCTGTTAAAAATGATAGATCAATTTATAGTTCTAGCATGAAAAACCACTTAGCGTACATGAAGCTAAAACGAATTTCAGAAGAATAGTTACAAGTTGCCTGTCACTGTATAGAGGGAAAATATTTAGATCTATTGAGCAGAAACCATAAGCTTCTCCTTACAATGCCCTTTCCCCTTTCTTCTTAAGCACACAAGGAGACTATTACATTCCCCAATCTTTAATTTTATGGCACAAGCTAGTCAAAGGGCTTTCCATGTAATATATAATGTAGCCAACAATAACCTTACAAGATAGCAATTAAGGCACAAGGCATTGTTGTGACACAGCAGGTTAAGTCACCACTTGAAACACTCACACCAACTCAGAAGAACTCTTGTTCTATTTTTTTTTTAACTTTTATTTAATGAATATAAATTTCCAAAGTACGACTTATGGATTACAATGGCTTCCCCCCCATACCGTCCCTCCCACCCACAACCCTCCCCTTTCCCACTCCCTCTCCCCTTCCATTCACATCAAGATTCATTTTCGATTCTCTTAATATACAGAAGATCAGCTTAGTATACATTAAGTAAGGATTTCAACAGTTTGCTCCCACACAGAAACATAAAGTGAAAAATAATAGATGATTTTTTTAAATGATGATGAAATCAGATCAGACCTATTGTCATGTTTAATCCCAGTGAGAGTCAAGTTGGGAATTGATAATTTCTTTTTTTTTTTTTTACAGAAGATCAGTTTAGTATGCATTAAGTAAAGATTTCAACAGTTTGCACCCCCATAGAAACACAAAGTGAAATATATTGTTTGAGTACTCGTTATAGCATTAAATCTCAATGCACAGCACATTAAGGACAGAGATCCCACATGAGGAGTAAGTGCACAGTGACTCCTGTTGTTGACTTTACCAATTGACACTCTTGTCTATGGCATCAATAATCTCCCTATGCTCCAGTCATGAGTTTCCAAGGCTATGGAAGCCCTCTGAGTTCCCCGACTCTTATCTTGTTTAGACAAGGTCATAGTCAAAGTGGAGGTTCTCTCCTCCCTTCAGAGAAGGGTACCTCCTTCTTTGATGACCTGTTCTTTCCACTGGGATCTCACTCGCAGAGATCTTTTGCCAGAGTGTCTTGGCTTTCCATGCCTGAAATACTCTCATGGGCTTTTCAGTCAGATCCGAATGCCTTTAGGGCTGATTCTGAGGCCAGAGTGCTATTTAGGACATCTGCCATTCTATGAGTCTGCTGAGTATCTCACTTCCCATGTTGGATCACTCTCCCCTTTATTTATTCTATCGGTTAGTGTTAGCAGGTACTAGACTTGTTTATGTGCTCCCTTTGACTCTTAGTCCTTTCATTATGATCAATTGTGAACTGAAATTGATCACTTGGACTAGTGAGATGGCATTGGTACATGCCACCTTGATGGGACTGGATTGGAATCCCCTGGTATGTTTCTAACTCTACCATTTGGGGCAAGTCAGCTTGAGCATGTCCCAAATTATACATCTCTTCCCTCTCTTATTCCCACTCTTATGTTTAACAGGGATCACATTTCGGTTAATTTTCAACACTTAAGAATAACTGTGTATTAATTACAGAATTAAACCTGTCATATTAAGTAGAACAGACAAAAAAAAACTACTAAGAGGGATAATGTATTAAGTTGTTCATTAACAGTCAGGGCTATGCTGATCAAGTCACCGTTTCCCATAGTGTCCATTTCACTTCAGGAGGTTTCCTTTTTGGTGTTCAGTCAGTTGTCACCGATCAGGGCGAACATATGGTATTTGTCCCTTTGGGACTGGCTTATTTCACTCAGCATGATGTGTTCCAGATTCCTCCATTTTGTTGCAAATGACTGGATTTCGTTGTTTCTTACTGCAGTATAGTATTCTAAAGAGTACATATCCCATAATTTCTTTATCCAGTCTACCGTTGATGGGCATTTAGGTTGGTTCCAGGTCTTAGCTATTGTGAATTGAGCTGCAATAAACATTAGGGTGCAGACCGCTTTTTTGTTTGCCAATTTAAATTCCTTTGGGTAAATTCCAAGGAGTGGGATGGCTGGGTCGAACGGTAGGGTTATCTTCAGGTTTCTGAGGAATCTCCAGACTGACTTCCATAGTGGCTTGACCAGTTTGCATTCCCACCAACAGTGGGTTAGTGTCCCTTTTTCCCCACATCCTCGCCAGCATCTGTTGTTGGTAGATTTCTGCATGTGAGCCATTCTAACCGGGGTGAGGTGAAACCTCATTGTGGTTTTGATTTGCATTTCCCTGATTGCTAATGACCTTGAACATTTTTTCATGTGCCTGTTGGCCATTTGGATTTCCTCTTCTGAAAAATGTCTATTGAGGTCCTTGGCCCATCTCTTAAGTGGGTTGTTGATTTTGTTTTTGTGGAGTTTCTTGTCTTGTTCTATTTTATAGAATGAGGTGCTGACTGATTTTAGAATCCTTTAAAATGAATGTAGCTGCTCTGATTCTGAGCCAGCTCCCTGTTAATGCACCTGGGTAGACAGCAGAAGATGCAGAAATGGCCCGAGTACTTGGGCCCCTGGCACCCACGTGGGAGACCCAAGTGGAGCTCCAAGTTCCTGGCTTTGGCCTGACTCTGCCCTGGCTGTTGCAGCCATTTAGGGAGTGAATCAGCAGATGGAAGATCTCTCTCTCCCCCAACACCCTCGCATTGCCGTTCCAAGAAGAAAGAAAGAAAGAAAGAAAGAAAGAAAGAAAGAAAGAAAGAAAGAAAGAAAGAAAGAAAGAAAGAAAGAAAGAAGGGAGAAGGGGAGGGAGATAGGGAGGGAGGGAGGGAGGAAGGAAAGAAGGGAAAGAAAGAAACCTGAGGCAAACATATAGCAAGTAATTCATTTAACATCACAGATAGTAAACAGCATGATGAGGTCAGAGGGTCTAGCCAATGAAATGTGAGTGGAGGTGTGGCTCCAACCTCCAAACCAAACCCATAAAATATTCCCACACTTGCCCCTATGACCTTTTTCAGTTGACTGAAACAGAGACCACTGTTCTTAAAACTGCAAGTCCATTGCTTAACAGTGGTAAAGCTTCTATCTTCCTGAGTCTGTGACTGTTCATATCCCAAACATGTTACACTCACAAGAAACACATTTCTATAAATTTGAAGCTATTGACTATTTGGAGTCTCTTTGATACAAGTGTTGACCTATGGTAACATGTTGCCAGGCACCAGTCTAAACTACATTATTATTTTTCTCCATTTTGTTTCCTGCTGTGATTCTGGTACTAAGAATAGCACCTGGTAGTTAGTCAACACTCAATAAATATTTGTTCAATGAATAAATAACCACTTAAAAGTGTCTGGAAAGGGGTAAGGGTACTTCACATGGTTCATGGCAAAAAAGAATGAAAAGTTCATTTTGGTGTGAAAAAATTTTTGAAATTCATGCATAGTTTTTTCATGATACACATTTTGTTTTAATTTTATTTAAAGTATACAAATTTCATGTATTTCATATATACAGCTTCAGGAATGTAGTGATACTTTGACACCCTACCCTCTTTCCCACCCACGCTCTACCATTCTTCCTCTTCCCTCTCCTATTTCCATTCTTATTTTATTACAAAGATCTATTTTCAGTTAACTTTATACATGTAAGATTAACCCTATACTAACTAAAGAGTTCAACAAACAGTATGAAGAAAATAAAACTGTTCCTCAACAGTTGAGACAAGGGCTGTTAAAAATCATTGCATCTCAAAGTGTCAATTTCACTCTTAAAATTACCTTTTAGGTGCTCTATAAGTTACCACAGATCAGAGAGAACATATGGTATTTGTCTTTTAGGGACTGGATTATTTCACTAAGTACACTGGTTTCCAGTTGCATCCATTTTGTTGCAAATGACAGAATTTCATTTTTATCACTATGCAGTATTCCATAGTGCATATATACCATAATTTCTTTATCCACTCTTCAGTTGGTGGACATCTGGGTTGATTCTCTATCTTTGCTATTGAGAATTGCGTTGCAATAAACATGGGGTGCAGCATAATACACATTGTTTATGAACTTTTTAACGCCCCCTGATATGCATGCAATTCAAAGATATATGCACCCAAAATACTTACTTTTTAATTCCATTTTCCATAAACTTTTTAAAGTTCCTTCATGTATGTTATTTTTTTGAGCGATTAACTCTGGGGAGTAAGATTAAGGGAGGGGGTAAAACAGAAGCCTTGCTTTTTCTCCACGACCTTTTGTAGATTTAATTTTACAAGTCATATTTAGCTGTACAATAAAAACATTTTACAAAACACATTAAGGATGGCAGGTATGTGGGTTGATATCTTGGCACAGTTGGTTAAGTCAGTGCCTGCAATGCAGGCATCCCATATGAGTATCAGTTCAAGTACCAGCTGTTCCACTTCTGAACCAGCTCCCAGCCAAGGGGCCTGGGAAGGCAGTGGGAGATGGTGCAAGTGCTTGGGGCCCTACCACCCATGTGGAAGACCCGAATGGAATTCCTGGCTCCTGGCTTTGGCCTGGCCCAGACCTGGATGTTGCAGCCTTTTGGGAAGTGAATCAGTAGATTCAAAATCCTCTCTCTCTCCCTCTCTCTGTAACTCTGCTTTCAAATTAATAAGTAAGTCTTAAAAAAAAGAAGGTTGGCAGGTATATGCCCTGATCCTTAACGAATGACACAGCCCATCACAGAGGCCAATGACCCTGCTTGTGGTTGCTAAGACAGAGGTGGAATCTGGAGCTGGCTGGACCCACCCAGAACTTCCTAAGCTCCGGTGAAAACACAGTCATCTCTTCTTAAGAAAATTCATCTAGAGGACATACAGGGCAGAAATGCCTGGCACTCAGTTATGTCTTGAGTAGCTAGATTGGAGATGACCCCCTGCAGTGACAGAACTGGCACAAATCTCAGCAGCTCTCCTGCCCCTTCATAGGAGGGCAAGGGCTAAGTATGAGGCCTGTAGATGCCTATGCTATGAAGCTTGGCATCAAAGTAAAGGTTGTCGAGACAACTGACATTTATTTGTTCATATTTCTCTAGTCACATCCACTTGACAGTAAGATAACTGTTTGAAAACTGAAAAATCCAATGTGGTTTTCCGAAAGGTGTCCAGGGTCCTGTTAGATTAGTGGGATAAATATTTTGGTAAATTCTGCTCCATAAAAACTAAGAAATTTATTTTCATAACTTTTGTATTCAAATGAGCACAGAAATAGGAATCCAAAGATTAGATTTCTGCCACCTAAAATTTGTGTGGCCTTATGGCACAAGTGGTCTTAAATCCCTGCTCAGTCTTCTGTGTAGCTGTGAAGATATGTTAACAGTGACTAACTTACAGGAAAGGTCTTTGGAAAATAAAAGATGCTATAAATATAAAGGCATTATCAATAACCCTCAGCCTAATTAAAATTGCAAGATACCATATGTTCCTCCTTTTGTATTATAATAATTCCTGTGCTAGACTTTAAGCTCTAGGAAAGATCAACACGTACCTTGTTCACCATTGTCGCTAAGCCCAACACCGTGTCTCCTAAACACGAGGGCTTCAAAAGCGTCACAGAAATGGAATTAAAAGTAAGTTTAATTTGGTGCAGGAAACTTTTAAATTCATGCATAGTTTTTTTTAAAGATTTATCTCCTTTATTTGAAAGGCTGACAGAGCCAGGAGCCTAGAACTACATCCAAGTCTCTCAGGTGGGTACCAGGGACCCAAGCACTTGGACCATCTTCCGTTGCTTTCCCGGCTGCATTAGCAGGGAGCTGAATGGAAAGTGAAGCAGCCAGGACTTACACAAGGATGACAGTGTCTTAGGTGGTGACTTACTCCACTGGGCCACAATGCCAACCCCTAGACTTTTTATAATACACATTTTTCCCATGAACTTTATGGAGACCCTTTATATGTAGGCTGTACTGTCCATGAGCCAATCAGAGAAGCAGAGCTAAAATAAAGGAGACAGATGCTTCCCCTGCATCAGATTGGTGTTTGAGCTGTGCTGGGTAGGCTGGATCAGTAGGTGGGAAAGACAACTGAATGTGAAGTGAGAGAGAGCAGGGATTAGACATAGCCTCTGTCTCTCATCCCCTCCGACCTCAACAACACAGGTGATCTGCAGGGAAAGTTATGGCCCATTAACACTGAGTCAGGACCCACAAAGGCTGTAGCAGAAAGTCCAGGCAGAGCAGGTGAAGCTGCAGGCACAGGAGCTGCCCAGTTGCACTCACAAGTTAGCCAAGCAGGCCTGTGATAGCACACATGATGGCTGCAATGACTGGTCCCTTGCTGCAAGTGCCAGAGCATAGACCAATGGCTAAGCTTCTTTTCTCTCTCCCAATTCATAGGCAATTTTCTGTTATGGACAACCCAACTCTGAAGCAAAGAAAGTGCATTCTGGAAGACGTAATTCTAGTTTAGTGAAACTGAAACACGGGCACTTAATAAATTCTTCACATCTAAATGAGTATCTTTCTTTTTTTTCTTTTTTTGAATCTGTTAATTGCTTTCAGTATTATAGACATTTTGATGATATTGATTCTTCCAATCCATGAACATGGAATATTTTCCATTATTTTATCTTCTATTTCTTTATTTAATGTTTTGTAATTCTTGTCATCAAGATCTTTGACATCCTACGTTAAATTTATTCCAAGGTATTTGATTGTTTTTGTAGCTATACTATTGTGAATGGGATTGACACTAGAAGTTCTTTCTTAGCTGTGACATTGTTCATGTATACAAAGGCTATTGATTTTCGTGTGTTGATTTTATATCCTGCCACTTTACCAACTCTTCTATGAGTTCCAATAGTCTCTTAGTGGAGTCTTTTGGCTCTCCTTTATATTGAATCATGTCATCTGCAAATAGGGATACTTTGACTTCCTCCTTCCCAATTTGTATCCTTTAGATCTCTTCTCTTGCCTAATGGCTCTGGCTAAAATTTCCAGGACTATATTGAATAGCAATGGCAAGAGTGGACATCCTTGTCTGGTTCCAGATCTTAGTGGAAATGCTTCCAACTCTTCCCCATTCAATAGGACACTGGCCATGGGTTTGTCTTGATTGTGTTGAGGAATTTTCCTTCTATACCCATTTTGCTTAGAGTTTCCATCATGAAAGAGTATTGTATTTTATCAAACACTTTCTCTACATCTATTGAGATAATCATATGGCTTTTGTTCTTCAGTTTGTTAATGTGATGTATCACATTGATTGATTTGTGTATGCTGAACCATCCTTGCATAGCAGGGATAAATCCCACTTGGTCCAGGTGAAGAGTATTTGTCAACATAAAGCTAAAGCCAGTATTATGAGATTCACGAGGATATTACCAAGACTGGAGGTCCTCCATATAGGAGGAGGCACCTATTTTTCTGTTGTTCATTTCTGAAATACAAACTAGAAAGAAGATCCACTCTGAAGGAATTAGCCTGTGTGACTATTGACAGAATGGAGACACAAGAGGATTTATTAAGTTTCAAAACACCCTCAGAACTAAAAGGGGGCAGTGAGTTATCCTAGCAGTTAACATGCCAATTAGGACACCCACATCCAATATTGTAGTGCCTGAGTTCAAGTTCCAGGTCGATTCCCAAATTTAACTTCCTGCTGATGCTCACCCTTAGAGGCAGCAGGTGATGGCTCAAGTACTTGGGACCCTCCACCCACATAGGAGACCCAAGTTGAGTTCCAGGTTCCTGGCTTCAGCCTGGCCCCAACGCAAGCATTATGACCATTTGGGGAGTGACCTAGCACACCGAAGATATCTCTCTCTCTCTCTCTCTCTCTCTCTCTCTCTCTCTCTATCCCTGTCAATTAATTAATTAATTTTTAAAAAACCTAGAAGTACGGGGAAAAACCATGAGGTCACCATTTGCCATTTCAGCTGGTGACTCAGCATCCCTAGACATAGTGTAAAGACTTTGTTGTTATTTCCTAGCTCTTTTAACATCCCTCATGTTTTTATTTTTTAATAATGATTGCTGATGAATCTCTCAAAGTGAAAAATAGTGAGATTTAACTTTATTTGAGAAGTAGCAAGGAAAGGAAGGTTAGGAGCAATCTGTTATCAACCTTTCATTCAATCTAGTATATCTTACTCTTCTTTTTCATTGCTTTATAGAGGTTTTTTTTTCTTTTTTTAATTTTTTTATTTATATAAGGTGAACAAATCTCATGTATTTCATATATACACAGTTAGGAGCATAGTGATACTTCCCACCCCACCCTCCTTCCTACTCATACTTCCACCCTCCTGTCTCCTTCCTTCCTTGTTTTTTCTTTTTCTTTTTTAATTTTTACATACTTTCAGCTTATTTAATAATCATGAGCTTAACCCTCCACTGAATAAATAATTCAACAAATAGTAATAAAAAAAAAACTGTTCCTTAACAGTAGAGACAAGAGCTGTGAACAATCATCATGTCTCAAAGTGCCAATTTTGTTCAATTTTTGCATTACAGAGGAAGGAGAACATATAAATGTGTCTTTTTCGAACTGGCTTATTTTAGTTATTTTACTAAGCATAATAGTTTCCAGTTACATCCATTTTGTTGAAAAAAACATGATTTCATTCTTTTTATACAGCTGAGTAGTACTCCATAGTGCATATATACCATGTTTTCGTTATCCAGTCATCAGTTGATGGACATTTGGGTTGGTTCCATATCTTAGCTATTGTGAATTGAGCTGCAATAAACATGGGGATACAGATAACTCTTTCATATGTTCATTTCATTTCATTTGGGTAAATTCCCAAGTGTGGGATTGCTGAAACATATGGTACATCTATTTTCAGATTTCTGAGGAATCTCCATTCTGTCTTCCACAATAGTACTAGTTTACATTCCCACCAACAATGTATTATGGTACTTTTTCCCCACATCCTTTCCAGCATTTATTGTTTTTTATTTCTGTATGCTAACCATAATAACTGGGGTGAAGTGAAATCTCATTTTGGTTTATATTTGCATTTCTCTGATGGCTAGTGATCCTGAGTGTTATTTCATGAGTCTGTTGGCCATTGGGATTTCATAATTTGAAAAATGCCTGTTCAAATCCTTTGCCCATTTCTTAACTGGATTGTTTGCTTTGTTGTTGAGTTTCTTGAGCTTTTTATAGATTCTGGAATTTAATGCTTTATCAGATGCATAGTTTTTAATATTTAATTATTTCTTTTGAAAAACAGAACAACAGAGAATGAGAGGGAGAGAGATCTTCCATCCACTGCTTCACTCCCAAGATAGCCACAACAGCCAGGGTTGAGCCAGGCCAAAGCCAGGAACAGAAATCTCATCTGGGTGTCCTACATGGGTGACAGGGGCCCAAGTACTCGGGCTATCTTCGTTGCGTTTTCAGGCACTTCTGCAGGACATTGGAACAGAAGCAGAGCAACTGGGACTTGAACCAGCACTCTGATATGGGATGCTAATATCCCAAGTGGCAGCTTAACCCTATGCCACAATATTATTTTCATCTACATAAAATTCAGGCAAATTTCTTCATTCATTTCTACTTTTCATTCAGTAATGTATAGAAAAATCAATAAAGAAATATAATTGGCTTAACAAGAAATGTAAAATAAATATATATTTCTTTAGCCCATAGAAGTATGTTATCATCATAAATAAAACTCTCAACTTACTTTAAACATTCTAAGATTGATTTTGATAAAAATAAGATGCTTTTAACTTATTATATATGAAAATGAAACCAGATTGGAAAATTAAATATCCAGTATATCATTCATTGTTGAGCCCTTACCATGTACAGGTATGTGCTAGATATTATTACATTGTTTTATACCCCCCATAGTCCTCTGAGATAATTGTTGTTTATATTTTGTAGATAAGAAGTTCTGACAGACTGCCAATGACCTACTCAAGAACACTTAACATACAATGTGCAGATCAGAATTTATACCTAACTCATCTGATTCTAAAACATGTGTGTCTTCATTAGGCCATATTGCTTTAATGGAGAAATATTTTATAAAATATTCAAGCATATTGTTACATTTATCCACATAATAAGGCATTTTGTTAAGATTCTATATCCCTGATTCTATTACATATAAGAAACATCACAGTTTCCAAAAGCAAGGTTCTTCCCAAATTCTGTCTAAGGCTGTAGGTAGCATTCACATAACCATCCCCAGCGAACAGGCATTTTTCTGGTGCCCTTAGAGAGAATTGATTTCTCTCCCTATGCATGTGAGCTGCTCATGGAAAAGATAAAAAGGACACGAAGGAGCCTTCTCAACACCTGCGGCAAGCGTGGGAAATGACATTTCCTCCCCTGTATGTTCTGCTTCATGTCAGCCGCAAGACATCCAGGGCCGTCCAGGGCTTCCCATCACTCTGCCTTTTGCTTTGTCTGTGACAACAACAAGGTTTGTAGTAATCCCTCAGAAATGTGCAGGATGCAGAGTCGTATTCTGTGGTGAAGCTATTCCCAGGAGGAGTGCAGGCACGGCGCCCATCCAGCGCTCCATCTGCTCGCTACCATCCTCCAGCCTTCTACCTGCTAGCGCCTCCACAGCCGGAGAAATATCACAGAGCCCATCTTCAGCAAAAACAAATTAAAATGGCATTTGCTTTTGGAATCCTCTCTACAAGAGAGAATTGCACTTGAAATCCAAAATAAGCTTTTTACAAGAAGCTGGCCTTCCTGGTAAACTTCATGCAGCATCACACGCAGGGTGCCCATATGCTGGTGACTGAGGTGACTGAAGGTACCATTGAGGTGTCTGTACATCTTTTTTTCCCCCAGTCAGTTATCACTTCCCAAGGAGCCTGTGAATGAAGGGATTCACCTTGTCTTCTGGAAGCTTTGACCCACAGTGACAGAAGCAGAACCCTGGCTAAGAAATGGGTTAAAGTCGTCCAAATCAATAAATCAAAGTGATAGATTTTGCACTAAAAACTAGGCTCACTGTCAGTCTTTTCCTCAGACCAGTGCATAGACTGGTCTTTTTAAATGACTCAGAAATCTTTCTGTTGTTTTGAAAAACAGAGAGACAGAAATAGACAGTGGTATTTCACCAACTGATTCTAAATGCTTACAACAGCTGGAGCAGAGCCAGGCTGAAGCCAAGAACCCAGAATTCCATCCAGGTCTCCTACATGGGTGACAGGGACCCAACTACTTGAGTCATCATCTGCTGCCTCCCAGGGTGCACACCAGTCCCTATAAAGGCAAGACTCAGACTACAGCACCCTGATATAGAATGTGGGTGTCCCAAGTGGCTAGGAGTTGCACCAAATGCTCACCTATCCATCAGTTCCTGTAGCAACATTCATTCAAAATTCCAACCTGGGCTTGAGCCACATCCCTATCCACCAACAAAGCCTTGGCAGGGAGAGTTTACCCCCAAGACACACCTCCTAAAGAGAGACTGCATTTACCCCATTTTCAAGTTGTGTTCCTGCAGCCTGTAATAAAAACAGCAGAGGATTAGGAAACCACATTCAGATGAGCTGGGGTGGAAAATAGGACTACTTGTGTACAAAGTGAGAAAATGGAAGAAGGGGAGCGATTAAAGGTAACGGTCTTTATTGACAATAATTTGATCACTTCTCAGACTTTTGGCTAAGATCAAGTGTTGACAATACAAAGTGACCAGTTTAAGTTCATGATTGATCATAAAGATAGGATTAAGAGTCAAAGGGATCACATAAGCAAGACGAGTGTCTGCTAATACTAACTGATAGAATTAAAAGGAGAGAACAACCCAACATAGGAAGCAGGATACACAGCAGACTCATGGAATGGCAGATGTCCTAAACAGCACTCTGGCCTCAGAATCAGCCCTTAAGGCATTCAGATCTGGCTAAAAAGCCCATGAAAGTTTCTCAGGCATGGAAAGCCAAGACACTGTGGCAAAAAAAAAAAAAAATGACCTATATGAAAGATCTCTGTGAGTGAGATCCCAGCAGAAAGAACGGGCCATCAAAGAAGGAGGTACCTTTCTCTGAAGGGAGGAGAGAACTTCCACTTTGAATATGGCCTTGTCTAAAATAAGGTCGGAGTTTGTGAACTCAAGAGGCTTCCACAGCCTTGGCAGCTCATAACAAGACTCTCAGGTGATTACTGATGTCATAAATAAGAATGTCAATTGTTAAATCAACAACAGGGATTCACTGTGCACTTACTCCCCATGTAGGATCTCTGTCCTTAATGTGTTGTACTGTGTGAATTAATAGTAAAACTAGTACTCAAACAGTACTTTACACTTTGTG
This sequence comes from Oryctolagus cuniculus, assembly GCF_964237555.1. Classification (NCBI taxonomy): domain Eukaryota; kingdom Metazoa; phylum Chordata; class Mammalia; order Lagomorpha; family Leporidae; genus Oryctolagus; species Oryctolagus cuniculus. The sequence continues at coordinate 65,269,743 of NC_091439.1, forward strand.
TTTCTGTGCGGGTGCAGTCTGTTGAAATCTTTACTTAGTATATACTAAGTTGATCTTCTGTATATAAAGATAGTTAAAAATAAATCTTAATTAAGAATGGGATGGGAGAGAATGGAAGATGGGATGGTTGTGGGTAGGAGGGAGGTTATGGGGGGTGGGGAAGCTGCTATAATCCAGAAGTTGTACTTTCAAAATTTATATTTATTAAACAAAAGTTTTTTTTTTTAAAAAGTGTTGACAATAGTTCAGAATTTACCCTCCCCTTCCTCTCACTGCTCCAGCTTGGGCCTACCTTGCTGATCAATTGCTAGGTATAAGCAAATCACCTGGAGATGTTGCTAAAATGCAAGTGATTCAATAGATCTTGGTGGTGCCTGAGTTTGAACATTTCTAATAAGCTCCAAATGAGGTTAACGCTATTGGGACCACACTTTGAGCAGTGAGAGATTAGAGGACAGAGAGAGAAGAGATGAAAGATGTTAAGAAATTTGTTACTTGGACTAATGGAATCATGAGTCGGCTTTGAACCTTCTGGATCTTGCAGGTGTTTAAAACAACTGTTTTATGTGGGTTCTCATGGGGTCTTTAGAGATGTGTATCACTGGGGCACTGTGACTTGTTGTTACCCTGACCCAAACTTGTGCATTTCTCTGCGGATTATCACTTTTCACTCACCAACCCTTAAGAATCTCAGATTCACATTTGGCTTCTTACTACAAGATTCTGTTGGCCTTTTGGAGATCCATACTTGCTGATAGAATATATATATATATATATATATATACACACACACATATATATATACATATTTTATATATATATTCACATACACACATATAGATACTTTGCTCTCCCTCTCACTCTCTATTGTTATGCTCCACGGAAAACCCTCATACAACCTTTTCTTGATGAAACTTGGCAGTTAGCCAGTCCATCTCTCATCCTCTCCACCTCCATGGTAAGAGTCAGATTTGCCTTTACTGACCTCTCTGAGTTAGCCACGTGCTGTCCATCTCTCTTTCTATCTCTCTCCCCCACCCCACCCGTCTTGCAGTTAAGGAGCTAGAAGTCCCAGCACAGACCCCTCCGTCTAGGAGGTTAGCAAGGACAGAGAGCAGAGAACACGGCTTTCTCTAAAGATGCCTGCATCACTGAGTCATGATGCTATTTTGTGACAGATAAATGATGGTGCTATTTTATTATGCGTAGGGACAATCAATGCAGGATTAAGGATTACCTCTAATTGAACCATGAGTTTAGTGTCAACCATTTTAGAGGGGGAGGGAGAGCAAGCATTTAGCCTAATGGTCAAGATAACCATGTCCCACATCAGAATACCTAGGTTCAATTCCCAGCTCCAGTTCCTAATCCCAGCTTTCTGCTAAAGGATTTCAGAGGAGCCAAGGGTGATGGTTCAGGTAACTGGTCCCAGGCACCCACATGGGAGTTCCTAGCTGCCAGGTCCAGCCCTGGTTGAAGGCATCTGAGGAGTGAACAAGTGGATGGAGTTGCTTGCTCTCCCTCTGTCTCTATCTCCTTATCAAATAAATAAATAAAATTTTTAAATAGTTTTGGAAATGCCCTAGGTTTTATGTGGGGTGTTCACATCAACATTTATTTTATCATGATATATTATAATCTATTTTTATCTGTTAACTATTACATGGTAAAAGGGAATTTGAAGTATAGAAGTATGTAAGTGAATAAGTCAACAGTTACTGGCTCAAACAATGATTTGTTACAGCTCTGGATGCTGCCAGCTGACTTGGCAGTTCCTCTGCTCCATGTGGTGCATTCCAAGGTGCAAGGACTGGCTGGACTGGAAGGCCCAGGGAGCCCTCCCTCTTGTATCTAAGGGTCCAGGTGCTGGCTCCCAGCAGGGGCCTTTTAGTTCTCTCTGTCTCCTATTTCTACATGACCTTCCTCTCCAACAGGACAGCCCAGAGCTCCTTTCAACACAGTGGCTGGGTTCCAAGACAGAAAAAGCAGAAACTGATAGGCCTCTTAGCTGTGAGGCTCAGAATGGACAGAGCTCCACTTCTGCCACCTCTATTTGTTGAAGCCTGGCACAAAGCCAGTCAAGAGTGGGGAAAGGAAAGAAACCCAGCTCCCGGAAATAAAAGAAGCATATGCTTCGATGAAGGAGAGGGTTGTTGACAACTATCTTTGAAGAGGATCGACTGCATTAAGCCATGAAGTACGTTTCCCATAGAAGCCAAGACTATGATCAGGATTGTAGAAACTGATCTATAGACATAAATCATAATTTGACTAATTCCACCGGTTCAAATTGTCATCACTCACTCGCATCTCTATACGGTAAAGCTCTCCCATGCTAATACCAACACAGAAAGATTTCATGAAAGATAAAGGACAGGGCTTTAATTCAGAGAGGAAGGAACATACGTAAAGACAGACTGTGGCACCCTAACACCAAACTCCTCCCCAAAATAGCATCTTAAGCAGGAATGCTGAACTCCAAAGTGATTTGCAAAAGTGAAAATTAAACAACAGTTAATTCTAACTGATAGCAACTTAGGAAAGGGAAAATTCATTTGTCTCCCTTAAAGCAGACTTTTTATGTTACTGCCCTCTATCTATCCGTGGGGTCATTCTTCCCATCAGTGAAGCTCAAGTTCTCTAAATGCAAGGAGAACTCTCTCCCTCTCAGTACGTCCCTCTTGTCGGAATTCCCACATCCACACCTCTTTTCAGCCCTGTGTCCACAGTGCAGCCTAGAATTTCATAGCATTAAAACAAAGTGACTTCAATTCTCTCCTGATTTCATGCCCACTCTCAACCCAGTAGCTGAACCCTGAAAATGTTCTTCCAAAAACACATTTTCATCTTTCAATGTTTAAAAAAAAAAGCAACAGCTTCACTCTTTCCTCTGCCTTTCACTCTCTCACTGTCCCTGGTGGGGGCTGGGAGATGGTTGTCATAAGCCACTAGAGGATTTTTATTTTTTTCAAAAACTAGCTTTTCTCTTTGGGTATTCTAAGAATCTGACTGCCTTAAGCCTCTCACCTCTCCTCCCCACAACACACACATGAACTCAAGAAGAACATAATAATTGCTGATTCAACTATATCACATCTCTTATATGCCATAATAGCAAAAAAAAGAAAAAAAAAAGATGAGTAGCTGGCATTCGGTGCCGCAGGTTAGGGTACCACCTGTGATGCCAGTTTCTAATATGAGCACTGGTTCAAGTCCGGGCTGCTCCATTTCCAATCCACCTCCCTGCTTATGAACCTGGGAAAGCAGCAGAAGACGGCCCAAGTGCTTAGGTCCATGCCTTCCACATGGGAGACTCTGATGGAATTCCAGGCTCCTGGCTTCTAGTTATTGCAGCCATTTGGGAGGTGATCCAACAGATAGAAAATCAATGTCTCTCTCTGTCTCTCTCTCTCTCTCTCTCTCTCTCCCCCTTGCTATTTGTAACTTTGCCTTTCAAAAACATCAAAAAGGATGAGAACCATTGAACTGTAAGGTAAAGTCCAAATTCTTTGTCAGGTACTTGAATTCATATCCAATCTATTTATCATCTGACTATTTTCCACACTAACCTTGACTGAAAATCGATTACTTCTAGAATAAGCACAAAACAGGAAATTGATCCCCACTATCATAAAGCTTACAGCATAACTAGAGGGGAAAAAAAAGAAACTCGGGTCATTAAAGAGGAAAAATTGGGTGCTAAAAGCAGGGAGAGAAGGCAAGCGTGTGGCTCCAGAGCTGGGAGGGGTGCTTTGGCATCCTGGGTCATCCTGGATCAGCAAGAAGTTCTCCGTTTGGGTGTCACATAATAACTTCCTCTCTGTGGGAATGTCAAACAAGCAACTGTTTGTCTCTAGGCTCACCTCATGCCAAGCAGGGTGTGGGCTAAACAGCAGGCTCAAGATCCAAGACAACATAACAATTTTCTGACAGATCCTAAAAGCAAGATATATTCTGGTAGATTTTGTTAGCCACCTAAAGTGTCTAAAACGGGAATGAAAACAAAACAAAACAAAAAAAGGAGAGTCTGCGGGTATGGGTCGTTCATTCATATTTTGCGGGTTGTCCTACTGTTTGTTTGGCCAGCTATTTTTATTAATAATGAGAAAAACAGAGTAAGTCACAAATAGAAGATGCATATTTAGGATCTCTGGCTAAGGAACGGAAGATGACCGATGAAGTAAGGAGGAGGGACGTGGAGAGCCAGAGAGGACTGACTCATCCCAGGGTGCTGACTGTGCCTCGCTCCCTTCCCCTAAGGACATTGCACTGTGTGCGCTCGGCGGTCTTTGGGATTGTCCTCACAAGGAACCTGGGCCTCCAGTGTGGCAGGAACATAGGCTCAGGGTCCACACACAGCTGGTTTGGATACCTGGCTCCATCACTTTCTGACAATGTCAGCTTCAGTTTCCCATCCAGTGAAAAGGCAAAGATAAAATCCTCCTTGCAGAAGGTTCGTGAAAATGAAGAGACGCCAGGTGTGAAGAGAGTGGTTCACAGCAGATGTTCAATATGTGATAGCTGGTATTTTTGTCAATACTAAGCCAAGGTCTCTACTACACAACACATAACCACAGGCCCAGTGAAAAAGCACCAGGAGGGCGAAAGGGTTAGCCAATGTTCCCCATGGTTCCAGAAACAATGAGAACCCCCCAGCTGGAGGATGGTAGAGGGAGGTATAAACTTCTCCAAGTTTGCTCCTTAACCATGCAGGTATAGGCCTGACGTTGTGGTGCAGTGGGTTAAACCTACACCTATAATGCCAGCATCCCATATGAGCACCAGTTTGAGTCCCAGCTGTTTCACTTCTGACGCAGCTCCCTGCTAATGTGCTGGAGAAAGCCGTGAAGATGGCCCAGGTGCTTTGGGCCCTTGTTACCCATGTGGGAAGCATGGATAGAGTTCCTGGCTCCTGGCTTGGGCTTGGCCCAGTCCAGTCATTGTGGACATTTGGGCAGTGAATGAGTGAATGGAAGTTCTCTTTCTCTCGGTCTCTCCCTCTCTCTCTCTGCCTTCCAAATAATAAAATAAATATTTGAAAGATGTGTAAAATCAACACTTCCACTTTCATTAAACACACACACACACACACAGAGCAAGTCTGGTGTTTTGGAGTAGCTGGTGAAGCCACCATGTGTGATGCTGGCATTCCATATGGGGGCCAGTTCATGTCCCAGCTGATCCAATACCCTGCTAATAGGCTGGGAAACATAGCAGAATATGCCCCAAGTGTTTGGGCCCCTGCCACCCATATGGGAGACCCAGATGATGCTCCTGGCTCCTGGCATCAGCCTGGCCCAGCCCAGTCCCTTGCGGCCATCTGGGGAATGAACCAGCAGATGAACCAGTGGGTGGAAGACCTCTCTCTCTCTCTCTCTCTCTCTGTCTCTCCCTGTCTCTCTGTGACTCTGACTTTCAAATAAATAAATCTTTAAAAAAAAAAACAGGTATAACAATATCTAACTTATAGGGATTAAATAGTTTTATTTTAGAGCTTAGTTCACATCTATAACAGGCATATATTAAACATACAATAAGTGAACATTTATTAATTCCATTCCCTCTGTACAAATTTAAAACATGAGGCACAGATAATCAAAGCCAAAATTAATAAATGGGATTACATCAAATTGAGAAGCTTCTGCACTGCAAAAGAAACACTCAGCAAAACAAAGAGGCAACCAACAGAATGGGAGAAATTATTTGCAAACTATGTAACTGATAAAGGATTAAAACCCAGAATATATAAAGAGCTCAAGAAACTCAATAACAACAAAACAAATGACCCAGTTAAGAAATGGGCAAAGGACTTAAACAGGCATTTTTCAAAAATGGAAATCCAAATGGCCAAAGACACATGGAAAAATGCTCAGGATCACTAGCCATCAGGGAAATGCAAATTAAAACCACAATGAGGTTTCACCTCACCCCAGTTATAATGGCTTTCATACAGAAATCAACAAACAACAAATGCTGGCAAGGATGTGGAGAAAAAGGTGCCCTAATCCACTATTGGTGGGAATGTAAACTAGTATAGTCATTATGGAAAACAGTATGGAGACACCTCAGAAATCTGAATATAGACCTACCAGATGACCCAGCCATCCCACTCTTGGGAATTTACCCAAGGGAAATTAAATCAGTATATGAAAGAGTTATCCATACCCCCATGTTTATTGCAGCTCAATTCACAATAGCTAAGATATGAAATCAACCAAATGTCCATCAACTGAAGACTGGATAAAGAAATTATGGGATATGATATCATGGAAAACAACACAGCAGTAAAAAAAAATGAAATCTGGTCATTTACAACAAAATGGATGAAACTGGAAAACATCATACTTAGTGAAATAAGCCAGTTCCAAAAGAACAAACATCATATGTTCTTTCTGATCTGTGATAACTAATCAAAGTGAACTTGACACTTTGAGATGCAATGACTTTGAATAGCCCTTGTCTTGACTGTTGAGGAACAGGTTTTTTTTTTTTTTTTTTTTCCATATCTTTTGAACCCTTTACTTAGTATAGAGTTAACCTTTTGTGTATAAAGCTAATTGAAAATAGACCTTAGTTAAAAAAAAAAAAGAAGAAGAAGAAGAATAGGAATAGGAGAGGGAGGAGGAAGAGGGGTGGGAGTGTGGGTGGGAAGGTGGGTATGGTGGGAAGAATCACTATGTTCCTAAAGTTGTATTTATGAAACCCATGAAGTTTGTATACCTTAAATGAAAGGTTTCTGGGGAAAAAACAAGTATAATAATATCTAACTTCTAAGGATTAAATTATTTTGGAGCTTAGGTAACATCTATAACTGGCACATATTAAATACACAATAAGTGAAAAAATTTATTAATTCTATTCCCCTTGTACAAATTTAAAAAGTGAGGAGAAAAGATGGGTAGTGTTGCTGTCAAGGTTCTGAATTGTCAAACATCTTCCTTCTGAGATCAGACAAGACGGGGCACGTTCAGGGTGGTATGGCCGTAGATGCCCAACATTATCCTACCAAATGATTATACCTTCTTTACCCCTGAGCACAGATGAAATAAGTGTTTGTCTTTGAATTTTCCTTTCCACATCTTCCTTTTTTCCCCATACTTTTCAAAGGAGGCATGGATATTTTCCTAGCATCATACCAGCTGATGTTATAAGGCCATGTTGACGTTCATTGTAAAGGCCTTTGGCTGGCGAGATGGTAGCAGAAGCACAAGTAAGTTACATCACAACCACTTTCTCCCAAGGTGACCACAGTGAAGGCTTCATTCAGGTCCAAGTGCCTACATGTATTTTGACCATAGGCCCAGGGTCCACACAAAGCTCTGTTGGATACCTAGCTCTACCACTTTCAGGCAATGTAAGCTTCAGTTTCCTACCCAATGAGAAAGCAAAGTTAAAATCCTTCTTAGTCTGCCTCAGCTCCCTGGAATTCCAGAAGAGAGTTGTTCAATGCTCACAAATCCTTGGGACGTCCGTACGGCAAAAGCAGGAGGTGTATCTATTTCCCTCGAGTCCTGAGTAAGCACCTGTGGCTGATGACAGCCAAACACAACACTCCAGGAGGGACTGGAAGGAGAACAGGAAGAAGTGGGTACCTTGGTGTTTGACATGCCTAAAATTTGGGCCCTTGTTTCCCACTTTCATTTGGAGAATAGCTGAAGGGAGTCCGGAACACAAAACGTGGGCCCTTCAGCACTTTTATAAACATCCTTTACCTTCAACTCCGCATTTTTGGAGTGCCTAGTATACACCAGGCACTGGGTCGGGCCCTGTAACAACATTGATTTTATTTTTTTAAGATTTATTTATTTATTTGAAAGGCAGAGTTAGAGAGAGGCAGAGAGAGAGAGAGAGAGAGAGAGAGAGAGATCTTCCATCTGCTGGTTCACTCCTCAAATGGCCGCAATAGCCAGAGCTGGGCCGATCCGAAGCCAGGAGCCAGGAGCTTCTTCTGGGTCTCCCACATGGGTGCAGGGGCCCAAGCACTTGGGCCATCTTCTACGGCTTTCCCAGGCCACAGCAGAGAACTGGATCGGAAGTGGAGCAGCCGAGACTCGAATTGGCATCCATATGGGATGCTGGCACTGCAGGCGGTGGCTTTAACCGCTACCCCACAGCACCGGCTCCAAACATCAATTCCAAAAAGACCGTTTTGTGTCTTTTCTGTTGCTGCATTTCCAGTGCCTGACTGGCACTTTTTCACCTTGCTGCATGCTTGGGCGTTCTTGATTTGCCAGCCTACCCTTTATTTGGGGATGTGGCAAAGAATCTGAATTTCTCTGCAGCCAGAATCCATGGGATAATCGCTCTCTTTTTATTTACTTGATGTACACACAGTCAATCCACGTCACTCCAGTCAAAATAACACATTTTCCACAACAGTCAAGTTTTTTTACTTAACCCTGAATTAAGCACTTGAGGCCTTTAGCTGAGCTCACATTAGGGCTGGTGGATCAAAGGTACTTAATCAACATTTACTCGATTAAATTCAGACATTAATTCGCTGATTCAGAAGAGTACTGCTCCACCTTTAGAGATATGGATTTGCTCATGTGCTTTGACAGCTTCAGGTCAAACCATGAAGAGACCCCTTGGCGAGAGTCCTCCTACTAAACCCGAGGCAACAGCCCAGCAGACTGTGGGTCCCCGAGCGACCAGCACCCCAGGCTCAACTGGGTCGTTTGTCAGCAGGGAAACCGAAGGCAAACTGCTTAATTGCTCAGATCATCCTCCTTTCTGAACTGTGCATTTATAACAACCCCCACCCCATGAGGTGATTTTGAAGATTAAAAATAATACTATAAGGGCCTGTGCTGTGGCGTAGCAGGTAAAGCCACCACCTGCAACACTGGCATCCCATATGGGCACTGATTCAAATCCCAACTGCTCCTCTTCTCATCCAGCTCCCTGCTACTGTGCCTGAGGGAGCAGTAGAAGATGGCCCAAGTGCTTGGGCCCCTGCACCCACATGAGAGACTTGGAGGAAGCTCCTGGCTCCTGGCTTTGGACCAGCTCAGCTCTGGCCATTTGGAGAGTGAAACAGCAGATGGAAGACCTTTCTCTCTGTCTCTCCCTGTCTCTCTGCCTCTCAGATAAATAAATAAACCTTTTAATAATAATGATAATAATAATAATAATACCATAAACGTAAGGTGCATGTCATATACCAGATTTCCCATAAATGCTCACCTCTTCCTTTTCTCTCAATAGCAAAAATATAACTTTGCCAGGAAATTTGCCAAAGGTGAAAAAGGCCCCCAAACTTGCCCGTTCCCCCTAGGATTCTACACTCTGGTTTTCCCAAGTGTTTGAGAAGTGTCAGGCGCATTCCAAACTCCCGAGGAAATTAAATGCCGGTCCCCTGCCACCCACTCTACCCACCGGGGCCCCAAAGCACATTAAAATAACATTAGGGCAATGATTTAAGCTGAAAATTGGGCTGGCAGGGAAAGCACCAAGGCCCCGCTCCACAGAGGCGCAGCTATAACGACGGGTGCAACAGCACGGCTCCCCTGGCTGCCTGATGTCAGGGCATAATGGTTTTTTGGTTATTGTTGATTTTTTTTCTTTTCTTCTCTTCTTTTTTTTTTTCTGCCCCCGGGGCATCCATGAGGAACGGACGCTTCAGCAGCTTTAAAAAAAGCCTGCGGGGGCCCCCTAGTGGCCTTCGGTGGTCATAGGTTTCCGTGCAAAATAAAGCTTGCGGCTCCAGGAAAAATACCTTGGCTTCCATTATATCTGTGTTCCTTCTCGGTGATCACGGCTTTTCTCGGAAGTTGATGGTAAGGACGTAACCTCTTCGTAACAGGCCTGAACAGGCTTCAAGTGTAGAAATCGGAGTCCTAAGACGGCTTCGAAAGGGGCGAGTTCTGCAATGCAGCACCGTGAACAAATGGAGGCATAGCAAAGCCTGTGAAAACTGGAAGCCGCCCTGCTTCCGGGACAGAGCCACTAGATCATTGTCACGGACACAGGACACGGGGTGGTAGGGTAAGTCCAGATTGTCCTGCTCGAAAACCACTCAAAGAACTCAACCCAGGACCCCACGTGAGTGGCAGGAACCAGCAGACTTGTAGCTCCATATGTCTGCTTCTGGGGCCTGTCTCAAACCCTGGTGAAAATAATCAACAGCTATGTCATGCTGGAGAGTAAATAATAGAATACTTCAGCCCAGACTCCATGTCCTTGGGGAGGATAAAGAGCGACCCAGTAGGGATCCATAGGCGCAAAGCTCCAAGGCACCCGGGGCGGCAGCTTCTTTTGGAGAGAGCCTGGGAGAATACAGGGTTTCTTCAAAGAGGGATGGTGGGGATGGTTTTGCAAACAACATCCTTTCAGGCGTTCCAATTCATCACCAACTCAGCCCCCGAAGCCTCGGTTCTTTCCTTGCAATGATGAGACCCAAAGCTAAGGCCACCTTCAGCCACCCGAGAGGAGAGCACACCACCAGGTGTGACAGCCGCTAAGAGAAGCAGGTGCAGCTTCAGCATTGCCTGGAGACAGCACCCAGGCGTAGCCATCCCCGGCCTCACCAGGCGGAAACTTGTAACCTTAGTGTTGTCAAATAAGCAGGAGGATATTAGTCTGAGACCGCCCGGTGATCTGGGTTCCTATGCAGCTAACCGCAACTTCCTGTAGCACATAAACAAGCCAAAACCTAACCCAGAGTGTACTTTTTGTTGCTAATAGCCAGGTTGCAATGAATCACAAACAGGTGAGCTTCAGCCACAGGCAGCCAACAAATCACACCATTCCCCAGGGCAGTCAGTCGCCTACCTGAAGCCAATCAGATGCTCCTGCTGTTTTTCTCCTAACTTTGTCCTAGGACAGCTTGCTGCTCCCACAGTGGGGTAGGGCTGTCTAAACCTTTTCCAGTTCTGAGTGCTGCCTGATTCGTGAATAGTCCTTGCTCAAATAAGCTCTGATCAAGTTCATTTGTCTGAAGTTTTTCTTTGAACAGTTGTTCTAGCTGCTCCTGCCTAAGTGGTCACCAGAGGTAGAGCCATGGCTTGTTTATTTATTATTTATTTGAGAGGTAGAGTTACAGACAGTGAGAGAGAGAGAGAGAGACAGAGAAAAAGGTCTTCCTTCCATTGGTTCACTCTCCAAATGGCCACAATGGCTGGAGCTACGCTGATCCGAAGCCAGGAGCTAGGTGCTTCCTCCGGGTCTCCCATGTGGGTGCAAGGGCCCAAGCACTTGGGCCATCTTCTACTGCCTTCTCAGGCCACAGCAGAGAGCTGGACTGGAAGAGAAGCGGCCAGGACCAGAACCAGTGCCCATATGGGATGCCGTCGCCGCAGGCAGAGGATTAACCTAGTACACCATGGTGCCAGCCCAGGCTATGGCTCTTGGCATCACCCAGAACAGCTAGAATAGAAGGGAAAAGGCAGACAGCACATGTAACCCAGGGCTAGTCTGCCATTTGGGCATCCTTCAGACAAGCTTGTTGTAGCAATTGTTGCCTCCAAAATTTATATCCATGTCCAATACCCTGGAGCCTGTGGATTTGACTGTATTTGGAAAAAGTATCTTTGCCGATATAATTCTGGTCGGGAGCTCATGGGGAGATCACACTGAATTGTCCAGGTGAGCCCTAACCCCAGAGACAAGGGTCCTTTTAAAAGACACAGAGGGGCTGTGTTATAGCATAGCAGGTAAAGTCACCTCCTGCAACACTGGCATGCCATATGGGCACTGGTTCAAGTCCTGCCTGCTCCACTTCTGATCCATCTCCCTGATAATGTGCCTGGGAAAAGCAGCAGAAGATGGCCCAATGCTTGGGTCCCTGTACCCACATGGGAGACCCAGATGAAGTTCCTGGCTCCTGACCCAACCCTGGCCATTACAGCCCAAAGGGGAGTGAATCAGCAGATGGAAGATCTCTCTCTCTCTCTCTCTCTCTCTCTCTCTCTCTCTCCAGACAAGAAGTCTATGTAAGACATGAGGCAGAGACTGAGGTTATGCAGTCACAAATCACAAAAGGCCTGGAGCCACCAGAAGCTGGAAGGGACACCGGGAGCCAGAAGCTCCATCCAGGTCTCCCACAAGGGTGGCAGAGACCCAATCACTTGGGCCATCTTCTGCTGCTTTCCCAAATGCATTAGCAAGGAACTGGATTGGAAGTGGAGCAGCCAGCACTCGAACCAGTGCCTCTATGGGATGCAGGTGTCGCAGGTGGCAGCCTAACCCTCTGGGCCATAACACTGGCCCCCAATACTTAGTTTTAAATAACTATTTTTTACCATCACACAATGGTTCAGTTTCACACTTTGCCTGTTTTCAAGTGACCCACCAGGTGTAAGAGGTATCGGTTTCTCACAGAAGTGCTACAATGAAGCCAGATGGAAACCAAAGAGAATTTCTTGTTTGCCAGTTATCTCCTCTCCTCCTCAACCATTGAGAAAAAAAAAAAAAAAAAAAAAAAACAAGAGGCTGTGAGGTTCAGTCCCATTGAAAAACTCGATGGATTTAGCTGGAGCAAGTCAACATGCCAATGACTCAATCATCTCCCACTAGGCTCTTTGTCCTAAAGACTCTACCACCAAGCAAGGACCAAGCCTCCAACCAGTGAACCCTTGGGAACAGACCACACCCACCCGCAGCACCTGTCCACTTCTGTAGCCTCCTCCTGCTTGGGGCTCACGCCACGCTCTTCGTCCTGCCATGCTGGCCTGCTGCCAACGCCTGCAACACAGTAAATGCCCTTCACAGAAGGTCTCTATTCGTGCTTGGCCACTCTTCTCCCCTCCCACAGTCCACGCTCCTTGTCTAAATCTTTAATGCCTGGCCATCCTTCAGATTGAAGAACCTTAAAAATCAAACCAAGATGGGGTGACCGAAGCCAATACCATTAAAAACAAGATGTCGGCCAGCACCACGGCTCACTAGGCTAATCCTCCGCCTTGCGGCGCCGGCACACCGGGTTCTAGTCCCAGTCAGGGCGCTGGTTCTGTCCCGGTGCCCCTCTTCCAGGCCAGCTCTCTGCTGTGGCCAGGGAGTGCAGTGGAGGATGGCCCAAGTGCTTGGGCCCTGCACCCCATGGGAGACCAGGAGAAGCACCTGGCTCCTGCCATCAGATCAGCGCGGTGCGCGGGCCGCAGCGCGCCGGCCGTGGCGGCCACTGGAGGGTGAACCAACGGCAAAGGAAGACCTTTCTCTCTGTCTCTCTCTCTCTCACTGTCCACTCTGCCTGTCAAAAATAAATAAAAAAATTTAAAAAAATTAAAAAAAAAAACAAGAAGTCACCTTTGCCCAAAATAAAAATTAAAGTTTAAAATTACAGCCCTAAACTTTTTCCCCCAAAGCTAAAATTAGGTGCAGCTATAAAATAAGGGACCCTATGCTTAGCTAGCTGCGACACTTGTGCCTGGCTGTGCTAAGACCTAACCCAGTTTGTATGCCTCCTAATACTCAAATAACGGTGTGGGAAGTGGGACGCCGCTCTCCCTTCAGGGGAACGAAGGGAGCGAGACGTCGTCCCCCTCAGGGTGAACAAGATGGCGCTGGCAGGGAAAGGAACTACTAAAGAAGTAACAAAATGGTGACGAGGTGTATGCCTCCCATGTGATCCCATAGCTGATTGGATAGAAGACACATGCCCTTCACATGATCAGCTCGCGGATTGGACTGCTGTGTGCATGGACTCTATAGTGCTTTTGATTGGTCGCTGCGGGTATATAAACCATGTGGCTTTGTGCTGGGGGCGCTCTCTGGACTCCCGAGTTCAGGAGGCCCGTCTGCGCAGACAACGAATAAATCCTCTTGCTTTTGCATCAGCTGGTCTGGAGTCTGAGTCTTTGGGGTGTGCCTCTCGACGTTTTAGCATCCTCACTCCAATGGTCTAACAAGCTGTGACTCAAACCAACACTTCCGTAAAAGGACAGCCTTCATCTACCCCAAACCACATCAAATTTCCTGCTCTACCATCTCAGAGAAACATACATCTCCCACTGGTAGCACGTCACTGTCATATTGGACAGGTGCTTGTGTGGTTGTCTGATTATTGGTTCCCTCCTTCCTTGAGCAGTCTCTGTTTGTCTGCTGTTCCTTACTGAACCCCCCCCCCCAGAACCTTGCTTACTACTTGGTGTTCAAAAGGTGCCCAAGGGTGGGTGTGTTGGTACAGCAGCTTAAGTTGCTGCTTGGGCCACCCGCATCCCATATCAGTCAGAGTGCCAGCTCCAATCTGGGCTACTCTACTTCTGACCAGCTCCTTTGATTTTACACAGGAGAAAGCTACCAATCTTTCCTTCTGGAAAGTCTGAAGCCTTTTTAGAGGGAGTGGGGTTGAACTCAAAGATGGAACCTTGAGGTAAGGGAGTTGTTTTTATTTCCAATGTGAGTTTTCCAATAGCTCCAGGCCACTGGTACTTTACCATCCACTCCCAAGCTTACGTGTAGTTGGCTTTACATTTTGTGCTGCTTCATTCTGAAGTACTTTTCTTGACTCTCCGCAGGGTAGCAGCTTTACTTTGGTATTGCAGCCATTGCAATCTGATGCTTTTCAATGCAGACAACAACTTCAGTCCTCTAACTGGAAGAGTCTCTCTGCAGCTGTTTTGAAAAATCCCCTGGTGTTGCAATTCATCGACACTTCCTGTTTGGGGGAAGTGGAATGAAAACTGCACAGCTCCCAGCTCCCAGCCCAAATCCTTCTCCAGAACTGAGTCACAGCTTTCTGAATCCACTTTGTGTAGAAATCGCCATGAATAATACAATGACTGTGGGAGACAGAAAAAAAAAAAAAGGAACCAAGAACTGGTTCTCCTTGTGTGGTTTTCAACTGTGACTCCTTTGCTAAATTACCTTGAATCACACTGTCCCCAATAATAGAATTATTTTTTTAAAGATTTATTTATTTATTTGAAAGTCAGAGTTACAGAGAGGAGACGCAGAGAGAGGTCTTCCATCTGCTGGTTCACTCCCCAGCTGGCAGCAACTGCTAGAGCTGCACCGATCCGAAGCCAGGAGCCAGGAGCTTCTTCCAGGTCTCCCACATGGGTGCAGGGGTCCAAGGCTTTGGGTCATCTTCTACTGCTTTCTCAGGCCACAGCAGAGAGCTGGATCGGAAGTGGACCAGCCAGGACTCAAACCTGTGCCCAAATGGGATGCCAGCGCCTCAGGCCAGGGCGTCAACCCACTGCACCACAGTGCCGTGCCCCCTAATAATAGAATTATAAAATCATTACTAGATGGAAAAGGGTGTTTGGTGTAGCATTAAGATGCTTGGGTCACCCTCATTCCAAATCGAAGTGCCTGGGTTCAAGCTCCAGCCCTGCTCCTAAGTCAATTTTCCTGCTAGTGCACACCCTGGAGACAGTAGATGATGGCTCAAGTACTTGAGTCTCTGCCCTCCATGCGGGAGACCAGGATGGAGTTGCAGATTCCTAGCTTCAGGCTGGCCCATCTCTTGCTGTTGTGGGCATTTGGGCAGTGAACCAATGGATTAGATCTCTCTCTCTCTCTCTCTCTCTCTCTCCCCTTCTTTAAAAGAGATAAAATTATCTTAAATTTTTAAAGAATACTATACTAAAAGAAAGGAGTATTTATTGAGTGCTCATTATATGTGCCCTACTAAGTCATCAAAATAAAGCATTAGGGGACAGCAAGTTAATCTAGTATTATAAAACCAAATACCAGGGGCCAGCGCCATGGCTCACTTAGTTAATCCTCTGCCTGTGGCACCAGCATCCCATATGGGCACCAGATTCTAGTCCTGGTTGCTCCTCTTCCAGTCCAGCTCTCTGCTGTGGCCCAGGAAAGCAGTGGAGGATGGCCCAAGTGCTTGGGCTCCTGCACCCACATGGGAGACCAGGAAGAAATACCTGACTCCTGGCTTCGGATCGGCGCAGCACAGGCTGTGGCAGCCATTTGGAGAGTGAACCAATAGAAGGGAGACCTTTCTCTCTGTCTCTCTCTCTCTCACTGTCTCTATCTCTACCTGTCAAGTAAAAATATAAAAATAAATAAAAAATTAAAAATGCAAAAAAAAAAAAAAAAACAGGGGCCAGCTCTGTGCTCACTACATTAATCCTCTGCCTGTGGCGCCAGCATCCCATGTGGGTGCCAGGTTCTAGTTCCAGTTGCTCCTCTTCTGGTCTGGCTCTCTGCTGTGGCCTGTGATGGCAATGGAGGATGGCCCAGGTGCTTGGGCTCTTGCACCTACATGGGAGACCAGGAGGAGACTCCCAGCTCCTGGCTTCGGATTGACGCAGCTCCAGCCATTGCGGCCATTTGGAGAGTGAACCAACAAAGGGAAGACCTTTCTCTCTCTCTCTCTCTCTCTCTCTCTCTCTCTCTCTCTCTCTCTCTCTGTAAACTCTACCTGTCAAATAAATAAATAAATAAAAATCTAACAAAAAAAGCAAAACAGAACAAAAAAATACAATGACACATCCTGTATTTGAAATTCACTGACCAGCAATACACACACACACACACACACACACACACACGTGTGAATAGTATATGAAATTTTCTACATAATAATAGGTTCACAGAACTCAGAAGCTTTTTGCTGTAGTTCTTTCCCTTCCACATCCAAATCTTCATGTGTAGCCTTATGGATACCCTTGGCTTTCAGATTATTAAGCTACATCATTAGATGTTAAATCATTTATTTCTTAGGTGTCTTTTCTCTCCCAAAGGATAATTAGGTAAGAATCTAATGTATTGATAAGCTACCCACAGCCCGCTGGGTTTCTGCCACCTTCCTGGCTTTGTGACACTTTCCATGATAGAGCACGGGTAGGAGAAATAAAATATTAGTAGTGATAAAGGCTATGGTTCAGATGCTGTTTGTCTCCCCAAAGGTTCGTGTATTGGGAGCTTGGTTCTCAAGGCAGTGGTATTGGGAGGTCAGTTGGAGGAGTTAAGGTGTTTCTCTCATCTCCTGGAGTGGATTCCGGCAAGAGTCAATTGCTAGCTCTGGCTTCCTATGTTGAGATGCAATATCTTGCTCTTACATGCACGACCTCTGCCGCGATGACACAGACAGAGAGCCATCCCCAGAACTGAGCCACACCATTGAGCCTTCAGAATAGCGAGCTAGATGCATTTATTCTTCTTCATAGCTAGCCTACCTTGGACATTTCATTGTAGCAAAAGCAAAACTAATCCAACAAATGATATTCCCATATAGCTAGATATAGATATATTTCTAAAGCTCTCATCACATTTTCTCTTGTCTCTAGGCTGCTCTGTCTGAAACCCACAGACTTTCTGCCTAGCAAATTCTGAATCACCTACTGCGTCTCGCATTTCACATGTCTGTTCAGCCCATGTACCCAGTCAGTGCTCCTATTGTATAACATTTATCAAACTGTACCATGCAAGTGCTATAAATTTGTCTATAATGCCCAATGGACCATACATTTAAAAGAGAAAGGATTATGTCTTCAATGTGTTTGTGTTTCTTATCAAATGCAGGCAAAATGAGCATCTGTTTTACATAAACACAAAACTTATCACAACCCTGGTCAATAACCACAGAGCTATGCCTTCATCATTGTTTACTGGTCCCTGTAAGTTTTCCAATTCTCAAACATAAACTGCAGGTTCTTCTGCTTTTATGGCAAAAGCAAGAGCTACACAACCATGTGAATTTCAATGAACCATCAACCAGCACAATCCAAAACAAGTGCGTCAGGGTTCCTCATCATTGAATCCATCTCTAGTGAGTAACTTTTTGGAGACACTGATCAAATCATGAGGGACTATTTAATGTGAGAATTGATACAGTAAGCAATGGCAATTTATGAAAATAAATGAATAGTTGATCACATTTCCTAACTGCTCAGGACTTCCAAAGGTTCCCTAATATCTGCAGAATAAAAATCTATAGTTCTGATGCTGGCATTCAAGACTATTTGTAATTTTGCACCTCCCCAGCCTTTTTCCACCTTACTATCCATTCTATATACTAGGCAAGTCAATTTGTGATTCTCAATATAATCCAAATATGTGCAGTCTTTTGGATAACTGCTGATAACTAACCCTTGCGGCACAGTAGGTTCAGACACCACCTTTGATGCCAACATCCCATATGGGCAATGGTTCGAGTCCCAGCTACTCTACATCTGATCCAGCTCCCTGCTAATGTACCTGGGGAAATAGCACAAGATAGCTCAAGTGCTTAGGTGCCTGCCACCATGTGGGAGACCTGGATGAAACTCCCTCAGCCCAGCCCAGCCCCAGCCCAGCCATTGGGATCATTTGCGGAATGAACCAGTGTATAGAAGATCTCTCTCTCTCTCTCTCTCTCTGTAACTGTATCTTTCAAATAATTTTTAAGTAATGTGTTTCTATGTGCCAGGCCCCCTTCGAAGTGTTTTCTATCATTAACTTGCTTAACCTTGACAGTATCACCAATAGGTGGTGAATGCCACTCTCCCGATTTTGAAATGAGGAACCTGCAAATCCCGTCCATAGCAAATCCCATCTGTGGTCCCAGGAAGTCCAGCTCCAGGGCTGTGTTCTCAATCATTATGTCCCTGATGCTCCTCTTTTCTCTTCCTTCTCCCTGTCCTAAATTCCTCATTTCCATTCTCCAAGGCCCAACTCAAATGGCACTTCTCAGTGAACACTTTCCTGCTCTTCCACCCTCCCCGCCTCCCCTGGGATCCCCTGGGATCTGACCAATGTTCAGTTTCTAGTAGTCACTTTCTGTCTTGTCTATGTGTCTATTTATTTGCCTTTGCCTCATCTGAGAGGTAAGCTCCTAAGCACTGAAAGCTTATTTTATCAATGGCCTTTGTCTAAACCCCAGGATATATCACTGGTAGTTTATAGCGGGTATTTAATAAACACAATAGTCCCCCTCTCTTCTGGGGGTGGGGGATGTGTTCCTAGGCCCCTAATGAATGCCTGAAACTGAAGATAGTAAAGAACCCTACCTCTCCTGGTTTTTTTCCTATACACGCATACACCTCTGATGAAATTTAACTTACGTTAGGCAGAATAACAAATTAAAAATAACAAGCAAGCAAATAAAAGAGTCATTTAGTATAATATAATGAAATTGTCAGCCACACCATACTTGTGCTTTGGGGCTATTATTAAGTAAATTAAAGGTTTCTTGCAATAACTGAGATGGCTACTAAGTGACCAGCAGTCGGGTAGCATAAACCTACAGCATGGATACACTAAACAGAAGAATGAATTGTGTTCCAAGCCAGAGCTGGACAGTGTGAGATTTCAACATACTACACAGTGAGGTACACCACTGAGAACCTCTGAACTGTTTATTTCCAGAATCTTCCATTTCATATTTTCATTCCACAGTTGTGCACTGAAACCACGGAAAGTGGGGTCCAATCCCAGCCATATCAGCCATTTGGGGAATGAATCAGCAGATGGAAGCCCTCTCTCTTTCACTCTCTCTCTCACTCTATTTCTCTCTCTCTCCTTCTGCAACTCTACCTTTTTTTTAACTTTTATTTAATGCATATAAATTTCCAAAGTACGACTTATGGATTACAATGGCTTCCCCACCATACCTTCCCTCCCACCCATAACCCTCCCCTTTCCCACTCCCTCTCCCCTTCCATTCACATCAAGATTCATTTTTGATTATCTTAATATACAGAAGATCAGCTTAGTATACATTAAGTATGGATTTCAACAGTTTGCTCCCACACAGAAACATAAAGTGAAAAATAATAGATGATTTTTTTAAATGATGATGAAATCAGAGCAGACCTATTGTCATGTTTAATCCCAGTGAGAGTCAAGTTGGGAATTGATAATTTCTTTTTTTTTTTTTTTAACAGAGGATCAGTTTAGTATGCATTAAGTAAGGATTTCAACAGTTTGCACCCCCATAGAAACACAAAGTGAAATATATTGTTTGAGTACTCGTTATAGCATTAAATCTCAATGTACAGCACATTAAGGATAGAGATCCTACATGAGGAGTAAGTGCACAGTGACTCCTGTTGTTGACTTTACCAATTGACACTCCTGTCTATGGCATCAGTAATCTCCCTATGCTCCAGTCATGAGTTTCCAAGGCTATGGAAGCCCTCTGAGTTCTCCGACTCTTATCTTGTTTAGACAAAGTCATAGTCAAAGTGGAGGTTCTCTCCTCCCTTCAGAGAAAGGTACCTCCTTCTTTGATGACCTGTTCTTTCCACTGGGATCTCACTCGCAGAGATCTTTTGCCAGAGTGTCTTGGCTTTCCATGCCTGAAATACTCTCATGAGCTTTTCAGCCAGCTCCGAATGCCTTTAGGGCTGATTCTGAGGCCAGAGTGCTATTTAGGACATCTGGCATTCTACGAGTCTGCTGAGTATCTCACTTCCCATGTTGGATCACTCTCCCCTTTATTTACTCCATCAGTTAGCGTTAGCAGGTACTAGACTTGTCTATGTGCTCCCTTTGACTCCCAGTCCCTTCACCATGACCAACTGTGAACTGAAACTGATCACCTGGAACAGTGAGATGGCATTGGTACATGCCACCTCGATGGGATTGAATTGGAATCCCCTGGTATGCTTCCAACTCCACCACTTGGGGCAAGTCAGCCTGAGCATGTCCCAAATTATACATCTCTTCCCTCTCCCATTCCCACCACCATGTTCAACAGGGATCACATTTCAGTTAATTTTCAACACTTAAGAATAACTAAACTCTACCTTTTAAATAAATCTTTTAAAAAAGGAAAATAAAATAAATTTTTGTTTATTTAAATTGTGTAGTATTCTATTACGCAAACAGAAAACAGACTAAGACAGCCAGTAAAGTGACAGACAGGCCTGCAATGTGTACTATTGGGAGTATCAACAGGGAAATTCCTGGTGCTAGGGCCCCCCTCATCAGAGGACTATAGCCCAACCATCTGTTCATCCATACTCTGCATCTTCCTGGAATTTTGTACTCAGCTGGGGGGTGGGGACTGTATCAACTTTCACATTGAGATATTGCTTGAAAAAGGGTGGAATTGGGACAGGTATTTGGCACAGTGTGGAACACCAGCATGCATATCAGAGTGCCTGAGTTAGAGTCCTGGTTCTTGCTGATGCGTACCGTTGGCATCAGCAGAGGATAGCTCAAGTACGTGGGTCCTTGTTACCTATACAGTAGATTCAGATTGAATTCCAGGATCCTAGTTTTGGCCTAGCCCAGCTCCAGCCCCAGACCCAGTTCTTGTAGTCACTTGGGGAATGAACCAACAGATGGAAGGTCTCTCCTGTTTCTGTCTCTACCTGGCTCTCTCTGGCTCTCAGCCTTTCAAATGAAAGAGAAGGTCAAATTTTTCGCAAATGACCAAAATAAATAAATGAATACATGGAGGGTAAGAAAGCCATTCTCTGGAAGTTAGGGTTGTGCAGGGAGTGATGGGCTAATTAGGTGTCTTTCCTTCTGAGATTCAAGGCCAACCACAGTGAAGCTAAACTGTGTCTTCTGCTTTAATTTCCTCTGCCTTCACTCCCGGTTTCATAAAGTGCCTTAGTGATGCTAGAGGGAGTGGGTGGGGCAGGGAACTAGAGTTTGTTCCACCCCCTCACCCTGGGCTCCAGCAGAGAATGGCATCAATGATGCTAGGTGTTGCTGAGCAGCAAGCAGTACTGAGCAAAACTGGGGTTTCCATGACGCTGGAAGAGCGTTCTGGGGCAGACATGTAAGCCGAGTAATGCAAAACTTTGGACATCTCCAAAGGAAAGGACCATCTCCCAGAGAGGAAAGAGGGATAAAGAAAAATCCCACAACAGACATTCCGTAAAGGCTCAGTATCAGCACAAAAACCCTACAGAAGGGGCCCAGTGCTGTGGTGCAGTAGGTTAAGCCTCCACCTGCAGCGCCGGCATCCCATATGGGTGCTGGTTGGTGTCCTGGCTGCTCCTCTTCCAATCCAGCTCTCTGCTATGGCTTGGGAAAGCAGCGGAAGATGGCCCAAGTGCTTGAGCTCCTACACCTGCATGGGAGACCTGAAAAAAGATCCTAGCTATTGGCTTCAGATTGGCCCAGCTCTGGCCTTTACAGCCACCTGGGGAGTGAACCAGCGGATGGAAGACCTCTCTCTCTGCATCTCCCTCTTTCTGTAACTCTGTCTCTCAAGTAAATAAATACAATGTTAAAAATTAAAAAAAAAAAACCTACAGAAGTATTTCAGCTACTCTTTCAGAAGTCAAAGGCTAAAAATCTAAATACTTTCCATTAATAATTCTCCATACAGTGAGTCACATGGCTAAGAACCAGTTTCCAGGCAATGCTTTCCAGTAGAACTTACTGCAGTTATGGAAGTTGATGGATTCTTTTCTATACCTGTGCTGTTTAATATGGCAGTAACCAACCGTATACGCCTAGTGTGGTAAAGAACTGTATTCTATATTGTAACGAGCTTTAATCTAAACATTCTGCACGTGCTAGTGGTGCTACCATACAGAAAGCACAACCCTAAAGTCAAATTGACTTAGACGTGCATCACAGCTGTGTCTTTTACATCCAATGTGACTAGGCCTTCGGGGAGATGATGAACCTTTCTAAAGTTCAGTGTCCTGCTGTGCAAAATTAGCATCCAGTTCTTGTAGAGCACTGAGGATTAAATGACTAAGTAACAGAGTGCCTAGCACAAACTACATATCCAATAAATATTAGCACAGTATTATTGAATATCAAAACTTATGTGCCAGCGCCGTGACTCACTTGGCTAATCCTCTGACTGCAGCGCTGGCACCCCAGGTTCTAGTCCCGGTTGGGGTGCTGGTTTCTGTCCCAGTTGCTCCTCTTCCAGTCCAGCTCTCTGCTGTGGCCCGGGAAGGCAGTGGAGGATGGCCCAAGTGCTTGGGCCCAGCACCCACTTGGGAGACCAGGAGGAAGCTCCTGGCTCCGGGCTTCGGATCAGCATAGTGCGCCAGCCATGGTGGCCATCTGGGGGGTGAACCAACGGAAGGAAGACCTTTCTCTCTGTCTCTCTCTCTCTCTCATTGTCTAACTCTGCCTGTCCAAAAAAAAAAAAAAAAAAGACTTATGTGACAAGTTTTTTTTTTTTTTTTTTTTTGACAGGCAGAGTGGACAGTGAGAGAGAGAGACAGAGAGAAAGGTCTTCCTTTGCCGTTGGTTCACCCTCCAATGGCCGCCGCGGCCGGCGCGCTGCAGCCGGCGCACCGCGCTGATCCGATGGCAGGAGCCAGGAGCCAGGTGCTTTTCCTGGTCTCCCATGGGGTGCAGGGCCCAAGCACCTGGGCCATCCTCCACTGCACTCCCTGGCCACAGCAGAGGGCTGGCCTGGAAGAGGGGCAACCGGGACAGAATCCGGCGCCCCGACCGGGACTAGAACCCGGTGTGCCGGCGCCGCTAGGCGGAGGATTAGCCTATTGAGCCGCGGCGCCGGCCTAAGTTTTTATCAATTGAAATAAAATGGTTATTTTAATGACTGGAAGGGTTGCTTTCTGTCCCATTGTCATATTTTATTTTCTTCATAACACCACAAATCTCTAGGAATCATGTTATTGAGTGTTCATTTATATGGTTGTCATCTGTCTGTCTACAAGAACATAAAGTTCATGAAGAGACTTCTGTTGTTGTTACTTTTTAAATTTGTATTTATTTATTTTTATTTGAAAGGCAGAGAGAGAGAGAGAGAGAGAGACGAATCTTCCATTCACTGGTTCACTCCCCAAATGCCCACAACAGCCAGAGTGAGCCAGGCTGAAGCCAGGGGCCAGAAACTCCACCTGGCTCTCCCAGGTGGGTGGCAGAAACACAAACACTTGAGCCGTCACTTGCTGCCTCCCGGGGTGTGCATTAGCAGGAAGTTAGACTAGAAAGAGGCATTCTGATATGGAGTGCAGGCCCTCCAAACAACTGTTTAACCACTGCACCAAACACCCAACCCTCCTCTTTTTAATAAGCCCAGTATCATCACAAGCACCTAATCTGTGACACGTTTTAATATAAACAGCTAGTGAGTAGATGAATAACTTCACAAATTAATCTAATCTTGTGCGCTTTTGGGAACCTGAGTGAAACTACTGCCTACCAAAACCCAAAAACAATATTTTTAAAATATTCTCCTAAAAATGGTTCCTAGTGAGAGATAGATGATAAATAGATATGCATTAATTTTATAAAGGAGTATAAATCAGTTAAGCCAAAGGCAAATGCTATTGTTCTCATCATTTCTGACTATAACTCTCTGGATTCTTTTATTATATAATTACTCAAAAATTACTGAGTGATTTAAATTATTGAACATCAAATTGGCCAATAAGAGTGATATTCTATCAAAAATTAATTGCATTTTCTTTTTGCCAAACTTGTTTAAAAAGAATTCAATCAAAATATGAAAATGTTTTCCAGAAAATAAAGCTCAATTAACATTGATGAGATGGAGATAATTATAATTTTATTCAACGATGGGCTTCAAATGCATTTTGCATGCTTTAGTACTCAGCAAAACCACAACATAATAAAGTCTCCAAAAACATTTAAATTGTCCCTAATTTGCAAAGCCACCATAATCAAAATATATTAACTTAATAAAGTTAACACTTACATAACAGCCCTGCTATCAAAGTATATTTAAGAGAAACAGAACTAGATTATAATTTACTGGGAAGAAAGCCCTACAAATTGCCAAAGTGGTGTCTAATCACTGATTGACATCTATAGCACCTACACTGTCAGGATTTCTAATCTCTGCAACCTTATGCCTCAAAGCAAGATGGGAAGGGAAGAATTAGGAAAGGCAGACAGGAAAAGTGGGGGAGTTTTTTGCTTGCTTTACTCCTCCTTAAATCACTAGGTATGATCATCAGGTCTAAAGATGTGAATAAATTTGTAAGAGATTTAAATCCAAAATAATCATTAAAGTAGCTAACAAGTACATAATTCTAACTCTCTGTTCAACATTGTTCTAGGACTTTACATATAAATCATGCAATCCATCTGTTCTCTGAGCAGATCATTCAAAGCCAACATTTCCAAACTAAACTCATTATCTTCCCCATGTTTAAAGAGAAGAATTTTAGACAATTTAACCAGGCTTATTCAAGCACAGAATGACTCCTTAATCAGGACAGAAGTTCCACCCAGGAATGTGAGCTGCAGGCTCACAGAGGCAAAGAAGGGGGAGAAAATATCACCTCGTTGGCAACAGCCAGGCAGCTGCCTTATTTGGGCAGGATCTGATCAGTTGGCTGTCTGGAATTGGCTGAAGCGCGATTGTTTGTGACTGGCAGAAATTCAGTTTTTGTTTCAAAGAGAAAATTTTTTAAAACTTTTAAAAACCGCACACACACTACTAAGTTACATTTTGGTTTCTTTATTTACTAAGTTAGATCACAGCTGTCACCTAGAAGCCCAAAGTACCATGACAACCTCAGGCGGATGGCTTCCTGCTTATTTCACCTGACACCCACAAGCTTGCAAATTATTTGAGCTATTTGCTTAACTATTTATCATTAGAAATGTAGCCTCTTTAAGAAAACCCCAAAGATCAAAGTGTATGTCAAAACAGATTAATGTTGAGTGTGTTGAAAATGCAAAGATGATATGTGCAGGGGTGGTGCAGTAGGGAGGAGGAAGTTGTGGCACAAGGGATTAAGCCACTCCTTGCGATGCCTTTATACCATAGCAGAGGGCCTGGGATTGAGTTCTGCCTCCACAGCCTATCCAGCTTCCTCCTAACAAGCACACTGGGAGGCAGTAGATGGTGGCTGGAGTACTTGGGTACTTACCACCCACGTGGGAGTCCTGGGTGAAGTTCTGGGATTCTGACTTAGACCTGGCCCAGCCCCAGCTGTTGTGGGCATTTGGAGAGTGAACTAGTGGATGAAAGACCTCTCTCTCTCTCTCTCTCTCTCTCTCTGAATCTTTCTTTCTCTCTCTCTCTCTCTCTCTCAGTCTGCCTTTCAAATAAATAAAAATAAATACATAAACACTTGTTTAGAAATGCATATATGATACACGACATAATCAAAATGCATCTATACCATTGGTTCTCCATCATCTCTTTAAAATTTATTAAATTGCCTAATCTCCTACACCAGTATAAAATTTTGGGAAGTCCAAGGCTTTTTTATTCACTGTTTTGTAATAGTGTTGCAAGTTTAAGTCACAGAAAATGTCTGAATCCCAGACAATAGAATAGTGGTTGCCAGTGGCTGTGGTGGGGGGATGAGGAGTTACTGTTTAATGGGTACAGAGTTTCAATGTATAAAACAAAGTTATGAAGACAGAGGCTGGTGGCACTTGCACAACATTATGAATGTATTTAATAACATTAAACTATGCCCTTAAAACGATCAAGGCGCTAAATTTTATGTTACATGTTGTACTTTGCCACATTTTTTTGAAAGTGGAAAAACAGCTTCAATTCCAATATGAAATATCCAGTCTCATAAAATAACTAAAACCTTAAACTTGATCTACATTCACTCTTCTCTCTTCATCTCCGCTGTCAGTCTGGAGAGAATGAGAAAGGCACTTGTGATGGGCTTCTTCTCCACGTGTTCACATTGCTTCCTGCAGCTGGAGGGCAGGTTCCTGGTCCTCTGGGGCTGATTCACAGGCAGACAGGGGGAAAGAAGTAAGAGAGCTGGCATGTATTCTGCCTGCTTCATATCCATGGTGCTAGCAGGGGATTAAAGGATAGGCTTCAAATGCATTTTGCATGCTTTAGTACTCAGCAAAACCACAACCTCCAAGGGTGGGCCTTGAGAGCTTTACCACTGTGCCCCTCTCTCCTATCACCCCTTTACCTTAAAACACCCATTTCCCTTACACAGGGTCTCCCGAGGGCAGACCACGCAGGAAAAAAACCCCAAAATAAATCTATTTGATAATTTTCTGTCTCTTTCCAGTCTCTAAACACTTCTTTTATCCTTGATCTGCTAAGCCAGGAAACTGCTTGCAAAATCTATTCACTAACGTCTGCATTTCCAGAGATGCCTCCCACCCCATTTGCTACCAATAGATACTGTGTTAGTGTTTCCCTTGTCACTCAGGCATGCAAAGTCTTATCTTCACATGGCTGTAATAGGAGGTTGAAGCTTTGGCTTCTGTCACAGAGACCCGAAATATATCTGAGAAGGTAAGACACAGGCTTGATTTTTCTGGACAGGAAAGGCTGCTTTGCTTCATGAATTTAGGACTTGAGTTCCTTCCATATTGATGCTCAGTCAAGCTCCAGGACTGCCTCTCTCGAACCTGTTGGTCTAAGAACCTTTTACTAGCCTGAAAACTTGCTGAGAGCTTATGACAATCTGAAACACAAACACCACCAATTATGGAGCAACAGGAACTCTCTCACTCATTGTTGGTGACAACACAAAATGGTGCAGCTACTTTGGAAGATGATCTAACAATGTCTTATAAAATCAAACAGGAGCTGGTGCTGTGGTGTAGCAGATAAAGCTGCCGCCTGCAGTGCCAGCATCCCATATGGGCACCAGTTCAAGTCCCGGCTGATCCACTTCCGATCCATCTCTCTGCTACCGTCTGGGAAAGCAGTGGAAGACGGCCCAAGTCCTTGGGCCCCTGCACCCATGTGGGAGACCCAGAAGAAGCTCCTGGCTTCTGACTTCGAATTGGCACAGCTCCAGCCATTGTGGCTAGTTGGGGAGTGAACCATCAGATGGAAGACCTCTCTCTTTCTCTGCCTTTTCTTCTCTGTGTAACTCTGACTTTCAAATGAATAAATAAATCTTAAAAAAAAAATCAAACATCCTTTCACCATATCATGTAGCAATCTTGCTCACTAGTATTTATTCAAATAAATTGAAAACTTATGTCTACACAAAAACCTGAACATGAATGTTTATAGCAGCTTTAAACATATGTTTATAAACAGCTGTATGTTTATTCTTAGTTGGGAAAACTTAGAAGCAACTACAATGTCCTTCAATAGATAGGTACAAAAATAAGCAATGGTACATTCAGACAGTGGAATATTATTCAGAGCTAAAAACAAATTATTTATTGAGCCATAAAAAGACATGGGGAGACTTAAACATTTATTACACAGTGAAGGAAATCAGTGTTAAAAGGTTACACTTTCAGGACAGCATTGTGATGCAGTGGTTTTAGTTGCCACCTGCCACGCCAGCATCCCATAAGGACACTGACTGTTATCCTGGCTGCTCTACATCCTACCTAGTTGCCTGCTCATGGGCTGTGAAAAGCATGTGCAGATGGTCCAAGTAATGGCCCTGCACCTACATAGGAGACCCAGATGAAGCTCCTGGTTCCTGGCTTCAGCCTGGCCCAGCCCCAGCTGTTGCAACCATTTGGGGAGCGAACCAGCAGATGCAAGACCTCTCTCTCTCTCTCTCTCTTTCTCTGACTTTGAAATAAATAAATAAATCTTTTTTAAAAAGCTACATTTCACATGGTGATAACAAAAAAGTCAGTGGGTATCAGAAGTTAGAGGGAAGGAAGGGATGACTAGGCAGAGCACAGAGGAGTTTGGGGGCAGTGAACCTACCGTGTATGAAACGGAATTGGTGGATTTATGTCATTACACATTTCTCAAACCCATGGAATGTACACCAAGAGTGAACGCTAATATAAGCTACAGACTTTGAGTGATAATGATGTATCCGTGTTGATGCACTGATCTTAAAAAATGCATCCCTGTGGATATTGACAGTTGGGAAGGGTGGGGGAGCAGGAACATGGATTATATAGGATCGATCTCTCTCTCTTTTCTGCTCAGTTTTGCAGTGTATCTAAAACTTCCCCAAAAACTGAAATCTTAAAAAAAGAATTCTTGAGGATCCCCAAAGCTTTTGAATTTTGTGCGCTTTGTCTATCAATAATTGTTATATTCCAAGTTAAAACAAATTTTTAAATATTTATGCATTCACTTAAAAATAATAATAATCAACCTATATGTAAGTATGGGGTTCTAAGAAATATAAATCTAGTTTCTAAAATAAAAATGTAATGAAAACAGTGAGATTGTTCTACATTTTTGAAATGTAGATTGGATTCTCATATCTCTTTTGTCAACTGGATTCTCATATCTCTTTGTGCACTCAATCTGAGGCACTACATTGTTTTCACTGAAATAAATGAATAAAATTCAGTCTCACTCAAAACTGTGGCTGGAGAGAAGGACCATTTTAATAGTCTTTTCAGGTAATCATGGGTATTCCTGTTTGGGAATGTACCAAGACTTGACAAATAGTAACTTCTTTTAGGAAAAATGCAGAGTAGGATCTGAAGTGTGGCATTAATGAGCTTTTCATATTCTGTTACATTAAAATCCATTGGTCTAACTTGCAATCTGAATGGGCCTTTTGACTATGTTTGATTTTGTAATCACTTGTTCTAGTCATTTGGAAAATATTGGTTCACTCACTGAGTTAATACATGTTTTCAAATGTTGACACTTCATTATTCAGTATTTTTAATCAAATTGATTAATATACTGTCAACATCATCAGCAACAGCCTTCAAGTATTAAGAAACTGTCAAGGCCATGGTATCCAATGCAAGTTTTCTGAAATACACATTTTTGCTTGACCACTCAAATTTTAGCATTGGATGACTTAGTTCATTGTCAAAAAAAAATTGTCTTCCCTGAGACAAGCACTGTGGAGTAGCAGGTAAAGCCATGACTTACAATCTTGGCATCCCACATGGACAATGTTTCGTGTCCCAGCTGCTCCACTTCCAATCCAGTTCCCTGCTGCCTGGGAAAAGCAGCAGAAGATGGCCCAAGTGCATGGGCCCCTGCTACCCACATGGAAGATCTGGATGAAATTCCCAGCTCCTGTCTTAAGCCTGACCCAGTCCCAGGCCATTGCAGCCATCTGGGGAGTGAACTAAAAGATGTCTCTCCCTCTTTCACTGTAACTCTGACTTTCATATAAATAAGTAAATCTTTTAAAACAATTGCATGCCCAAATCTCCAAGTCTAAGTGAACCATGTTTTTTCTGTGTACTCTCATAAAAATAGAAACCATGATCTGTCTTGAAGAAGAAGCAGCAGCAGGAGGAGGAGGAAGTTGTTCAGCTATTCAAGCAATGGTCTAATAGCTTTTGAGACAAACTTCACATTTAGGGATGTAGCAAAAGGATGCACCACACTTGACCAGCTGTCACCAAGAAAATTAAAGAGAGATGTACTCAAGGGCCAAGTTGAATAAAAATCAATAATTTTTACTGCTTCATCGAGGACCACTCTAAATGGAACTGGCACTGTTCACAACTAGTTTATAGTGATGAATGAAATGATACCTCATACTACATAGTAAATTGCCTGGGTGTGTGTTAAAGTGACAGCAATCTTACCCACCACAGATTCTACACCATCAACACAAATGTCAATATCATGAAAAAGACAAAATAACAACCCAGTACTGTTAGGAACATAGATTTGATCTCCCAGACCCTCAAAATCATCTTGAAAACCGACTGCAGTGTGCAGACCACACTTGTGGATGAACTTGCCTGGTGCTTGTCTGCACCTGCACCTTTCAGATGAAGAGATTGCCACATCAGACTGTTCCAAGGCGACAGCTGTTAAAACAGAGTATGTGTCACCTCTGCTTACATTACACGGGTGAGAACTTCGTCGCTTGGCATTAATTAGCTGTTTCTGACTAGCTATCTGCTCCCAAAGCTCAGCGGTTTTAAGCAACAATGACTATATTCAGCTCATTATTCCATGGGTTGGTCATGCAGACCAGACTCTTCTGGATAGTTCCGGTCTCTGTTGGAATTGCTCATGCATCTCTGGTCAGTTGCAAGTCAGCCAGGTGCTCTTGCTTTGGGGAACTGGCTGACTGTCGAGATGAAGTGATTAATCATGTGTCTCTCACCTTCTAGCAGGCTAATCCAAGTTTAGACACAAACAACTGCAGAATTTCAAGAGCTGGCAATGATACAAAAAGTCTATTGAGGCTAGGATTAAAATTGACATGTCACTCCCACTGCATTCTACTTGGCAAAGCAAGTCTCAAGACCAGTTTATACGGAAGATTGAAAAGTAGACTCTAACTGTTGAAACAAGAAGCAACAAAGTCACATTGCAAAATAGTATGGATACAGGAGAGAGACACTGTAGCTAGTTTGCAAGTATCTACCTCACATGGCCAGTTAGCTGCCAAGAAGGGTGATAAAGACTTTAAACAGGGGCTGGCGCTGTGGCGCAGTGGGTTAAAGCCCTGGCCTGAAGTGCCGGCATCCCATATGGGTGCCGGTTCTAGTCCTGGCTGCTCCTCTTCTGACCCAACTCTCTGCTATGGCCTGGGAAAACAGTAGAAGATGGCCCAAGTCCTTGGGCCCCTGCACCCACATGGGAGACACAGAAGAAGCTCCTGGCTTCTGGCTTCAGATTGGCGCATCTCCAGCCGTTGCGGCCATCTGGGGAGTGAACCAGTGGATGGAAGACCTCTCTCTCTCTCTCTCTCTCTCTCTCTCTCTCTGCAACTCTGTCTTTCAAATAAATAAAATAAATCAAAAAAAAAAAAAAAAAAAAAACTTCAAACGATAGCCACAGGCTCACTACTAAGGTTTTTGGGGAACTTGACAATTCGATTCCAAAATACACACAGGAGACCCAAAACAATCCTAAAAAAACAGAGTGGAGATGCTTGCCTTTGAGGATATCAAAGCAAATGGAACAAATTGGGGCCCATAAACCAATCCATGTACTAGTAAATATGGAAGCTCGGTGAGTAGGTGTATTCCCGACTGTGGAAACTGAGGGCTGTCTTAGTCTATTTTCTGCTGATACGACGGAGTACCCCAGACTGAGTGATTGTTATTGAACAGGGATTTGTTTGCTCACGGGTTTGGAGGCTGGGAAGCACCCAGTCAAGCTGCTAGCATCTGGCAAGGACTTCTTGCTGCATCATAATAGATAGGACGGCACCAGGCACACGGCAGGAAGCAAAGACAAAAGGCAAGAGGGGGCTGAGTTGTGCCTCACGGCCTGAGAAGGGACAAGAGAGGTCTGAGTACATAACAGTGAAGCCCTCATGGCATTGAAACATCAAGATGACTTCAGGAGAGCACAAACATTCAAATCATAGCAAGGCCTAAAGACCTCAGTGTCAAAGGCAAAAGCGAATAATTTTAGAAGGTGATGTTGAAAAGCTTCATAATCTGTAGGAAAACAAGCTCCCTTATGTTAGGCCTAGAGCTACCTTGTGAGAAAAGAGCCACATCTGATTATACTAAAATTCAGGCCTTCTAGTCTTAAAAACAATACCATAAAGAGCATGTTATGATAAACAAGAATGGGACAGGGGTTGATAAATTGATGGACAGAATAGACAGCAAGACAGAGATGGCTTACACTGGTATAATGCAAACTGGGAGAGAATATTTGCAAAGCAAACACCCAATAAAAAATATCACTACCTAGAATATCTAAAGAACTCCTATAAAGAAAAAGAGAGAGAAGCAAAAGACACAATCAGAGAAGAGGCAAGTCTTGCACTAAAAAAAATTATGCATAAAAACATGCCCAGTTTCATTAGTAATGAGGAGGAAAAATTGAAACCAAAATTAAATGGCATTTTATAGCACCTCAATCATACACACATTAAAATAAACATGAAAATGTCTTCATAATGATGTTTGACAACAGAACGACAAATGCACTCAGTGGGAGCGTCACAGCACTATCCCCTTGAAAGTTTGAAGTGTGTTTGGCTGCTACAGTGGGCATGTGCTTTACCCTCCTGAACTCAGGCAGGAGTTTAATCCCCACAGTCACGTGATCTTGGTAATAAGAGGATCAAAACTTAATCTGATGATGGTGTTTATTTTTTAAAAGATTTATTTTATTTATTTGAAAGGCAGAGTTATGATGGGGGGGGGGGGATGGAGGGAGGGAGGGAGGTCATCCGTCTGCTGTCATTTCCCAAGTGGCCACAACAGCCAGGGCTGGGACAGGCCAAAGCCAGGAGCTAGACGCTTCATCCAGGTCTCCCACATTGTTGCAGGAACCCAAGCTGCTGTCCTGGGTGCATTGCCAGGGAGCTGGGTTGGAAGCTGAGCAACCAGGACTCAAACTAACACCCATACAGAATGCTAACATTGCAAGCATTGGCTTATGCCACAATGCCAGCCCCCATGGCATTTTTTTTAAAGATTTATTTCTTTGAAAGGAAAAGTGACAGACAGAAGGGGAAAGACAGAGAAAGAAATCTTTCCACCCAATGGTTCACTTGCCAAAATGTTAAAACAACCAGGACTAGGCCAGGTGAAATCCAAGAGGCTGGAATCCCACCCAGGTCTCCCATGTGGGCACTACCTGCACTACCTCAGGATTCTGCCTGCACAAAGGCCATCCCCAGGTGAGACCCTGAGACCTTATGCCTATAGAATCATGAAGTGGAATAAACCTCTTTTCTTTACAAAGTGAGTCTGCCTCAGGTATTTTGTAGCAGTAATAAAAAACTAATACAGTGGTTCCCTAGAAATTACTTTCCTAGGAGTATGTTCAAGACAATATACACACTATTCATAGGAACATTGATCAAAATTGGAGGATGAAGCAAGAATCTGATATTTAAATGGATAAGTCATACTTTCATGCTTTTGGATGTTATTATACAATACTTAAAAGTGAATGGGGGTGCCAGCACTGTGCTGTAGCAGGTAAAGCCACCACCTGCAGTGCCAGTATCCTATATGGGTGCTGGTTTGAGTCCCAGCTGCTCCGCTTCCAATCCAGCTCTCTGCTGTGGCCTGGGAAAGCAGTGGAAGATGGCCCAAGTCCTTGGGCACCTGCACCCGTGTGGAACTGGGAAGAAGTTCCTGGCTCCTGGCTTAAGATCAGCTCAGCTCTAGTCATTGCAGCCATCTGGAGAGTGAACCAGCAGATAGAAGACCTCTCTGCCTCTGCCTCTCTGTAACTCTGACTTTCAAATAAATAAATAAATCTTTTTAAAGGAGAGAGAAGGAGAGGCAGAGAGAGAAAGAGAGAGGTCTTCCATCTGCTGGTTCACTCCCCAAATGGCCACAACAGTCGGAGCTGTGCTGATCCGAAGCCAGGAACCAGGAGCTTCTTCCAGGTCTCCCACAATTGTGCAGAGGCCCAAGGACTTGGGTCATCTTCCACTGCTTTCCCAGGCCGTAGCAGAGAGCTGGATCGGAAATGGAGAATCTAGGACTCAAACTGGCGCTCATATGGGATGCCAGCACTGCAGGCGGTGGCTTTACTTGCTATGGCACAGTGCCAAATAAATAAATCTTTAAAAAAAAAAATGAGGGCGGCGCCGCAGCTCACTAGGCTAATCCTCTGCCTTGTGGCACTGGCACACCGGGTTCTAGTTCCGGTCAGGGCGCCGGATTCTGTCCCGGTTGCCCCTCTTCCAGTCCAGCTCTCTGCTGTGACCCGGGAGTGCAGTGGAGGATGGCCCAAGTGCTTAGGCCCTGCACCCGCATGGGAGACCAGGATAAGTACCTGGCTCCTGCCATCGGATCAGCGTGGTGCGCTGGCCGCGGTGGCCATTGGAGGGTGAACCAACTGCAAAGGAAGACCTTCCTCTCTGTCTCTCTCTCTCACTGTCCAGTCTGCCTGTCAAAAAAAAAAAAAAAAAATGAATGGGAAGCTGGCATTGCTATACAGTGAGTTAAGTCAACCCCTACAACACTGGTATCCCATATGAGCACCAACTGGAGTCCCAGCTGCTCCACTTCTGATCCAGCTTCCTGCTAATACACTAGAGAAAGCAGCAGAAGATGATCCAAGTGTTTGGGCCCCTGCCACCCACTTGGTAGACCTGAATGGAGTTCCTGGCTTCAGTCTAGCCCAGCCCAGGCCATTTTGGCAATTTGAGGAGTGAATCAGCAGCTGGAAGATATCTTGTTTTTCTTTTTCTCCCTCTCTCTCTTTCATTGTAACTCTGTCTTTCAAATAAATGAATTAGATCATTTTTTAAATTGGATGAGGACAAGTGCTTGGCCTGGAGGGGACGATGCCCACGTCCCATATCAGAGCCTCTACAATCGATGCCCTCCTGCTCCTGCTCCTGCCTCCACCTTCCTTCTAAGGCAGACCCTGGGAGGTAGCAATGAGGGCCCAAGTGATTGGGTGCCTGCCACCCACATAGCAGATCTGGATTGAGTTCCTGGTTCCCAGTGTCAACCCCCAGCTGCTGTGGGCATTTGGGAAGATAACCAGCAGATGGAAGATTGCTCTCACTCTCTCTCTCCCCCTCCCCAAATTAATTAACTAATTTATAGTCTAAAAGTAAAAATGTCACATGAATAAATCTCAAAAAAAATTGTATTAGCAGCAAAAAAAAATTATAGAAGAAATACACTTCCTGATCCCCATATGATAAAAGGCAGCCAAAACCAAACAGTGCATTGCCTAGGGCATCTTTCACTGATAGCAGTGTAGGATTGGCTAAACTAGGAACTGCATATGCCAGAGGTTCCTTCTCTGTGTGCTCTGAGATCAGTCTGAGCCAAAGAGGAACTTGAACAGGATACTGGAAGGGCTTGTACTAAAATGCTCCCACTGACAAAATATGAGTGCTTCTATTGCTAAAAATCATTACAAAGGCATCTGACCTCAGGTATAATAATGTCTGTAAAACTGGGGAGATTTTAAAAAAACAGCAGCCAATGTTCTCCAAAAATCAGTGCCACCAAGTGTGATGATGGAGAAACATAGAGGTGCCAGGGTTCCAGCTGGCATGTTTCCTCCAGTCAGCTCATGTCCCCTTGTCCTACTGCCACCTGTCCACTCCACAGCAGACACCATACCCCCTGCCCTGGGATGGCCTCCTCTCCAGCTTCCTCTTTGTGTCCCCACCCCAAGGATCAAATGGATGTACTTGGAGTCTTAGCCCTAGGTTGAAGCTCCTCCTTGCCCACAGACACAGTGCTTCTGGAGGACTGGGCAGTGGCTTTCCCTCCATTTCTCCCACTGCCCTTTCCAGATCCTCACTGAAAGGTGTTAGACCGCAGTAGTTCCCTTGTCCCCCAACACCCGTGGTGGTCTGTGCACCTGATGAAATACTCTCTGATACAGCGACAGAACTAGACACACAAGCACGTGGGCATCTTACACACACTACAAGATACCAGTGGCCTCTGGTGGGAAAAGGAAAGGACAAAAGCAAGGAGAGGCACACAGGGCTACTGCTGAGGCACTGCCACTTTCTTTCTCTTAAAATCTGTGTGACTATGCAAGTGCTTAGCTCAGAGGTATTCTTTAAATGGTGCAAAATATGATATACCCTTCAGTAGGTGATAATGTTTACAATTTCATAGGCAGACTGGCAGAGAGAGACAGAGATCTTCCATTTGGTCCACTCCCCAAATGCATGCAACTAGCCAAGTCTGGGCCAGGCCAAAGCCTGGAGCCTGGAACTCCATCCGGGTCTCCCACATGAGTGGAAGGAGTCCAAATACTTGGGCCATGCTCTGTTGCCTTCCCAGGGGCGCATTAGCAGGAACCTGAATCAGAAGTAGAGTAACCAGCCTCAAACTGGCACTTCGTTATGGGATGCCATCATTGCAAGTGGCGACAACCTGCTGTGGCACAGCACCAGCTCCCATGACATCATTCTTAACTTTTCTCCTTTCTTTACACCCTACTTGTTATCCCTCAACAAATTCTATTGTTCTGTTTCAGCTGCACT
This sequence comes from Oryctolagus cuniculus, assembly GCF_964237555.1. NCBI lineage: Eukaryota > Metazoa > Chordata > Mammalia > Lagomorpha > Leporidae > Oryctolagus > Oryctolagus cuniculus. The sequence goes on from NC_091439.1 coordinate 65,306,303, forward strand.
GGTCTTTTTGCTCTTTCATTTTTCCACCAGACCTTGGTGCCTCAGGCCTTTTGCACAGGTTGTTCCTTGAGCCTAGATACTCTGTCCTCAGAAAACTGCCTGATGCTTCCCTGATTTCACCAAAACTTTACTCCATTATCTTCTTAATTAGATCTTTTAAACTATTCTGCTTAACTTTACAAAAACATCCCTCAACACTTTCTTTAAAAAAAAAAAAAAGATTTATTTATTTGAAAGACAGAGTTACAGAGAGGTAGGGGAAGAGGGAAGGAAAAAGGTCTTCCATCCACTGGTTCTCTCCCCCAGTGGCCACAACAGCAGGAGCTGTGACCATCCGAAGCCAGGAGCCAGGAGCCTCTTCCTTGGGCCATCTTCTACTGCTTTCCCAGGATAGCAGAGAGCTGGATTGGAAGAGGGGCAGCTGGGACTCAAACGCGTGCCCATATGGGATGCCGGCACTGCAGACAGTGCTGGTCCCCCTCAACACTTTCTGTTCCTTTTCTCACTTTATTTCTCCCTTATAACTTATTATCATTTAATATTTTACTTCTTATGTAACTTATTGCTATTACACACACACACACACACACACACACACAAGCTCCAAAAGGGTGGATATTTATGTCTGTGTGATTTATTGCTCTATTCCCAGAAGCAGAACAATGCATACCAGGCTCTCAATGAATATATGTTGAATAAATAAGTGAATAAGTGAATGGGTGAATGAATGAATGAAAAAACGAGTGAGTGAAGGCTTACAACCTGGCAGCTCATGTGCGTTACCATATTGAACTCCCAGAATTTCCATTTTATCATTCCCATTTCACAGAGAAAGAAACAGATCAGAGAGTTCCTCAGACTTGCCCAAAGCCGCACAGTGGTCACTGGCAGAGCTGGGAAAGGAGTCTCCCAGCAGCCGGATTCCAGCACCTTCACTCTCAACCACAGTCCTACCCTTTCCCAGGATGCTGGGGCAAGTTCATGTCTTGGTCCTAAAGAGGAAGTGGGGGCCAGCGCCGAGGCTCACTAGGCTAATCCTCCACCTTGCCGCGCCGGCACACCAGGTTCTAGTCCCAGTGGGGGCGCCGGATTCTGTCCCAGTTGCCCCTCTTCCAGGCCAGCTCTCTGCTGTGGCCAGGGAGTGCAGTGGAGGATGGCCCAAGTGCTTGGGCCCTGCACCCCATAGGAGACCAGGATAAGTACCTGGCTCCTGCCTTTGGATCAGCGCGGTGTGCCGGCCGTAGCATGCCGGCCGCGCTGGCCATTGGAGGGTGAACCAACGGCAAAGGAAGACCTTTCTCTCTGTGTCTCTCACTGTCCACTCTGCCTGTCAAAAAAAAAAAAAAGAGGAAGTGGGTCGTAAGGGAGACCAAATGTCAATCTGAATCTCAGGAGTAGAGTGATCAACAAGAAGTGGAGTTAAATTCCTAACAACGGGGGCCGGCACCATGGCGCAGTCAGTTAATCCTCTGCCTGTGGTGCCAGCATCCCATATGGGCACCTGTTCTAGTCCCAGCTGCTCCTTTTCCAATTCAACTCTCTGCCGTGGCCTGGGAAAGCAGTGGAAGATGGCCCAAATGCTTGGGCCCCTGCACCCATGTGGGAGACCCAGAAGAAGCTCCTGGCTCCTGGCTTTGGATTGCGCAGCTCCGGGCATTACAGCCATTTGGGGAGTGAACCAGCGGAAGGAAGACTTTTCTTTATGTCTCTCTCCCTCACTCTCTGTAACTCTACCTCTCAAATAAATGAATAAAATCTTTTTCAAAAAAATTCCTAGGAATGGATACAACAGGGTGACAAGGATGCCAGTGCACCCCAAAAAAGTGGGAATGGAGCCAAGACTAGGAGCCAATGTTCTCAAAGTGCCACAGTCTACCCTTCAAGGCTCAGAGAGGTGTGCTGTCTGTATGCCTCAAGAAAGGGGCTAAAAGGAAGTGAATTCTTGACAGAATGAGAGTAGGAAGTAGACAGAGACTATGGCTTTTGTGAGATGATTGTGCCTCCAGCAGCCCTTCAACTGTTTCTCATTAGGCTGGTGGCCAGGGGAGAATCTGATTCAGAGAAATGTTTCCATTTACATGTGAATGATCAAAACTAACTATGGAATAAGATCAAAGAGATAAACATTATATTCTCTTCTTTGTTTTCCTTTAAATAGCTCTGATTTAGAATGCACGATTACAAAAGGAATTAATATTTATTACATGTTCATCACTCCTGCTCTCTCCAACTATGTGTGACTTCGGGCAAGTTGACTCATCTTTCTATGCCTATTTAATCATGCCTCCCTGTATCTCATGAAGAACTTGTTATTACTGGGGCAGTAACAGTACACACCTTATAGGATTCTGCAATTAAATGAATAGGCATGAAAAGCATTTAAAACAGTGCTCGGCATATACCAAGTGTGCCATAAATATTTATTATTGTAATTATTAAGAAGTTAACATCATGCATCATAGCCATAAAATATAAATCTGCTTCATCCTTAATAACTATAAACCACATCATGAAAAAAATGAATTTAATGAGGATGAAATTTATTGAGAGTAGTTCAATTATAATAAAAATTCAAAATGAAGTTTTTGGTTGAAGTTTTTGGCTAAAGTCACATCAAAGAGGAAATCATTATTTTGCATGTCAAGGGTCAATTGAGAAATCAGGACCAGTGGAAAAATGTCCTGTCTCGTGATTTCCAACATGTTTGAGACAGGGGTTTGGAAACATTGTTCAAGAAGAATGCTAACAGGCAAGTTGGCGGAATAGCAACAGGGAGCTCTACTCTAGGCTCCACGAACTTAGCAGAAAAAAAGTTACCCTCTCAGGGAAACATTGCAGGGGAAACTGCAGTGGGAGCTCTTACAAGAGAAATGGAAATGGCCTGGACCCAAGGGGAAGGGACAGACACGCAGCAACAAACATGGGCATGGAGCATGAACACAACAAAAGAACCAGCAGCCTGCCCTGGATGGCAAGGTGAGGTCAGACTGCACCGGCCACGCCGCTGTTGATGCAGCTGCAGGGAGAGTCTAGAGGACTGCACTGAGTTTGAGTCTCGTCTGGAACCCTCAGGGGAGCTGGGTGAGTGCTCACTGGGGTGGGGGAAACAGCATGCCTCTCTCTCCATTTCTTCCCCCACCACACCAACGCCGGGCAGCTAACCAGCTGGGAAAAGGCTGGTGCCATTTTGGACAAAAACAGGAGCAGTGGCTCCAGCTTCTTCGTGCACACCCAGCAGTTAGTGGGAACTGTTGATAGAGGCAACTACAGCAGCTCAAATCAACTGGTGGGGTCTGTCCCCACCTTGTCATCAGGGCAACAACACCAGCTCCGCTGCACCCACCCAGCAACAGGCGGGGAGGGGCAGCCATCCCCACCAAAGGAAGTGCCACCTGCGGGACTCTCCTAAGTGTCTAGCACAACTGTGAAATGAGCAGGGCTGCAGCTGGTGGGTACTGAGTGCACTTGTAACCCAGAGATCTTACCAGAGAGAAAACCCACGTACCCCACTGGCATTGGAATCTAATTGGAAGGACAGGACCAGGACTCGATCCAGCAGGCTGGGACACACATGGACTGTGGTGGGAGTGGCAAGGTGTCCAAAGTGACTCAGTTCCCCCACAGACAGGACAGGCTAGCAGGGCAGAGTGCCCCCCTTGCCCTCCTCAACTGTGAGAGCCCTGGGAGCTGAGACTGAGAAAACACTGTGACTGTGAGAGGCGGCAGGGTGTCACTGGCTTCCTGGCAATCACAGAGTGCTGCTGCACATTCTCAGAGATCCTTGGTTGCCTAGAGATGCTGATAGCGTAGGGAACTGTGCTCACAGTAGGAGCTGCATAGATCTTATGTGCGGTTCATATGGCAATGTGGTTGAGTGTTGAACACACTGAGGGCAAACACCGCTCCTCCTCCAAGCTGAGGAGTGCCCATATCAACAGAGGTGACCATTCCTTCCCATCCAGTTAAACAAAGGAAATCTACCACGCTCAACATGAGCGTCATCCCGATACCCACCCCATCCTGGAGCACTGACCACAGCTCTCTAGCCACACCTACCTAACATCTGTTGTTATTCACTGAAAGTGTAAACATTCCACTAAGCCACAGAGGCGTAGTTTAAAGATAAAAGTCCATCTGAGGAAAAGAAAAACAAATGGCTAAAAATAAATGCAAAAATTTAAGAAACAAAAATAAGGAAGACACTATAATCTCCACAAAGGAGATCCACAATGTTTCAATACTAGAATGTGATGATGAAGAGATTGAGAAAGTGCCAGAAATGGAATTCAAAACATTAATCATAGGATTACTCAAAAGTAATCAGAAGCAAATCCACAAGTTAAAGAAAACCACATATGATATGAATGAAAATTTTCCCATGAAATTGATATTTTAAAGATAAATCAAAATGAAATACTAGAAATGAAGAGTTCAATGGATCAAATAAAAAATGAAGTGGAAAGCCTTAACAACAAAGTTGGTGAGGCAGAAGAAAGGATATCCAAGCAAGGAGACAAATCTCTGGAAATTTTACAGTCAGACCTAAAACAAAAAGAAGAAATTAGAAAAGTTAAAAACAGTGTTGGAAATATCTGGGATACTATCAAACAACCCAACATATGTGTCATAGGAGTGCCTGAATAACTGGAAAAAGAGAAGGGAGTAGAGGCCTACTTAGTAAAATAATTGCAGAAAACACCCTTAACTTGGAAAGAAAGGAAGGTTCAAGTACAGGAAGCACATAGAACTCCTAACAGATATGACCAGAAAAGATCTTCACCATAACAAATTGTAGTGAAACTCTCCAGAATAAAGCATAAAGAAAAGATTCTAAAATGTGCATGAGAGAAATGTTAGATTACCTTTGGAGGATCTCCAATTAGACTCAAAGATGACTTCTCATCAGCCTAGAAGACAATGGCAAGATATAATCCGAATCTTAAGAGAAAAAAATTGTCAACCCAGAATACTGTACCATGCAAAGCTCTCATTTATGAATGAAAGTGAAATAAAGACCTTACATAACAAAGAGAGATTGAAAAAAATTGCCACCACTTGTCCAGCCTTAAAAAAGATGCTTAAGGATGTGCTACACACAGAAACACAGAAAGAAAACCACCATCATGAAAGAATGCCAAGACAGAAAATCCTCCAGTAAAAATACAAAAGAAATACAAAGAAAAAGATAGGAATGTTCACCGGAAAAGGCAAGGCCAAGTAGTTACTTATCAATAGTTACTTTGAATGTAAATGACCTCAACTCTCCAGTTAAAAGATACAGACTGACTGGGCTGGCGCAGCGGCTCACTAGGCTAATCCTCCACCTGCAGCACTGGCACCCTGGGTTCTAGTCCCCATTGAAGCGCTGGATTCTGTCCCAGTTGCTCCTCTTCCAGTCCAGCTCTCTGCTGTGGCCCAAGAGTGCAGTGGAGGATGGCCCAATGCTTGGGCCCTGCACCTGCATGGGAGACCAGGAGGAAGCATCTGGTTCCTGGCTTTGGATTGGCACAGCGCACCGGCCATTGTGGCCATTTGAGGAGTGAGCCAATGGAAAAAGGAAAACCTTTCTCTCTGTCTCTCTCTCTCTCACACACAGTCTAACTCTGCCTGTCAGAAAAAAAATTAAAAAAAAAAAAAAGAAACAGACTGACTGAATGGATTTTAAAAAAAAGACCCATCAATTTGTTTCCTACAAGAAACACATCTCACCAACAAAGATACATGTAGATGGAAAGTGAAAAGATGGAAAAAGATATTCCATGATAACAGAAAGCAAAAAAGGGCAGGTGTAGCCATCTTAATATCAAAAACAATAGACTTTAACACAGAAAACTGTTATGAGACAAAGGAGGACACTATGTAATGATTAAGGGATAAATGCAACAGGAAGACGTGACTATGATAATCCTCCCAAATTCTTTCTATGAAGCCAGCATCACCTTAATTCCTATCCAGAAAAAGATAGGACAGAGAAAGAGAGCTGTAGACCAATTTCCCTAATGAACATAGATGCAAAAATTCTCAAAAAAATACTAGCCAATCGAATCCAACAACACATCAGAAAGATCATTCACCCAGACCAAGTAGAATTTATCCCTGGTATGCAGGGATGGTTCAACATCCAAAAATCAATAAATGTGATTAACCACATTAACAAGCGGAAGACCAAAAACCATATGATACTCTCAATAGATACAGAGAAAACATTTGACAAAATTCAACACCCTTTTATGATGAAAGTACATATGACCCAGCCATCCCACTCCTGGGAATTTATCCAAAGGAAATGAAATCAGCATATGAAAGAGTTATCTATGCTCCCATGTTTATTGCATCTCAATGACATGGAACCAACTGAAGACTAGATTAAGAAATTATGGTATATATACACTATGGAATACAACACAGCAGTAAAAAATAAAATCCTGTCATTTGCAAAAAATGGATGCAACTGAGAACCATTATACTTAGTGAAATATGCCAGTCACAAAAGGACAAATGCCATATGTTCTTTGTGATCTGTGGTTGTTAAACTGGTTAAATAGAATACTTAAAATGTAATCTATGGGGGGGCCGGTGCTGTGGCACAGCTGGTTAACGCCCTGGCCTGAAGAATCAGCATGCCATATGGGTGCCGGTTCAAGACCCAGCAGCTCTACTTCTGATCCAGCTCTCTGCTATGGCCTGGGAAAGCAGTGGAGGATAGCCCAAGTCCTTGGGCCCCTGCATCCACAGAGGAGACTCAGAGGAAGCTCCTGGCTCCTGGCTTCGGATCCATGCAGCTCCGGCCATTGTGGCCAGTTGGGGAGTGAACCAGCGGATGGAAGACCTCTCTCTCTCTCTCACTGCCTCTCTTCTCTCTGTGTAACTCAATGACTTTCAAATAAATAAATAAATAAATCATTTTTAAAAAATGTAAGCTATAGGAACAAAATTGATACTTTGAGATGTGACAATTTTGAACAGTCCTTGCTTTGACTGTTGGAGATCAATGTTTTTCTTGTTTGTTTTTGTTCGTTACTCCTTTTTCTTCTTCATATTAACTGGTGAACTCTACTTGGTGTAGGGTTTATCTTATGACTATAAAAATTAACTGAAAATTGATCTCTGTGAAAAATAAGATTGGGAAAGGAAGAGGGAAAAGGAAGAAAGGTGGGAGTGTGGGTGGGAAGGAGGTACAGGGGGAAGAAGCATCATGTTCCCAAATCTGTATATATTAAATGCATGAAGTTGTATTCCTTAAACAAAACAAAAAAAAGAATTAAACAAAGAAAAATGCTGAAATATCATTTAGACATCTGAAATCCCAGCCAATCCTGGACAATAGTGTGTATTATCTGTGTGAGGATGAGATAACCAACCAGACTTGCTATGTCTATGACCGAGTCATATTAACAGCCGATTAGCAGCAAATGAAACATTTGAATTTCCCCAAAACAAAAGCTCAGAAAAGAAATGTACACTAAAATAAATGCTATGGTTCCTTTCTTATAGCATGAGAGTTTTACTAGGATTTCTTTTAGAGAGAGCTCCTATTACAGTGGTCAGAGAGCAATTCAAGTGCCATATGCTCTCTTGTGGAATAGCTCTTGCTTCCATGTTATCAGCCCAAGTGAAGGCAAAGATTAGAAATTTTTTTTCAGAAGAAAAATGATTTACCTTTATTAATCATCCCTGACCCATGATAAACAACTAAAAGAAATTTATATAGAACGAGGCATAGGAAAAAGTAAGGAAAATTCAAGATCTGGAAGAGTCAAAGGATTTGGACTACAAGGAAATGATTTAGAATCAGGCCCAAACTGAATGGCATACACTGCGCATAAAGCTAAAATATATTCATTTATTCACTTACTCACTCATTCAATCAACCCACCAATTCCCAGCTAAACAACCTTAGACAGGAATATCAGCACTCTAAGACCCTGGGTTGGTTGGTTGGTTGTTTTTGCTTTGTTCAGTTTTCAATGTATAAAATAAGAGTAAAAATGATATCTACTCAGGACTGTTTGAAATGTGAAATAGTACATGTAAAGTGTTTGTAATAGGACATTGTATATAAATCAGGACCCTATATGCATCAGCCATTATCACTGTTAATATTTCTCAGGCTTAATGTTTCACACTGGACCAGACAATTAGGTCCTTATGGACTTAAAAAGTCAGCATGAAAAAAAGAGCCACTCACCCTGGTGGAACAGTCTCCTGTCAGTCTCCTTGTAAAAGAGGCCAAGTCAACCTGTGAACAAGAAGTCTCTAGGACGGTGACACCTGCTACCCCCTCCCTCCTGCTCTGTGTACACCCTCTTCCCCAAGGAAGTTGAACTTGGACAGTCTCGGCCAGCAGACAGATGAGCACATTCTGTCCTAGGCACCCAGTCTCATCCTGCCTGTGCCTGTCATCTTGCCAGGAAGGGCTCAGGGACTTGTCAGACATCTGGAAGATCAGAAGAAGGGACATCCACAAAGGGAAATTTAGGCCTTGATTCCATGAGTTTCCAAGTATGGTGAGAGACATCCAGGGGAGTCTATCTTTGAACCTACAGTAAACATGCGCCTAATCATGCACTAGAAAGCCAAGCTTGGGATGGAAAGGGTTAAAAGACAAGAGGAGCTAATGGAGGAGACCCCCCCTCTTGAAAAAGGTTGCAGGACACCTCACTCAGAATTAAAATGCCATGACATTTGTATATACTGCCTCGTGGAACATTTTAATAAGGCAAGATACTACTTAAATAGATGTATTGTAGCATACCTGTGCTGAGGATTGATACAATCTGCAACCATGATTCATGATAAAAGAAGAAAACACAATTTTGCAACTGGACTTTTAGCTGTAAAATGAAATGGCCACAGGATGGCAGTAAAAGGTAAGAGATAAAGAAAGATAAGGATTGTGTATTTTCTTAACCCTTGAAAGTGTGGTAAGGTATACAGAAATTTCAAATACATGAACATTTACATGCTTTTTCTAAAAACTAGATACAAGAATAAACAAAATTCCTAAATACTAGAGTTAGTCTAGTAAAATGGGTTTCATCAGGAAAAATGATGCCCAGTTGATGATTACGACATCACTAAGATGTAATTCTGTAACTTTATTTTCCAGTTTGAGCCCATTTCAATACAAATAAATTGTTGAGTAATGAAATTATATTTCAAAGAGATTTCAACAGCATAAGGCAGAGTTTCCGTATCAGTTTCCCTTGAGTTCTCAAATTATGATGCTCTTTTTCTGCCCTCATCTCAATTCCAGCTGAAGTCATTAATCCTCCAAAAAAATATTTTAAAGGTCTTCTGTCCACTTTGAAAATGAACCTTGGACTTGAAGTCAGGGTTAAAGACATCTGCTTGGTGAATTCTTTGCATTCATTGGGTATAAATGATACTCACTGATGAACTTCAAATTCTGAATCTTTTACAGGAGCAGGTGTTTGGCAGAGTGGTTGAGATACTGCAGGCTGAGACACCTGCATCCTGCATCAGAGTGCCTGCTACAGGTACCCAGTTCTGCTCCTGATTCAGCTTTCTGCTGATGTGTACCTTGGAGAGCAACAGGTGATGGTTTAAATAGTTGAGTTCCTACCACTCATGTGGGAGATCTAGATTGATTTCTGGCTCCTGGCTTCTAACTGTCCCAGGCCTTGTCATTGTGGGTATTTGGGGAGTGAATCTGTAAATGGGAGTGTGTTCTCCCCTCTCCCTCTCCCTCTCCCTCTCCCTCTCCCTCTCCCTCTCCCTCTCCCTCTCCCTCTCCCTCTCCCTTTTAAGTAAATAAGTTGATAGGTAAATAGCCACTGAATGAGCTTTAATCAATTGAAAACTTGTCAAAGGAATATCAAGGATCAAGGAAACCATAGGATAAAGGTAGGAAACAATACATTTGTCTATTCATTCATTCCATACAAATTTGTTAGTGTATACGAGATGCCAGGCTGCATAATAAGTAAGGGAGACGGTGGTGAAGAGCAGTATTTGCACTGTAGTTGCTTACAGTCTAGCTGGGATGATAGGAAGGCAAGTAGGTGAGTACCATTCAGGGTGACAACTTAGGCACGAAGGAAGTGAGTAGTAAGCTCTAAGGGTGAGCTCTATGAAGGTCAAGATTTGGGTGTGTTTTGTTCATTACAGCCCTGTGTAGGACTGGCTATATAACTTATGAGGATAGCTACAAAATGAAAGTATGGGATGTCTTTAAAAATTAGCCATTAAAGGAGCAGGCATCCAGCACAGCAGTTGGGATGCTGCGTTCCATATCAGAGCACCTGGGTTCTAGTCCTGGCTCTGCAACTCCCAGTTCCAGCTTCCCACTAATGGCCTAGGAGGCAGTGGTCATGGCTCAAGTGGTTGAGCTTCTGCCATCGGGACTTGAATTGAGTTCCAGGATCCTAGTTTCAGCCTGACCCAGCTCAGGACACACAGGCATTTGGGGAGTGAATCAACAGATAAAAGATCTCTCTTTCACTCTCACTCTCTTTCTCTTTCCCTCTTTCAAATAAAAATAACTTTTTAAAAATATTAAATAAAGTTATTAAGATACTCCAGACACAATAGTCTAGGATTAACCCAAGTATAGGAGTCCTCTGGCTATACAGCACCCCGTGAAGCCAGTCCTGCCCTTATGCCTTAAATAGCCCTGGCATACAGTAGCCTTTCAATAAATATTTGTGAGAAAAAGAAAGGAGGGAAGAGGGGGAAAAGACAAGGTAGACAGAGGGCAATAAGGGGTCTTAGGAAGAGTGTGAAATCTGGATTGATAAGTCAGCAAAAACTTCTGGAAACCTAATTAGGTTGAGATGGAAGTGGGGCGTGAGTTCCCTGAGAAACAGCGGAGTAGGACAGCGCTTTACTTAGAAGCAAGCACACGTGTGAAGTCCTGTGTGCAGAGGAAGAAGCTGGCTCACAGCAGAGGAGGTCATGGACTCCACTTGATGAGTAAGAGCCCACATGTCTTAAGAGAGGCTCTGGGCTGGCGCCCCAGCTCACTAGGCTAATCCTCCACCTTGCCGCGCCGGCACACCGGGTTCTAGTCCCGGTTGGGGTGCCAGATTCTGTCCCGGTTGCCCCTCTTCCAGGCCAGCTCTCTGCTGTGGCCCGGGAGTGCAGTGGAGGATGGCCCAAGTGCTTGGGCCCTGCACCCCATGGGAGACCAGGAGAAGCACCTGACTCCTGCCATTGGATCAGCGCGGTGCGCCGGCCGCAGCGCACTGGCCGCGGCGGCCATTGGAGGGTGAACCAACGGCAAAAGGAAGACCTTTCTCTCTGTCTCTCTCTCACTGTCCACTCTGCCTGTCAAAAAAAAAAAGAGAGAGGCTCTGTTATGTTACACGTGTGTGTGTGTGTGTGTGTGTGTGCGCGTGCACACTGAATCACAAATGCTGAGAATTATTCGCTATGCTGATATCAAAAACCTGAAAGGCCCTAGGCTAGAGCAGAGGACAAGGAATGTGGTGGGAGCAGGAGGGAGTAAAGATGGGGAGGGAAGTGAAGTTCATCAGAGATGATCCTCGGCCTGAGGAAATAGCAGGATTATTAGCTCAAGAGCAGCCTCGCAAACCTTATTAAAAAGACGCCTATTTCCATATCAGAGTGCCCTGGGTTTAAGTCCTGACTCTAGCTTCCTGCTAGTGCAAACTTTGAGACAAAGCAGTGATAGCTCCAGTGACTGGGTTCCTGCTACTGTTGCCAAGCAACATCCCATCCTAGCTGGAGATGGTGCTGTAGAACCCCCAAACTGGATCTGTTCACCCACCATGCAGAAGTCAATCACTGCCATTGGGGAAGTGGAAGAAAGTCGGCTTTCGTTGCAACATGCAGAGCAAGGAGCCGGGCAGCTGTGGCTTGATTTCCAGGTTCCCTGAGGAGTTAGGGCTGAAGGTTCCTACAGATTGAAACTGGTGGCTGAGAGGTGCATGATCACCTCATGTTCAGGTTCTTGGTTGGTGAGTGGTGTTCGTGACCTTCCTTTGGCCATGTTCTTTAGGGAACGTATGATGGGCAGGCGGGCTCCAGTTGGTCTGGGGGTTATGTGAAGGTGGCAGCTACATTCTGCTCGGATCTGGAATTCCCCTACACAAATCCCTTTGGACAACATGGCCATCAAGGTTCTTAGCTTTTGGAGAAGCAAATGACTCCATTTTCGCCTGGTAATTCAAACCTTGTAAGGCCAGTTGGATCACTTCCTCAAGCCAGTAAATTCCTTTTGATAAGGGACAGGGCTAAGCAAGACAAACAAGAGGCTGCGTCTAGCTTTTACATTATGGGGGTTCTGTTTTACTACCCACGTGGGAGACCAGGATTGAGTTTCTGGATCCTGGCTTAGGTCCTGACCCAGCTAGTTCTCCACTGAGGGATGAGCCAGCAGAAGGAATCTCTCTCTCTCTCTCCACACCTCCCCCCCATCCCTCTTCCTCTCAAATAATTTTTTTTTTAAAGTTTGGATGCCATTTTAATGGCTTGAAGAAGTACCTAAATGTTTTTAAACAAAACAGGGATGTTATCAGATTGTACTCTTCAAAAAGATTAACCACAACCTGAAATGAATTCCCCATTCTGCAGCCAATCATATCACTCCCGGTTTAAAACCTTTAAATGCCTCCCACCTGCTTTTAGAATAAAGACCCAATCTTTCCCAGGTCCTCCCAGATCTGACTAAGGGCTCACCTAAACTCTTCCCACCCAGCCTCACCCACCCTTGAAGTTCTAGTTCTTTCCTTCCTCCTGGGCACCACTCAGCCTTGCCCTGTACTGTTCTTGTCACACTGTCTTTCGGTTGGCCCTCTACATGGCGAAGTCCCCCTCAGCCTCCAGACCTCAGGGTCAAAATCTTCTGAGCTCCCAGACTTTCCCTTCCCCTACAACGAGACCCCAAAGTCCTGTGACTCTCATCTCTTGGGTGATTGCTTATTTAATGTCTCTGACCCTGTATGGTTGTAACCGCTGCAAAGGCTACAGCATTTGACTGCAGCATTTGACACAGTGAATGGCTGGAAGCTTATTCGTAGACATGCCCAGTGAGTTTATACCCATTGACAAGTGGAGAACACACCTCCCGGAGCACCAGTTAGAAGCAAGGGAGTGCTGGTGGAGAGGACGGGGCAGCCGCAGGAGCGCTTGGGGATGTACGTTTGACAGGATGCTAAGGATATTTTATATGCGGAGCTAATAGCCTTCTACCTGGAGGCCAGGTGTTTTCTGCGGCGTAGATTTCTCCCTACTCTAAAACTCCATTTAGCTAATGCAGTGGGAGAATTGTGACCCTAAAGAATTTATGAATCTTGAGCTACTAAAGGCTAATGTATCTTCTTTAGTATTCTGATAAGTGCCTCAGGCAAAGCAGGAGACAAGTCAAACACTACTTCTCCCACCCCAGAAAACAGCAGCAGCTCAGACTGTGCACTGGGAGTGGGTGTCTTTCCACTTGAGAGAATATTTCCTTTCTCGAACTGGGTGTAGACGGTCTCTTCTGATTTAATGTGTGTCCTCGGGAGGTTTCCCCATGCTAATTTAAATTGGTTTGCTATTAGAGGATCCAGCCCACCAGCATCTCACACTGGTGAGTATGGAAGATTCCTATCCATCCCTAGGCATGGAAGAGCAGGCCCTCCAACTCACAGCACTGAAAACGGATCCGAGTCATTTCTCTGACTACAAAAGACACTCCCAAAACACCTGGCGCATGGCCTTTGATCCTAAATTCTCTACTTCCTCAAACTAATCTACACTGTCTTTCTTTTACTGAGCAGAGATAAGTTAAGCCAGCAGGTAGTTTCTGTTTGCTGGGAAAGGACCGGAGGAAGGCTGGGAACAATAAATGCTAATAACTTTGCACACACAGCTGAGTATAAACTCCTGCAGCTTATACTCATAGAGCTTATATCATCAAAAAAAAAAAAAAGCTGAATTTGTAAATCTTGTTTTTAAAACGTTAAAATTCATACTTATATGAATTTGATGTGAAAAATTGTTATGCTGAATCTAAAGTTGCCATATCAAGCCTTTTTTTTTTTAAGACTTTATATATTTATTTGAGAGAATGCTAGCTAGAGAGAGAGAGAGAGAGGCCGTCCATCTACTGTTTCAGTTCCCAAATGGCTGCAATAGCCAGAGCTGGGCCAATCCAAAGCCAGGAGCCACGAGCTTCTTCTGGATCTCTCACACAGGTGCAGGGGTCCAAGCACTTGGACCATCTTCTACTGCTTTCCCAGGCCATAGCAGGCAGCTGAATGGAAAGAGGAGCAGCCAGCACACAAACTGGTACCCATATGGGATGCCGGCAACACAGGCAGAGGCTTAGCTTGCTAGGCCACAGCGCCGGCCCCCACATCACACCTCTTATGGTAGCCCATGATGCCTTTCTGTTCGGGATATACATATGAGCCTGTGCCATGCAGTGACCCAGCGTGGTCACCAGTATTCTCTCTGCAAACTACAGTTTTCAGAAAGCATGACTTCTGCCATGCACAAATGCTGTCTCTCTGCCTTCAGCAGGCTAGCACACTTCCTTTACGTAGTGAATCACCTTCTGTTTATCTCATCAGCTTGTGATGATAGAAGTGGTACTATTTGGTGCCACTATGATAAATACAAATATGAGAGTACTTCAAAAAGTTCATGAAAATGTAATGAAAATTTAAGTTTATTCTGGTGCAGAAAATTTTGAAACCCATGCATTTTCTCCATAATATGCATTTCTATGAACTTTTTAAAGAATCCCCATAACAACAAGTGGCAAAGCCATTAGAAGTATCCCTCAGGAGTGTTGTGGGTAGGAGGGAAGTTATGGGGGGGGGGGGAAGCTATTGTAATCCATAACTGTACTTTGGAAATTTATGTTCATTAAAAAAAAAAAAGTATTCCTCAGATGACTCAGATCATCACAAATATGATTATATATATATATATTTATTTTTTTCAAAATTAGAGTCAAGTGGCCAGTGTTGTGGCACAGTAATTTAAGCTGCTGTCCAAAATGCTGGCATCCTATATTGGAGTGCCTGTTAGAATCCTGGCTGCTCTGCTTCTGATCCAGCTCCCTGCTAATGTACCTGGGAAAGCAGTGGAAGACGACCAAAGTACTTGAGCCCCTGCCACCCATGTGGGAGATCCGGGTGGAGTTCCAGGCTCCTAGATTCAGCCTAGATCAGCCTGGCCATTTGGGGAGTGAACCAGCAGATAGAAGATCTATTTCACTCTTTACCTTTGTCTTTCTTTCTCTGACACGCTGCCTTTCAAATAAATAAAATAAATAATTTTTTACAAAAGTAATATCAAGATGAAAGCACAGTATATTTTTGATATATGGGAAGTGAACCAGCATATGGAAGATTCCCTCTCCCTCTCCCTCTCCCTCTCCCTCTCCCTCTCCCTCTCTTCCACTCCACCTTTCAAATAAATAATCTTAAAACACCCATGCACACACACATACAGCTCTAAAATATTGCTGGCTAACTACCTTCCCCAGCATTCCCTGTATTTCTTCCTCCTCTAATAGCAAATGTCCAAAAGTAAAAGTAATTGGGGCTGGCACTGTGGCGCAGTGGGTTGACACCCTGGCCTGAAGTGCCGGCATCCCATATGGGCGCCAGTTCAAAACCCGGCTGCTCCACTTCCAATCCAGCTCTCTGCTATGGCCTAGGAAAGCAGTAGAAAATGGCCCAAATCCTTGGGCCCCTGCACCTGCATGGGAGACCTGGAAGAAGCTCCTGGCTGGCTCCTGGCTTCGGATCGGCGCAGCTCCAGCCATTGCAGCCAACTGGGGAGTGAACCATTGGATGGAAGATCCTCTCTCTCTCTCTCTCTCTCTCTCTCCTCTGCCTCTCCTCTCTCTGTGTAACTCTGACTTTTGAATAAATAAAAAAATCTTAAAAAAAGAAAAGTAATCAGCCATTCCCAGCCATGATCTACAGCCCATGAAGAACATCCATCCTAAAAAATATTCATGAAACCATCAAAAGCTCTTTGTGATCTCCCCTTCCCCTCTCTGTTTTAGAAACTATTAATCCTGACATTCATTTGGCAATTCTACTGAAAACTTTATTACATGAGCCTCTGTTATTATTTAATGCTCATCTTCCCATTCAGCCGTACATAAATTCACAACTGGTCTCCACTAGATGTTGGTCCACTACTATTCCCAAAAAGCAGCAAGCAGTATCTTGATCTACATTTCATTTAGGTCCTAGCACAATCATCTGAGATTCAGAATCATGGATAGGAAAATTTACCTCTGATGATTTAGGGTTCACCACTTAGTCCTCAAGACTTTAGTTTAGTTTAGTTTTGCTCTGAAATTCCACTTAATCCCTGCCAGTAATGCCAAGTCATTCACAACATGTCAACTTGGATCTCTGAGGAGCAGGTGCCAAAAGCAAGACTAGAGATACAAGAGAGTGCTAAGAGGAAATGACTATGAGAATCTTCAGACACCGATGTTAATCTGACACCTGTGAGGAGAGAGAGAAAGGCTGAAAAGGAAGAATCTCAGAGAGAAGGATAGTTCTTAGAAAGGCTCAACTAAGGGGCCAGCTCTGCGATGAGCAGGTAAAGCTGCCACCTATACTGCCAGCATCTCACATGGGCACCCGAGACTCTGAGGCTCCACTTCTGATCCAGCTCCCTGCTAATGCACCTGGGCAAGAAACAGAAAATGGCCCAAGTGCTTGGGTCCCTGCACCCACATGAGAGCCCTGAAAGAAGCTCCTGCTCCTGGCTTCTGAATGGCCCATCTTCAGCTATTGCAGCCAGCTGGGGAGTGAACCAGCAGATGGAAGACCTCTTTCTCTGTTTCTCCCCTGCTCTGCTCCACAATTCTGCCTTCCAAATAAATAAATAAATCTTAAAAAGAAAAGTCTCAGCTGGCCAATGAGGAGTCCCCACGCAGTTTGAGCCCACTCTGGTTTCCCCATCAGGATCAGTGATTGGCTGGGAGCCACCTGGGGGAAGAAAGTATGGCCTCACATTCTTTCAGTGATGGATCCACAGTTGTCAGTTAACTGTTTTGCCCAACACCAGTTCTCTGAAAGGGATATCAGCATGGAGCGCCTCCATCAGCACCATACACAACTTCATGCTGTGGGTTCATGCTTCCAAAGACATGTGCGCAGAAACAAATACCTGCATTTTAACTTTGATTAACAGCTATGATTTGAATGTGTCCTCCAAAAGTCCAAGTGCTGTAAACCTAATCCCCACATTCCTACATGCATGGAACTTGGAGTTAGAGACCCTTGGGAAGCAATTAGGATGAGATGAGATGATGCAGCCCATGGCTCCCCACCACCCAAAGAAACTGTGTTTTTAATGAGTACAAATTCCATAAGTACAACTTTAGGAATATAGTGATTCTTCCCATGATATCAGCTCTCCCACCCCACCCACTCCTCCCTCTCTCATTCCCAGTCCCATTCTCCATTAAGAAGAAGCAAAACAAAGCTGTTCCTCAACAGTAGTTACCACATGTCAGGGAAAATATCATGAAATGGTGTTGTATTTTATCAAAAGCTTTCTCTGCATCTATTGAGATAATCATATGGGTTTTTTTCTGCAGTTTCTTAATGTGATGTATCACATTGGTTGATTTGTGAATGTTGAACCATCCCTGCATACCAGAGATAAAGCCCGCTTGGTCTGGGTGGATGATCTTTCTGATGTGTTGTTAGACCAATTGGCCAGAATTTTGTTGAGGATTTTTGCCTCTATGTCCATCAGGGAAACTTGTCTGTAGTTCTCTTTCTATATTGTATCTTTTTCAGGTTTAGGAATTAAGGTGATGCAGGCTTCATAGAAAGAATTTGGGAGGATTCCTTCCCTTTCAATTGTTTTGAATAGCTGGAGAAGAATTGGAGTTAGTTCTTCTTTAAATGTCTGGTAGAATTCAGCAGTGATGCCATCTGGTCCTGGGCTTTTCTTTGTTGGGAGGGCCTTCATTATTGATTCAATTTCCATCTTGGTTATGGGTCTGTTTAGGTTTTCTTTGTCATCATGGCTCAATTTCAGTAAGTTGTATGTGTCCTGGAATCTATCCATTTTTTCTAGGTTTCCCAGTTTGTTGGCATACAGTTCCTTGTAGTAATTTCTGATGATTCTTTTTATTTCTGTGGTGTCTGTTGTTACATTTCCTTTTTCATCTCTAATTGTGTTGATCTGGGTAATCTCTCTCCTTTACTTGGTTAGTTGGGCCAATGGTGTGTCAATTTTGTTTATTTTTTCAAAAAACCAGTTCTTCATTTTGCTGATCTTTTGTATTTTTTTATTTCAGTTATATTGATTTCTTCTCTAATTTTAATTATTTCTTTTCTCCTACTAGTTTTGGGTTTGGTTTGCTCTTGTTTTTCTAGTTCCTTGAGATGCATTGATAACTCATTTATTTGATGCCTTTCAAATTTCTTGATGTAGGTACCAATTGCTATAAACTTTCCTCTTAACACTGCTTTTGCTATATCCCATAAGTTTTGATATGTTGTATCATCTTTATTTGTTTCCAGAAATTTTTTTTATTTCTCTTTTGATTTCTTCTATGACCGACTGTTCATTCAGGAGCATTTTGTTCAGTCTCCATGTGTTTGCATATGTTCTATAGATTCCTGTGTTGTTGATTTCCAGCTTCAGTCCATTGTGGTTTGAAAAGATGCGTGGTATGATTTTTATTTTTTTTAATTTGCCGAGACTTGTTTTACGGCCTAACATGTGGTCAGTCCTAGAGAAGGTTCCATGCACAGGTGAGAAGAATGTGTATTCTGCAACTGTAGGATGAAAAGTTTTGTAGATATCTGTTAGGTCCATTGGTATAATGTTGATTAAATCTGTTGTTTCCTTGCTGATTTTCTGTCTGGTTGATCTGTCCATTGCTGAAAGTGTGGTATTGAAAAACCACCATTACTATTGTATTGGAGTCTATGTCTCCCTTTAGATCCCTTAACATTTTTTTTAGATAGTCAGGTGCCCTGTAATTAGGTGCATCACATCTTCCTATTGAATTGATCCCTTAATCATTACATAGTTTCCTTCTTTGTCTCTTTTAACAGTTTTTGTGTTAAAGTTTATCTGATATTAGGATGGCTACACCAGCTCTTTTTTGATTTCTGTTAGCATGGAATATCTTTTTCCATCCTTTTCTATTGTTCTGCATGCATCTTTGTTGGTGAGATGTGTTTCTTGTAGGCAGCAAATAGATCGGTTTTGTTTTTTAATCCATTCAGCTGGTATGTTTTTTAACTGGAAAATTAAGGCCATTCACATTCAAGGTGACTATTGATAAGTAACAACTTTGACCTGTCATTTTTCCATAAATATTACCATTTTTTACTTTGGCTTTCCTTTGTACTTTTACTGGGAGATTTCCTTCCTTTACCTTCTTCCACAGTGATGACTATGTTTCTGTGTTTCTGTGTGCAGCACATCCTTAAGCATCTTCTGGAGGTCTGGATGAATGGTGACAAATTCTTTCAGTTTCTGTTTGTCATGGAAGGTCTTTATTTCAC
Source organism: Oryctolagus cuniculus (assembly GCF_964237555.1). NCBI lineage: Eukaryota > Metazoa > Chordata > Mammalia > Lagomorpha > Leporidae > Oryctolagus > Oryctolagus cuniculus. The sequence goes on from NC_091439.1 coordinate 65,325,784, forward strand.
CTTCATTCATTCAAATGAGAGCTTTGCCGGGTATACTACTCTGAGTTGACAGTTTTTTTTTTTTTTTTTCTAAAGACTTAGACTATATCTCACCATTCTCTCCTAGCATGTAGGGTTTCTGATGAGAAGTCTACTGTGAGTCTGATTGGAGATCCTCTGAAAGTAATCTAGCATTTCTCTCATGCACATTTTAGAATCTTTTCTTTATGTTTTACTCTGGAGAGCTTGATTAGAATGTGCTGTTGTGAAGATCTTTTGTGGTCATCTCTATTAGGCATTCTATGTGTTTTCTACACTTGGATGACCCTTTCTTTCTCCAAATTGGGAAAAATTTCTGTTACTATTTCACTAAAAAGGACTTCTAATCCTTTCTCTCTTTTCACACCTTCAGGAACTCTTAGAACCCACATGTTGGGTCGTTTGATAGTATCCTGTAGATTCCTAACAGTGTTGTTTAGTTTTCTAATTTCTTCTTCTTGTGTTTGGTCTGACTGTATAATTTCCTGTGCTTTGTCTTTTAAGTCAGATATTCTTCCTTCTGCTTCACTGATTCTGTTGTTAAGGCTCTCCACTGTATTTTTTATTCTATTGAATTCTGCATTTCCAACATTTCATTTTATGCTTATGATCTCAATTCCATGGGAGAAATGTTCTTTCATGTCATTTACAGATTTCGTTAGTTCATGGATTTGCTTCTGATTACTTCTAAGTAATCCTATAATCAGTTTTTTGAATTCCATTTCTGGCATTTCTTCAATCTCATCATCCTCACAATCTAGTATTGAGGTGTTGTGTTCTTTTGGGGGTGTCACATTGTCTTCCTTCTTCTTGTTTCTTGGATTGGTGCATTTGTTATTCAGCTTTTGGGGGGATATTGTTCATTTCTTCTTTGATTTTTCACTGTGGTGGCTTTTATCTTTGGACTATGATTGGATTAGTGGAGCCTCTGCTTTCAGGGAATGCCTAGAGGTGTGTGGTGGGAGTGGCCAGGATGTTCTGTTCAGTGCTCCAGAGTGAGGGGCATGTCTGAGGTGACACAACAAGGTTTGGCATGTTAAATCTCCTGTTTCCCAGGCATGGAAAGCCAAGGCACTGTGGCAAAAAATAACCTAAATGAAAGATCCCTGTGAGTGAGATCCCAATGGAAAGAATGGGCCATTAAAGAAGGAGGTACCTTTCTATGAAGGGAGGAGAGAACTTCCATTTTGATTATGGCTTTGTCTAAATAAGGTCAGAGTTTGTGAACTCAAGAGGCTTCCATAGCATTGGTAACTCATGACAAGAGCCTTGGGTGATTACTGACATCATAAATAAGAGTGTCAATTGTTAAATCAACAACAGGAGATGTTGTGCACTTACTCCCCATGTAGGATCTCTGTCCTTAATGTGTTGTACTATGTGAATTAATGGTAAAACTAGTATTCAAACAGTATTTTATACGTTGTGTGTCTGTGTGGGTGCAATCTGTTGAAATCTTTACTTATTATATACTAAGTTGATCTTTTTATATAAAGATAGTTAAAAATGAATCTTAATGAAGAATGGGATGGGAGAGGGAGTAGAAGATGGCATGATTTGTGGGTGGGAGGGAGGTTATGGGGGGAAAAAACCACTATAATCCAAAAGTTATACTTTCTTAAATTTATATTTATTAAATAAAAGTTTTCTAAGAAAAAAAATCCTTTTTTTAATCAGAGGAAAGGTTTCTTCTTGTCTGTTGGCTTAGACTCAGCTGAGCTCCTCTCCTCGAAGGAGACCAGTGCCTGGGCTCTAGCCCCTTGAATATTATTCATCCACTCTTCCACAGGACCACACAAAGGATCTGTGCAGCCCTCTGTATATGCTCAGATTCCCCAGCAATGTCTCTCACCAGGTAACCAGGGAGCCCTGATCATGTGGAGCCTTCCGCAGTGGCTACCCAATGTCCCAACTCCACCATGAGTCCTCCCATGCAGCCTCAGTGTTTTCACAGTCCCAGCACACAAGCCTCTCACAGTCATGAGCACCCAACCCCCTATCTATTCTCCCCACAAGACTCAGGAATCTCCACCTGGCTGGTTGCTGAGCTCAGATGCAAGCTGGCACAGCTGCTATCTATGTCCAAAATGGTGCCTCCTCTCTATCAGCTTGTTTACAGGATGCCATTGCAGGATGATCAGGGAGAGAGAAAACATGACCCTTTTTTATTTTTTTCTCCTCTATTTTGGCCTGTACACTATCCCCCATGGGGCTCCGAGCTGGATTCCCTCGAGGCTCTTCCTGCAGCTTTTTAGTCAGTGGCTTGGGTTGCTGCAGTCTGGTTTCACCTTGCTCTCCAACACTGGTATGGAAGCTTTCAGCTGGTGGGGTCCTAAGATGTACAGGTCTTCTCCCTCCACATAGGTCCACTGTGTTCTTCCAATTTACATAGAGTTTCCTCTGCAGTTTTCTTCCTAAATCTTCCCTGAGACTGCACTCTTTCCACTGTTTTTAAACTATCTTCTGCCAATGGCTTTATAAGGAGAAGAAAAGAGACCTAGGCTTGCCTTTTAGCTCTGGCTTGCCATAAAACGCCCTCTGCCTCTCTGTGATGCACCAGATGCCTGCCCTAGGCTCTTGGACCTCCCTGCTTTCAGAACAGTGAGTTAAAAAAGCCCCTATTCTTTATAAATTGTCTGTTCTTAGTTATTTTCTTTCTTCAATAGAAAATACACTAAAACACAAATTATAAAGTAAGCACTGTAAGATATTTCAGAAATCATTGGGCATGTGAGAAATTTGGACAAAAAGAAAATCAGAGGGGCTGGCAATGAGGCATAGTGGGTAAAGCCACTTCCTGTAGTGTGGGCATTGCATATGGGCGCCAGATCGAGTCCTGGCTGCTATACTTGCAATCCAGCTCTCTGCTATGACCTGGGAATGCAGTAGAAGATGGCCCAAGTCCTTGGGTCCTTGCACCTAGTTGGGAGACCTGGAAAAAGCTCATGCCTCCTGGCTTTGGATCACCGAAGCTCCGGCCTTTGCAGCCATCTGGGGAGTAAACCAGTGGATGGCTGACCTTTCTCTCTCTCTCTCTCTCTCTCTCTCTACCTCTGTCTCTCTGTAACTCTACCTTTCAAATAAATAAATAATTTTTTAAAAAAATAAATAAAATTAAAGGGCTTTAATAAGCTCCTAAGAATCAACAGCTTCCAAAGAAGCAAGAAAATGGATTCCCATACATGTATTCCTCCATGGGGTTGGGTGAAACCCTTTTTAAAAATTTTTTAAAAGGTTTTATTTATTTATTTGAGAGGTAGAGTTACAGACAGAGAAAGAGAGGCAGAGAGGGAGAGAGGTCTTCACTACTCTGGTTCACTCCCCAGATGGCCACAACAGCAGGAGTTGAGCCGATCCAAAGCCAGGAGCCAGGAGTTTCTTCCAGATCTCCCATGTGGGTGCAGGGGCCCAAGCACTTGGACCATCCTCTGCTGCTTTCCCAGGCCATAGCAGAGAGCTGGATTGGAAGAGGAGCAGCTGGGACATGAACTGGTGCCCACATAGGATGCTGTCACCTCAGGTGGAGACTGAGCCCACTGTGCCACAGCGCCAACCCTTGGATAAAACTCTTAGCTAAACAAATCTTCTTCATGGAGAATAAAGTTTGGGAGTAGATTATTCAGCTTTTCCCCATACAGACGATACTTACAGAGTAAGTTCCATACCTCTGAGGATATAGAAGGAAAGAAACAACTCCTACTCAATTTCTCTCACTGTATACTCACACACAAACCACTTCTGTCAGATGGGGGGCTCTAGGAGGTGCTGCAGTGGTTCACATTCTACAGGATGACGTCATTCTACAGAATGAGCTACCAGCCTCACTTTGTGGTTTCTGGGCTTTGCCCTTCCTCAACATTAACTGCTTTCTGAGAGACCAAAGGGTCCTAAAGATACTTCCTGTTTCCCTGAACAATTTTCCCTTTTGTGGGTGGCTTTCAGAACAGTGGCTCAGACAGACTAACACCTGAGCTTGGTCCAGCATCAAGACCAAACCCAACGCTCTCTTTCACTTTCATTTTGTGTATTACATACATAAAATGAACAGCCAAGGGGTTGAATAGTTGGCTTTTTCCTGACCGGTTGTATTTCTTTATGCAGCCAGTGAGCCAGTGCCCTGGGAGTTGGTTCTGTCTCTAAGAATGGCAGCACGGCTGCTGCTCCACACCACGGATGGCCATGAGGTCAACCAGGAGTCCGAACGTCCTCATTCCCGCCTTTTTATTCTTTCTCTTCCCAAACCACATTTCCAAAAGCCAGAACCATTCTAACAAAGCCCACTTCACTGACAATTGTCAGGATATAGAAGGAAGAACCACTTCAAATTCAGACTCAATTTCTCCCATTAGATACTCACAGTGCAATCAACACGGAAGACTCTTATGCACCTCAAAAGGTGTGCAAATTTCTTGCCAATAGCAAGCAAGCCAGCAATTCTTCAGTGGGGCCCTCTGATTCATTCCAGTCCTGACCCTAACTTGCTGGACATAGCACCTGATCTCAAGGGTTGAGGGCTCCATCCTGTTAGACCCTCTGAGTGAGGATGCTAACACATCAAGAGGCATACCCCAAAGACTCAGAGTCCAGACCAGCTGATGCAAAAGCAAGAGGATTTATTCAGTGTCTGCGCAGACGGGCCTCCTGAACTCGGGAGTCCAGAGAGTGCCCCCAGCACAAAGCCACACGGTTTATATACCCGCAGCGACCAATCAAAAGCACTATAGTGTCCATGCACACAGCTGTCCAATCCATGAGCTGATCATGTGAAGGGCATGCATCTTCTATCCAATCAGCTATGGGATCACATGGGAGGCATGCACATAGCAGTCCAATCTGTGAGCTGATCATGTGAAAGGCATGCGTCTTCTATCCAATCAACTATGGGATCACATGGGAGGCATGCACCTCGTCGCCATTTTGGTGTTTACTTCTTCAGCAGTTCATTTCCCTGTCAGCGTCATCTTGTTCACCCTGAGGGGGACTACATCTCGCTCCCTTCGTTCCCCTGGAGGGAGAGCGGCGTCCCGTTTCCCACACCGTTATTTGAGTATTAAGAGGCATACAAACTGGGTTAGGTCTTAGCACAGCCAGGCACAAGTGTCGCAGCTAGCTAAGCATAGGGTCCCTTATTTTTATAGCTGCACCTAATTTTAGCTTTGGGGGAAAAAGTTTAGGGCTATAATTTTTAAACTTTAATTTTATTTTGGGCAAAGGTGACTTCTTATTTTTAATAGTGTTAGCTTAAGTCACTCCATCTTGGTTTGATTTTTAAGGTTCTTCAATCCCTAAAGTGCCCCCCACACACACACACACTCATACGCACACACTTTGGATACCAATTGCAAGTTCCCAGGTTGTTGCATCTGGGCTTCTGATTAAACGTTATGAATAAGAGTTCCCACAACCCTCCCTGGGGACAATTACTTTGCTTGAACAGTTCACAGAACTCAGGGAAACACTTAGGTACACCAGTTATGATAAAGGGTATTACAAAGGAAACAGATGGGGTTCTGCTCTGTGGCGCCTGCAGTGCCGGCATCCCACATGGGCGCTGGTTTAAGTCCCAGCTACTCCACTTTCAATCCAGCTCTCTGCTATAGCCTGAGAAAGCAGTAGAAGATGACCTAATTGCTTGGGCCCCTGCACCCGTGTGGAGACCCAGAAGAAGCTCCTGGCTCCTGGCTCTGGATTGGTGCAGCTCCAGCTTCTGTGGCCTTTTGGGGAGTGAACCAGCAGATGGAATTCTCTCTCTCTCTCTCTCTCTCTGCCTCTCCTTCTTTCTGTAACTCTGACTTTCAAATAAATAAATCTTAAAAAAAAAAAAAATGAAGAGATGCACAGGGTGAGGTATGGGGGAAGGTGTCAGAGCTTCCTTGCGCTCCCTGGGAGTACCGGGTTCCAGAAGCCTCCACGTGATCAAATCTCTAAAAGCTCTCCAAACGCTGTTAGGGGCTGGAGGGGTGGGTTATGCAGACTTCACTGCATATGCGTGATTGGTCACCTACCGGGTGGAACAATTCTGATTCTTTGGCATTTCTTCCCTGAGGCCTTGCGGTAGCAGCCTGCAGAGTGACAAGGGCTTATGGGCTCCGGTGTCTCTATGGCATGCCTTGGGGAAGGAGTTTTGAGCCAGGAATTATGGAGCCAAACATACATCTTATAAGATCCTGGTGCCTTAACTCAATTTGGCTGCCTTCAGATCCAACCACAGTGTCGTTGCCATTGAGGTAACTACTCCACAACTCAGGAAAACTCAAACACTCAAATGAGCCTCAAGTAGAAATGAAATTCCCTTGGCACATTTATGTGTATATACACGTGTGTGCGTATTTGTGCCAGAAACGTAAATAGTAAGAATTCTGAGTAGATGCTTGAAGAAAAACGTGTTAGAAATGTGTATTTCATTTACTGTGTTCGGAGTGTCTATTTTCTGATAATATCCCAAGAAGACAATGGGCCAAGCAACCACAGAAGAAAGAAACATCTTCATGTTCTTACAGAGATCTCAGCGATGAAGACAAACTCGGGCAGAACACAGAGCAGCCCCAGCGGCAGCCTCAGAATGGCCGTGGTTACTGAGGCTACGTTGTTTTTTTCACCCACAGGAAGGAACCCGAGTGTAAGCAAACGAGCGAGGTGAGCCTGTGTGCAGCCGTGGGGGGAGGGGTGGAAGCTGCAGCAAATTAGAATGTAGCCCATTTCAGCAGGACTGTGCAATCAGCTCCAGTCCTTTAGTTTTGCCACTTCCCCTATTGTTTAAAGGTAGCAGAGCAACACTGGTTTTTATGGGAACTCCCCTTATGATTACATGTTGGTTCAGAGTAGTGCATAAGATACGCCCGGCCAAACAAACACCGTTACACACCGGTTTATTTCATAGGCCACTAAGTTTCATCCTCTCCCCTACTGTGATGCTTTTCCAAAGATACTTAGGTTGTAATGGCTTGTAAACCTTTAAAGGGAAAAACTCTGCAAGGTTGGATTTTCAGCCCACAGAAGAGGAAGGGTGATATTGCACACTGTGGCTTCTGGCTACCTCCCCACCCCCCGCCCCCGCAAATCTCAACTGTATACTTGTATACATGCTACACAGGTCTAGGACTAACCTTGGTTGGAAAACAGCCCAAATGAACACTTTGATGTTCTAAAGATTCAGATCTATCTCCCCTGATGGCAGCATTTCATCACACATTTAAAAGCCCACAATCACTTGGTAAGTGCTCCAATTTTATTTTAAAAGTAAAACCTGGGCTTAAAGGAGCTCTTCCCCAGTCCATGTGTGAGAATGACAAGTCCCTCTGGTTTGCCCCAGACCTCACATTTGGCAGGTCAGGGACTGTCTGTGCCGTCAGTCACCGCCCATAATTTTAAAAAGACCAGGATGAAGGAAAAAGTAATTATCTGTTCAAGGTCTGATTCTATCGCTTAAATGCTTGAATGGCTCCCCAAAATTCCACTGGGAAACACAGGAGCAGAAGTGCTAGAGCATCTCATCTTTGTGTTGAAAAGTTAAAATAGGGCATCTCATCACCATGGTTACAGCGTTCTGTGGCTAGTCTTGGTCCCTTACTAACCAAAAAGATCAGTTAAGTGATCTACAGGGGATCTAAACGGCAGCTCCACGGACAAGCTGATGGCAGCAGAGGAGCTCACTGGCACCCTGGGGCCTCTCAGAGCTGACGTGTCCTTTCAAATAACAGTCTGCACAGGCAGATGCAGCTCAGATCTGGTTCCCGAGACGCACAATTGTAAAGATCAACGGGAAGATGCAAGTCTTCATTATAAATATGGACAGAAGGGTAATCTGCACTAATAGCCATTAAACATATTTAAGATTAATAGAATGAATTTGAACCCCCAGAGAAGGAAAATGCCTGGTCTTTCTCTCTCTCTCTCTCTCTCTCTCTTTTTTTTTTTTTTTGAAAGACAGAGTTAGACAGTGAGAGAGAGAGGGAGAGAGAGAGAGAAAGGTCTTCCTTTTTCCATTGGTTCACCCCCCGAAATGGCCGCTACAGCCGGCGCGCTGCGCCAATCTGAAGCCAGGAGCCAGGTGCTTCTCCTAGTCTCCCATGGGGTACAGGGCCCAAGCACTTGGGCCATCCTCCACTGCCTTCCCTGGCCACAGCAGAGAGCTGGACTGGAAGAGGAGCAACTGGAACAGAATCCGGCGCCCTGGCCGGGACTAGAACCCGGGGTGCCGGCGCCGCAGGTGGAAGATTAGCCTAGTAAGCTGCGGCGCCGGCCTAGTCTTTCTTAAAAATACAGAAATTTGAAGGAATGTATCTATTCTGTACTAAGTACTTGCCACGTGACACACACTGTGCTAGATGATGCAAAAGGTCAAAGAGGCCATATCCCTACCTTCAAATGAGCTAGTCATAAATTTGCAAAAGGAAAAATTGTTAGCCAATTTATGTAAGTGTTATACATTAATTGTAATGGGAATGCCTCCCCCCACACACACACACCCCAAGGAAAAATTGCTTGGGAAATTCGAGGGAGGCTTCAGAGAGGAAGGCTCCTGGGCCGGTTCTGGATGGAAGAGCAGGCAGAGGGAAGGGCACGAGCAAGGGCGCCACCGTGAAAGGACATCACACCCATGGGCAGCAACAGCAACGTGGCCATGGCAGCTGGAGCTCCTGGGGCCCCTGCTGTGGCGGTAGAAGCTGCATCCAAGAAGCTACTTTAGAGCCAGAGTAGGTGACCCTTTCAAAGGCAAAACCTTAAATGCTGTAGGCAAAAAGGAGTTAGTGGGATTTGAGACAGAAAATGAGATGATCAGATCTGATCCCAAAAGGTCTCCCAAATGACCACACAAAGAACTAGAATAGCTGGAGACCCATATCAGATGCCGAATGAGCATCTGGCTCTCGTGTGCCCACTACATAGTGACAGGGCAAGATGGAAAGAGCTGCCATCTGCTGTTTCACTCCCCAAAATGGCCACAACATCCAGGGAGAGGCCAGGCTGAAGTTGGGAGCCAGGAACTCCATCCAGGTCACCCACGTGGCTGGCAGGAACCCAAACACTTGGGCCACCATCCACTGCCTCCCAGGCACATCAGCAGGAAGCTGGATTGGAAGAGGAATAGCCAAGATTCAAACCAGAACTCTGAAATAGGTTGCAGGCAGCCCACGCAGCAACTTAACCTGCTGCCCCGCAATGCCTATCCTATACTCTTGTTTTTTATTAAAGCTTCTCATAAGAAAAAAAAAGTCTGAAAATACACAAACTTCCTAGTTATCTTGTTATTTCTAGTTATGTTGTGGCTAGAAAAAGTATCTCATGCAATGACTTTGCCAGATCTCCCATGAGCGCATGGGTTTAATCAATCAGCATTTCAGAATTCTGAGACTCAATGATGTTTGTTATTGTCGTTTGACTCTCACACATTTTGCATGGCAGAACCTTAAAAATATGCCCCATCTGTAGCTCAAGGAGGTTGGAGATTATTTTAAAGACTTCCAAAAGAAAAAAAAATCTACAACACTCCTTTGGAAACATGCAATTCTAATATCTATATAATGTATTCTTAGGAGGAGAGTGTAAAAAAAAGAAAAAGAATGCTGCAGAGTAAAAAGAGGGGAAATAATGAAAAATAACAAAAGAGAATCCAAGGAAAGTTTGAAACTGTGTTGTTCAGTGTTCCTTGGGTAACAAAAAATATTTCTTACCTTCTTCCTCTGCCAATACTGGCAGGTCCCAAACTCTACACAATATTTAATCACAGCTACATTCACCATGAGTCATCAATAGACACAATCCCAGCAGCTTCTGCCAGCCAGGAGAGCACAGAGGCAAGTCGAGTCCTCAAGATCTATAGGAAAGGGCTTCATTCATAGCCCTGGAATAATTTCCTGCTGATTCAATCTGGGGGGGGGGGGGGATGCGGTTATTTACATCCCCAGGTAAAATGCTAAACATCCACATTTGTCGACTGCGGTGGCAATAGAACATCCACTTTCCCATTTTGTACAAGAGATGGCATCCCTAGGGAAGGGATGGAATATTCCTAAAGTCACCCAGCTGAGAAATGGCCCAAACAGAATTGGACCCATAACTTCTTGACTGCAAAGTGTGTGCAGTTAATCAAGGAGAGCTAGCAATGGAAAGAGTCATGCCGAGTGCCAGCAGAGTGAGATGGGCAATGAATTCCAGTTTGGGGGAGAAGCAAGTCCCCGTCTAGACTACAAATCAAGGAAATCTTCAAGGGAGAGGGTGACGCTTGATGTGGGCCTTATGTCCTCAACAAATGAAAAAGCTGCAGCTAGGCCATGCCAGGCATGAATCAGCATGTATGAACAAAAAGCATGACTCTCCTAAGTCATGTAAGACGCATAAAGGACTATGCTGGAGACACTGTGGTGAACGAGATGGTAATGGGGAGAAGACAGCATGTCTGTAAAAACTGTTCTCACTGTCCCTACCTTACAGGGGCTGCCAGATTGAGCAATAAGACTGTAGCCAGAGGTTGGCGGAGAAGAGAAAATTTAAAAATTTGTCAATGCCATTTGCAGTATAAGTTATGAAGTAATGCCTTTGTAATTGTGATCGCTAGCTTATTGTGATTCATCGCTCACCATAAGACGATTTTTGATGTAGCATACATGGTAAACAAAAACAGAAGAATTTGAGGAAATTGCAGTGAAGGCACTTAAATATAAAACCTAAGAAAAAGTGGGGTGCAGTCAGCCACAAAATCAAACAGATGCTGGAAAGAGTCCAAAATTTGGCTGTCAATATGTTACTCCCTAAAATATTATGAGTTACAAAAGGATTTAATTAAGATAATAATTACTCATAGTAGAAATAACTACAATAGTAGTTTCAGTTACCATATGAGACTACCATGACTTGATTAATTTGCATGTTATTTTCTCATTGGATGATCATAATAACACTAAGAGGTAGGTCCTATTAGAGTCTGTTGTACAGAGAACAATGTGCTCTCCTGGTACCTAACCAGTAATGTGAACTGGCAGTTTCATATAGGCTACTATGGACTTAAGCTGTATTATTATTAGAATCCGTATAGGAACTGGCAGCTTCCAAATCAGGTGAACGTTCTGCCTGCTTTAAGCCCAGAAACTTAAGCACTAGATTACATCCCAGATACATTTCCCTGTAGCTCTTCCAGAAAATAGACCAAGGGGTGTAGAGCAGTGCATCCCAAACTTCACTACACATACAAGCCACCAGGGGATCTTAAAATGCAGACTCTGGCTCAGTCGTTCTGGGGGCGGATCTGACATTCTGCATTTTGAACAAGCCCCCACGTGATTCCCGAACTCCTGGCCAGACCCACACTGTGATTACTAAACCTGGAGAGAACAACGACCCCTACAGTCTTGAGGAGTTCTGCCTCACAGCATCCTTCAAATGAAACAGACATCAGAAAACCACAATATTTCAGGAAGAACACCTTTTTTTTTTTTTTTTTTTTTTAAAGAAAAGCTATACAAGGAATGAAGCCCAGCAAAGATTTGGCCTAACTAAAGAATTTAAAGTATCTAGAGAAAAACTGGATATTCTAATAATAATACACCTTATGCTCATCCTGGTCTATATTTAATTGCAAAAGAAAATTCTGGCTATTGTCTTCAATTAGAGACAGGTAGTGATGAGGAGACTGCAATGAGACGGGTGGTAACTGCTAATTTTGCACATGGCTCTGATTTGCTAGAGGAAAACTTGAAAGGCCAAGGCAGAGAGAGATTCAGAGAAGCGGGACAGGCCTCCTGTTTTTCTGTCTAGAAAACAGATTCTTTTCTAAAATATCTGCTGCATGGCAACATCTAAGAATAAAACTCCTCTTCTCAATTAACAAAGGATGGGAAGGAACTTCTGAGAGTGCTGCTTCAGAACCCCACAAGCTTTTTTAACAAAGCTGCATTCTGTTCCATCCTATTTTGCTTTTCATTTAGAATCTGTTGCCAAGGAGACATGAATGTCCAAGTACATTCAAGGTAAGTCTTTCTTCTTCCATGTATTTGAAGTGAATCATTTCAAGGCAGCTGCAAATTTTAGGGCTGCATTCATCTGGTAGCTGGGTTTAATTCAAATCCCTGTGTCCTTGATAAGTCAAGCGGACTTCCTTGCCTATAGAGTTCTGATGCTTATACTCTTCTGCTCTGCCGGTTTCATGCTGGGGTGTAAGCCCTTGACCTTATGTGTGGTTTGTCATCACATCATGCACGTTCAGGAATCAATAGGTTCCAAATCTTCTGTGCGGTTACCCTGGAAAGGAATAGGATCAGGAACCCCATTTTCTCCTTTAGGAATGTAAACCTAATACTTGGCTTGCCAAATGGAAGTGATGCATGTGGGAGTGGAATGGGATTTGTTTCAGAATCACATCCTACAAATATTCTGTAATTCAGGTTTGTAGTTTTCACGGTGCTTCAGAACTCACAGCCATAGAGAAGCACACACTGAGGTTCACCTTCCAAGTTCTTCGTGGTCATTGGCAACAGGTATGTGACTAAAATTGAAGCAGAGTAGGGCAGTTATGTAGTCAGAAGTTTATATCATTTCAGGGTTTCCTTGAGGAAAAACAACACAAACTTATGCATCCAACAATGAGTACAAAACTATCAGGGGTAAGAGAAGAAGTCATCGTAAATAAGTTAAAACTAACAAATTCTACAAACAGCCAGACAACTATCATAATTTTATTCATTAACTTTCTTTTTTTCCTATATTTTGGACATCATGCTCTTTGAACATCTTTTTGTATGACAATTGGTTCACAATTATTTTGTTATTTCTACAGAGACAATAGAAAGACTTCAGTCTCTCTTTGAGAAACTTTATCCAGGGTTTATTACAACTTCACAACTTATTACTGGTAACTTCATATAGATGTTAAGGATTATGATCAATAATGGAGAAAGCTTCTACCGGGTTTCTTTAACATGCGAACTGTTAGGGTTAGAAGAATTTTCCACCAGTTGCGTCTAAGGTACACATCAAACCACTTCCTCCTGCACCGCCCACACACTTCTGATTGGACACGCTGTCAACAGCATGGCCACATTTCTGCCCCTACATCTGTACACAGCACAGTGGACAGTCTGCCTGTTTCCAGAAGCCATTGCAACAGCAGTAACTCACCTACGTGTAGAAATGTGAGTCAAATATATTCCATAAGCCTAAACTAAACTCACTCCCAGTTCAACTTTCCCACAACTCAAAGTCCGTAGTTCTCCAATGCCTGTTAAGAGCAGATGTGAAGAGGTCAAAATGAAAAGAGTGAGCCTAGCTAACCGTAGTTTAAAAAACCCTGCTTGTTTACACATGCAAGGGACCTTGCTAGCGAGAGTTAAACTTCATGCAAGTCGAAACTTCATTTGCTTCCCCATAAATCCACCCCTGACTAAAAGTGGCTGTTTTTTCCTTTCTTATACTGGATAACTTCAACATAATCGCCTTTAGTTTGATTATTTAATTTGAAGAAGTATGCCATTTTTTTCTTTTTTTTAGAAATATGAGCTCATTTAATCCTGAACGGTGACATAAAGAGATTCATTCAGGGATATGAAGGCTTTGAAATGTTAAGCCACTTGTTCAAAGTCATGAAGCTGGTACACTTGTTTTCAAAGCTGACACACACACAAGCATGCTCTCTGACATCCTTGAGAATAAAATGAGTTTGGGGCAGGGAAAAAACTAGATGACTTTGTATGCTTTCTTCGGCACAAAAAGAACTTGAGTAGGTACTGGGGACAGGTGTTTGATGCAGCAATGAAGAGGCTGGGTGGGACACCCACATCCCATATCTGAGTGCTTAGCTGAAGTCCCAGCTCTGCTCCCACTATAGCTTCCTGCTGTTACAGAACCAGGGAAGCAGGTGATGGTTCCAGTGATTGGGTCCCAGGCACTTATGTAGGAGACCTGGACTGAGTTCCCAGCTCCTGGGCATTTGGGAAAAGAACCAGTGAATGGAAGTGCCCTCTCTCCCTCTCACCTCTCAAATAAAAAAAAAATAAAATTAAAATACAAGATAAAATAAATCAACTTCTTCACAAACTTTAACAAAATAGAGCTTGACTAGACATCAAAGCTTCTTTGAGAATACAAGATGCTACATTAGTACTTCCTAGTAGTAAGCTTAGCCTTGGGCTCAGAATCTGAAAAGTTAATTCAACTGTTATTTCTGTCATTGAACAAGTGGTGTAAACCATTGCTCAACAGTTTCACTCAATTTTTAGCACGTGTCAAATAACAGTTTCTAATGACATCATACATGTTGGGACTGGTGCTGTGGTGTAGTGGGTAAAGCCACCACCTGCAGTGCTGGTGTCCCATATGGGTGCCGATTCAAATCCTGCCTGCTCCACTTCCAATCCAGCTCTCTGCTATGACCTGGGAAAGCAGCAGAAGATGCCCCCCCCCAAAACAAACAAACAAACAAACAAAAAAACCTTGAGGCCCTGCACCCACGTAGGAGACCAGGAAGAAGCTCCTGGCTCCTGGCTTCAGATAGGTGCAGCTCCAGCCATTGCGGCCAACTGGGGAGTGAACCAGTGGATGAAATACCTCTCTCTCTCTCTCTCTCTCTCTCTCTGCCTCTCCTTCACTCTCTGTGTAACTCTGACTTTCAAATAAATATATAAATCTTTAAAAAAATACATTGTGCCATTTTTGAGTCAAGATTTAGATGGACCTTATTTAATCAAATAAGTGGTCTGATGTGTTATGCTTACTAGGGTCTAATTGTATGGATTGTACCCCCAGAAGATTCTGTGTAGTGAAGCACAGATAGAAGTGTCCTTTTTAAACTCAAAAAACTCCTGGTTATAATTGTCTCTAGTTTTCCTGGCTTGTGTCCAGAACATTGCAGGGTGGCAACATATAATTAAAACTCCAGCTCTGTGCAGATCACTCAAAGTCATCTATTTCCAACTTAGGTTTGCACGTTAGTCTGTCCCAAACTCCTCTGGAGAGTATAGCCAGTAGAACGTTCATCTCCAAGATATCATAGACTGGTTTCTTTCTGGGATCTTAAATGCTGTAGGTGCTGCCCTATGTACCCAACCCCCTTCCCCAAACACTTCAAACGGATGTGTCCCCATCATTACCAGAGAAATGCAAAGTTAAACTATGATAAGACATCACTCTGCTGACTAGAATAGCTTTTATTTAAAGACTGACACAATCAAATTTGGCTAGGACAGAGAGAAACTGGAACTCTCCTAAATTAATAGTAGGAAAGACTATACTCTCAGGGATTGTTTCTGTGGCTTGTTAAATTGATAGTAAGAATGTAAAAAGAAATAACCACATTGGAAAAATATCAGCACTAACTAAAGATAAATATATGTATATCCTGTAATTCAACAATTCTATTCCTAGTTATAGGAGTACTGGCAAAAGAAATAAATGTTTAATAACCATCAAAAGACATGGTAGAGAATGTTCATAAACACATTTTAAAAGATTTATGGGCCGGCGCCGTGGCTCACTAGGCTAATCCTCTGCCTAGCGGCGCCGGCACACCGGGTTCTAGTCCCGGTTGGGGTGCCGGATTCTGTCTCGGTTGCCCCTCTTCCAGGCCAGCTCTCTGCTATGGCCAGGGAGCGCAGTGGAGGATGGCCCAGGTGCTTGGGCCCTGCACCCCATGGGAGACCAGGAAAAGCACCTGGCTCCTGGCTCCTGCCATCGGATCAGCGCGGTGCGCTGGCCGCAGCGCGCTGGCCGCGGCGGCCATTGGAGAGTGAACCAACGGCAAAAGGAAGACCTTTCTCTCTGTCTCTCTCTCTCATTGTCCACTCTGCCTGTCAAAAATAAATAAATAAATAAATAAATTTTAAAAAATTAAAAAAAAGATTTATTTATTTATTTATTTGAAAGTCAGAGTTACACAGAGAAGGAGAGGCAGAGAGATAGATCGTCCATCTGCTGGTTTACTCCCTAGTTGGTTGCAACGGCCGGAGCTGTGCTCATCTGAAGCCAGGATCCAGGAGTTTCTTCTGGGTCTCCCATGTGGGTGCAGGGGCCCAAGGACTTGAGCCATCTTCTACTGCTATCCCAGGCCATAGCAGGGAGCTGGATCAGAAGTGGAGCAGCTGGGACTTGAACTGGTACCCATATGGGATGCAGACACTGCAGGTGGTAGCTTTACCCACTATGCCGCAGCACCAGTCCCCATAGACAAATTTTTTTTCTCAATAGTTGCAAACTGGAAACAACCTAAATGCCCACCATAAGTAGAAAAGATGGATTATGTTATAATCATACAATGTGATACTATACAAATGAACTAATTTCAGTTTCAGGTACAATGAGGATGAGTCTCACAAATACTTAAGGAATCTAGACACAACAAATACATAGTATAGATACAAAATATTTATAATCAAATTTGCAAATAAATCTCACAAAGAATCCAGATACAACAAATACATTGTATAAATATATAATATTTATAATCAAATTTTCAAATAAATGCTATGGTATTCACAAGCAGCAAAACTAATCTATAATGATAGCTGCCAATACAGTAGTTAACTGGGGGGTTTTGACTAGGAATGGGTATTCTACATGAATGCTGTGAATCTACATCTTCATCTGAGTGGTGGTTACATGGATGACATAAATATAAAATTTGTTTAGTTGCAGATTTAAGATGTATGTACCATAAATGTATGACATACTCAATGTCCAGTATTTTCTAGATTGACATCACACACCTATCTTGAAGATAGAAAGGATGAAGACATCAGAACACATAAACACACAGCTTGAGCGCACCTAGAAGAAAGCTGAGTTCCAACCACTGTGCCCTGGAAGGAGGAAGAGAGGAAGAAAATAGAACCTGGGGTATCTCTGAGCCAACTAGACATGTACAAGTTTGCACTCGCTCGCTCTGCTCCAATTTCTCTCTTGTGTCTTACTTTTCCTCTTGAATTTTTACCCTGCTTCAGCAAAACAAATGTTGAATCAGGGATCTGGAAACAAGGAACTCCTGATCCGTCACACATTTCTCATTTTGCACAAGGGGTTCTGCTCTAACTCTGAAGGGCTCTTAGATCTTGTCCTGTTGTACAGCCAAGTATGAAGAAAGTCAAAAGAAGGACCTTTACATGAAAGTCTTCATATAGTCTCATTGTGGTTCGGTTTTTTCAATTTTTTAATGATTTATTATATTACTTCAGCAACAAAAAACCAGAATACATAACAGCACCCTAAAACAACTCAAATCATTGTTAGTTGGAGATGTTTATGGAAGTCACTTGAAGGAATTTTTTCAAATAAAAATTTTTATATCAATTAGGGATTGTTACTATGGTATATATGCACATAGCAAATTTTGTTTGTCACTATAAGTCTTTGAAACATTGCTTTAAATTGAAATACAAGGGTCATCAGCATTGTGGTTCAACAGCCACCGCCTGGAATGCTGGCATCCTATGTAAGCTCCGGGCTGAGTTCTGATTGCTCCATTTCCAATACAGTTCCCTGTTAATGAACCTAAGAACGCAGCAGAAGATGGCCTAAGTGCTTGGGCTACTGCCACCATATGGGAGACCTGGATGGAGTTCCAGCTCCTGGTTTTGGCACGGCCCAACCCTGGCCGTTGCAGGCATTTGGAAGGTGAACAAGTGGATGGAGGATCTCTCTCTCTCTTTCTCTCCCTCTCTCTGTAACTCTGCCTCTCAAACAAACAAATAAATCTTTTTTAAAAATTGAAATATAATAAAGTGGGTATCATTGTAGAGGTAAAAAAAAAGTACACTTTTACATGATTGAAACTATTGTCCTGGTAGTATGTAAATGAATTTATAGGCCAGAATAAATTTACCAGGATTGTATATCAAACTTAGTCCTGTGGGAAAATCTAAGAAATGTTGCCGTGGTTCTAGAGAAGACAAATATACTATTCCCAAAGTCTCAAGTGAAGAATTTGGCCATAGATTTAGGATGTTCTAAATTGAACAGTTCAGAATTCCCTCATAAAGTATGAAAACAGAAAAAACATTATTTGGCCATTTCATCTGCATCCATACAATTGTATAATGTTTGAGTTGGACAAAGAGGAGCAAGTGTAAGGTTCACAGTCAAGTAGAAACTTGATACCCAAGAGGGAAGCAAGTATTTGAAATACAACTTCATCACTGTGTCGAATTCTGGTTTGACACATTTGTCCTCTTCACATCATGTTTCTGAACTTATACACCCAGGAGAGATTTGTGCTACCCTCTAAATGCAATGAATACAGCTAGCCAAATTTAGGGTTAAAAATACCACTTTTGAATAGGAATATGTGGCTAGTGCTCAAAAAAAATATACAGTAACAAAATGTGGCCAGGTTATTGCTTCAGATATTTTTTCATTGTGTGCTGGTCATCAACCCAGTTATCCATTCACTGAATTCAGTTAGGAAAGAGATGTGAATGACAAGATGGGGTCATATCAGTAGACCTGGTTAAACATGAGGACCCTGGGCTCAGCTGACCACAATTTAAAATCTCATTCTACCACTCCATGACCCTGCATATATTACTCAACTTCTCTACACCTCTGTTTCCATGTCTATAAAATAGGAGTAATAATAGCACCCACTTCATAAGACCTCTGTAACTAGTGAATGCTAAAACCCATTGTAGAGGAGCCAGCGCTGTGGCATAACGGGTTAAGCCTCCACCTGCAGTGTCTGCATCCCATATGGGCGCCGGTTTGAGTCCCAGCTACTCCACTCTGGTCCAGCTCTCTGCTATGGCCTGGAAAAGCATTGGAAGATAGCCCAAGTCCTCGGGTCCCTGCCCCAATGTGGGAGACACAGAAGAAGCTCCTGGCTCCTGGCTTTGGGTTAGCACAGCTCCAGCCATTGCAGCCAGCTGGGGAGTGAACCAGCGGATGGAAGAGCTCTCACTCTCTCTCTGCCTCTCTTCTCACCGTGTAATTCTGACTTTCAAATAAATAAATAAATCTTAAAAAAAAAAAAAAAAAAAAAAAAAAACACTGCAGAGCAGTTAGGAAAATACATTACCTGAGGCAGGTGCACAGTAAATGTTAGCTGTTTTATGTTACTCTTTTCTCTTTTGTTGACAATATAGCCTTTTCTACCCCCACTTTTGTAACACAAAATGTGAATACAATGAAATACCATAGAAACCTGATAGAGCAGAAAACTGAGATGTAGAAACACGAAAACAGGTTATTTTAAGCAGAGCACCACATGTCATAGATTAGGCTAATGATGAGTTTAGCTCCCTCAGAGGATCTGTGGGTGCCAACTGACACATCTAAGAAGCCAAAGCTCTGGTGTGACAGGTTTCTTCCTTCTCGTCCTCCCACCACTTTACAGATGCTCGCTGACTTGACTGAAACTTAGCTGAAGTGAGCAGTAATGAAATCCAAGTAAAATACTTCTCTATCCAGAAGAGATGGGACTTAGATCCCAGGACATTCAAGAAACACCTCCTTAAAGGATTCTGAGCAGCACGCTGATGACGCAGCAGCATTAGTGTAGTTATAAAATGGTGCTAAACGCTGCTTCCACTGAACTGCACAAAGCATTGTAAGGCTACTGTGGACAAGTGAGAGGGAAAGAGCTCACGTTCCAGGAAGAGCACTCAGGACACATGTTACAGTCTATTAAAATCCCTTGTTCTTGTAGTTGGCAAGAGCTTATGTTTAGTCCGAATAGCATTCTCCAGAAGTTCCTGGGCTCCCCGGATCCCCTCTCTTACAGTAACATTAAGGAGCATCTCCAGGTCCCTAGGAAAGACAGGGATTTGTTAGTACAAAGATAGAGTAAACCCAAAGCAGCTGCATGTCCAGGTAGATAGCCTGAGGGCCATGTTAGCAGCTATTTAAACTCACGCTAAGGTACTTAGGGAAACACATGCCATTTCTCTGGACTCTCATTATGAGTGTCTTTGTAACAAAACCAGAGCTACACAAAGAAATACTCTAAAAACATCAGAGCCCCCCCAAGATTTTTTTGCCCCATTTAGAGGAAACTTTCTAGCCAAAAATCTTCTGTAATTTCTGAGGCAACCCTGTCTTTCAAGCAAATTCTATCTTTTGGTTCCAGGTGCCAACTGGAGAGGACTTTCACTCAGCCCACCCAGCTGGCAACCATCAGTTGTAAGTAAAACACATTGACCATGGCATGCTGACTTCGCTGCCTTAAAGGGGTCAGTTAAGAATTTCACCACTGATTTACTGCGCACACAGCATCCCTGACTACTATGCCAACCTCCAAGACTCGCCTCTTCCTTCAGCCCCTTAGAAGGTCTTCCTCTTTCTGAACTCCACCTGCTGGGTAGATTAAAGGATGGAGTTGTGGAGGTGGTTGTATACAATTACTTGGTAATGGAATAGATGACTGTTGCATTACTTGAGAAAAAAAAAGCTAAAAGTTCAATGGTTATTCTTGTAACCCTATCAAAACGTCTCCAACTTGAAGTAGGTATGTAAAAATGTCACAGACTGGGGCCAGTACTGTGGTATCATAGGCTGAGCCTCCGCCTGTGCTGGTTCATGTCGCAGCTGCTCCTCTTCCAATCCAACTCTCTGCTTATAGCCTGAGAAAGCAGTAGAAGATGGCCCAAATGCTTGGGCCCCTGCACCTGCTTGGGACACGGGAAGAAGCTCCTGCTTCCTGGCTTTGGATTGGTGCAGCTCTGAGTGTTGCAGCCATGTGGAGAGTCAATCAGCGGATAGAAGACCTTTCTCTCTGTCTCTCCCTCTCTCTGTCACTCTACCTCTCAAATAAATGAATAAAATCATTAAGTTAAAAAAAAGTCACAGACTATGAACTATTAAAAAAAATTAAGAAAAACTTCCCCAGAGAAAGTAGTAGTCTATTTCTCTTGATGACTGTGATTGATCAGAACATGATTAGTGCAATGGACAGAAAGGGAGGAGGTGCCCAGAGAGAGCTAGGTACCTTATACTCTTACCTGTTCTGTCTGTCTAGAAGGAAATGCTCTCTGTCTATAATGATGGTACTCCCCAGGGGCCTAGGAATCCACAGGAGAACGTGAGAGCCACAACACCTCCAGGCCTTCCATCTCATGCTCATGGACTACCTTAAGAATTTAATCAGTGAGATCTATGCACATACATGGATCTTAGATTCCCATGCTCTGTGACTTTTATCATAACTTAGCAGTGTAAGAACATAGAAGAGCCGGCGCCGCGGCTCACTAGGCTAATCCTCCGCCTTGTGGCACCGGCACACCGGGTTCTAGTCCCGGTCGGGGCGCCGGATTCTGTCCCGGTTGCCCCTCTTCCAGGCCAGCTCTCTGCTGTGGCCAGGGAGTGCAGTGGAGATGGCCCAAGTGCTTGGGCCCTGCACCCCATGGGAGACCAGGAGAAGCACCTGGCTCCTGCCATCGGATCAGCGCGGTGCGCCGGCTGCGGCGGCCATTGGAGGGTGAACCAACGGCAAAGGAAGACCTTTTTCTCTGTCTCTCTCTCTCACTGTCCACTCTGCCTGTCAAAAAAAAAAAAAACATAAAGAACATA
The DNA here is from genome assembly GCF_964237555.1 of Oryctolagus cuniculus. Taxonomy (NCBI): domain Eukaryota; kingdom Metazoa; phylum Chordata; class Mammalia; order Lagomorpha; family Leporidae; genus Oryctolagus; species Oryctolagus cuniculus. The sequence goes on from NC_091439.1 coordinate 65,347,282, forward strand.
GAAGGCAAGGGTAGGAAGGGACCTATATTAAAGTTTTTGTCTGTCACTTGAACATCATGTATGGGAGCAGGGTTGGAAAAAGTGGCATCTCCACCAGTAGGGAAGCAACAACAGTCATTACCCTACTTCCCTGGGCACCCCTGCCACGTTTTTCATTGTTCTTACTGGATGGTCCCGCTGCGAGGCTCGGCTGAAAAAGAAAGGAGAAGTGAAAGAGACTGGGAGGAAACGCAAGCAATAAAAACAATAGGGAACAACCCTGTGAAAAAGCCTTTCCTTAGTAAAACCAAGGCCAGCATCAATAAAAATAGGTAACCAGTAGTGAAAACCATCATTTTTGTCTTACAACAGAGCTACACAAATGTTAATCAGCTTCCTCTCTTAAAAATCATTCTCTTACTTCAAACAAGTACAATCTATTTTTTCAGAAAAAAGAAAAAGCTCACCATTTATTTATTCCCAACTCATTCATCTGCTTTTCCAGATATTAGTACAATTATACTCTTCTCCAAAATATACAGGAAATCAAACTACGGGAAAGGACAATCAATGGCTACCAGGAATGTAGTCATATTGTAACCTCATCCTTATGCATTGTGTCTGACTGTTGAACTTTAAATGTATTATCCCAGTACTTTCCAACAGAACCTGCACCAAAGATAGAAGTGATCTACATCTGTGCTGCCCAGGACGGAAGACTGCTTCAGTCAGTATGGTTAGAGCCACAAATACTGCACTTCCAGTAAGTGCCCACCTGGTGATGCCAATGCTGCTGGTGTGTGACCTACGTTTCCGGTGGCAAACGGTTCGGTCAAGGCCAGTGAATCACCATCACACTTTGCCACTTTCTGATGCTCAAAGACGCTGTGTTTCTGTTGCCAGGTGAACTTGATCAGAATAGCCACTTCAAACCATGTTGGAATATGTTCCTGAAATAGCTTCCTCTATTAGTTCGCATCTACTTCGTTAACTACTGTAGACATCTAGAGAAAGGGTTTGATATGGCAGCATATTATAGTAACCAGGGTATATTTTGCTGCTTGGTTGAGCCAATCTGGAATTGGATATAAGTATTTTGCAAAAGCTCCTGAGGGATTCTAACTTGAAGTCCAATTTGTGAATTTCAAATTAATGGATCTCTTATATGCAAGAGCTCAAAACTTTAATAAACACGGTCATGCTAACACAGGGTTCTGCTGATAAAACAACTGATGCTGTGAGTCTTGATTCTACAATGGTGCATAATCTTCAATTTCATTTTAGTTTTTTTTTTAAAAATGCATATTTATTTATATGAAAGGTAGAGTGAGAGAGAGGGACAGACAGAGATCTTCCATCCATGGGTTCACTCCTCAAATGCCTGTAACTTCCAGGACTGAGCCAGGCCAAAGTCAGGAGCCAACAACTCTACCCAGGTCTCCCACATGGGTGGCAGTGCCATCATCTGCTGTCTTCCCAGGTGCAATAGCAAGGAGCTGGATTGGAAACAAAGCAGCTAGAACTGGAACCGGCACTCTGATTTGGGTCGCAGGCAGACACAAGGACAGGCTTAACCTGCTGCTCCAAAACCCCCATTTCTCAGACCGACTCTTTTAAACCTTATCTAATTGTTACTTACATTGCGTAGGATGGTAGGATGTTTTGTTTCTTTTTTGCAAAGATTTATTTATTTTCTTGAAATCCAGAGTTACAGAGAGAGACAGAGACAGAGGCAAAGGTCTTCAATCCTCTTAGTTAATTCCCCAAATGGCTGCAATGGCCAGAGCTAAGCTCATCTGAAGCCAGGAGCCAGGAGCTTCTTCTGGGTCTTCCACATAAATGCAAGGCCCCAAGCACTTGAGCCATCCTCCACTGCTTTCCCAGGCACATTAGCAGGAAGCTGGATCAGAGTGGAGCAGCAGGGACTCGACCTGGCACCCATATGGGATGTCGGCATTGCAGGCGGCAGCTTTACCCACCACACCACAACTCTAGCCCTTCCATGAGCTGTTTTAAATTGCAGCTCCTGCCACCTCCACTCATGCTCTCACTCTACCACTGAGTGGAAAAAGTAGAGAGGTACCAGGACTTTCATATTAAAGCCTAAACAGTTTAGACCCTACATGGTTATAGTTCAGCAATTCTTAACCGGGTCATTCTGGAGTTTTGTCACTTGGCTGAGGTTGTCTTTCTTACCGAAACCACTGCATTGCCCTCTCTTCACCCTTCACCACACTGGCTCCTAGGTAAAGCCAAAAGATGTCACAGAAAAAAGAAAAAGGAAATGGGACTCAGTTAATTAGTTAATGCTAAAACCCACAAACTTAGAAACATAGAACTTAGAAACACAGAAACTTGGAAACACAGAACTCCAGCCTCCACCCCCTTCCCACTTCCTTCTCCCGAATACAACAGCACCAGAGGAGCAAAGTTACCTCTCAGGTATCTCTGAGCAGCAATATGCTGGACCCTGGGGTACCCAAGATGTGCATAAAGATGTACCACTTGGGAATGGAAGCTCTGGGAATATAGCCAGAGGTAGAGGAGAGAGACCATGGCTCCCGTGATGGCCAGGAGCTGCAACAACCACAACAACAAAAAGAAAAACCAGCATAAACAACATCAAAAAAAAAAAAGAGGTGCGATGGGAAAGGGAGAGACAGGAGGAAAAGCCTGGACGTCCACGTCAGCTAGGGTTCAGTTCTGAGAAGAACGAGAGTATTCTTTTTTTTTTTTTTTTTTTTTTTTTTTTTGACAGGCAGAGTGGACAGTGAGAGAGAGAGAGACAGAGAGAAAGGTCTTCCTTTTGCCGTTGGTTCACCCTCCAATGGCCGCCGCGGCCAGTGCGCTGCGGCCGGCGCACCGCGCTGATCCAATGGCAGGAGTCAGGTGCTTCTCCTGGTCTCCCATGGGGTGCAGGGCCCAAGCACTTGGGCCATCCTCCACTGCACTCCCGGGCCACAGCAGAGAGCTGGCCTGGAAGAGGGGCAACCGGGACAGAATCCGGCGCCCCGACCGGGACTAGAACCCGGTGTGCCGGCGCCGCTAGGCAGAGGATTAGCCTAGTGAGCCGCGGCAACAGCTACCAGCGTATTCTACAAGAAAAGCAGTCCAGGACGAGGTCCTCGTGACTCGGAGATGAAGCGTGACCTTTGTAAGCTTCTGCTGGGGCAGTATTTAGGGTCACTGATCTTCTATATTTAGTCAGTCTCCTATGTACTTTTCCTGGATGATACTCTTGGCTGGATTGGACAATTCAGTAGGCTGGGGACTGACCAGCAGGATCTCTGTAGTCTATAAAAGGGGAAAAAATAGAGGCAAAAACAAGGCAAGAGGAAGAGAAACAGAGATTTTCTATGTTTGCTATTTGGGCAGACACGTGGTAGGGCCTGAGCTAGGGGGCAGAGGGCGATTCCTTCTCTGCTCTGTCATGGTCAGCTAGAGAAATGAGAGCCCTTCAGACTGCGCTGTCAGCTTTCTTCCTGAGGAGGTCCAGGGAAAGCAGCGGGCCTGCAGAAGTTGGGAACTCACTGCGCCACACAGCCTAAACTGAGAGCGGGGGGCTGCTTCCTTAAGAACAGTGCGTTAGCGGGTGCTCCAGCATCATGCTTTTCTGGCAGTTTGAACTTGCCACCCGGTTCTCTGCAGTGCCAGCATCTCTCATCAGAAGCATGGACTTCAATGGATCAAAGCCCCAAACTGGCTACAACAACCAAATCGGCACGATCCTTGCTGTTTCTGGCTGCAGGGCAAACACCTTCTGAGATGGTCATTCACACAGGTACCAGCGATTGACAGGAAAATTAATCCTGTTGTGCAGCCTTTAAATGCAGCCAGACCACAAACTGCTCCTCCACTATCCCGGGATTACCTCAGACTTCTAAGAAGCATCGGGTAGCCTGAAAAAGATACAGTGGGGTTGAGCACCTCCACGCTGAGTTGTGCATTTACTTCTAGAAAAAGGTAAGAATACTGTGTCTACCCAAAAAAACAGCTCTCCAGGGCTAGCAAGAAGGGGACAGAGCAGAGAAGGAATTGACTCCAAGACCAAGAACTGAATTTGAAAATGGGTGGTTATTGATCACTACATACACATCGGTCTTTGTGTAGATGGTGAACAATGTTCTTTGCATATTGTTGGATTTGGGGATTTTGTTTTAGTATGTTTGGGGGGAGGTGTTTTAATTGTTTTTCTCTCTTAGTATTCAAAATCTGTTGACCTGCTTCATGAATAGACAGATTATAGTCCTTTACAGTATTTCCACATGTTAGTTTCACGGCAAGAAGATGTCTCTTATTTTGTTAAGATTTATTTCATTTATTTGAAAGGCAGAGTGATAGAAAGGGAAAGCCAGAGAGAGAGAAAGAGAGAGAGAGAGAGAGATCTTCCATCTGCTGGTTCACTCCCCAAATGGCCCCAATGGCCAAGTCGCAGCCAGACCAACAGCGGGAGCCAGAAACTCCATCTGGTTCTCCCACATGGGTGGCAGGGGTCCAAGTCCTTAGGCCTGCATGTCCTGCTTTCCCAGGTGCATTGGCCAGGAGCTGATTCAAAATCAGAGCAGCTGGGACTGGAACCAGTGCTCAAATGGGATGCCAGTGTTGCAGGTGACTTAATCTTCTGTGCCCCTACGATGTCTGTTTTTAGGACTCTTCAAATGCTTCTTAAAATCAAGTCATTTATGCAGTGTTTATGTTGAATATGCGCAACACTTTTCTAATCACAGCAGACCAAACAGTAAGCAAAATAAGCAAACACCTTGCCCTGTTATACTTTATATTGTAATGGGGATGGAGAAATGAAACAGACCATAAGTAAAATGATGAATTGGAAAGTACTAATTTCCATAAAGAAGCAAAAAGAATGACAGGATACTAGGGAATAGATCTTTTTCTCCCTCTCTCCCTCCCACCCTCCCTCTTTCCCATGCTCCTCTCTCTCTCTCCCTCCCTCCCTCCCTCCCTCTCTCTCTCTCTCTCTCACACACACACACACACACACACACACACACACATCCCTCATTCTGGGGAAGCCCAAGTGACCGTGTTGTCACTCAGGCCCTGACACAGCTACTGCCCCAGTGAGAAACTGATTGGAGGCTCCCGAGAGACCCAGGCCTAATCCCTGACCCCCAGAAACGAAAATTATAACCACGTGTGATTTTAAGCAAGTAGATTGCGATGCTTCATTTCACAGGAAATGATAATGAATAAGGGCCTGTTGGCTATTTAAAGCCCTTTGGTGTCCACCCAAAATGAAATGCAAAGCCACTAAAGGGTTTTAAGAAGAGAAGTGATGAGGCTGGCACTGTGGTGTTGAAGGCAGAGCCGTAATGCAGTGCCAGCATCCCATATGGGTACCAGTTCAAGTCCCGGCTGCTCCACTTCTGATCCAGCTCTCTGCTATGGCCTGGGATGGCAGTAGAAGATGGCCCAAGTCCTTGGGCCCCTGCACCCACGTGGGAGACCTGGAAGAAGCTCCTGACTCCTGGCTACAAATCGGCGCAGCTCCAGCCCTTGTGGCCATCTTGGGAGTGAACCAGAGGATGGAAGATCTCTCTCTCTCTCTCTCCCTCTCTCTGTAACTCTTTCAAATAAATAAACAAATCTTAGAGAGAGAGGGAGAGAGAGAGAAGGAAGGAAGGAAGGAAGGAAGGAAGGAAGGAAGGAAGGAAGAGAAAGAGAGAGAGAGAGAGAGAGAGAAAGAAAGAAAGAAAGAAAGAAAGAAAGAAAGAAAGAAAGAAAGAAAGAAAGAAAAAGAAAGAAAGAAAGAAAGAAAGAAAGAAAGAAAGAAAGAAAGAAAGAAAGAAAGAAAGAAAGAAAGAAAGAAAGAAAGAAAGAAAGAAAGAAAGAAAGAAAGAAAGAAAGAAAGAAAGAAAGAAGTGATCGGATCTGGCAGGCTTTAGTAGAATTATTCTGGTCTCTGTGAGAATGAGGTGGTGAGGGGAGTGACAGAAGCTGGGCCAACTGTGAGGAGCTGTTGCCAAAGTGCAAGCAATAATGCAAAGATGATGACAACTTGATCCTTGATGGGAAAAGAGCGAATAATGAAAATAGTCAGGCTCTATCAAAACAACGATACTAGATCTACAGGGACTTGCTGTTTGAATGTGGGGTATGAAAGAGGAGAGTGTAAACCTTTACTTTCTTCATTTTCTGTTTCTTTCAAAATTCTATTTCAACTCGTACTAACACCCAGCTTAGCATTTCTCTGTCTTGTCTTCCCAACATCGTGAGACACGTGATTGCTATAATCCACCAGCGACCTGTCTACCTCTTCTCTATTAATATTTAGATCACAGCTATGCTTTTCATTAGTCCATTCATGGATTTTCACATAATGACTGCTTCTGCTTATATATGCCAAGGTAGGTGGATTTATGGATATAATGCCAGTTTTACTGAAATTAAAATTATCTTCATAAAAGACCCAGTCCAAAAACAACGCCTGTAAAGAAACAGCAGACTGAAGTTAACATTAGCAGTGCAGGGCTTGGTGAGCCAGAAGTTTCTCTGGTTTCTGATTTGGATGGCTCCAGTCACTGGATCAGAGGAGCAGGTTTGGGTGTGCTATGTGGGCGTTCTTGACTTTGCTTAGGACCACACTGGCTCAAAGCAGAGCTGTAAGCAGGATGTTCGATGAGGTCTCTGGGATTTGCCGATGTCTACAGTAATCATTTGGGTTGTCTGAGTAATGGTGGTAACTGAGGTCATAATGACTTTAATGAAATCTTGAGTTTAAATATCAACATTTCAGTTTTTGATAGCCTCACATCTCTCTTGATCTGTCTTTCCCCGATGTCTACCAGTAGAATTCTGTATTTACTCTGATGTTTTGAAAGCTATCCTTTCGAAAGGTAAGGTCAAATGCTTCCGATCTGAAATCTCAGCAGAGTAACTCATAACATCTTTTTAATAAGAAAGTTAATTAATGACTTGTCTAGACCCCTGTGGAACAAGTATCTTTTATTTGTAGAGCTTATTGTTTGGATTCGCATTGAGCCTGTGTTTATACAGTAAACTGAAAGTGTGTTATCTCAAAAATGTAAGAGGAATAAAAGGAAGTAAAGGAAGTATTGTTGTATTATTGGAATTGTATCTATGAAATTCACAAAATCTGCTCTCTAAATATTAATAAATAAAAAATTTAACAAAAGGAAAAGAAATGATTGAGTGCAGGAGGTCTTTAGATCCATGACTAGAAATTCTACTGTTGTGAATTCACAATGAAGCAGAATAGCTGCAGATAAATTCAATGTAAATTCTAGGGAAAATAATAAAAATAAAATTAATTAAGGAGACATTTGAAATCAGCCTTTTTTAACTTGCCTAAAACATGAAATTTTCAAGTACTCTGAAAATAAATTAGATGCCTTAAGTGCCCACCAACACTTAGTTTAGATAAGGAAAAGTTTATTTATCATTTATTATTGAAAAGTTTATATGAGGATACTTCAAAAAGCTGATGGAGAATGTGTATTAGAAAAAACTGCATAGAGCTCCAAAGAATTTTGCTCCAAAATAAAACCATGTTTTCATTCTATTTTTCCACGATCTTTTTTGAAGTCCACTTTTATTTTGCCATAGTTGCCCTTTATTTTTTTTTAAGAAGTAAAGCACTGAAGAAATAAAAACACATCTATCCACTCATTTCCCAGTGGTAACCACTAACCCTATATCAGAGGTCTAGCATTTTAGCATATGTTTTTATTAAAAATGGACTCAAGTTAGCAATATCAACAAGGATAAATCTTTTTTTTTAAACTTTTATTTAATGCATATAAATTTCCAAAGTACGACTTATGGATTACAATGGCTTCCCCCCCATACCATCCCTCCCACCCACAACCCTCCCCTTTCCCACTCCCTTTCCCCTTCCATTCACATCAAGATTCATTTTTGATTATCTTAATATACAGAAGATCAGCTTAGTATACATTAAGTATGGATTTCAACAGTTTGCTCCCACACAGAAACATAAAGTGAAAAATAATAGATGATTTTTTTTAAATGATGATGAAATCAGAGCAGACCTATTGTCATGTTTAATCCCAGTGAGAGTCAAGTTGGGAATTGATAATTTCTTTTTTTTTTTTTTTTTTTTTTTACAGAGGATCAGTTTAGTATGCATTAAGTAAGGATTTCAACAGTTTGCACCCCCATAGAAACACAAAGTGAAATATATTGTTTGAGTACTCGTTATAGCATTAAATCTCAATGTACAGCACATTAAGGATAGAGATCCTACATGAGGAGTAAGTGCACAGTGACTCCTGTTGTTGACTTTACCAATTGACACTCCTGTCTATGGCATCAGTAATCTCCCTATGCTCCAGTCATGAGTTTCCAAGGCTATGGAAGCCCTCTGAGTTCTCCGACTCTTATCTTGTTTAGACAAGGTCATAGTCAAAAGGATAAATCTTTAAAATAAATGTTAAGGGGTCAGTGCTGTGGTGCAGTGGGTTAACGCCCTGGCCTGAAGTGCCGGCATCCTATGTAGGCACTGGTTCAATACCTGGCTGCTCCACTTCTGATCCAGCTCTCTGCTATGGCTTGAGAGAGCAGTAGAAGATGGCCCAAGTTCTTGGGCCTCTGCACCTGCATGGGAAGTCCTGGCTTCGGTTAGGTGAAGCTCTGGCCGTTTTGGCCAAATGGGAAATGAACCACTGATGGAAGACCCCTCTCTCTCTCTCTCTTCCTCTCTCTCTCTCTCTCTCTCTTTCTGCCTCTCCTCTCTATATATAACTCTGACTTTCAAATAAATATTCTTTAAAATAAAATAAAAATAAATGTTAAAATGTAACCACAACAGCTTTGCTAAAGCTTACCAAAGCATCAACAACTTTCTTTAGCCCTGGCTGGAATTTTTGCAGCTGGTATGGTATACGTTTATATCAACAATTATTGGAAGTCAGATATTACTTTTTAAAATTTCAGTTTGGTAGAAATCTATTAAAACATGAAATTCATTAAAACAAAATTAGTCCACAAGGCCCATGATGGTAGAAAGACTGGAATACTTCCCTGGCTAAGGACAGATGCCTGAATACTCCATTTCCGTCCTGACTATGGTTAATCCCATACATGCGAAGGCGTAATTAGTGAGAAACAGTGTAGTTTCAGAAATAAAGGTAGGATATGGATCTTGTTCTTAAGCTTTTCAATGTTGTGCAGCAGAGATGGAAGTCAACTAAGGAATGTCTTAAGTGCCTTAGCAAAGCCTCAGGATGTACAAGTTCCAAAGAAGAGAGGATGGTATCTAATTCCACCTGAGAACTTCTTCCAAAGACTCCAGCATTGATTCAACCATTTTTTTTTTCCTAGAGAGCTGTTAACATCAAATAGTCAATACCTGTTTTCAATTAATTTTTGATGCACAGAATAGAGTCCTGGATTGAACACGGAACACTTGTTCTTCAAAGTAGAGCTTAGACATAGTAAGGTCAGCTTCATATTGCTAGTAAACAAGTAGTAAGCTCTCAAGTTTTAAGTAAAAGAACCAAGTGATTCTCATATAAATATGAATCAAATTAAGTCGTCCACTGAGGTTTATTACTGCATTATACTGAAATAAAATTTTTATTGCTTAATTATACATCAGTTTCATTCTCAGTCATTAGCTATGAAGTAAACTGCAAACTTCGATGTACACAGTGGCATATATTTTAAAGTAAGTATCTAAAAACCTTTGCCCTGTCAAGCCACTATTTGGGTATATTACAGCACCAGAGTTTCTGGTGAATATCTTAAGCACTTGATTCTGAAGATGATTAATTAGCAAGTGCTTTCCTCCCCTGTCTCTTCTTTTAATCCTAATTCCTTTCTTGTCCCACTCCTTGAATTAACCCATATTATCACCTCGAAGGCAGGAAGTCAAATGACAGAGAGGAAGAATGGAGGAGAGAAAAAGAAGGGAGAGAGAGAGAAAATCAAAAAAGGGGGTGGGCCATGGTAAAGGAGGAAAGGCAGGAAGAAAAGAAGACGAGGAAAAAGGTTTGCAGCCAAACACATTGGAGCTAGGAGACCAACCCCACCATTTTTTAATTTGGATGAGTTATTTAACTCAGAAGGTCAGTTGTCTCACTGGAAATGGAGATAAAACACTCTTCCAACCAAGCTATTGTATAGAGAGAAGGAACAGTATACATACAAATTACATAGTTTTGGGTCTCCCACAAACAGCCTCTTTCAAAGAGCTATGAGTTATTATGATCTTTGTCTTGAGACAGTCCAGGAATATCAGCAGGCAACACCGGGTCAAGAAAGCTTTCCAGATGAAAGCAATTCATTCATAATGATGATATTGTCACCACGTGTGACATAGAGCAGACAGCTGGCTGCTCCTCCGGCTTCTGCCGCTGACTGGCTTCATGACTTTGGGTAAGCTACTTAACCTCTGAGCTCCACCCACATTATTTATTAAGTGGACATGACACTGGCCGCAGGTTTATCCTGTCAATTTGATAGAACAGTGTCTGACATGTAGGGAGTACTTCTCCGTAATTAGCTGCAAACACCTCTCTTTGCATGCTGGGCGCTCTGCTCTTCAAAATAGAATCCTCAAAAGTCTGTTTAATACGACGGGTTTCCTTTTAACAAATTTAGTCATCTTGAACAAATTGCTATATTCATGGGCATCCATCCTCTTGCCTAAAACCGTTTACAACAAATGGAAAAGGCGAGTCAATCCTAGGCAGGCCTGGGGCAGGCCAAACCTGATGCTGTCTGTGCACGCATAGCCTTGCTACCCTATCGTGTCCTCGGCAATAGTAAATGGCAGCATATAGGTAAATCAGGATGCTCAAAAAAAAGTTACTTCGGGATTAAATGAGAAAAAATATGCACAATCACATATCTCATAAAGCTTTGTAGATATGCAAGATGACATTTGGTGCATATGGTGAAGCTAACTATCATTTCTGGAAACCTCTTTTCTTTTGATATATATATATTTATATAAATGGGTGTGTGTGTGTGTATATATATATATATATACACAAATAAATGAAATAGTCTTCTCTTCTACCCCTAAAGTCTCCATGTCCCTTTGAATCCATCACTAACTCTCCTCCGATCTTGTTGAGTTACATACTTTCTTCCTGTGATCTCAATTCACATGGCCTCAGATACCACCTAGAAACAAATGACACCCAAATATCTATCTGAAGAGCTGATATCACTCCTGATTCAAATCCCCACTTTCACATCCCACATAAAATTAAACTTGTCCACAACTAAATTCACAGCTCACCACCTCTTAGCTTCTCCTAACATCCAATCAGGATTCCAACTTCTGTCTAATCAGATTAAACCAATTAAAAGCAATTTAACCAATTCAAAGCAAACACTGAGAATAACCAGAGAGGACACTGGTGTCTACTGGCCTGAGCCAATAATCAGATTCACTAGAAGAAACAAAAGGGATTTCATCCTATACTACATTTGCTTAGCTTTACAGGGAGAAACAGGACAGAAGATTCAGTAAGTTCAGCTCCCACGTCCTATCATGCAGCCAGCTGGGAGCCACCCCTGCCCACAGCTTGTCAGCAGCCACAGAGGAGCAGGGGGCGGCTCGAAGTCACAGTGAGGCCGCAGCCACACTTTCCACCGAACTCATAAACTGTTCTATTCATGTCAGCCGGAGGTCTGCCTGCCAACTCAGATTTCCCAGCCCAGGTGCAGACCTGGGTAAATAAAGCCAAGTAGACAAAACAGTCCACAACTTGTCTTAACTCTGCAGCAGCTGAGGAAATGCTCCTGTGAGAAGACAGAAAAGAAAACTGTCTCTCAGCAGACCTGCCTGGGTCAGCCCACGCCTGGTGATCTCCTTCGCGGCCCTGCCATCCTGTCCTATACTCAGCACTAGCACGTGGCTGATCAGCAGGTGGAAGAATCAGGAGGTGAAAGATCATCTTGAATAAACTACAAGACAAAGGAAATCTATGAGTTCTTTAATTGAATTTGTGCCTTAATCTCTCTCTGTTACTGTGCCCCCTACGTTATCCAATGTATTTATTCTTCCTGCAAGTGTTCAGCCTAATAGCTAACAATCAGAGACAATTCTGCAAATATTTCTTCAATGAAAGACTTGGTCTTCATGTTGGAAGACAATGCCATTAGCAGTGCCTATGTAATCCATGTGTGTGCCTGGGAAGACCAAAAGATTGGTCCTGGTTAACCCTGGTGGAGTGACAATTTGGGGAAAACATCCTAGGAATGTTGGGAAAAGGAAAAACAGTTAGTTGAAAAAGAACTACAATAGTAAGTTACAGAAATATTGATTCCTGAATGTCCTGTGTTATGATCTGAGTAGCATTTGGCTCCCCGAATTGATGCTGTCATTTAAACTTCAAAGTCTCATGTTAATGTTTAATGGATTAATGTTAGTGGATTAAGGGTGAAGACTTGACCAAATGAAGGCATCTGGGAGGTTAGCCTAGTGGGAAGCCAGAAGTTAGTTCTAAAGAGCAGGTTAAGTTGTAAAAGCAGAGTACTTCCCACATCTGTATGCTTCCCAGCGCACCAAGTGACTGTGCGGTGGTTTCACCCAAGGAATTCGTTTGCTTTTCCTCCCTTGGGAATTAAAATATTTCCCCATCTGAAACTCCGGATGCATCTCTAGTCTATTTAGTAAGTGTTTACTCAGGCAGCCTGACAGAATTCCATGTGTGATGATTTTGTATGTGAATAATAAGATAACCTGTATCAGATTCCTATTTACCAGCTGGCCTTTTATGACCTGATGATATCCCCTAGCTCTTAGGAGAAGTTAGTTCTCAGCAAAACATCAGCTCCTCCTCATTGGTAAGACTTGTAGTTAAATATGGTATAATAAACATATATTTATGTACACTCTCTTCCAAAACTCCACCAAATTGGCTGGAAAATGATGATAAAATGAGGAGAACAAAAAGATTTAATAAGAGTATAAGACTATCTTTCCAGGGGCTGGTGTAGTGGTGTAACAGGTTAAGCCTCTGCCTGTAATGCAGGCATCCCACATAGTTGATGGTTCAAGCCCTGCTGCTCCACTTCCACTTCTAATCTGCTGGGAAAGCAGTAGAAGATGATCCAAGTCCTTGCACCCAAGTGGCAGACCCGGATGAAGCTCCTGGATCCTGGCTTTGGCCTGGCCCATCCCTGGCTGTTGTAGCTATTTAGGGAGTGAACCAACATTTGGAAGGTCTCTCTCTCTCTCTCTCTCCCCCTCCCTCCCCCGCCCCATCTCCCCACCCCAATACCTCTGCCTTTCAAATAAATCTTTTTTTTTAAAGTATCTTTCTAGGAAATCTGCTATTCAAATAATAGAAGTTCTATTAAGAAATCAGAGAAAATGAAACAGAGGAAACTATTGAACAAATGATTCAAGAAAATTTCCTAAAAATAAAAGACATGCAATTCCAGACTGAAAGTCATGCCATGATACTAGATGGTATAGCACAATGAAGAAAAAAGTCATACCAATGCATATTTCTGAGAACTTTCAACATTAGATATAGAAAGGAAGCTTCTAAAACCTTCCAGAGTGGGATATTTAAAAACAGAAGATCACATACCAAAAGAATCAGAAGGCACCTGAAGTCTTAGCACCAAAACTGGCACCTGGAACAGAGTAGATCAATCGTTTCAAATGTTAAGAATAAAGTAGGAGCCAGCGCCGCGGCTCACTAGGCTAATCCTCCACCTTGCCGCGCCAGCACACTGGGTTCTAGTCCCAGTCAGGGCGCCAGATTCTGTCCCGGTTGCCCCTCTTCCAGGCCAGCTCTCTGCTGTGGCCAGGGAGTGCAGTGGAGGATGGCCCAAGTGCTTGGGCCCTGCACCCCATGGGAGACTAGGATAAGCACCTGGCTCCTGGCTTCGGAATAGCGCGGTGCACCGGCCACAGCACACCGGCCGCAGCAGCCATTGGGGGGTGAACCATCGGCAAAGGAAGACCTTTCTCTCTCTGTCTCTCTCTCTCACTGTCCATGCTGCCTGTCAAAAAAAAAAAAAAAAAAAAAAAAAAAAAAAAAGAATAAAGTATTTGGGGGCCAGCGCTATGTCATAGTGGGTAAAGCCAGTGCATCCCATATGGGTGCCAGTTCAAGTCCCAGCTGTTCCACTTCCAGTCCACCCCCCTGCTGACACGCCTGGGAGGATGGCAGAGGATGGCCCAAGGGCTTGGGCCCCTGCATCTACATGGGAGAAGGAAGCTCCTGGCTCCTGACTTTAGATCCGCCCACCTCCAGCCGTTGGAACAAGACAGTAAACTTAGAAGGAGGAATTCTCGGGATGTGGGAACGAGGGGCTTATAACAGGAGGGTGTGGAGAATTACAGGATGATTTGATGGGAAAGTGCAAGCAAGCAGCAGGGGAACAGGTGGAAAGGACAAATTGTCCAGATTGGAGCCACAGGATGCAAGATGTAACTTCAGGCAATGGGAACACAGGGCTGGCATTTCGCAAACTCTGCTATAAATGCCAAAACAAAGCAGCACTTTGCACTCTGAGAGTCATGGATGTTTTGATGAGGACTTTCTACTGTACCATAAGGGTTAGACCTTAAGTGTTTGTGGATTATACATGTTGTGAAGACGTCATCAATTTTGAAGCTCTTAGAACTCAAATGCTCTATTGCTGAATTATTAATAATAATAAACGATATAGCCATTTTAAAACGATCAGAACACTGCCTAGAAGGGAGATGTCTAGCTTCTCCTTTTTTTTTTATCAGTGTATTTTCCTATGGCTGATGATAATTCAGCCAAAGCAGATAGAACCATGACTATCATGACAACAACAACAAAAAAACAAAAAGCAATCTGTTTCCTTTCACAATCCTGAGCCACCTATATCATTCAAACTATAAAAGGAATCACAGCCGTTTTATATTCCTATCTGCACTCAGCTGTAATCACCAAGCAACGAATGAATGAAATAAGGCCCATTAAGAAAGGACAGCTTTCTAGATGTCAGCTGTTTATCTTGCTGCTAAAGAAATCTTTTCTAAAGAAGGATACTGGACCATTCCTGGTATATTCAACAAATTCTCCATTGTCTGGACTGATAAACGCAAGTCATTTCCCCATCTGAATTAAAGACCAAAGTTCCATTTTGTTGTTTTAAGTCAACAGAAAACCGAGCCTCTTAAGTTCCAATTAAGGGACAGAGTTTAAAGCTTCCATGTAACATGTCTGAAAGAATAGACACGATACTGACATACTGATGATGGCTCCTAAGGCACATTGGGTAGGTGAAGATTAGGAGAGATAGAGAGCTTCCTTATTACCACATCACTCTTGAATTTTGTACCATATGCATACATTAGCATTTGTAAATTTTTAAAAATCCATATGTGATGATATATCTATAGCCTTATAATCTTCACATAATTCTTTCCTCTTAGACATCAGTGTTTCCTGTTAGCGCAGCAATTATAATAGTTTCTGTTTAAGAATATGCTGTAGAAACTAAAGTTCTTCATTAATACTTTCTATGGCTTTTTTTTCCCTATGAGCTGGTCACAGCTTCTCCCTAACTTCTTTTCATTTCAGGTAGGGGTGTGTGTGTGTGTGTGTGTGTGTGTGTGTGTGTGTGTATAATTAGGAGCTGAATAGTTTTACTCCCTAGAAATTGCTCCATTTCTTTGGAGGATATTAGGTGTACAGTGTCAGGTAGTCACTAAGGAAGAAAGAAAATGCAGTGAGTCCTATATTTAAATGAAATTGTGCGAAGTAATAGAAATTGAAATTGGTATCCTTAAAGAGCTTGAAGTTATATTTCTAGCTGCCACAGATGTCTAAAACAAGAATTTCCATTTTTCACCTATTGATACACTGTCTTTAGTTTGCCATTACAAAATTGCTGGCGGTGAGGTTGGTGTTGCTGTGAAATGGGCTAAGCCGCTGCCTGTTATGCTGGCATCCCATATGGATGCCAGTTTGAATCCCGGCAGCCCCACTTCTGATCCAACTCCCGGCTAATATGCGTAGGAAAGCAGCAGAAGAAGGCCCAGGTGCTTAGACCCCTGTAACCACATGGAAGACCTTGATGGGGTTCCAGGCTCCTGGCTTCAGCCTGGCCCAGCCCCAGCTGTTGCAACCATTTGGGGGAGTGAACCAGCAGATAGAAGAATTTCTCTCTTTCTCTCTCTCCTTCCCTCTTTCTCTTTCTATCATTCTGCCTTTCAAATAAATACAAATAGATAAATAAACTTCTGTTTCTAAATATATTAACTTGTTACTTCAGGAAGTCCAAATGTATGTGTACATAAAAGATTTTTTAAGTTTTCTATGTGTTGTAAACAGAAATAAACAGATTCAGGGACCGGCGCTGTGGCGCAGTGGATTAACACCCTGGCCTGAAGCTCAGGCATCCTATGTGGGTGCCTGCTCTAGTCCCAGCTGCTCCTCTTCCAATCCAACCCTCTGCTGTGGCCTGGGAAAGCAGTAGAAGATGGCCCAAGTCCTTGGGCCCCAATGTGGGATACCCAGAAGAAGCTGCTGGCTCCTGGCTTTGGATTGGCGCAGCTCTGGCCGTTGTGGCCATCTGGGGAGTGAACCAGTGGATGGAAGACCTCTCTCTCTCTCTCTTTCTCTCTCTGCCTCTCCTCTCTGTGTAACTCTTTCAAATAAATAAATAAATCTTTAAAAAATAAAAATAAAAAAGAAACATCTTCACTGTATTTTCCAGGACAGCAGAAATATTTCGTCCACAAACTCTTACATCTGGAGCATTTCAGAAAAACGCAGTGTGGGTCCTATTTTATGTAACTATGATTTACAAGCAGTAGCATTTCTCCCTCTTGCCAGTACAGTCCTTTGTCCTGGAAGTGGACACTTACCTCCCATTTATTCCAGGAATCCGGAGGGTGAGCCTTATACTTCCGGCACAGATGTGCTCTGGGGACACACATGTCATTCGCCTGGCTTCTTCCTTTTCTCTCTGGAAGCCTCGAGAGCCTCATCTTTTTCTTGCCTAGTTGGCTTCTCTGTTCCGTCTGTGCACACCCAGAAAGAAGGACTTTTGTTTGTTGATTCTGGCCCAGCGCGGTCTCTCCAGGAGTCCTTTATTCTTCTCTTCTGTTCCCCTCAGTTCCTATTCCCTTTCATCTTCCCACCAGGCCCAGGCTACACTTGGTAGCTGGTTTTCCTCTTTTGATTTCTGCCTGAGGCAAAGCAGCTGTCTTTTAAAGATAAGCACTAGAGAATAGAGATATCAGACAGACATAAAGAAAAACACAGAAAGACAAAAGACCCTTCCCCCTAAAAACACCTTTGTCATTAGCTCTTTGACTGCTGAACACTCAGATTTATTTCTCATTGTTGCTGTTTCAAGGAACCTAGTCAGTCAAACCACCCTCAGCTCAAGAGAAATAAAGCAGTGAGAAGGAAATCCAAGACGCCGGGTTCTTTTAATCAAAGTAATAGGTTGCTAACTTGAATCTTCTTTTTTACTAAGTATTCAAGCTCTAATATAGTAAAAAGGAGGTATTTGGGGACAAAACCAAAGCATAGGATAAAAATATGCATCAGAGGAAAAGGAACTGTGAACACCAAAAAAAAAGAGAAAAAAAATTAAGCAAATATATTTAATAATTTATACCTAAATAAACATATAAGAAAGCATAATTGCTTTACATATTCATAAATGAATAATATGCAAATACTATATATTTATAATTAAATATATATGTTGAACACACACCCATGTATGCTTGGGCAGGGGGAAATAAGAGTTGTTGAATGACTTCATTCACTGCACTGGAAAATCCCGTGATTCCAAACGATGAGTGAAATGGCAGCTGCCACGGCCACCTATATCTTTTCCCTTCTGACCATTGCTCCCCGAAGCAGCAGATGTAGAAGACAGCCTCTGGGGCAAGAATGATGTTCCCAGTAGTGCTTTGTTTCTCTGGTATTCATCAAAGGTAAAGTTGTATCACAAATACACATGCAGCGAGAACTGACTTCATTCTTCCACCTGAAGGGTGTGAAATCACAATGTAGTGAAGAAAAAAATCAATGCATACCCTGCATATGAGTTAAATGCACGGCTATCACACAGGCAGGCTTAAGATACCAGGACAGGTGATCTAGAACCTTGCTACTGGAGAGCTTGTTAGAAATGCAGAGTAGCAGGACCCTCCCCCAACCTGCCCGAATCAGAGAAGCAGATGTTGCATATTAACATGTTCTGCAGGTGATTCTTTTGCACATGAAAGTCTGAGAAACAATGGTCTAGTGAAAGTTACAGAATCCATTCAAGTCCTAGCTTCCTCACTTACAAAATGGTCATACAGGTGTCTACTTCCAAGAGTTGTAGGGATCAAATGAGGACTACACATAGAGAAATAGCAAATGCCCAATAACTATTAATGAAGGCAAGCCATAAAATGTGGTTCAGGATTCTGAAATTGAATTCTATGCTCCGGTGCACATACAATTAAATGTAACGAAAGCTGTTTTAATTATAAATGCCAACTGGCTTTTATGACCATTGCCCCCAATGAAATAGTTATTTAAAAATGAATAGTTTCAGAAGGGCTGTCAATATTAATTGCCTAGCTATGACAGTCACTCTACTTTTAGGAAAATTGATTTAGAGTGTCCAATAAGGTCTTTTTCATCCTAAGTTTTAAGTTATTTGTTATGAAACTAACACTCTTATTCATTGATGAATTTGGAATATCATAAATTAGATGTAGTAGTAGTTTGCAGAATTCTGCACCTTTCTAATATGAGGGTTTTAATGTAGAGGTGGGAGAAAAGAAGAAAAACGGAAAGGTGACTAGAGTAGGACAAAACCTGCAGGGAGGACTTGAGGTGGATCTGGTGTTTCTGCTTCACTTTTCTTACAAAGTCCCTAAGACTGCATGCAGTTAAACATGTTAGATTAGGCATCCTTAAATATAACCTGAGCCTTTTGTAAAAAGAAAAACCAAAAACCGAATTCCTAGACCCCCATGTCTTGGGATTCTGATCCAGGAGTTGTAATAAATGAAACCCTGAAATTACTATTTACAGCAAACACCCCAGACAAGAATCACCTGGGCAAACTACAAGTTGAGAACCCTGCACTAGTGACTTATCCCAAGTCAAACACAGCTTGATTCTTGAGTATTAGATAACACAACATAAACACATTTACTACTTAGCCAGTAATACTCCTAAACTCCCCACACATACATAAATAGAACTGTCATTTGAGAGGCACAAATGCAAGTTTGTTAAAAGAAAACTGAGACCAGTTAAACTTAAGAAAGTTTACTTGAGAAAGAAAAGGTTCTAGAACGGAGCAGCACTCCAGCCAGAGGATGGTTCCGAGTGCCCCCATCACCACACGCTACACGGATAGCCAGAAAAAAGGAGGTGACGTACATGAACAAGCTGATTCTCCACAGTCTACATTTGCGTTATCTGATCATGTTTTGATAGCTTTCAGCCTCTGATTGGCTGGAGGTTCAACTGCTCTGATTGGCTGGGATTTGGTTGCTTAGCTACAAGGCTATCCTCTTAGGCTAGGTTACAATGTGTTTACACATCAAACAGTACAGTCCACTAGTACAGAGGCTGTTTTGAGCCAACTTTTATCACCCAAGTAGAAACAGATTTAGACAAAACTCACTTTGGTTTAACAAGCTTCAACTTTGATGTAAATTCTATGTTGGGCATGATAAGCAGCAGTTAAGCAAATAATCTCATGTGTATGTTCCTTCGTCTTTAACTACCAACTCAGACCTAAAAATGTTCTTAGGAAGATGACATAAAATAAGGATTTCAAAAACTCTACCCCACCTTAGACATAATGTTGGTGGTGATATTTCTCTGCTGATGACTCCATTTAAGTTTATAAACTTTTTTTTTTTTTTTGACAGGCATTTAGACAGTGAGAGAGAGAGACAGAGAGAAAGGTCTTCCTTCCATTGGTTCACCCCCCAAAATGGCCGCCATGGCCGGCGCGCTGCGCAGATCCGAAGCCAGGAGCCAGGTGCTTCCTCCTGGTCTCCCATGCGGGTGCAGGACCCAAGCACTTGGGCCATCCTCCACTGCCTTCCCGGGCCACAGCAGAGAGCTGGACTGGAAGAGGAGCAACCAGGACAGAAACCAGCACCCCAACTGGAACTAGAACCCAGGGTACCGGGGCCGCAGGCGGAGGATTAGCCAAGTGAGCTGCGGCACCAGCCTACATTTATAAACGTTTTGAAGCTGAAGTATGCATGTTTTACATTTCTTTTAGTGGACGCTATTGTTTCTGCCTACCAGCACCCCCGTCCTCCTTGTTTTGGTAACAACATCCTGCTTTTCCCTAGGGAAACCTCTCCCATTCCTAGTCCATATTCTTCAGGGAGAGGAAAGTGGCTCAAGTTAAGGTCCCCAGCGATCCTGCTCATGGCCTAGCAAATCAGACCACTCCATTCCTCCTGGCCTCTGAAGGTGCAGGAATTTGTAACACAAGCCTGGCCAAGGGAAGCCTGCGCCAGAACTTCAGTTGAAAGTTTTGGGAAAGAAAACTTTT
Organism: Oryctolagus cuniculus; assembly: GCF_964237555.1. Lineage (NCBI taxonomy): Eukaryota > Metazoa > Chordata > Mammalia > Lagomorpha > Leporidae > Oryctolagus > Oryctolagus cuniculus. The sequence goes on from NC_091439.1 coordinate 65,367,757, forward strand.
AAAAAAGTAGCTAAACCAATAGCCTAGAGTCACGTTTGCCATTACAAAAGACTGCCTGACTTAGAGTAAAGCTAGTGTCAAAGAAAATGGAGCTGAGAACCTGCAAATGGAAGATACGTCCAATGACATTGTTTGAGGTCCTGGATTCATCACACCTAAACTTTTCCAGGACAGCAGCCCTCTTTCTCTTTCCTACCAAGGCAATTATCCTATGGTTGAGATTTTTCAACAAATGTTAACTAACCAGTCTGGTCATGAAAAAAATCCTTAATGACAGATGACTAGGCAAAAGATTCAAAGTAATTGATGCAATGTTTTAGTCATTCACTCAAAAGTACAAAACACATAAAAGTGTGTAACTGAGAGAGCGTTGTTTTTTTTTTTTTTTTTAATGTGTAACTAATAGAACAACCAAAAGCATCTTGTATAACCACCGGATGTTACTATTAGACACCATCCATAAATTATCACTCTGCTTTGTACCATTTACCATAGAGTTTCTATACTTGTAACAAAACCATTCAGGCTGAAGGGTGAGCCAGTCTGTTGGGGCCTAGCTTTAAATTCAAGAACCCACAGCTCTCTATTCTCTTGCTCCTTCTGTTTTTGAGATATGCACACCAGTCACTTCACTTTATTGCCTGCATCTATAAGAGTTGACTAGAGTAAGGGATTCATAAAATGGATAGGTAAGAGATTTTCTTGGCCGCCGCCGCGGCTCAGTAGGCTAATCCTCCGCCTTGCAGTGCCAGCACACCCGGTTCTAGTCCCGGTCGGGGCACCGGATTCTGTCCCAGTTGCCCCTCTTCCAGGCCAGCTCTCTGCTGTGGCCCAGGAGTGCAGTGGAGGATGGTGCAAGTGCTTGGGCCCTGCACCCCATGGGAGACCAGGATAAGTACCTGGCTCCTGCCTTCGGATAGGCGCGGTGCGCCAGCTGCAGCGTGCAGGCCGCGATGGCCATTGGAGGGTGAACCAACGGCAAAGGAAGACCTTTCTCTCTCTCTCTCTCTCTCTCTCACTGTCCACTCTGCCTGTCAAAAAAAAAAAAAAAAAAAAGAGAGAGAGAGAGAGAGAGATTTTCTTCTTTGTATAGATTTTTAAAAATTGAAAGGATGGCTTCAAGTGAATCATTTTTATTCTTTTAACATGCTGCCATCATGTGGTTGCTTTGCTCATTCACATTCAAATGTCTCAGAATTTTGCAATGTTTATAGTGACCATTACTCGGCAAGGTGGTGAGGAGGAAGCGCCCAAAGCAAACGAAGGCGAGTGAATACTTTCTTCCCAAATCCTAGTGCAGAGTATGGGAAAAACATATGTATGATTTAGGAAATTTGTGAAGTATATGTATAACTTACTAAAATGCAAGAGGGCACAAGACTCAGAATGGACAATCAATTGTCTAAGAGTTCATTCTATTTCAAAAATCTCAAGGCTGTAATTTTAATAAATCCATTTTGTAAAATTTGCTAGTATTTGATTATACTAGTAATTCCTTGCAACCTCTTAGTAATCATTTCCATTTTAATTGAGGTGCTTCAGACCAACAGAGAGTTTGCCTCTGTCTCAATGAATTAAATGCATAAACAAAGAGATGCCTGAATTGATAGGTAAACACTTACGTATGTACAATATGATAAACAGGACACTTTGGTTAAGAACTTAATTTCTGTTGAGTTATGCCACATGTGATAATAAAATCTTAAACATTAAAAAAAAATAGGCAAGGCTCTTTGACTTTAGTTTGGTATAATAAGAACACCTTGGACTTCTAGAGCTTTATATAGTTGACATTATTGTTTTTGAGTCCTGTGAGGGGGATAAGTTGAATGGATTGTAGAAGACTCCATCAAAATTTTCTGACTCCAGTACATTCTTTCTTCCATATTGCTTTATAATAGGTGTTCAGAAAATGTGGTTCAATTTGATTGGATGAATTCAGGTGAAAATACTTATGACATTTTTGTATGTAATTTCCTGTATTCAAGGAAAAATCAGAGGCTGATGTTATAACACAGCAGGTTAAGCTGCTTGCAACACCAGCATCCCATGTCAGAGTGCCAGTTGGAGTCCTGGCTCCTTCACTTCTAATCTACCTTCCTGTTAATATACCTGAGAAATCAACAGAGGATGGCCCAAGTGCTTAGGTTCCTGTAACCCATGTGAGAGGCCAGGACAGAGTTCCTGGCTCCTGGATTTGACTTGGCCCAGCCAGGGCTGTTGTAGCCATTTGGAGAGTGAATCAGTAAGTGGAAGATCTCTCTCTCTCTCTCTCTCTCCCTCCCACCCTCCCCCTTTCTCTCTCTTTCAATGAAATAAATAAATCATTTTTAAAAAAATTGTAAAATACTGAAGTCCTATTTTATTTTTAATTTTCAAATTGTTTCCATAAAAAATTTAGTACCCAGAAAGAGAAAGTTAGAGTTGTTTTTCTATAAATTAAAGATTGTTTTATGTGCCACATTTAGGACACACACTTACCAAATTCTGCTTATACTTAACTCTAGCTCACATCTGCAAGTTGTTCCTTAAACATATTGTATACTATTAAACAAAAATTAGAAGCCATTGTTTTAGACTAAGTTCCTGCTCTGGGCCCCTCCAAACTAGACTAAAAGTCAAAATGGAGTCACTTGCGCTTGAATTCCAAGTCACCAACTGAAACTGAACTGTTTATCTGACCTTCAGAGAATCAGGATTAGAGAGATAACAGCCAAGCCGACCAGTTTCAGGCAGCATGATAATCAAGTTCCCTCTGCTTTAATTCTTACAAAAAAAAAAAAAAGGAACCTGAGGTAACCTGATGTTAACCAGTTATTTTCCTATGGGTCTGTCTCCCCAGCTGCACCTTAAAAGGAAAGTAACTTTGAAATGACCAGTGCGCTTATGTTCTTTTGTTTCTGTTTTCTTTAAGCCTTTCTCTGTCTATAAAATCAACCTCCGCTGCTCAGTCCATTGGAACACTTACTCTATTTGACAGAGAGCTCTGTTGACTGATTTTAGAATCTAAAATAAAGCCAATTAAAAGAGTTAAATTGTTGCAACTTTGTCGTTTAACAGCTCTAAGAGGTCAGCTCAGGCCTGCATTTGGGAAGGCTGTCATCTTACACTCCCGAACTGCCGCACCATTTTCTTCCCAAATGAGGCTCCAATGCAGTCAACAGGGTCTCCCGAGTCTAATATCTCCTCTGCTAGACGCAGATTTTATTTGGGTCACCAACAAGACTGGCCCTACGGGTTGACTCTGTCACCCTCCCCCAAGATTCAGATGTTGAACTCCTAATCCCCAGAACCTCAGAATGTGACCCTATTTGGAAATAGGCTCTTTGCAGAGGTAATAAAGTTAAAAATGAGGTCATTAGGATGGGCCCTAATCCAATGCAACTGATGTCTTTACAAAAAGGATAAATTTGGACACAGAGGCATTTCCAGAGGGCAGACGGTGAGTAGACACGGGGAGCAGACAGCCATCTCCAGGTAGGGTGGGGAGGCCTGGGACAGCCCCTTCCCTGACAGCCCTCGGACCCAACGAGTCCTGCTGGCACCTTCACCAGAGCTGCCCAGTGCCAATCTGTAAGACCAGACATTTCTGTTGTTCAAGTCAGCTAGTCTGTGGCTCTTTGTCACAGCCATTCCACCTAACTCACAGCAAGACTGCGGGAAATAGGTTGTATTCTCTTCCTTGTTGGCCATGTGTGTCCTTGTAGCTAGCCCTAACTTAACCGTTCTAATTCTAGAAAGTGTAAAAACAACAAATCAGTTTCATCCAGAAACTATTAGAGTGGCAAGCCATTTTTGAGAAAAACATAATCAGCTGAAGAGACACCTTCTAGTTTAATAATCAGAGTAAAAGGTTAAAAATTGGCATTTCCAGGCATAATTTTTGACATCGGCAGTTATTTTCAACTGCATCCTTCAATTCCCTTATCCCAGACAAACTCCTTTCAGGCCAAGTGGATAGGAGACCAATTACTTTCCTCCTTAGCCCTCCATAATTCAGGCCAAGAGAAGAAACAAAATATCAGTTATGTGATCCTCAAGTAGCAGTCTTTTTATTAAAGACTACTGCCTAGGGAAGAAGAAAATGATTTGAGAATGACTGGTAGTGATTGCTAACCTTTTCACCATCCAGAATGGAAACATCTTGCTAATCATGGGGTCTCCACATCTTAGAAGACAGAGCCTTCCTCTATCTACAGAGGCTGAAAACACCTGATGTTGGCACTCAGAGCTTCCCTTAAAGGTACACCATAGACATCTTGCTAAGGCCGCAGACCACCCATGGCTGAGACTGATCAAATCAAATCTGCTTTGTGACTGCAAAGCAGCAGAGACGGCTTCAAACCCCAAATTACTTTGTTGGAAATTGGATTCATGCAGAAGATATTCATAAGCTTTTTTCTTTTTTTAATATTTATTTTATTTATTTTAAAGGCACAGTCACAGAGGGGAGGGGGATCTTCCACCCACTGGTTCACTTCCCAGGTGGTTGTAATGGCCAGGCTAGGCTAGACCAAAGTCAGGAGCTAGGAGCTTCCTCTGGGTTTCCCACGTGGATGCTGGTGCCCAAGCACTTGGGCCATCCTCTGCTGCTTTCTCAGGCGCATTAGCCGGAAGCTGGATCAGAAGTGGAACATCTGGAACTTGAACTAATGTCTATATTGGATGCTGGGGTCACAGGCAGCAGCTTTACCTGCTACACCACAATGCCGGCCCCTCATAAGCGTTTTTCTAGTTAATTGGTCCAAGTCTGTTGTTCTCACTGATACCATGAAGTAGATTAAACTTCACCCCTATGCCTTTCTCTCTTACACTGGATTTCTGCTTAGGCTGGGACAATGTGATAAAGCAAGAATGGAATTGTCCAAGTCATAAGGCAAGAAAGAAGATGTTTATGTATTTCCAGAAGAAAAAGAGAGGTGTGTAGGTTAGAGAAGGAGTGATCTTAAATCCATGTAGCATTGTTACATAGCCGTGCCAGTCCCGGCTGTCTCCAGGACTTTGGAAGAAATGTCTTCCAACAGAGAGTGAAGCAAGGCTACAGCAGTCTGTCATGGCAGATGGCAAGGTGGAGTCTTGTGTGCACCACTAGTGGTGAGCTTGAGGCTGACATTTAAGCTGAAAGGGACACTAGACCGTATACACAATCCTCCTAACTCTTATTTTTTACATCTGAAGAAACTGAAAACCAGGGAGATTGTGACTCCCCCAAAGTCTCACAACCTGTATGCAAGGAGAATCTTGATCTTCCATCCCCAACTGCAAACCAGTGCTTTGTTCCAGTACAGGCATTCATTGCCTTCCTCCCTGGAGATGATAATTTCACACGTGATGAAATTGCTTCTTCCATATTCAGTGCAAGAGAGGTGAATACAGTGAAGGGGAAGCATTCCCTACCCCTGCTCTGGCCACCATGCAGTCAAGGTTGCTGAGTGCCTTCATCTCTCTACCTAACACAACTCCCAGCTGGCTTCTAGTCCTATAGACCAAGGATGTGCAGAGCAAGGCCGTTGGGGTAATGCTGTGATCTAACAAGGCAGTCTTGACCACAAAGCTCATCAGCCAACTCAAGTTAGTTCAAGTAAAAGCAGTGCAAATACAGCAGATTCAGGAGCACTGTTCTTGGATTTTACATAATCCAAGGAGAGGAAAAAGGTAAGAATAGGTTTCATAAAACAGAAAGCTGGAAATCAAAATTGTTTTCCAGGAGCCGGCATTGTAGCTTAGAAGGTAAAGGCACCTCCTGCGATGCCTGCATCCCATAAAGGCACCAGTTCACATCCCAGCTGCTCCACTTCCAATGTAACTCCCTGCAAAAGCCTGAGAGAGCAGCGGAGGATGGCCCACCCAAGTGCTTGGGCCCCTGCCACACACATGGGAGACCTGGAGGAAGCTCCTGGTCCCTGGCTTAGGCTTGGCCCACAGCTGACTATTGCAGCCATCTAGGGAGTGAACCAATGGATTGAAGATCTTTTTCTCTCCCTTTCTCTCTGTAACTCTGACTTTCAAATAAATAAATAAATATTTTTAAAGAATGTTTTCTATACTTTTCCACTTCTGTATCTGGCAGGATAAAATCTACAAAGAATAGATTCTTGCAGTTGAATCTTAAAAGGCCATTATAGGAAAACGAAATGGGTAAAACATGGCAGAACCACCAGTTCTTATAAGGAAGAGTCAAAATTTCAACTAAAATTTTTAATGTGAACTCAAGTCATATTAATAGAAGTATAGGGCCCAGAGTAAGGAAAATGGTTTCCTTCTTATATTATTCCTCCCATGCCTGGAATGTTGTGGTCCCTTTTAGCAGCCATGACAGAAGTAGAGAAACTAAAAAGTGTTGAACGGACAGCTGTCTAAATGATAATAATTTTGAAAATCTAGTTAGCCCACAGGAAAGACAATAGCAGGACTTGGGTCCTCTCTTCAAATATTGGAGACCATTTCATTGGGGATATTAGGTGTAGCTATGGGGGCAGAACTGCAATGGATTAGTGAAAGTTGTGGAAAAGGAATAATACGTTGTGGGTACCATTTTATGTCATGGTTCAACTCAGGTAAAAAAATTTTTTGGACACTGCTATGGTTTGGATGTGGAATGCCCCCAAGGGCTTGTGCGTTGAAGGCTTTGCCCCCAGAGTGGTGGATAGGAAGGTTGTGGAATCTTTAGGAGACACAACCTTGTGGGAGGTCCTTATGCCATTAGGACTATGCCCTCAGAAGGCAGTTCTCATGTGAACTCTTGAGTTCTCATGATGGGTTTGTTACAAAACCCTGTGTTTGAGCCCTGTCTCCCTCTCCCTCTCTCTCTCTCTCTATCTGCTTCCTGGCTTGCTGTGTGTCCCTTCATCCTCCTGTGCTCTCTCTTCCACCATGGAGCCTTTGCTAAAGCCAGCATCTTGCTGTTTGAATTTTCTGTCTTCCGAACGTCCAGCCAAATCAGCCTTCATCTACTTTGTAAGTAGCTTATTGCAGGTATTCCACTGTAATAACAAAGAACTCGCTAATAGAGACATCTATTTTTAACTCAAAATAGCTTTCTTGAATTCCATTGGGGAAAATTTTTTGCAACTTAAATTATATTATTTAGCAAACAGCAGGCTGTTGACATATTCTGGCACTTCTCTGGAGTTATTAGAATTTAATATCTGAACATGTTTGTAGAATAGCAGCTTTTTAACTCCTTACCTTCTACAGCACTTGAGGTCACAACATGCCATTATGAGAGTTATCTCATTTCATTCCAGTAACACCACTGCCAAGTAGATATTATGATCCCAGGAAACAGGTTTAGGGAGGTCGAGTGACTTGCCAGGGAGCCTAGCAAACGAGAATAGTGTTCAAGAGAGATTTAGTTCTTTGTTTTCTACACAAAGTTGAATAACTAAGGCAGTTGTTCTGGAGAGTTTTTTGTTTTTCATCACCCTGCTTAGTAAGAAGCTGAGAGTGGCCGGCGCTGAGGCTCACTAGGCTAATCCTCTGCCTAGCGGCGCCGGCACACCAGGTTCTAGTCCTGGTCGGGGCACCGGATTCTGTCCCGGTTGCCCCTCTTCCAGGCCAGCTCTCTGCTGTGGCCAGGGAGTGCAGTGCAGGATGGCCCAGGTGCTTGGGCCCTGCACCCCATGGGAGACCAGGAAAAGCACCTGGCTCCTGGCTCCTGCCATCGGATCAGCGCGGTGCGCTGGCCGCAGCGCGCCGGCCGCGGTGGCCATTGGAGGGTGAACCAACGGCAAGGGAAGACCTTTCTCTCTGTCTCTCTCTCTCACTGTCCACTCTGCCTGTCAAAAAAAAAAAAAAAAAAAAAAAAAAAAAAAAAGCTGAGAAGTAACCAATGCTGCCTTGCAAGTTAGATGTGGATCTCCCTTTCTCAAGGGAATTTTTAGATAAGTGTATTTGTTGAAATAAATGAAATATTTATAATTTTGTTCTACATAAAAAGGTACTAATTTTTCAAAGTATATAGTCAAGAGTGCATATTCAGCCTAGTGTTTAAAACATCCATGCCCCGCGTTAGAGTGCTTGGTTTCAGTTCCCAGCTGTGGCTCTTGACCCAGCTTTCCACCAATGCAGATCTGGGAGGCAGCAGGTGATGGCTCATGTAAGTGCATTCCTAACACCACAGGGAGACCTGGATTGTGTTCCCGGCTTAGATGGGCTGGCCTGCATATTGCAGACATTTGGGGAGTAAATCAGCACAGAGAAGCTCTTGCTTTCTCTGTCTCTAAAATAAATAAAAATTAATTTTTAAAGAACATAAAAAGATATAATCACTTAACATGTTAAAATCTCTATAATATTATGATTGGTTTCTTCCAATGTTTTCTGTGAAAATATTTCCTTTCAATCACCAAATACATTAATATTGGCATTGTGCACTGGACTGCTGAATAGTTATGTCATAACCAACAACGTATTAGTTCCAAAGACGTGGACTCTGTATATCCAAGGAATAAAGAGAAACGCTGATGAGCTCTCAGCTCACCAGGCAGGGAGAACACAGCACCTAGCGCGTTGTCTAGCAGGTATCAGGTGCTCTATAAATATGAGCATACTTCAAAAAAATTCATGTAAAATTGAATTAAAAGATAACACATATTTTCCAAAAACTTTTTGATGATCTTTCATGTTGTTAAATAATAAAACTTCTTCTGTAAAAGCAAAACAAACAAACAAAAAACACCATTAGGGGCCAGCGTTGTAGCATAGCCCATAGAGCCTCTGCCTGTGATGCGAGCATCCTATGCAGGGGCCTGTTTCCAGTCCTGGCTGCTCCACTTTTTTTTTTTTTTATCTTTTATTTAATGAATATAAATTTCCAAAGTACGACTCATGGGTTACAATGGCTTCCCCCCCCATACCGTCCCTCCCACCCACAACCCTCCCCTTTCCCACTCCCTCTCCCCTTCCATTCACATCAAGATTCATTTTCGATTATCTTAATATGCTCCACTTTTTTTTTCCTTTGACAGGCAGAGTTAGAGAGTGAGAGAGAGAGAGGCAGAAACATCTTCCTTCCATTGGTTCACCCCCCAAATGGCCGCTATGACCAGCGCGCTGCGCCAATCCAAAGCCAGGAGCCAGGTGCTTCCTCCTGGTCTCCCATGTGGATGCAGGGCCCAAGCACTTGGGCCATCCTCCACTGCACTCCCTGGGCCACAGCAGAGAGCTGGACTGGAAGAGGAGCAATCGGGACAGAATCCAGCGCCCCAACTGGGACTAGAACCCCGGGGTGGCCAGTGCCGCAGGCGGAGGATTAGCCTAGTGAGCCACGACGCCGGCCAGGCTGCTCCACTTTCAATTACGCTCATGCTAATGTGCCTGGGAAAGCAGTGGAAGATGGCCCAAGGGCTTAGGACCCTGCCACCTATGTGGGAGACCTAGATGCTCCTGATTCCTGACTTCTGCCTGGCCCAGTCCCAACCATTTTCTCTAGATTAACTTTAAGGCGCTCTATTAGTTATCACAGATCAGGGAGAACATACGGTATTTGTCCTTTTCCTTTTTCCAATGTACACTTACATCTAAGTCAGAGTATTGTCCACTCCAACATCCCAAGGAAGTAAAATACGACAGGTGTAAATCAGGGGAAAATCCACCCAAAGACCTTCAAGCATCTCATCAGGCAGCCAGGCTGAATAAATACACCTGAGTAAGAGACTGAGGGGCGGGTCTAGTGGAAGTCCTGTAGGCGTCCAGTGCTGGTTGCTGCTCTGATCACAGTCTGTGCCGCCTTCTAGTGGACCATGTTCTAGGAAGGATGAGTAGAAGTGGGAAATCACCCTGCGGGGAATTCCAAAGGCTAATCTCTAATGCAGGCCTCAAACGGTAAATTAACTACCCATGGACTCTGTGTCCCATTATTCAAATGTTCTACCGGCTGAAAGAAAACCACACCCTATTCTTGGACTTGTGTGGGTGTCTTGTGATGATTAGAATTCATTTCCAATCAGTTCCTTTGGTGCCCATTGGGCAATTTCCAATACAGAATATGTCATCCATTACTGACTTACATACATTTTAAACCCTCTTTAAGAGATAAAAAGTCCACCTGTTATTCTGCCTTAAGAGTTTTAGATTTGACCAAGTTTAGACCAAGTTCTCATTCTGTAGGCGAGGAGACTAAAAGTCCTAAGTACAATGACTGCCCCAAGGTGCAGCAGCTACAGGGAGGAAAACACGGGGTGGCACCCTGAGACTGACTGGGCTCGATAGCCCTTTATTTTCCAGTGACACTAACGTAAATGACATGGCGATTTTCCACAAAACTGAATGTAAGCACTAACTAACTGTCAGTCATTTTCTGAGATCTGTCCTGGAATATTTTATTCATTCCAACCTTTAAACACAAACTAAGCGGCACCTCCCTTTGCCTTGTATAGATGTCTCCTTGAGCGTTCAGAACACTACTCACCGTGTTGTTATATAAGGAAATCCTAAGCAACTACTGACAGGTGAATGCCTTCATCAAGCGTGACTCTTGCGTCTTAGCACAAACCCCATGAACATTTTTGGAAGAGAGACTACGCTTTCGCTCGCACACTTTCTCCTTGCTAGTGAACATTACCTTCCCACAGTTCACCTTTTCCTTGCCCTCACTCGTGCCTCTGGTGCTTCAGGTTTGCAGGAAGTCTTCCTAAGTCACTGCTTGGTCTTGACATGAAAATGTTAGTCCTTGTCTCCTGAGGCTGACTCCAGGCTCTTTTCTAGAGCAGGAAATTGGAGTTCACAGTGAACTCTTTCCCTCAGGAGCTTTTAACAGAAAAGTGATGTCTGGTTCAGACTGAATGCTAATTCCAGGCTGGCATGGAACCACAACATACAAGCACTATTTTTGTTTATTAAAATGTAATTACTCAACTTCCTCTTTCCCATCCCCTTCCCTTCAGTGGCCCTGTCCTTTCCTTTCCATTGCCTGCCTCTTCCTGAGCAATTCAAGCTTAAGAACGTTAGATGGGGGCCGGAGCTGTGGCATAGTGGGTAAAGCTGCCGCCTGCAATGCTGGCATCCCATATAGGCACCAGTGCAAGATCTGGCTGCTCCTTTTCCAATCCAGCTTCCTGCTATGGCCTGGAAAAGCAGTAGAAGATGGCCCAACTGCTTGGGCCCCTGCACCCTGGAAGAAGTTCCTGGCTCCTGTCTTTGGATCAGCGCAGCTCTGGCTGTTGGGGCCATTTGTGGAGTGAACCAACAGATGGAAGACTTTTCTCTCTCTCTCTCTCTCTCTGCCCCTGACTCTCTATAACTCTGCCTTTCAAATAAATAAATCTGAAAGAAAGAAGGAAAGAAGGAAGGAAGGAAAGAAGGAAAGAAGGAAGGAAGGAAGGAAGGAAGGAAGGAAGGAAAGAAAAAAAGAAAGAAAGGAAGAAAGAAAGAAAGAGGGAGGGAGGGAAGAAAAAAAGAATGTTAGATAGAGGGGTCAGCATCGTGTGCCACCACTTGCAGTGCCGGCATCCCCTATGGCACCTGTGCAAGTCCCAGGCACTCCATTTCCCATCCAGCTCCCTGTTAAGGCACTGGGAAAAGCAGCAGCAGATGGCCCAACTCTTTGGGCTCCTGCACCTACATGAGAGGCTCCTGTGGCCATTTAGGGAATGAACCAGCAGATAGAAGATCTCTGTCTCCCTGTCTCTGTCTGTCCCTCTCTGGTGTAACTGTGCCTTTCAAATAAAGAAAATAAATCTTAAAAACAAATTAGATGGAGCAGGGCAAGGCAGGAACCAACCTAAAGAAGCTGATTTGCATAAGGTGTCAGAGCTGGGGGATTTTCTGGTGTGTCAGTGTGGGAAGGGTGACAAGTGCATCCATGCAGGAAAGAGAGCCAGAGTAAGAGATCAACTCACAAGTGAGCAAGGAAGGCTCCACAGAGCAGGGGCCTGGCATGGGTTTCTGGAACCAGGGAGCAAGGCTGACACTCATGAGTGACAGCAACCTGGCATCAGGTGTCAGATGAGAAAGGCTTTCACAAGGAGGTGGGGAATGGTGCAGAGGGGAGAGTCCAGGCTCAGGGTGTGACAGTCTAAGCAGGGTAAGGATGTTCTGTACAGAAGGGAAGTCCCTGGCGTGCAGCCTCAGAGCCTGAGCAAAGTGGAGAGAACACCTACCTAGGGAGGCAGCCTGTTAGAGCTAAAGGAGGATCTCCGTGCATGACAGCAACTTGGTATGGGCTCTCAGAGCTGGCGTGCGTGGAAGAGGGGGTCCCACAGGAAGAAGATCCAGCTTGGAGACTTACAATCCAAGCAGGATAAAGAGATCATTGTGGCCGGCACCTCAGCTCAATAGGCTGATCCTCCGCCTGTGGCGCCGGCACACCTGGTTCTAGTCCCCGTCGGGTTGCCGGATTCTGTCCCAGTTGCTCCTCTTCCAGTCCAGCTCTCTGCTGTGGCCCGGGAGTGCAGTGGAGGATGTCCCAGGTGCTTGGGCCCTGCACCCCATGGGAGACCAGGAGAAGCACCTGGCTCCTGGCTTCAGATCAGCATGGTGCTCCAGCCGCAGCGGCCGTTGTGGGGTGAACCAATGGAAAAGGAAGACCTTTCTCTGTCTATCTCTCTCACTGTCCACACTGCCTGTCAAAACAAACAAACAAAAAAAAGAGGTCATTGTGAAGGGCAGGTGGTCTGGCATGGTGGTCTATGAGCCTATACACGGAAGGTGCATGTGCAACAGGAAGGAGGGGCCCCACGTGATGAGTAGGAGCTGAAGTACGGTGATGGGGGCGGGAGGGATAGGGAGCAGCAACAGACTGATCACATAACTCAAAAAGGAGGAAATTACAATAGATCTTGTGCTGTTGCATTGGAACCAAATGTGCCACTATAACATAACAGAGTTCATTACTTACAAATGCAGAAATTATTGCAGTTGCAAATGTGCGCACGTGCATGTATACACAAGTGTGTGCACAAATGTACACGTACAAACACATGTATTCCCTAACTCTAACTACTGATAAGCTTTGGAGTTACCTCTGCCTCCACACCTACACCACTTGAAAAGAGGACTGCCCTCAGGGCCAAGACTGAGAGGGTACTAGATGAGCCTGGAACATTTTGTGTCCACAAGCGAGGAAGTACTCCAGAATGACAGGCACATGTTAGAAGCACACGAGTGTCAGTGTGAAAGGACTCTACTAGGCAAAACTGGGACCCTGGGGTGTGGCCGTGAAGTTATGCTAGTAAAAACGGACAGTGTGTTGAATAAAATACAACACAGTTGGTTCAAATGGATACATAGAATGTTTGATGAGAACAAGGACGAGGCACAAAATTTCCAAGGATCTCTCCACAGAAGACTTATTAATTACAAAAAGGAAAATGAGGAATTTCATGGTAGGGACACCAGGCAGATGTGCCACCAAACGATCCTTAGTTACAGCATCAACAACGAGACGAACTGAAATCACGAGCTGCCGGATACCATGTATTGAAAACTCTGTGATGCACAAGTGTCAAAGTCATATAACATTCAGAGACAGGCTGAGGGATAGCTCCAGACCAAGGAGACGAGAGACCATCAACACAAGCGTGGTTCTGATCTGGATCTTTTTGAGATAGAAGACATTATTGGAAGACATGGAGAAACCTGAGAGGGGTCTGTAGGCTTGCTGTGGGTTTGATGGTAGAAATGATCATTTCCTGGTTTTGATGGCTACGCTGTGGTTTATGTAGGAGAATGACTTTGTTTGTAAAGAGTACACCACTTAAGTATTTGGGAGTGATGGGTATCAGGTCAACCACATATACCATCTAATGATTTAGAAAAGAAGTTTTGGGACCAGCACTGTGGTGTAGCAGGTAAAGCCGCCACCTGTAGTATCAACATCCCATATGGGTACAGGTTCAAGTCTTGGCTGCTCCACTTTCAATCTAGCTCGCTGTTATGGCCTGGGAAAGCAGTGGAAGATGGCCCAAGTTCTTGAGCCCCTGCACCCTCATAGGAAAACCCTGGAGGAGGCTCCTAGCTCCTAGTTTTGGATTGGCACAGCTCCAGCCATTGCGGCAAATTGGGGAGTGAACCAGCGGATGGATCTCTCTCTCTCTGCCTCTCCTTCTCTCTGTGTGTAACTCTGACTTTCAAATAAATAAAGAAATCTTAAAAAAAAAAAAAAAAGAAAATCTCTCTGTCTCTCTTTGTCTCTCCTTCTCTGTCACTTTGCCTTTAACAAAAATATTTCAAAAGTATATGTGTAGATATCAATAAAGCAATAAAATAGCTATCTTCTATAGAGGATCCAAAGACTCCACTAAGACACTATTGGAACTCATAAAAGAGTTTGGTAAAGCGGCAAGATATAAAAGTAATGCACAAAAATCAATAGCTGGGGCCGGCGCTGTGGTGCAGTGCGTTAATGCCCTGGCCTGAGACGCCAGCATTTCATATGGGCATCGGTTCAAGACCTGGTTGCTCCACTTCCAATCCAGCTCTCTGCCATGGTCTGGGAAAGCAGTGGAAGCTAGACCAAGTCCTTGGGCCCCTGCACCCACGTGGGAAACCCGGAAGAAACTCCTGTCTTCGGATCGGTGCATCTCCGGCCATTTCGGCCAATTGGGGAGTGAACCATCAAGTGGAAGACCTCTCTCTCTCTCTCTGCCTCTCCTCTCTCTGTGTAGCTCTGACTTTCAAATAAATAAATAAATATTTTTTTAAAAAAATCAATAGCCTTTGCATATACAGACAATGCCATGGTTGAGAAAGAAATTCTAATATCAATTCCATTCACAGAATCTACAAAAATTAAATACCTTGGAATAAATTTAACCAAGGATATCAAAGATCTCTACAATGAAAATTACAAAACATTAAAGTAAGAAATAGAAAACACAAAAAAAAAATGTAAAAATCTTCCATGTTCATGGATTGGAAGAATCATTATCATCAAATGTCCATACAACTGAAAGCAATTTACAGATTCAATGCAACACCAATCAAAATACCAAAGACATTTTCTCAGATCTAGAAAAAACAATGCTGAAATTCATATGGAACACAGGAGATCCCAAATAGCTAAAGTAATGTTATACAACAAAAACAAAACCAGAGGTATCACAATACCAGATTTCAAGACATACAAGGCAGTTATAATCAAACAGGCTGGTACTGGTACAAAAACAGATGGATAGACCAATGGAACAGAATAGAAACTCCAGAAATCAACCAATGCATCTACAACCAACTTATATTTATCCAAGGAGCTAAAACCAATCCCTGGAGCAAGGACAGTCTCTTCAACAAATGGTTCTGGGAAAACTGGATTTCCACATGCAGAAGTATGAAGCAAGACCCCTACCTTACACCTTAGACAAAAATCCACTCAACACAGAATAAAAAGATCTAAATCTACGACTCGACACCACCAATTATTAGAGAATATTGGGGAAAACTTGCAAGACATTGGCATAGGCAATAGTTAATCTGGAGAAGTGGAATTGACTCTTGGAGATGCAATGACTTTGAACAGCCCTTGTCTTGACTGTTGAGGAACACTTTTTTTTCATACTATTTGTTGAACTCTTTACTTAGTATAGAGTTAATCTTATGTGTATAAAGTTAATTGAAAATAGATCTTAGTAAAAAATGAGAATGGGAATAGGAGAGAGGAGAAAGAAGGGTGGCCCGCGCTGTGGCTCAATAGGCTAATCCTCCACCTGCGGCGCCAGCACACCGGGTTCTAGTCCCGGTTGCCCCTCTTCCAGGCCAGCCCTCTGCTGTGGGAGTGCAGTGGAGGATGGCCCAAGTCCTTGGGCCCTGCACCCGCATGGGAGACCAGGAGTAAGCACCTGGCTCCTGCCTTCGGATCAGCACGATGCACCGGCCGCAGTGCGCTGGCCGGGGCGGCCATTGGAGGGTGAACCAATGACAAAAGGAAGACCTTTCTCTCTGTCTCTGTCTCTCTCTCACTGTCCACTCTGCCTGTCAAAAAATAAAAATAAATAAATAAATAAATAAATAAAAATTTAACAAAAAGAGAAAGAAGGGTGGAAGTGTGGGTGGGAGGGGAGAATCATTATGTTCCTAATGTTGTTTTTATGAAATGCATGAAGTTTATATACTTTAAATAAAGGTTTCTGGGTAAAAAAATAAAATAACATAAAATGGGTATCTCACAAGTTAGTAATAAAATATATTGCCATATTTTAGACACAGATATACATACAGTTCTTATAAAACCATCCATATGTTACATATATTCAGATTTTGCTTCATAGTTGTTCAAAAATACAAATCCATGAATATTATTTTTTTAAGATTTATTTTTATTTATTTAAAAGAGTTACAGAGAGATGTAGAGACAGAGAGAGGTCTTCCATCCTGATTCACTTCCCAAATGGTTGCAACAGCTGGAGCTGAGCCAATCTGAAGCTAGAAGCCAGGAACTTCACATGGGTGCAGGGGCCCAAAGACTTGGGCCATCCATCTGCTGCTTTCCCAGACACATTAGCAAGGAGCTGGTTTGGAAGTGGAGACTGGGACTTGAACCAGTGCCCATATGGGATGCCAGCGCTGCAGGCCACTGTGCCACAATGCAGGCCCAGTGAATATTATTTCTTAATCTTCCACATACTAGTCTTCATTAAATTAAAATTTTGCTTTGACAATGATTTATGAATTTCACTTACATGGAAACTGGTTGTTTAATATATTTTGAGTCACAGAAAATTCGAAGTCACCGTATTTAAGACTATTTTGAGTAAAATTGTTCTAAATATTATGATTTAATTACAAATTAACATCAATCATTTATGGCAAATTTAAACTTATTTTATATACATAGTATATACATATACATAGTAGGCTATGTATTTTGAATTTATTATCTCAGCTATCTGTGATATTATGAAACATCTGCCTTTCCTCACTATTATTGCGACTCTAACAAAACAGAGATGTGGCTTTGTTTCTGATGCCCTAAAAATATACTTCTTTGTTTAGAAATCAGGCTACTTGTCAGTATCACATATCTGCAAGGCACTTCTGAAATCAGGGCGAAGCAATAGTTTCTTGCATAACAAAATACTGTTTCCCAGCAGTGCCTGCAGTCCAGTATTTTGTGTGCGTGTTTCCTTTGTGGTTCCAGAAATATTCATAGGTTAGCATGATAATCACCTCAGTTGTACGTGGTAGCTGAGGAACAATTTTCAATATTGGGTAACTGAATAAATAACCCAGAGATAGCATAAGTCATGTATTTTATCAGTTCTTTATATTACTGTACAAATCTAGATACTTCTTTAAATGATAGTATAAATTGCAATATATGTGATTGTAATGAAATTTATAATTTTTTTGTGAAATCTTACAGGGTAAAAATAATTTATCATGTTGTATCATTATTACAATGCTTGTACATGGTGTATAAAATTCATGATTTGTTACCAAATCTAAGTATTGCTTTAAGACATTTATTAGACATTCTAGATGTTACTCCCTCAGCAGAGAAATTTGGGCCAATTAAATAAGCCAGAACCAGAATGTTATACTACTATCATTTTAATGATCTGTGATTACTTTAAAATTTGCCATATATGGGTGAAATAGTCATTTTTCCATTCAATTACTGTTTATAACCATTGTCTATATTCCCACTAAGCCAGGGTCTTTTTGCTTTGTACTTGTAAAATTTCTTATTTGGTTAAGTATTAAGCTTTTTTACTGTAATGTAATTTTAAAATGTTATCTCAAAAATAATAAAAAAGAAAAAAGGAGTAGGAAAAAGGGTGGTAGCAAGAAAAAGAGAGGGAGGGAGAGAGGGAAGAAGGGAACACCATTATGTTCATAGAATCCTATCTACAAATCACATTGAATCTGTTAAAAACTAATTAAAATTGGCCAGCGCCGCGGCTCTCTAGGCTAATCCTCTGTCTGCAGCACTGGCACCCCAGGTTCTAGTCCCAGTTGCTCCTCTTCCAGTCCAGCTCTCTGCTGTGGCCAGTGAGTGCAGTGGAGGATGGCCCAGGTGCTTGGGCCCTGCACCCACATGGGAGACCAGGATAAGCGCCTGGCTCCTGGCTTCGGATTGGTGTGGCACGCCAGCCGTGGCGGCCATTTGAGAGGTGAACCAGTGGAAGGAAGACCTTTCTCTGTCTGTCTCTCTCTCTCACTGTCTACCTCTGCCTGTCAAAAAAAAAAAAAAAAAAAAAAAAAAAAAAAAAAAACCTGATAAAATTAAAATTTAAAAATTGTTAAATACAGGAGATGAATGTATATATGAAAAGCAATTGACTTGGAGAGGAGAAAACAAGCATATTCTAACACACGAGTGTGCCTTATAAACTTGTGGAAGATACATTTTTTGGTATACAGATAGTTATAAATGTTGTCTTCACTGAATTATATCCTCGACATAATAATACACCCTTCTTTCCTCACTTTATGATCCTTGTCGTGAATCCCATGTTACGCCATATCTATATCCCTGCTTTCAAGAAAAACACTATAGGGGCTGGCACTGTGCACGGCAGGTTATCTGCAGTGCTGGCATCCCTTATGGGCACCGGTTTAAGTCTTGGCTGCTCCACTTCCAGTCCAGCTTCCTGCTAATGTGTCTGAGAAGGCAACAGAAGATGGATTAAGTTCTTGGGTCCCTGTACCCACGTGGGAGACCCGGATTAAGCTCCTGGTTCCAGACTTCAACCTGGTCCAGCACTGGCTGATGTAACTATCTAGGGGGTGAATCTTGGACGGAAAAGCTCTCTCTCTCTCTCTCTCTTTTTTTCCTCTCTCTACCCCTCCATAATTCTGACTTTCAAAATAAATAAATAAGTCTTTTTTAAAAAAAACAGTATGTATGTGTATATATATAATATTATATGATATTTACCTATGAGGTGAATACGGTAAAATGTTAAAAATTGCTAAATCTAAATAAACACTAAAATTCTGAAAGAAACAAGTTAACTTTGGGGGTAGGCACTTGGTCTAGTGGTTAAGATTCCCTGCATCTCATATCTGAATGCCAGGCTTCAGTACCTGCCTATGTCCCTTGATGCCATTTTCCTGCTAAGGCAGATCCTGGGAGCAGCAGTGATGTCTCAAGTAATTGGGCTCCTGCCACCCATGTAGGAGTTCTGGATTGAGTTCTAAGCTCTCAGCATAGGCCTGGCCAAGTCCCAATCATTGTGGGCCTTGAGGAATAAACCAGTGAGTGGGAGTTCTCTCTTTCAGTCTCTATCTATGTCTGTGTAGATGAGGGTGTGCCTCTCAAATAAATGAATAAAAACAACCAAAAGAAAAATAAATGTTGGTTAGCACCGTGGCTCACTTGGCTAATCCTCTGCCTGCAGCACCAGCACCCCGAGTTCTAGTCCCGTTTGGGACACCGGTTCTGTCCTGGTTGCTCCTCTTCCAGTCCATCTCTCTGCTGTGGCCTGGGAAGGCAGTGGAGGATGGCCCAAGTGCTTGGGTCCTGTACCTGCATGGGAGACCAGGAGGAAGCGCCTGGCTCCTAGCTTCGGATCTGCGCACTGCGCCGGCCGTGGCGGCCATTTTGGGGGGTGAACCAGTGGAAGGAAGACCTTTCTCTCTCTCTCTCTCTCTCTCTCTCTCACTGTCTAGCTCTGCCTGTCAAAAAAAAAAACAAAAATAAATGTTTAAAACTAAAATAAAAATGTTTAAAAAATTATATGCTTAGCCTTATGTTCTACTAGTTTTTTCACAAATATATCTATTCCTCCAACCATTCAGCAATTGATCTTTTATAAAAATTGATCCATAAAAATTATATTTATTTATGGTATACAGTAGGATAATTCCAATACAGGTATAAAACATATAATGCTCTGATTGCATTAATTGGCACATCATGACCCCAAATAGTTATTATTTCTTAATATTGGGAAGGTTCAAAATCTTTTCTACTAGCTATGAAATATACCATTAGCAGTTGTTAACCATAATTATCCTACTTTTCCATAGAGCTTTAGAAGTTATTCCTCCTATTTGTCTATACCCTTGTCCCTGCTAACCATCCTCTCTCCTCCTTCCTGACCACACCCCCCCCCATGCTTTCTAGCCTTTTGTCACCATTATTTTACTCTTTCTTTCTAGGAGATCAACTTGCTTAAGCGTGCACATATTCATATAACATAAATAACTTTCTTTCTGTGCTTAACTTATCTCACTTAACATAATATCCTCCAGGTTCATCCGTGTTGCCACAAGTGCCTGGACTTCATTCTTTATTGTGGATGAATAATATTCCATTGTGTATATATCTAATACATTCTCTTGATGCATTTATCTACCAATGGATACCTACTAAAAACTTCACTGAATCAAGAAATGTCATATAATTTGGCATAATGTCAATATAAATTAAATGGAAGTCTTCATTATCATGATTTCTCCAAAATGAAAATAGGAAAAGCTATCAAATGGTTTTAATTACATATAGCTTTATACCATCTACACATCACTGGTCCACCAGCAGAAGACCACACATGCCAAACATCATGAAAATGAATCATCCTTTCTATTTTTCTAATTTGCAGCAATACAAAAATAAAAGCTCTTTGCATTTAAAAAATTATTTTTCAGCCTGCATCATGGCACAGAAAGTTAAGCCACTACCTGCCATGCTGGCATCCCATATGAGTGCCATTTCAAATTCTGGCTGTTTTACTCTGGATCCAGCTCCCTGCTAATGCACCTGTAAAAGCAGTAGAAGATAGTCCAAGTGCGTAGGTCCCTGCCACCCATGTGGGGGACTTGGATGGAGTTCCAGGCTCCTGGCTTTGACCTGGCCCAGTACCTACTATTGAGGCCATTTGGGGAGTGAACCAGCAGATAGGAGATGTCTCTCTCTCTCTCTCTCTCTCTCTCTCCCATTCAAATAAATAAATATTTTTTAAATTGTCGTGATAAATATTTTGTCAATATAGGGAGACAACATATTTTATTCAACAACTTTTAAATTTTTGATGTGTAAATATTCAGGAATACAGTACATGAACCTCTACAAATACTAGGAATAATTTGTTAAAATTTCTTAAAAAGTCAGTATCTTCTTCCTCTCACAGAACTGAGAATTTACATCGTGTTTTTCTATCTCAGTCACAGATTTCAGGTGCTGTAATCAGTGACTCTGAAAGAGGCAACTGACTGTTCCCCATACTAAACAACCTCATTGAAGGCTGCAAAAACACAGCCAAAATGCAGAGGTAGCATAATAGAAGTTTATTACTCAGTAAGGTATTGATAGGTAGATTGTTTTAGCTCTTTTCCTATAGAAAAAGTCTATTTCTTGCAGTTCTATTATAATCTAATAAATATAACCTATAGAACTAATTAAATTATTAAGGACTAATAGAACTATTAGATATATTCTATCAGGTCAAATATTATTTTATAATAGTCAATTTAAAAGCCTCTAACAGAACTGTTAGAAAATGGTAGCTTTAGTATATAAAGACTAATACATTGGAATCTTAGAGATGCAAATCTAACCATTAGACTACATACTGGTAATGCTAAAATAAGTTAAACTGGCAAAGATGACAGCTTTGATCTTGACCCAGGTTTTTTGAGGTTCCTCTACTTCCAGAGTATATCAGCATTCCTAAATGTGAATTACTCTAGATTCTCAGGCAAAAAAAATCTGAGAAAACATTACTATTAAAATCTATTTTTATTTTGTTTTCCTGCCACAGAGTAACTCCTCCATGTCCAGCAAAATGTCAATGGCTTCCTTGCGAGGTATTAGTCCCTCGTTTTGAAGACTTCCCTATTACAAGAAACCTAGATTCTCAGTAGCACACTCTGTTTATTTCTCTTTTTAAAAAATATTTAGTTATTTATTTGAAAGGTAGAGTTACAGAAGACAGTGAGAGGGAGAGACAGAGAGAGAAAGGTCTTCCATCCGCTAGTTCACTCCCCAGATGGCCGCGATGGCCGGAGCTGCGCCAATCTGAAGCCAGGAGCCACGAGCTTCCTCCACATCTCCCACGTGGGTGCAGGGGCCCAAGGACTTGGGCCATCTTCTACTGCTTTCTCAGGCCATAGTAGAGAGCTGGATCAGAAGAGGAGCAACTGGGAATAGAACCGTTGCCTATGTGGGATGCTGGCACCACAGGCAGAGGATTAACCTACTGTGCCACAGCGCCAGCCCCGCACACACACTGTTTCAATATAGGGTCTGTGGAAGCTCACCAGCAAGGTGGGTTTGTGGTAAGATGAATGGAGAAGGGGAATAATGGAACCAGGAAGCTGTCGAGTACACTTGAGACAAAGGTTGCAGAAAAAAAGAAAACTATAGATCAGAATTTTGCAAAGAGCAAGGATAGCTGTGACCTGGGGAAGAAATATAAAGAAAGAAAAGAGATGTGTATAAGAAATTTTATGAAGTTTACCATATGATTTAAATTCATCTTCCTTCACTTTAGAATAAATTTGGCTTGCAGATCATAGTCTTTTCTAATACCTATTAAGATTAAAAAAAAAGTTCAACCATCTGCAACTTGAAATCACGTCTATGTACAAGTTGCACGTGGAAATGTGTGGGAAAAGCAGAAGACTTAGGACCAAGCCCTAGGAAATGATCATCTTTTTAAAAAAAAATATTTTATTTATTCATTCGAAAGTCAGAGAGTTACACAGAGAGAAGAGAGGCAGAAAGAGAGAGAGAGGTCTTCCATCCTCTGGTTCACTCCCCAATTGACCACAATGGCCAGAGCAGTGCCAATCCGAAGCCAAGAGCCAGGAGCTTCTTCCAGGTCTCCCACGTGGGTGCAGGAGCCCAAGGACTTGGGCCATCTTCCACTGCTTTCCCAGGCCATAGCAGAGAGCTAGATCAGAAGAGGAGCAGCCAGGACTAGAACCGGCATCCACATGGGATGCCAGTGCTTCAGGCCAGGGCATTAAGCTGCTGCGCCACAGCACCAGCCCCGTGGGAAATGATCATCTTGAAGCTAGGTGCTGGAGAGACCACAAAAGGAGAGAAGGCAATAGAGGGAAAAAAGGAAGGAGCAACCACATGGTGAGTTAGAAATCAAGAAGACAGAGAAGACAGGGCATTTGGAGGAAAGCATGGTCTGGCATGGTCCTGCTGCCGCGAGGTAAGAAGGAGGCAGAAAACTGACCTGTGTGTTTGGCAACATGACAAGTAACACTGACAAGGACTGTTTTGGAATAGGCTGGTAGGAAGGAAAGCCAGATATGAGTAGGTTGAAGAGCAACTGGAAGGTGAAAACATGACATACGTTGGCTTGGAAAAGTCTTATGAGAAGGTTTTCCAGAAACGGAGGCAAAGAAATTGTGGAATCTGGAGGGAAGCCAACCAGAGGGAGCTGGAGGGGGGGGAACTCTTTTTTAGCTGCAATGTGAGCAAGCAGAAGACGGGTACAGGTGCAGGTGCAGGGAGGGTGAACATAGGACCTTGGCAGGGAGAACATGTTCTCATGAAATAAGGTCATCTGCTGGAATCCAGGCCAGGGAGGTGGGTTAGGTCGCTGCTTCTTAAACTTAGCTACATGTTGGAGTCATCTAGTAGTTTTTAAATAGGACTTATGCTTAGATCTCCTCCCCCAAAAGAGTCTGATTTAATTGCTATAGGTGAAGACAAGCATTTATGAGCTTCAAAAGCTCCCCAGGTAATTCTAATATTCAGCAAGTTTAGAGAATCACCAGGAAGGGTTTTGCGAGGACTGAGAAGTTATTAGGCACCAACTACATGCATAGATCCAGATTGCTACATGGAAAAACCAAAGAAATGAGTCATTTCTTGCTTTTGTGGAAGCTATAAATTTGTAAGCTATTCAGAAACCTAAAATCTGTCCAGGAAATATGAAAATAATTTAGGAACATGAGCAATTTTAAATATATTAAAGAAAGCAGAGTACAAACCATATTCAGTTATGCAGAATAAGGGACTAAGTGTGGAGCTGGTAGCTCAGGAATAAGAGGATTGAGCTATATTTTGCAGAAGTGAAGGGCAAACATTGAAAAGTGTTTGAAGGACATTTAAGATAAGGAAAGCAATGCCAACAAAAGCAGGTGACTAAGGAGAATATGGAGAAACACACTGTTGCATAACTTAGGGTCAGAGTGGAAGAAAGAATTTTCATTATATATCACTTCTTTTATTTATTTTTTAAAAAGATTTTATTTATTTGAGAGGTGGAGTTACAGACAGAGAGGGAGAAACAGAGAAAGCTCTTCCATCTGTGGGTTCACTTCTCAAATGACCACAATGGCAGGAGCTGAGCTGAACCAAAGCCAGGAGCAAGGAGCCAAGAGCTTCCTCCTGGGCCCAAGCACTTTGGCCATCATTCACTGCTTTCCCAGGCTTTAAGCAGAGTTGGATTGAAAGAGAAGCACCTCAAAAAAAAAAAAAAAAAAAAAAAAAGAAACAGAAGCACCTCGGGACACGAACTGGCACCCATATAGGATACTGGCACCACAGGCAAGGCTTAACCTACTAACCACAGTGCCAGCTCATATAAATCACTTCTTCAAAAAAATTTAAATACGTAAAATATTAACCTTTTCAAAAGTAAATATTTTAAGATGTTTATTTTTTCCTACTTGAAAGGCAGTGACAGAGAGAAACACAGACAGAGAGATCTTCCATCTGCTGGTTCACTCCCTAAATGCCCACAACAACTAGTGCTTGGCCAGGCCAAAGCCAGGGACCCAAATATTGAAGCCACCATCTGCTGCCTCCCAGGATGTACTAGCAGGCTAGGAAGTAGTGTAACCGGTGCTTGAACTGGAATTCCAGTATAGGGTGACAATGCCCCAAGAAGTGGCTTGACCTGCTGCATTACAATGCTGGCCCTCAAAGATATATATTTTTTTTAATGGGAAAAGACTAATCTAGAATGAAAGGCAAAAATGGTGAAGTTGATGGAAAGCTAATAATGGAAAAACCAGTTAACAAAGGTGTTGGAATTAGCAATGTCCAAGGGAACATAATCTATTTTCTGTGTAACATCAGTGAAGTGAAATGAGGCCTACTGGACACAAAGAGAAAACTAAAAACTCAGCACCTTGATTTCATCTTTCTACTGATAGAAGTATGAGAATGTATGAGTCTCAAATTTTTTTTCACCAATATAAACTTATCTTTTTTAAAAAAGATTGATTTATTTATTTGGAAGTCTGAGTTACAGACAGAGAGGGAGAGACACAGAAAGAGAGAGAGATCTTCCATCTGCTGGTTCACTCCCCAGATGGCTGCAACAGCCTGTGCTGGGCCAGCCTGAAGCCACGAGCCAGGAACCAAGAGCTTCCTCCAGGTCTCCAACATGAGCAGGAAGGAGCCCAAGCACTTGGACTATCTTCTTCTGCTTCCCCAAGCCATAAGCAGGGAACTGGATCAGAAGTGGAGCAGCAGGGATACAAATTGGCACCCACATGGGATTCTGGTGTTGCAAGCAAAGGCTTAACACTTTACAATGCCAGCCCCCAAACTTCTCTTTATTTCATTTTCCATGAACCTTTTGAGGTACCTTTTTATGTAAAGCCAGACAGAATGTGTTCCTGGTTGCTGTTTGTTAAGGGGAAAATGTTTTTGTTTTGTTTTCAAGGAATTCGGTAGCTCCTAAGACATTAACACATGTTTAAAAATTTTTATTTTCATTTTATTTGGAAAGCAATGGGGCACAGAAGGAAACAGACAGAACAGTTTCCAACTGCTGGTTCACTCCCCAAATGCCCACCACAGCCAAGTCTGGGCCAGGTCAAAAGCAGGAGCCTAGAACTCCATAAGGGTCTCCAATGTGAGTGACAGGGACTCAAGTACTCGAGCCATCACCTGTCGCCTCCCATGGTGTTATCAGAAAACTGGATGGGAAGCTAAGTAGCCAGAACTCAAACCCAGACACTCTGATATGGGATGCATGCGTCCCAAGTAGCGACTTAACTACTGCACCAATGCCTGTCTCTCATTAATAATTTTAAAGATTAGATAGATAGACAGACAGACAGAGAATGTGGCCTTTTTTTCTAAACAGAGGATAGGGGAAAAGGTATGTTTTCTTCAATCCTCTCTTCCTAACTCACAATTATAAGAACAAGTTTTCACTAATGTAGTTTGTTTAAATGTCTTAATTTCAAGAAAAGATTAATTCAAGACCATAATAATGGTAAATATTGACTGTAAATTGAGTTGTAAATTATGCACAAAAATTGTCAGAATTATTGTTGCTTGCTATTCCTCAGTTTGGTATAAAATTTACCTATAAGTTTTTGAAGAGGTAATACTTATTAGATGCTAAAATTAAGCAAACTTGATATATTAAAGCATTAAGCCTTATACTCAGGTGGTTTTCTGAATTATGAAATTATTTCTATATGCTGATATCTTAGTGTAAGTTTTCAGTGTATTTAACTTTTTAGTTTTACTTTAAAATTTTTTTTTAATTTCTTTGACAGAGTTAGACAGAGAGAAAGGACTTCCTTCCGTTGGTTCACCCCCCAAATGGCCGCTACAGCCAGAACTATGCCGATCTGAAGACAGGTGCTTCCTCCTGGTTTCCGATGTGGGTGCAGGGCCCAAGCACTTGGGCCATCCTCCACTGCAAATCAGTATAGGCAATTTTTACTTTTGTAAAGTGAAAATGGTCAAGTGAAATACTGCCAGCTTTTATTCTTCATGCTAATAATACTTTATCTTGCTATGATGCATGAGATTGAGAGAACACCTCATGCACCCCATGAAATCCTATTTTGCTCAAGAGAAGTAGACTGTGCAGAGAGGTTAACTAGACCCGTGTCTCTCAGCTGGGAAGTATCAATGTCATATCCAGGCTGTCTGAGTTCAATTTTCCTCCTTTTCTATATTGCTACTTTACAGACTTTTATTTTTTGTGTTCACATCATTACCCTAGGAATACTTGTATAAGTTCCCTCAATGCTATTTTAGAATAGCCCAAGCGCCGACGCCGCGGCTCACTAGGCTAATCCTCCGCCTTGCGGCACCGGCACACCAGGTTCTAGTCCCGGTCGGGGTGCCAGATTCTGTCCCGGTTGCCCCTCTTCCAGGCCAGCTCTCTGCTGTGGCCAGGGAGTGCAGTGGAGGATGGCCCAAGTGCTTGGGCCCTGCACCCCATGGGAGACCAGGAGAAGCACCTGGCTCCTGCCATCGGATCAGCGTGGTGCGCGGCGGTGGCCATTGGAGGGTGAACCAACGGCAAAGGAAGACCTTTCTCTCTGTCTCTCTCTCTCTCACTGTCCACTCTGCCTGTCCAAAAAAAAAAAAAAAAAAAAAAAAATAGCCCAAGCAAAGGGAAATTTACAACAAAATCATTTATAGATGAGTTAGCTGTTCAAGGCAGCTAAGCACAGCCCCAAACAATAAAGTGTCTTTTAGTTGGTAAAACTGGAGTGGTTTATATTGAACTGAAAGTTAGCTCATGGGGGCCGGCTCTGTGGCATAGAGGGAAAGCTGCCACCTGCAGTGCCAGCATCCCATATGGGCTCCAGTTTGAGTCCCAGCGGCTCCACTTCCAATCCAGCTCTCTGCTACGGCCTGGGAAAGCAGTGGAAGATGGCCCAAGTCCTTGAGCCCAGGCACCCACACGGGAGATCTGGAAGAAGCTCCTGGCTCCTGGCTTCGGATTAGTGCAGCTCTGGCCGTTGCGGCCAGTTGGGGAGTGAACCAGCAGATGGAAGACCTCTCTCTCTGCCTCTGCCTCTCTGTAACTCTGCCTTTCAAATAAATAAATAAATCTCTAAAGAAAGAAAGAAAGAAAGAAAGCTAGTTCATGGCAGAGAGACAAGATAATGCTTATTTCTTCACCTCTAAAATTCAATTTTGAGAATAATGAGTTGGTGCTATGGACACTTCCAGGGGCATTCAATTAATTTCTTTGTCTTTTTCTTTCCTCCCATCCTCCTCTCATTTCCTTCCCTTTTACTGCACCAATCAGTGGTTGTTGTTGTTACTTCAACTCAAATACCTGAAAACAGCTCGTTGGGAAGGAAGGCTTATCCTGGCTTGCGGTTTTGCAGACTTGAAGTTCAAGATTGCGCAACCCCATTAGTCTGGCCTCTGAGGAGGAAAGAAGGTGTGTGAAAGGAGGACCTCGTGGCGAACCAGGAAGCGAAGGGAAAAGCTGGGTTGAACTGAGAGGAAATATCAACCCTCTCTCTATAGCTGCCCTCGGAGGGCAAGAGCCCCCAGGAGGCCCAGCTCCCAGACACTGTGATACAATCAAGTTTCCACCCTTCGTCTGTTAGCATTAATCCATTAACCACTAACACTTTCAGATTTCAATGTTTGCATGAGTCTGAGGAGCCAAGTACTGTTCATAACATAACACTCACCCTCACCTGTCTCCTCCCCCCCCCCCCACCTTCAATTTAAACTCATAGCTTTTCTAAATTTAATACGCTTGACTCAAATTTTGGTCATGCTTCTTTGTGATGTTCACATAACCCCACGGTGGCCAGCGGGAGATTCTTCAAACTTGTTGCTATGTCCTTTTGCCAGAACTCCACAGCTTTTGATAGTGTCCTCACTCTCTAGGACAACATAACATCACAGCTCTTCTTGTATATTTTTTAAAGATTTATTTTATTTCTTTGAAAGACATAATAACAGAGCAAGAAGCAAGAGAGAGGGAGAGACCTCTCATCCACTGGTTCACTCCCCAAATGGCACCATCAGCCAAGGCTGGGCCAGGCTGAAGTCAAAAGCTTAGAACTGCATTTGGATCTCCCTATGTGATACTTGCTACTTTCCAGGTGCATTTAGGAAGCAGAGCAGCTCTTTTAGTGGGAAATAAAATTAATATATCAGGATCTTCCCACTAGCAATATCCACAGCTATTGACTTGTGATTGTTCCTAAGCATTTTCTTTGGATGGAGCTGGGATATATATATATATATATATATATATATATATATATATATGTATATATATATGTATATATCTTTAAATTTGTGTAAGATGGACAAACTTCATGTATTTCATATACAGATTTAGGAGCATAGATACTTCCCACACTCTTCCTTTCTTATTTTTTCTTTTAATTTTTACAGGATATATGGTTTTTGTTTTTAAGAGCAAGAGGAAATTTTATCTTCATATCTCTTTTTTCTTATTCTGAACGTTTAAGAAAATTAATATATCTAATAACTTGCTTTATCTTATAATAGACATATAGTAGCTATAGTTTGAATTATCCACAAAGAATATTTTAGAACCAACTTAACTGAGAACACAAAATGTACAAACTTTTCCAAAATGTATTTCAAAAGCTCTTGAGCTTTGATATAATTTCAAATAATGATACTATAGACCTTTATTTTTTAAGCAAATCTACAAATATTCGTTCTTGGCAATATGGGTTAGCAAAGACCTAGAGTTTTATAAATATCAGCACATGAGATTATTATAAATTTGTTATGTACAGTCATGCAGTACATAACGTTTCAGTCAATGACAGACTACATATATGACAGTGATCCCATAAGATGATAAAGGAATGGAAGACTCCCTGCTGTTTAGTGAATATACAACTGAAGAAGAGGCAAGAGAAAAGGAAACTGCAGAGGAAGAAAAGGACCCCCAAGAAAATTCACAGTGAATGATTTAGCAGAAGATTTTGCGGACCTGAACAAGCTTGTTAAAAAGCATGAAAACATGGGGTGGGGGTTTGGTACAGTGGTTCTCACAGCTTGGAATGCCTGCAAGTGCATGTTGAATTGCCTGGTTGTCACAGCTCCTTGGCTTCTCCTCTGCTTACCTGTTACTATGGTAGCCGGTGATGACTCAAGTAGTTGGGTTCCTGCCACCCATGTGGAAGACCCAGATTAGTTTCCAGGCTCGTGTTCCCAGCCTGGCCCAGCCCTGGTTGTTGCAGGCATTTGGGGACTGAACCAATCCATGGAAGATCTCTCACCATCTCTCTGCCTTTTATTTATTGGAAAAGGCAGAGATACACACAGAGAGGGAAAGACAGATAGAGATCTTCCACCCATTGGTTCAAATAAAAATCTTCCATCCCCTGCCTTTCAAAAAAAAATGAAAATAAATATATATAAAATTCCTTTTTAAAAATTGGAAAACTCTAACACTGGAAAGTTTGCATTCATAGAGATGAATGTCGATGGTGCATAATCTGCTTACAAACATCCAAGGAGTGACACCTCTTCCAGAAGTCTCAGGCAGCTATTCCAGGAAGTGTCCAGAAGGAGGCACTGCTATCCGTGGGTGTTACTGCCCATGACGATCTTCCTGTGGGAAAGATGAGGAGGTGGAAGATCCTGACTCCAAATATGCCCAGGCTAGTGCATGCGTTTGTATTGTCGTTTCTAACAAAAAATTAATTAAATAGAAATAAACTTATAAAATGATATAAAGAAAGAAAATATTGTGTACCTGTACACTATGTTTAGTTCTAAGTGAGGTTTTGTTCCCAGATTAAACAATTTTTAAGAATTTTAAACTTCATGAAGTGAAAAAGTTACAGTAACTGAAGTTTCTTTTAATATAAAAGAAAAAATGTTTTCCATAAATTTAGTGGACGACATGTGTAGTCTCCAACAGTACACCAGGATCCTAGGCCTTCCCCTTCATTCAACACTCACTCACTAACTCAGCCAGAGCACCTTCTAGTCCTACAAGCTCCACTCGTGGGTAGTGCTCCATACAGGTGCATCACTATTTAATCTTTTATACTCTTTCTTGGGTCTTTTCTATTTTAGATATGTTTAGGTACACAAATGCCAGTTTGTTACAATTGCTTACAGTATTAGGACAGTAACATCTGCACAGGTTTGCAACCTAGATGCAATAGATATAGCATATAAGCTAGGTGTGTATTAGGCCATATCATCTATATTGGAGTACACTCTGTGATGCTAGCACAATGATGAAGGTGCCTTAATGATGTTCTCAGAATGCACCCTCATCATTTTTGGTTTATGATTGATTGGTTTATTTGAAAGGTAGAGTTACAGAAAGAGAGAGAGAATGAATCTTGCATGTGTTTGTTCACTTCCTCAAATGGCTGTATCAGCAGGGACTGGGCCAGGCTGAATCCAGGAGCCTGGAATTCCATCAGGGTCTCCTACATGGGTGGTAGGGGCCTAGGCACTTGGGCCATCTTCTGCTGCTTTCCCAGGCACATTAGATGCAGCAGAAGTGGAGCAGCCTGGACTCGAGCCAGTGCTCATATGGGATGCTGGCGTTGTAGACAGCGGCTTAACTTGCTGGGCTGCTGCGCTGGCCCTGTATCCTCATTGTTAAGTGATGCATGATTATGTTTATACCTATACATATCTCTATATACCTCTCTATCAATCTGTCTATACTCTTCAAGTGCTTTAGAGTTCAAAATATTAATTTTTAAAAAAAATTTTTTCACAGGCAGAGTGGACAGTGAGAGAGAAAGACAGAGAGAAAGGTCTTCCTTTGCCGTTGGTTCACCCTCCAATGGCCACCGTGGCCGGCGTGCTGCGGCCGGCGCACCATGCTGATCTGAAGGCAGGAGCCAGGTGCTTATCCTGGTCTCCCTTGGGGTGCAGGGCCCAAGCACTTGGGCCATCCTCCACTGCACTCCCGGGCCACAGCAAAGAGCTGGCCTGGAAGAGGGGCAACCAGGACAGAATCCGGCGCCCTGACCGGGACTAGAACCCAGTGTGCCGGTGCCGCAAGGCAGAGGATTAGCCTATTGAGCTGTGGCGCTGGCCTCAAAATATTAATTTGAGCAATCCTTTTCTGCAAATGAGAAGATTTTTCCATCAATGTAAAATTAGTGATGTGAAATAAGTCCTTCTGTACTTCTACATTATAATAATATACAATAGCTGTAGGGGCTTCCAAGATGGCAGAGTAGGGAGGGAGCTTACTGTTCTAATCTAGGAGAAGATAGTTTACAAGAAGTGGAGAGAGTGCAGTCTCAGGGAAGAGTTAGGGAGAAAATGGCAGAGGAAACTCTATGCAAATTAGAGGGACACAGTGGACCAACATGGAGGACCTGGATGCCCACAACTCAGGATCCCGGTAGCCAAGAGCTTCAGCATTAGCGTTGGAGAGTAAAGTGAGACCAAACTGAAGCAGCACAAGCCCCTGGCGATGGAGCAGCAGGAAGAGCCTGGAGAATACCTGGCGTGAAGCCCCGTGAGGGATAGTGCACCTGCCAAACTAGAGGAGGAAAAAAAAAAGGAGGGAACATGTCTCTCTCCACAGTCATCCTTCAGTGGTGTCCTGTAACAAGCCAATAGAGTGGGTGCCATTTTAGACATAATGTAACAGCTGCACCAGCTCATGTCTGTGCTGGTTTTGTGGAAAAATAAATAAAATTGACATACCATTGGCCCAACTAACCAAAAAAAGAAGAAAGAAGACCCAAATCAACACAATTAGAGATGAAAAAGGAAATGTAACAACAGACACCACAGAAATAAAAAGAATCATCAGAATTTACTACAAGGAGCTGTATGTCAACAAACTGGGAAACTTAGAAAAAAATGGATCGATTCCAGGACACATACATCCTACCTAAATTGAGCCATGAAGATATAGAAAACCTAAACAGACCCATAACCAAGATGGAAATTGAATCAGTAATAAAGACCCTCCCAACAGAGAAAAGCCCAGGACGCGATGGCATCACTGCTGAATTCTACCAGACATCTAAAGAAAAACTAACTCCAATTCTTATCAAGCTATTCCAAACAACTGAAAGGGAGGGAATGATCCAAAAATTCTTTCTATGAAGCCTGCATCACCTTAATTCCTAAAGCTGAAAATGATGCAACATTTCTTGGGCCATCACTGTGGCCTCCCAGGATCTGCATAAACAGGAAGCTGGAGTCAGCAGCCAGAGTCAGGTATCAAACCATGGGTGTCTTAACTGCTGGACCAGAAATCAATACAAGCATCTACAACCAACTTACATTTATCCAAGGAGCTAAAACTATAGACTAATTTCCCTGATGAACATAGATGCAAAAATCCCCCAAAAAATTCTAGCCAATCAAATCCAACAACACATAGAAAAGATAATCCTCAATAGGCTAATCCTCCACCTTGCGGCGCCGGCACACCGGGTTCTAGTCCCGGTTGGGGCGCCGGATTCTGTCCCGGTTGCCCCTCTTCCAGGCCAGCTCTCTGCTATGGCCAGGGAGTGCAGTGGAGGATGGCCCAGGTGCTTGGGCCCTGCACCCCATGGGAGACCAGGAAAAGCACCTGGCTCCTGGCTCCTGCCAGGATCAGCGCGGTGCGCCGGCTGCAGCGGCGGCCATTGGAGGGTGAACCAGCGGCAAAGGAAGACCTTTCTCTCTCTGTCTCTCTCTCTCACTGTCCACTCTGCCTGTCAAAAAAAAAAAAAAAAAAGATAATCCACCCAGACCAAGTAGGATTTATCCCAAGTATGTGGGGATGGCTCAACATTCGCAAATCAGTCAATGTGATACATCACATTAACAAACTGAAGAATAAAAAACCTGATTATCTCAATAGACACAGAAAAGCATTTGATAAAATATAACACCCTTTCATGATGAAAACTCTAAGCAAACTGCGTATAGAAGGAACATTCCTCAATATAATCAAGGTAATTTATGACAAACCCACAGCCAGTATCCTACTGAATGGGGAAAAGTTGAAAGCATTCCCACTGAGATCCAGTACCAGAAAAGGATGCCCACTCTCACCACTGCTATTAAATATAAACCTGGAATTTTTAGTCAGAGCCATTAGGCAAGAAAAAGAAATCAAAGGGATACAAATTGGGAAGGAGGAAGTCAAACGATCCATATTTGCACATGACATGATTCTATATATAGGGGACCCAAAAGACTTCACCAAGAGACTATTGAAACACACAGAAGAGTTTGGTAAAGTAGCAGGATATAAAATCAACACACAAAAATCAACAGCCTGTGTATGCACAGACAATGCCACGGCTGAAAAAGAACTTTATTTTTTAATAGAAAACTTTTATTTAATAAATATAAATTTCTTTCAAAAGTACAACTTTTGGATTATAGCGGTTCTTATCCTCATAAGCATCCTCCCACCGGCAAACCATCCCACCTCCTACTCCCTCTCCCATCCCATTCTTCATTAAGATTCATTTTAAATTATTTTATATACAGAACATCAACTCTATACTAAGTAAATATTTCAACAGTTTGCACCCACACAGACACACAAAGTATAAAGTATTGTTTGAAGATTAGTTTTACCATTAATTCTCATAGTACAACACATGGGGAGCAGGTGCACCGTGACTCTCCTTGTTGATTTAACAATTGACACTCTTATTTATGACGTCAGTAATCACCCAAGGCTCTTGTCATGAGCTGCCAAGGCTATGGAAGCCTCTTGAGTTCACCAACTCTGACCTTATTTAGACAAGGTCATAGTCAAAGTGGAAGTTTTCTCCTCCCTTCAGAGAAAGGTACCTCCTTCTTTGATGGCCCCTTCTTAAAAAGAACTTCTAAGATGATCTCATTCACAATAGCTACAAAAAAAATCAAATACTTTGGAATAAATTTAACCAAGGATGTAAAAAATCTCTATGATGAGAATTACAAAACATTAAAGGAAGAAATAGAAGAAGATACAAAAATATGGAAAAATCTTCCATGTTCATGACTGGAAGAATCAATATAATCAAAATGTCCATTCTTCCAAAAGCAATTTACAGATTCAATGGGATACCAATCAAAATACCAAAGATATTCTTCTCAGATTTAGAAAACAATGATGCTGAAATTCGTATGGAAACACATGAGATCTCAAATAGCTAAAGCAATCTTAACAAAAACAAAGCCAGAGGCATCACAATATCAGATTTCAAGACATACAAGGCAGTTATAATCAAAAAAGCCTGGTTCTGGTACAAAAACAGATGGATAGACCAATGGAACAACATAGAAATGCCAGAAATCAATACAAGCATCTACAACCAACTTACATTTATCCAAGGAGCTAAAACCAATCCCTGGAGCAAGGACAGTCTCTTCAACAAATGGTGCTGGGAAAACTGGATTTCCACATGCAGAAGTATGAAGCAAGACCCCTACCTTACACCTTACACAAAAATCCACTCAACATGGATTAAAGACCTAAATCTATGACCCAACACCATCAACTTATTAGAGAACATTGGGGAAACCCTGCAAGACATCAGCACAGGTGAAGAGTTCTTGGAAAAGACTTCAGAGGCACAGGCAATCAAAGCCAAAATTAACAAATGGCATTACATCAAACTGAGAAGTTTCTGTACAGCAAAGGAAACACTCAGGAAAGTGAAGAGGCAACTGACAGAATGGGAGAAATTATTTGCAAACCATGCAACTGATAAAAGATTAATAACCAGAATATACAAAGTGATCAAGAAACTCCAGAACAACAAAACAAACAACCCAGTTAAGAATTGGGCAAAGGACTTAAACAGACATATTTCAAAAGTGGGAATCCAAATGGCCAACAGACCCATGAAAAAATGCTCAGGATCACTAGCCATCAAGGAAATGCAAATCAAAACCACATGAGGTTTCACCTCATCCCAGTTAGAATGGTTTTCATACAGAAATCAACAAACAACAAATGCTGGCAAGGATGTGGGGGAAAAGATATCCTAATCCACTGTTGGTGGAAATGTGAATGGGTACAGCCACTGTAGAAGAAATCTGGATATAGACCTATCACATGACCCAGCCATCCCACTCTTGGGAATTTACCCAAGGGAAATGAAATCAGTAAATAAAAGAGTTATCTGCACCCCCATATTTATTTCAGCTCAATTCACAATAGCTAAGACACGGAATCAACCTAAATGCCCATCAACAGAAGACTGGGTAAGCAATTATGGGATATGTACACTCTGGAATAATACACAGTGGTAAAAAAAAATGAAATCTAGTCATTTGCAACAAAACAGATGAATCTGGATAACATTATACTTAGTGAAATAAACCAGTCCCAAAAGGAAAAATACCATATGTTCTCTCTGATCTGTGAGAACTAATAGAGCACCTAAAACAAAACCTGTAGAAGTGAAATTGACACTTTGAGAATGGATGACTTGAGCGGCCCTTGTCTTGATTTTCAAGGAACAGTTTTGTTTTGTTTTCTTTCGTTTTGTTTCTTCATAATATTTGTTGAACTCTTACTTAACATAGAGTTAATCATATGTGTATAGTCAATTGAAAACAGTTCTCAGTGAAAAATAAGAGTGGGAATAAGAGAGGGAGGAGGAAGTTTATAACTGTAAAGCTGTATAGTTCTGCATACATTCTTAAATACTTACTTTTAAGGGTACAATTTAAAAACTTGCCATGGGACCCCAAATCCCATTAAGCTGGGTGGTAAAAATGCCATCTTAAGTGTTAAAGTGATCATAAAGTGAACATATAGATAGGATTAAGTATTAAAGTGATCATATAAATAGGATCAAGTGTCTGGTAATAATAATAGAATTAAAAAGAAGAGAACATTCCGACATGGGAAGCAGTGCACACCACAGAGCTATAGAAAGGGCATGGAGCAGCCATGTCTGGCCTTTGGATGCCTGAATGGCCCCTCAGTCTACTTCTTCACCTTTTACAGTCAAGCTCATGTCCATGTCAGCTGTCAGGCTGAAATAGGGTGCTGGGTGAAAAGCCACTGAAAACTCACAAAGTGCAACAGAAATGGAAAGAATAATTAGGAGATGTTTCAATGCAGTTGATCTTTACTGTCATGTCTCAAATGTCCTAAACCTGCTGACTCATTAATCACCATGTGGTAACCATATATGTACTCAGGAGTCAGGAGCCAGGAGCTTCTTCCAGCCCTCCCACGGGGGTGCAGGAGCCTAGGAACTTGGGCAATCTTCCACTGCTTTCCCAGGCCATTAGCAGGGAGCTGTAGCAGAAGTGGAGCAGCAGGAATAGAACCAGCACTCATATTGGATGTTGACACTGCAGGCCACCACTTAACCTGTTATGAAACAGCACCAGCCCATCTACTTTCCTCTTTTGTCTGGGCCCTAACAACATTGAATCCCAATGAGAGTAATTCAATAAACTTGTAAAAACCTGGAAAGAGTTACAATATCTAAGATGATGCTCAGATGTACTGCTGTTAGTTAGCTTTCACAAGGTTAGCCGTGTAACAAATGGCTCCAATCTCCTCTCCCCCCACCCCTATATATACTATGGGGCTGAGACCCTTCTGTGCCATTTCCATTTGCTGGACAGGACTGGACAGTCACATTCAGCTGTTTGGGCGATTTAACAAAAAGTGTGTTGCCCACATCTTTTACGTGGTTTTTGTCCTGAAGGCTATGAAGTATGTATACATCCTGCGGTTTCAGAAGCTTGTCTTTTTTTGTGTGTGGTGCTTCCATTTCCTCTTTAGGATGCAAGTGTCATTTGCATTCCCTGTAATATTAAGAAAGCTGGGGCAGGTGTTTGGTCCAGCAGTTAAGACACCTATGGTTTGATACCTGACTCTGGCTGCTGACTCCAGCTTCCTGCTTATGCAGATCCTGGGAGGCCGCAATGATGGCCCAAGAAATTGGGTCCCTGCCACCCCATATGGGAGACCTGGACGGAGTTTCCAGTTCCTGTGTTTGGCCCAGTTGCAAGCATTTGGGCAGTAAACCAGCAAACTGAACTCTCTTTCTCTGTGTGTCTTTTGCTCTTGCTCTCTCTCTCTGGCATGTATGTGTATGGGGGGAGGATGTTGTGTGGAATTTCAAATGTGGAATTTAGCCAATGGGCTTTTTCTCACTTATAATGCTCTTTCAGTATTGCCTACAAGAGATTTACATAACAACCCAAGAGTTTTGAAAATAACAGATGTAGAATCTATAGCTACATCATCTTTGGTGAAAAGAGAGTTGAGAATAAAAAAAACAGGTTAATATTCATTATTCTGGAATAGCAATATACATGGAGATATGTTTTGAACTTCATCTTCTATTTATTTATTTTTTTTAACTTTTATTTAATGAATATAGATTTCCAAAGTACAGCTTATGGATTACATTGCACCCCCCCAATGACTTCCCTCCCACCCACAACCCTCTCCTTTCCTGCTCTCTCTCCCCTTCCATTCATATCAAGATTCATTTTCAATTTTCTATATATACAGAAGATCAGTTTAGTATACATTATGTATTTTTAAGACTTATATCTTTATTTGAAAGTGAGAAGGAGAGGCACAGAGAAAGGTCTTCCATCTGCTGGTATACTCCCCCAAACGGCCACAACAGCCAGGTCTGGGTCAGGCCAAAGCCAGGAACCAGCAACCAGGAATTCCATTCTGGTCTCCCACATGAGTACCTGTGGCCTAAGTCCTTGGGCCATCATTCTCCTTCCCAGGTGCATTAGCAGGGAGCTGGGTTGTAGGTGGAGCTGCTGTGACTCAAACTGGCAATCTGATATGGGATGATGGTGTTGCAAGTGGAGGTTCGACCCATGGCACCAAAACACTGGCTCCTGAACTTCATCTTTTGGATGTTGTAAATCCAAGCTTTCTGGTTAAGTATAGAATCATTGTGACCAACGTGACAACACACACTACTTTTCTGGGGTCTTTTTCTTTGGCAAGCTTTTCAGCTGTCGAGTGTATTCGTACATTTCCTTAGTATTTTCATCTGTAGTAATATCATGACCTAACTTCTTTGTTAGAAATACTTCTTGGAATGTATGAGTATATATTTAATTTTTTTGTTCTTATTTATTTATTTATTCAAAAGGCAGGTTTACAGAAAGGGAGGGAGAAATAGAAAGAGAGAGGAGAGCTATCTTCTATCTTCTGATTCACTAACCAAATGGTCACTTCAGCCAGGACTGGGCCAGGCCAAAGCCAGGAGCCAAGAACTCCAGCCCAGTCTCCATGTAGGTGGCCAGAATCCAAGTATTTGGGCAATCTTCTGTTGCTTTTCCAGGCAACTAAGCATGGAGTTGGATCAGAGGTGAAGGAGCCAGGACTCAAACTGGTGCCCATACAAGATGCCAGTATCACAGGTGGTATCTTAACCTGTTGCACCTCTATGCTGGTCCCTAAAATACATTAAATTTAAAAATTTAAATTGCCTTAATATTAAAGTCTTGGGAGGGGGGCGGCACTGTGGCATAGTGGGTAAAGTCACCACCTGTGGTGGCAGCATCCCATATAGACACCAGTTCATGTCCCAGATGCTCCACTTCTGACCCAGCTCCCTGCTAATGTGCCTGGGAAAGCAGTGGAAGATGGCCCAAGTGCTTGGGCCCCTGCACCCATGTGGGAGACCCAGAAGAAGTTCCTCCTGGCTCCTGGCTTCAGATCTGTGCAGCTCTGGCCATTGCAACCATTTGGGGAGTGAACCAGCAGATGGAAGACCTCTCTCTCCATGTCTCTCTCTCTCTCACTCTCTCTCTCTCTCTGACTCTCTGTAACTCTACCTTTAAAATAAACAAACAAATCTTTTTAAAAAATTTATTAAGGGGCCTGACATTGTGGCATAGCAGGTTAAGCTGCCTCCTGCAATGCCAGCATCCAAAATGGGCATTGGTTTGAGTTCCAGCTTCTCCATTTCTTACCTAGCTCCCTGCTAATACACCTGGGAAAGTAGCAGAGGATACTTCAAGTGGTCAGGGTCCTGCCATGCATGTGAGAGACCCAGATGAAGCTCCTGAATCTTGGCTTCTGACTTTGGCCTGGTCCAGCCTTGGCAGTTGTGGCCATCTGGAGAGTGGACAGAAGAACTCAATCTCTCTCTCTCTCAGAGCAAACAATTCATAAATTTTAAATTGCACACTGTTCCAAGTAGTGTGATGAAATCTCATATTCTCATGCTGTCATACTCTTTTTTTTTTTTTTGGAAAGGCCAAGAGAGACACAAAAAGAACAGGGTAGAGAGATAATTTTTCATCCAATGGTTCACCAACCAGATGCCAGCATCTGTAGTGCTGTCTCAAATGCCATCCCTCACTGCCTGCCTTGTCTTGCCTGGAATGTGAATCAGTATGTCCATGGTATACATAATACCCACCCATTGGTTATGTAGTAGCTGTCTCAGTTATCAGATCAATTGTCATGGGATGGCCATGCTTGTGCTTAAGTAGTCTTTGTATAGGAGCCTAGTGCTATGACACAGTGCCTATGTTATTCACTTCATCTCATTATGTTGTATCATCTCGCATCATTACAAGAAGGGTGAGTGTGGTACCTTAAGATATTTTGAAAGAGAGATCACATTCACCTAAGTTTTATTACAGTATATTGTTATATTTTATTGTTATTGTTATTAATCTCTTATTGTGCTTAGCTTATAAATTATACTTCACTGTATATATTTACATGAAATAACAGTTTACTTAGTGGTTTGTATAACACATATTTTCAGGGCACCCACTGAATGTCTCAGAATGTATCCTCCGTGGATAAGAGGGAATGACTCTATTGTAAATTATTAGGATTCGGTTCAACTGCAAGTGGCAGATGAACCAAAATAAGAATGGTTCAAACCAAACAGATGTCAAAGTTCAGAGAACCCCTAAGCATGTTTGATCATCCATAGGATCAAAAACCCTTCCTCCTTCTGTCTTGTTCTCTTGTGTGTGGCCCATATTCCCAAATTCATTTCACGGTTCAAGATGGACTTCCATCTATTTCCTTTCCAGTCAGCAAGAAGAAGAACAAGAGAAGTGATGGTCTTGCCTTTGTTAAAGAAACTTCCTGTGTGTTTCACCCTCCACTGCTGCTTACACCTTTTGAACAAAACCTACTTTCATGACCAAAGACAGTTGATCATGTGCCATGGTTTGAATGTCTGTGTCCTGTCCAAATCTCATATTGAAACTGAATTCCCAGTGTAATGGTGTTGGGAGATGTGGCAATCATGGAGTTGTCAGGGGTCTGCCCTCATGAATACAGTTTGGTGCCCTTACAAGCAGGCTCAACAAACAGAAGGAGTTCATCGTTTGTTGCACTTGCATCGCTTCCACCTTGTAATAACACGGTATTTCTCCCTGTCAGAGGAGCCAGCACCAAGGGGCCTTCGTGGAAGAAGACAGCAGCCGTCATCAGAAAGCTGAACCTGCTGCTGTCTTGGTCTTGGATAGCCCAGACTCCAAATCTGTGAGACATAAAGTTGTTCTTTATAAATTACCCAGGTATTTTAGTTATAGCAATGCAAAAACAGACTAAGATACCATGTATCTCACTAAAACATTGGAAGTTCTAGGACTGAAGGAGCTGGGAAAATGGATACAAGGTTTTAGTCAGGAAACTGTGCCACAGCAAACTTCTACGGGCTACTTGCTGACTGCATTGTGCAATTCCAGCCAACCACTCTCCTGAGCCCAGTTGAACAGAGACATTTGTCTCTGTCCCTTAAACTGGAGGTACTGTCAATCTGCCAGCCAATGGAGTGCTTATTTTGTAATGTGGTTTCAATGTTTAAAGCATTGTTTGAATATTCCTCCCTTGTTCAGTCTCAGCTAGATTGAGGGATGGAACTAAGCTGTATATATCCCATACCCAACCCACTGTTGCTTGGCATATTGCCTGGCCAGGAGACAACCTGATGTTCTACTTTAGCTAACAGCGTTGGCAGCAACCATATAGTGCATTACTAGGGAGCGGTTATGTACCAACTACTATGATGAATGGGACTGCATTCTATCTCAGGGCAAGTATATACAAACAAAAGAAGACAGTAAACTAATAAAAGCGCATTCAATGTGTACAACAATTTCTTTGTCATTGTTAGAAATGTGGTAAGAGGGGCTGGCACTGTGGTGTAGCGGATTAGGCCATAGTTTGTGACAACAGGCTCCCATACCTGAGTATTGGCTCAAGTCCCAGTCGTTTCACTTCAGATCCAGCTCCCTGGTAATGCATCCTGGCAGGCAGAAGATAGTGGCTCAGGTGCTTGGGCCTCTGCTGCTAACATGGAAGAGCAGATGGAGTTCCTAGCTCCCGCCTTCAGCCTACCCTAGCCCTGGCTGCTGTGGCCATTTGGGGAGTGAACCAGTGGATGGAAGTTCTCTCTCTCTGTCACTCTGCCTGTCAAACAAACAAACAAATAAATAAATAGATCATTTTTTAAAAGAAAAATGGTAAGGACATTACCCTGTGTGTGTGTATATGTGTGTGTTTACAATTTAGCTGGACAGATAAGAGTTACACAGTACTAACACAGGTTAAGAGAAATCTTATTTGGGAAAACAGTAGCAACACATGGACTTCCTTCTCCCATGTGGAAATATCTTAAACACCAATACAATGGGGGCCAGCGCTGTGGTACAGCAGGTAAGATGCTGCCTGCAGTGTCCGTGTGCCATATGGTGCCAGTTCAAGTCCTGGCTGCTACTCTTCCGATCCAGCTCTCTGCTATGGCCTGGGAAAGCAGTGGAAGATGGCCGGAGTCCTTGGGCCCCTGCACCCACACAGGAGACCTAGAAGAGGCTCCTGGCTTCGGATTGGTGCAGCTCCTGCTGTTGCAGCCATCTGGGGAGTGAAGCAACAAATGGAACACCTCTTTCTCTGTCTCTGCCTCTCTCTCTCTGTATCTCCTTTCAAATAAATAAATATTTTTAAAAATCAAGATATGAATGAAAATATCTGATTTTTGACACTGAAATGTAAATTTCCATTCTGGGGACTCAGGTATGGGAAAAATTACCGTGTTTTAAAAGTGATATTAGGTACTGTGGTCTCAGATGTGTTCCAGAAATGGCAGAGGATCCAGATTTAGCAGAAGCATGGATTCTCTTTGTAACCTGCTCCTTGCCTTTGTGAATTACAGTGTGTACTCTGTGGTGTGGAGATGCAGAGCTGGGCAATTTGGAATTGAAACCCACAGCCTTGGTTTCAACAGTGAATTAGACACATAGGCTTCCCTGCTCATAACCATATTTATATGAAGTGTTCAGGGAGAACTACGGTGTGTGTGCCTCAAATATTAATATACAGCTCCTTCTATTCACACTTCATGCAACTGCTTCACAATCCTATGAGATTGGTTTATCTGGTGCTATGAATCCTCATTTAATAAATGAAGAAACTATAGCTCAGAGTTTCACTTACTTCAAGCCATGAGCTAATGAGTGCCTATCCAGACTTAATCCCAATTCTTGGCCTCTAGCTCAATTATTTTGTAACACATAACCCTAGAACTCAGTTATTCACAAGTCAGTGAGTTGGTAAAGAAACATCTTTTGGGGCCAGCACTGTGGTGTAGCGGGTAAAGCCATCGCCTACAGTGCCGGCATCCTATATGGGTGCCAGTTCAAGTCCTGACTGCTCCACTTCCGATCCAGCTCTCTGCTGTGGCCTGGGAAAGCAGTAGAAGATGGCACAAGTCCTTGGGCTCCTGCACCCTCATGTGAGACCAGAAGAACTGCCTGGCTCCTGGCTTCAGATTGGTGCAACTCTGGCCGTTGCAGCCAAATGGGGAGTGAACCATCGGATGGAAGACCTCTCTCTGTCTCTCTGCCTCTCCTTCTCTATGTCCTGACTTTCAAATAAATAAATAAGTCTCTAAAAATATATTTTAATAGGCCGGCACCGCGGCTCACTAGGCTAATCCTCTGCCTTGCGGCGCCGGCACACCGGGTTCTAGTCCAGGTCGGGGCGCCGGATTCTGTCCCAGTTTCCCCTCTTCCAGGCCAGCTCTCTGCTATGGCCCAGGAGTGCAGTGGAGGATGGCCCAAGTCCTTGGGCCCTGCACCCACATGGGAGACCAGGAGAAGCACCTGGCTCCTGGCTTTGGATCAGCGCGATGCGCCGGCTATAGTGCGCCGGCCGCAGCGGCCATTGGAGGGTGAACCATCGGCAAAAGGAAGAGCTTTCTTTCTGTCTCTCTCTCTCTCACTGTCCACTCTGCCTGTCAAAAAAATATATATAAATTTTAATAAAGGCCGGCGCCGCGGCTCACTAGGCTAATCCTCCGCCTAGCGGCGCCGGCACACCGGGTTCTAGTCCCGGTTGGGGCGCCGGATTCTGTCCCGGTTGCCCCTCTTCCAG
The DNA here is from genome assembly GCF_964237555.1 of Oryctolagus cuniculus. Taxonomy (NCBI): domain Eukaryota; kingdom Metazoa; phylum Chordata; class Mammalia; order Lagomorpha; family Leporidae; genus Oryctolagus; species Oryctolagus cuniculus. The sequence goes on from NC_091439.1 coordinate 65,411,655, forward strand.
GCCAGCTCTCTGCTGTGGCCAGGGAGTGCAGTGGAGGATGGCCCAGGTGCTTGGGCCCTGCACCCCATGGGAGACCAGGAGAAGCACCTGGCTCCTGGCTCCTGCCATCGGATCGGCACGGTGCGCCGGCCGCAGCGCGCTGGCCGCGGCGGCCATTGGAGGGTGAACCGGCGGCAGAGGAAGACCTTTCTCTCTGTCTCTCTCTCTCTCACTGTCCACTCTGCCTGTCAAAAAAAAAAAAAAAAATAAAAATAAAAAAAAAATAAAATAAAAAAATTTTAATAAAAAAGACACATCTTTCCCTAGGAAAAGAGAACCAAGATTCTAATGTAGATTATTTAATATTATTAATATTATTTAATCTGATTATCTGAATTCTACCATTCTCCATCTAGGCTAATATCCTTGGAAATAACTGGGAAATCTGTTCCTCTTTGCTTAAAAATAGAAAAGAAAAACAAGATGAAGTTGGGAAATGTGAAATTCTTAAGGGTGAGACTGTCTAAAATTCTCTACATCAAAAGTCAAGAACAACAATAGTTAATGTACATAGTAGTATACTAACAATAGTACTTTATGAGAGGACATAGTAACTAACTGGTCATTGAAAATCTTGCCATTAGGAAAAGAGTGTTGATGAAATAATAGTGAGGCCATCCTTGTAATTCATATTAGTTCAGCTTAGTATTTTTTTATTGTTGTTGTTAAAAAGATGGAGAGACATAGAGTCAGACAGAGATCTCTCATCCACCAGCTCCCTCACAGTTGGGGCTGTGTCAGGAGGAAACCAGGAGCCTGGAACTCAATCTGGGTGCCCACTGTGGGTGGCAGGGGTCCTACTAGCTGCTGCCACACAGGATGCATGTTAGGAGGAAGATGGGACCAGGAAAGTCAGGACTTAAACCCAGGCACTCTGATAAGGAATGTGTGGAAATGGCAAGCAGTATCTCAATCACTAGGCCAAACACCTGCCCCATTAGTTTATGACAACAGACCACTTATTAAGCAGCTATTATGTATGCCATTGAGCAAAGAGCATCACACAGCTCTGGTGAGGTAAATTACATACATGTACTACCACGAACACAAATACGGGAAAGAGAAGTCACGCAACTGTTGTGCAAAGTGGAGAAACTGATATTGTCCTGTTCACTACAGAAAAAGGAAAACTACTGAGTGGATGAAACCCATCTTGGATTGTAGTTTGGTTGGCTTGGTTGTGTATGCTTTGGGCGGGCTTCTGGTTTGCTGTTTCCACATCAAAGGAATTGAGTGTACAGAACAGGAAGAACAATTGAGTAATAAACATACTTTATTTCTTTGTTCTCCAGTGGCTAGTGTAGAAGATAACAGGAGTTACTGAGTGCTTACTGTGTGTCCACTACTATCCTCTACAGTGTATACCTTCTTTAATCTTGCAACCAGGTTGTGAAAATAGGTGGCATATAACCTTTCCACAGAAGAACCTGAAGCCCCCAAAGCTTGGTCGCCCAGATGACACAGTGAGGAGGCCGCAGAGCAGAAGAATTCACGTCTGCCTGCCCCGAATCCATTCATTCTCTCAAACACGATCCAAAGAGGCAACAGAGATTTCTCTTCAGTTGGGCTTCATCCCAGAGAGAGTATTATCTAAATCGGAGAAGGCATTAATATTGGTTTCTGAGTGAAGCCTCACTGGCGACAAGGTTAACTATTACATTGAGTTTCACAGCTTTTTATCGCCATCTTATCAATTTAGTTGGAGATCTGATGAACTCTTGCTATTGATGACATCACAAGGACTCCTCAGTTCCAAGGAGAATAATGAAAAGATAGACTAGAATTTATATCCCAGAAACAGGAATGTCCTTTGATCCCCCCCCCAAAAAAAAACAAAAAACTTTCAAATTGAAACCTTGAAACCTAAAGTTAGAATGTATGTTTCAAATACTTCAAGTTGCAACTGTTCAGTTGTTGAACATGTAACATTATATTCCCAAACAGCTGGAGATGTGCACAGGTGTTATTAATCTATTAGTTGGAAGACTAAGTAGCTGGCATTATTATAGCACTGTGTGTACAGTACTATTTTTTAAGCCCACCATTTGCAATTGATTACATGGACCATCTGTAACTGCCTGTGAATCACGTTAGTTACCCCACTGACATTTACCGAACATTTGTCACGCAGCGAAATATTTAGTGTAGAAAAGTTGACACATAATAGCTCTGAGATTTCACTAAATCAACTCTAGACACCGGCCTGTGGGTACAACCCACCGACCTGTAGACACCAGAAAAATACGGTTTGACTAAAGAAATACCAGCTCACGCCAAGCTCCCCACGCGTGAACAAAAAGGTCTTTTGTGCCCAGCGAGGTAACTCGGCTCCGCCGACTGTTGTCACAGAACCACCTCGTGTGTGTGCGTGCGTGTGTGCGGGGGTGTCTTCATAAAGTGGTGGGGGAAAGAGGAGGAGAGGACTCCGCTGAAATTCAAGTGGGATCCGCCGGCGGCTGGGAACCAGCTCAGAGGGAGGAAACGGCCGAGTCCTGGCCGACCCGGTCGCGCCACCTGTCAGACGAGCGCAGCCGCCAGGGGCTGGGAGGGCGGCAGGCGAATGGGTGCCCGGGGCCCCGGAAGAAGGCTGCAGGGGAGCCGATTCCGGGCGGCGAGAACCCAGGCGGTGCTGTTAGGGGTGGGGGCCGCGCTAGACCCCGAGGAGACTTCACGTGGCCTCTGCAATCCCGCTAAGGGACCGGCGGGGGGCGCTGTCCCACGCCCCTCCCCTGAGCCTCTCAGCTCCTCCTCCCAGACACGTGACTGAGCCTGCTGGTTTCTTCGCTCGCGCTGCGCACCTCGTTCTGTTTCTTCCCTCCCGCTGCTATGCCCTTCTTCTCCCCCGTTCCCATCCCTCCGCCCTCCCCCACCTCCTCCCCACGCGCCAACCGCGGCTCGAGCTTGGAAGCGCCCGCCTCTCCGCCCTGTTCTTCGTTTTCTCATTGGCTGAGGCCTCAAGGACGCGTCCCGAGGGCGGGCGGCAGCCATTGGTGGGATGAGCAATCCGAGTTCCCGGATGAGGGAACATTCTGCAGTATAAAGGCAGCGGGGAAGGCGGGAGACAGCGCAGTTTGAATCGCGGTGCGACGGAGGAGTAGGTGGTGGGATCGCGCTGTGTGTCAGACTAGCCCTTTCTCTGCCTTGCTTGTTTGAGCTTCCGCAGAATTCGAAATGGTAAAGTTCGCAGGGGCGCTCGGTAACTCCGCGGGATTTTGCCGGCGGGAGAGAAACCCGCTACCCACGGGGATGAGGGTGAAGTGGCGACGGTTGGGGACGTGCGGAGACGGGATTTACACGAGCGGGGGGGAGGTGGCGTGTCGGCTGCGAGCGGAGCAGCCTCGGCTGTCGCGGCGGGCGGCGACGGTTGGGTGGCGCGCGCGGCGCCTCTGGGGGCCGGCGGGCGGGCGGGCGGAGGCGCGCGGCCGCGGCGGGCGCGCGGCGGGGGCCGGCGGGCGGGGTCGCCCCTGCGGCGCGTGGCGGGCCGGAGACCCCGGCGGGGCGCGGGGACGCGCCGCGGTGGGGGAGGGGCGCGCCGCCCTGGTAATTCTATATTCTCCGATCCTCCTCCGCTCGCGGGCGTGTGCGCGCCGCAGGCTGGCGGTAAGGCTGGGAAGGACTCCGGAAAGGCCAAGACAAAGGCGGTTTCCCGCTCGCAGAGAGCCGGCTTGCAGGTCAGTAGTTGTTCGTGCAGTCTGCGAACCGTGGCGTTTTTCTTTGCACACCCCCTCCCACCCCCCTTTCTTGTTTATCATCGCCCTAGATGGGCGTTTCGTCTTCGCGTTGGGGATGCGGTGTCGCGACTTGGGGGCTGCCCACACGATAAATAAGGTTGGGGGGGGCGGCGATCACGTGTGTGGATGCTAGGGTGCCTGGCTGCACCAGCGTCCGGGCCCCTTGCGTTGGCGCGCGTGCGATCCCGCCAGCCCTGGCTCCCTGTCTTTATGCGTTTCTTGTTTGTGTGTGCTTAAGTTCCCGGTGGGCCGCATTCACCGACACCTGAAATCTAGGACGACCAGCCACGGACGTGTGGGCGCGACTGCCGCCGTGTACAGCGCTGCCATCCTGGAGTACCTCACCGCAGAGGTAACTGAGCGGACGCCTATCATCGAGGCAGGGCTGGGGGGGGGGGCGGGGGAGGCGGCCGGAGGGAAGGAGGAAAGTGATGCAAGAAGACTCCAGGCCCGAGACGCGGCGAGAAGCCCGGGAGGACGCTAGAGGGAGCCGGTGTCCAGGAAGGGAGCCTCCTGAGCCGGAGGAGTTGGCTGCTCCTGGCAGTAATTGCGTGTCCCCTGGATAGGGGGGAACACCTGGCAGATTCCTGTTCCTTAAGCTTTGATTCTGCCCTTGCACCTTGGTCAAAGGCGATTGATGAGCGTCTGCCTTGTAGGTACTTGAACTGGCAGGAAATGCATCAAAAGATTTAAAGGTAAAGCGCATTACCCCTCGTCATTTGCAACTTGCTATTCGTGGAGATGAAGAATTGGACTCGCTCATCAAGGCTACAATTGCTGGTGGTGGTATGTAATAAAGTTGGTTTTCTTCCTTATTCGGAGGACAGAAACCCTTGGCTTCTAACTCCTATTAGATTTTAGTCTAGCAGAGGGCATTTGAGAATGTTTTCATTGATGCAGTATGGCTGGGTCATGAAATTTGGTTTATGTAAACAACTCAATGGGTTTTTGGTATTTTGAGCTTCACATTTTTTTGAAAGATCTTGCACGTTGAAGCGTAAAATGCCTTGGTTTCAAAGTACTGTGTGGTTTTGAAAGTACTTACATTAAAAGTAGAATTTATCTGTCACTCTCCTAGGTGTCATTCCACACATCCACAAGTCTCTGATTGGGAAGAAAGGACAACAGAAGACTGTCTAAAGGATGCCTGGATTCCTTGTTATCTCAGGACTCTAAATACTCTAACAACTGTCCAGTGTTGGTGATTCCAGTGGACTGTATCTCTGTGAAAAACACAATTTTGCCTTTTTGTAATTCTATTTGAGCAAGTTGGAAGTTTAATTAGCTTTCCAACCAACCAAATTTCTGCATTCAAGTCTTAACCATATTTAAGTGTTACTGTGGCTTCAAAGAAGCTATTGATTCTGAAGTAGTGGGTTTTGATTGAGTTGACTGTTTTTAAAAAACTGTTTGGATTTTAATTGTGATGCAGAAGTTATAGTAACAAACATTTGGTTTTGTACAGACATTATTTCCACTTAGGTGGATAAGCTCAATAAAGGTCATCTCCCAAACTAGTTGTGTTTTAAATTTGCTTGCTTGTAATGGAAACTTGTTTTGACTGTGGTCCAGCAGTAACTAGGCACATTTCTTCTGTAGAAATTAAACTGTTAACCTGTAGATCGACAAAGGTCAGATACCGGGTACAAGGTAGTGTTACACCATAATGTGCTATGAATTTCTCAGAAGTTCTGCAGGAGCTGGAGATGGTTAGGGTTTCCTGGGACCAGGGACCAAGTGAGCTGAGCGTTCACCCTGGCTGTGCCGCAGTGACAGCACTGCTCTGGCGCGCGGCCGCCTTGGTGGGCTTGCACCTGCACAGAATGATTTGGAAGGTGTCACTGTGCTTTGGGTGCCAGGCGCTCTGACATGCGTGAGGATGAACTCTTCCCATTTCATGAAAGATTTCTTTGACAGGTCCCGGTTAAGTAGCTAACATGGCAGAAGGTTGACTCCACGTCAAAATTTACCTTGCAGTGGGACTAAGTGGATCCTTCGGACATCTGGTCTTTCTCCGTTTTGAGGGATTGTGAATAATACCGGGCGTTAAGTGTCCCTCCCTCCCCCCCAAAGAGGAGACCCGCAGGCCACATACTTCCCAGTAGTGATGTTACCTGAACGAAAGGACTGGTTCCTGCGTTATTTTGGCCTCGCGGGATTATGGCTGCTTTTCACTGACATAATTGGCAAACTTGGACTTAAGCTAGTTTGTATCCCCCCCCCCCCCCGCCCATTCGGTCGCGAGCCATCTAGGTCAGGAGAATGCAGCAGAAACGAGGCAGTGAGATAAGCCCCGGGCTTGGAGTCAAAGGGCTCTCCATGAGCGCCGGAAGCGCCGAGTTTGGGCAGACAGCGCGTTCTCACCTGACCACCGCGTCCCGGGCCGCGGGGCCGGGGGCGGGGCCGCCGGGGCCTGGGAATTTTCCTCCCGACCAGCGGCCCCCTACTCCATTCCCCGGCCGAGGGCGGGCTCCCGTCGGCGCGAGCCGCGCCGGGAGGTCGGGGGGCGCGGTGCTGCCGAGGCGGACGGACGGACGGACGGCCGGGTCCCCGCCCCGGCGGAACCCCTCCCCGCGGCGGCGGCCGGGCTGGTCGGCCCGGGTCCTGCGGGCGCCGCGCACCGACCGCCGGGACGGCCCGCAGCTCGGTCCGGGGCCGGAAAGGATGCGGCTCGCGCCGTAGCGGCCCGCGGGGGGCGGGGAGGCCGCCGTGAGGAGGCGGAGCTCGAGGCCCGCGCGTCCGCCCGGGCCGCCGCCGCCGCCGCCGCCGCGGTCCCCTGCGCTCCTCCCGCCTGCCACCGCACGCCCCAAGCCGGGCCGGCCTCACCTCCTCCGCGGCGGCGGCTTCCGCCCCTCGTCGCTGCGCTACCGGAGGAAACGGAAGCAGGCGCAAGCCATGGAGGGGAACCGGGATGAGGCAGAGAAATGTGTGGAGATCGCCCGGGAGGCGCTGAATGCCGGCAACCGCGAGAAGGCCCAGCGCTTCCTGCAGAAGGCCGAGAAGCTGTACCCTCTGCCCTCGGCCCGCGGTGAGACCTGGGTGGCCCTCCCCTCCCCATCGCTGGGGCCAGCGCGCAGCCCGCCCCCGCGACCCCCGCAGCCGGCGCGGCCCCCGCGCTGGCTACCCCGCCGCCGGGCCCCGGAGTCCGGCGTCCCGGCCCAGCCGGGGCCCGCCCGCCTCGGCGGCGCTGCCCCGGACTCCCTCTGCACCAGCCTGCCCGCGGGACGCCGGTGCGCAGGCGGCGGGCGGGAGCTGTCAGCCTCGGAGGCCCCTTCCGTCCGTGCCGGAGACCCGTGCTGCCTTTCCAGAGCGGGGCTTGACATTCGGACGCCTGAGATGGCCTGGCCCTGCCCCCGCCTCCCCCAGCCCCCCGGGCCCCGCCATCCTCACCGCCGAATTAGGCCTAGGCCCCTAATGAAGTGGGGAACAGGGAACTCTCCCGGCCCACCGCAGGCGCCGCTGTCTCTGGGTTCTCTAGAAAAACTGTTCCCAAAGCCAACCTTTCCGAGTACCTGAGATGACATTGCTTTTCCGTAGGAGGCAGACAGAGGGGTCTTTTACAGGTGGCACGAATGAGCAGGAGTCAGAATGAGTTGCTAAACGGTGTCTGATTTGATAATTACTGATGAATTAGACGAATTTCCTTGGTGGGATCCTGGACTTCGCTTAGTTCCATTCACCTTGTTCATTGCCCTACTTTCTAGGCTTCAGAGTAATAATGGCCAACCTAAGAACACTTACTCAAGTGCCAAGAGTTGTTCCTGGCTTTTTATATTGACTCCTCAGAACGATCCTATATAGAGGTACAGGATTCACTGGAACAGGTTGACTCTTGTGAGAACAGGGTTTTGGATGAATGAATGAGTGAGTGAATGAATGAATGAAAATATCTTACCTGAGGTTACAAAACAGTCAGTGGCACACACAGAATAGAAGCTGAGCTTTCAGCTTCCATAAGGCCTTGAGCCACCACACTCTACTGCCTTGCCAATGGGATGTCCTTTCCCTTGAGAGTCAAAGTATTTGCAAGGTTAAGATTACTGATGAGAAGGTGAGACTGCCTGTTACATGTTATTGCGGCTTTCTTATTTTTAGTTGTACTTTGTTGTAGCCTTAGTGCTTTTTGCTTGTCTCTCTGCCCTTTGCTTTACATTGCCATTGAGCGCAACTGGACCAGAGAGGACAGGAAAACGAAGTGAAAGTAAAAAGTTAACACATTTTTAAGTTGGGGTTTAAAAAAACTCACATTTGTCCTCTTAACCATTTTTAAGAGTACAATTCGGTAATTTTAAGAATATTCACATTGTGCAAGGAATCTTCTGAAGTTCGTATCTGACAATATTAAACTCTACCAATGAAACCGCTCCTTGTTTGGCTCTTTCCCCAGCCCTGGCAACCACGATTCTTCTTTCTGTTTCTATGAATTGGACTGTGTTAGATACCTCGTATAAGTAGAATCATACAATATTTGTCTTTGTGATTTGCTTATTTCACTCAGCATTATATCCCCAAGTTTCACTCATATTAAAGCATGTGATAGCATTTCCTTTTTTAAAAAGCTAAATTATCCATTGTATACACACCACGTTTTGTTTATTCATCCATGAATGGGCATTTGGATTCCTTTCACATTTTGACCATTGTGAATTAATGTAGCTGTGAACATGAGTATGCAAAGATCTTTGTATTTCTTTTGGATATATATATCCGGTGTTGGGATTGTTGGAGCATATGGTAATTCTAATTTTAATTTTTGAGTAACCACTATACTGTTTCCCATAGCAGCTACACCATCTTACACGTCCACCAACAGTGCCTAAGGGTTGCAATTTCTCAACATCCTCATCAGTGATGTTCTTTTTGAGAGGTTTTGATTTGTAGTCGTCCTAGTGGGTGTGAGATGACATCCCTGTGGTTTTGATTCCACCTCTCTGATGATTAGTTATGTTTCATACACTTGTCTATTTGTCTATCATCTTTGGGGAAAGGTTGATTGAAGTCTTTTGTCCATTTTAAACTCCTGTGTTTATTTTTTGTTGTTGAGTTGTAGTTCTTTATATATGCTGGATATTAATCCCTTAGCAGATAAAATATTTGTAGATGTTTTATTCTGTAGGTTTTCTTTTTACTGTCTTTAATTGTGGCATTCAGTGCACAGAACTTTTTAAGTGTGATGATTTGCTGTGTTCCATTTGCCTGTTTTTGTTCTCTTGCCTGTACTTTTGAGTCATAGTCAAGAAGTCACTGCCAGGGGTTAATTATTTTTTAATTCCCCTTACTGTATGAATCTCATGACTACATGATCCCATCTAGTCATTATCCAGCCCTGGAAGGACAGTTTTAACATTAACTGAGTAGACACTCTAGACAGAGTAACTTGGCTTTTGAAGTCTGGCTCTCCACCTTATCTTAATGTAGCCTTCAGCTTTTTATTCCACAAAATGGGAAAAATGTATGGATCTCCTAGATCTCATAGTACTGTTGTGAGTATTAACTGGGTTAATGTATGGAATACATACAACAGTAAGCACCTAATTAATTTTGGTATCTGGAGTGTGAGGATCTGAGAATTCTCAAAACCTGCCCAAATTTACATTGTCATGCTTCTGTCCTGCAAACAACTTGAATCATTAACATGAGACAGTTGTTGCTGTTGAAAACATGAACACAGGAAAAATAAGATAGAAGAATGAAAGTTAATGGTATCACAAGGCAGTCCGTGATTTCCAAGTTAAAGGATAGGGTGTGACTGAGATAGACCATAAAATCCTTAGTTGAGCTGCAGACTTGGTTTTTTACACTTTGTAACCAGGGACCAGGAGGCTTCAAGAAGTTAGTGGGAAATCTGTTTTATTTTTAAATTCGATTTTCCATGAGTTTTTTGAAGCCCCCTTGTATGTGAAATTAAGGTGTCATCACAGGATTGATGGGAGCTGAAATAAACTTACACGCAAATACTTAACAAAGTATATTTTACATAGAACATGCTCAGGAGATATTTATTGGAATAAATTAAGAATGTCGGGGAGGAAAAAATATGGAACATTTGTATGAGATTCTGTAAAAGATTTAATGTAGAAGGAAATTGAAGCTATTGGTGACAATGAGATTTGAAATTTTTATCTCTGAGTTTCACCTACTCTCAACTATCCCCAATCCGGTGTATCTCAGAAATGTGAATGTTCTCTGGATGTGCCTGATACTAACATAGGTAAAAGAAAATATTGCAGCTCAGTTTTCACTGTTCTTTTACGGATGGTCCCTGACCCATGATGGGTTGACTTAACCATTTTTCAACTTTACGGTGACATGAAACCACTTTTCCTTTCGTAGAGATGATACTTTGAATTTTGATCTTTTCCTAAGCTCGCCTCATATACCCTCACCCTCACCCTCACCCTTTCTCTCTCCCTGGGTAGCAGCAGCCACAGCTCCCTGTCGGCTGTGGGATCATGAGGAGAAACAAGTGGCACTCTGCAACATACTGTATTGCGAGCATTTTTGGGTATATTTGTTTTGTGTTTTCCCATGTGATCATGTCTGCAAAATGCCAATCTGTATCTCCTGTACCCGTATAGCCATTGTTTTTTTACTTCCGGTACAGTGTTTAGCAAATTACATGAGAGCTTCAATGCTTTATTATAAAACAGACTTCATGTTTGATGATTTTACTTAACAGTAGGCTAAATGTTCCAAGCATTCTAAGGCAGACTAATCTGTGATGTTTAGTCAGTTAAGTGTACTAAATGCATTTTCAATGTAAGTTGTTTTAATTTAACATGGGTTGTGGGGAATGTAGCCTCATCATAAGTGGAGGAGCATCTGATGGACAGATGAGACTACATTCTAGCGAAATTCCAGGATTTTTTGTCCTCTTAAAAACACTTGCCAGGTGAGACGTCTGATTGATAAAACACTTTAGTAAATTGGCAAGAATTCTCCTTGAGGAAAACTGCATCTCTAAATGGATCTAAGACATTGTTGCTCTCCATGTTTTTAGTTGAGAATATTATTTTATGGTTTACTTATTGCAGTGGACTTCTAGGTGAATTGTATTTCATACTGTAAGTTTAGATAATATTGATGATATATATGATAAAGAGTTACCACAAAGGAACTACAAATATTCTGGCAAAACTATGTCAGTAGGTAAAAAGAAAATTACATTTTAGTTTCTTAAACTTTATATTTATTGAATTACTGATATGTTTTGGACTTTCACAGAGGAATGCAACCTCATGGTTTTAATGCTTTACATCTTTATTTTAAATACAAGTTCCTTAGTGTTGGATAGTAATTGGGGAACAGTTTAAAGTATAGATTTTTATTTTAAGAAAAGCACTTTTATTCATTTCAAGAACATCGTAACAATCTGAATCAAAGGAGGGGGCTATCGCTTTAAAAAAAGGCCATCCTGCATCTCCTTTAATGATTGCTTAATACATAATTTGTAGTATCTGTCTGTGTAATAACAAGAGAGTCCTCATGTGAAAGTGCGTAAGTATTTCTTCCCTTTTTTGCTGTATTATTTTAAAACTTATATTTATTTAAAAATTCTGAGTTCTTTCCCCCTTTGTCTTACTTAAAATGATAAAATAAAATTTTAAATTATGATACATCTGGAGAATTATCCAACATATTCCTTTTAGGCTAATTTTGTTCTTTTTATGACTTAATTAAAATTTGGTAATGAGTACAGATTATACATTCAAAACAATTATTTTTATAGCACTGAGTTAAGTCTTATAAAATGATTTTTAAATTTCAGCTCATAGCCAGACTATTTCAGACATTACAGTTTGAAGAATACTGAATTTGGGTGTGAACCTTAATCTAATAGTGTTGTAGCAGTTGGGTACACATCTTAGTCTTCTGAGCCTCATCTATAAAATGGGGCTTTGTTTACTCAATATTTACTTAATACATGTCTCCCTGTGCCAGCAGCATTCTAGGAACGAGAATAATGTCCTTGTCCTCATGCAGCTTCCATTCTAGTGGAATTGTGAAGTTTCTGGTCGACACTAACAATGGTTCAGTCTCTGGCATCTGCCCTCCTTTTCTAAGCCTCAGTTTCCTTGTCTATAATCACAAGATTATCATAAAGATTTTATTATTTTAAGTGCTATTAGAATGTTATGTATTAATATACAGAAAAACTCTCATGGTGCCTTAGAGTTGACACTGTAATATTTGTCTCTTTTCCATCGTTTTAACTATATTGAACAGAAAATAATTGCCTTACCTCATGATTAATTGCAATCTGGATTCACCTGCTCATTCCATTCTTAGTTACCATTTAGTTCTTCTGTCTTTTCGTATTTCTTCCTAATAGTCTGTGTGAAGTTACTTCAGAAAGTTCATGAGAAAATGGAATTTAAAGATAAGTTTATTCCAGTACAAAAAAACTTCTGAATTCCATACATAATTTTTTTAAACAATTTTTTTATTTATTTGAAAGGGTTACACAAAGAGAGAAGGAGAGGCAGAGAGAGAAAGAGAGAGGTCTTCCATCTGCTGGTTCCCTCCCCAGTTGGCTGCAACGGCTGGAGTGCACCGATCCGAAGCCAAGAGCAAGGAGCTTCTTCTAGGTCTCCCACGTGGGTGCAGGGGCCCAAGGAGGCTGTATTCTACTGCTTTCCTAGGCCGTAGCAGAGAGCTGGATTGGAAGTGGAGCAGCCGGGACTTGAACCGGTGTCCATTTGGGATGGTGGCACTGCAGGTGGTGGCTTTACCCACTATACCACAGTGCTGGCCTCCAATACATAATTTTTAATCCTATGCTTTTTCCTTGAAATTTTTTAAAGATTTATTAATTTATTTGAGAGAGAGGGGGAGAGACAGAGAGAAAGATATTCCATCCACTGGTTCACTTCCCAAATGGCTGCAACAGCTGGAGCTGAGCCTATCCAAAGCCAGGAGCCAGGAGCTTCTTTCAGCTCTTCCCCAGGGCTTCAGGGGCCCAACACTTGGGCCATCTTCACTGCTTTCCCAGGCTATAAGCAGAGAGCTGGATCGGAAGTGGAGCAGCCGGGACACAAATAGGCGCTCATGTGAGATGCCGGTGCCACAGGTGGGGAGGCTTAGCCCACTACATCACAGCGCTGGCCCTTCCTTGAACTTTTTAGAAATATTTATTTATTTATTTATTTATATTCATTTCATTTGAAAGGCAGAGGGAGCAAGAGATCTTCCATTTGCTTGTTCACCTCTCAATGTCTATAATAGGCAGGGCTGGGCCAGGCTGAAAACAGGAGCCTAGAAGTCAGTATGGATCTTCCACGAGGGTGGCAGAGACGCAAGTACTGACCCTTGCCTGCTGCTCTGAGAGTGGTTAGCAGAAAGCTCAATCAAAGTGGAGGAGCTGGGACTCGAACAAGGCACTTTGATATGGGACACAGGTTTCTCAAGCTGGGAGACTTAACTGCTGTGCCAAACTCCCACTCCTTCCATGAACATTTTGAAATATCTTCATGTGTGACTCTCTTCCCTGAATTAAAAATTCCTTTTAATCTTAATAATCCTTTTTATTCCATAATGCCTAACATTTTTTTGCATGTATTTGTGGTGTGTGTAGGTCTAGATTTGCTAGAATAATACTTGTTTATTTAAATTTATTCCCTTCACTGTGGAGGATATGTTAAATAATAAATGAAAATCTTATATCTATAAGGTTTTCTATGTTAACATTCACAAATGAAGCTTTTATATAACCAGACTAAATGTTCAAAATGTATATATAAGAATTGTCACTGTAGGAAAAATTGGGAAAGAATATATACCCATTAATGGGAATTGGTTAAATAAATTGCCTTGCGTTTATATGATATACATCTATTAAAAATGTTGATATGGCTCTAATTTTGAAAGATTTATTCTATTTGTAAAGCAAATTGACAAAGAGGGAGAGACAGTGGAGAAAATCTTCCATCTATGAGTTCACTCCTCAAATGGCCTAACCAGCAGGAGCTGGGACGTGGGGAAGGCAGGAGCCTGGAACTCCATCCAGGTCTCTAATGTGGATGGCAGGGGCCCAAGTACCTTCTGTTGCATTCTCAGTGCATTAGTAGGGAGTTGGATTGAAAGTAGAGCAGTTAGAACTTGAACTGGTGCTCCAGTATTGGATACCAGCATCTTAGGCAGCAGCTTAACCCACTGCGACACAGCACTGGTGTCTGGATCTCTATTACTGTTATAAAACAATATTTGTGGCCAGCTCACTAGGCTAATCCTGCGCCTGCGGCGCTGGCACCCCGGGTTCTAGTCCCGGTTGGGGCACCAGATTCTGTCCCAGTTGCTCCTCTTCCAGTCCAGCTCTCTGCTGTGGCCCGGGAAGGCAGTGGAGGATGGCCCAAGTGCTTGGGCCCTGTACCCGCATGGGAGACCAGGAGGAAGCACCTGGCTCCTGGCTTTGGATTGGCGCAGCGCTCTGGCCATGACAGCCATTTGGGGGGTGAACCAACGGAAGGAAGACCTTTCTCTCTCTCTCTCTCTCTCTCTCTCTCTCTCACTGTCTAACTCTGCCTGTCAAAAAAAATTATATTTGCAGCATATCAACAACTGAAGAAAATTAAGGTGTCAACATGGAAGTTATTCTATTTTTTGTTTAAAAATATCTAAAAAGCTAGAAGGTTAGTTAATGAGTCACTGGGGTTAAATGTAGCAAAATGGTGTAGTGATTTTTTTTCTTGTGTGAGAATTATAAGTGATTTTTACTTTTTAAAAAACTCATGTAAATTACTTTTCTAATCACAAATAAAAACTGTGTTCAGTTTGTAAGGAGATAAAAAATCCTCTTTTTCAGTAGATTAACTGATGGTGGACATTATTTTTAATAGCTGTGTGGCAGAAACTTATGAAATAAAAACAGATCTGAGTTCTTCATTTTTGGATAATTCACAAACATTTTTAATGGTATATTAACTTTTTTTTACTGGCTTTTAATATGGAGTATACTTGTTATATGTGGATTATGTTCAAACTCCAAACAAAGTAGTATGACTGGAAGGTCAAAAGCGCAAAATAAGATTGTGTAGTATTAAAACAAAAGTTTAGGGGCTGATGTTGTAGTATAGCATGTAAAACCACTTGTGACACCAGCATCCCATCTGGGCACCAGATAGTGTCTTGGCTGCTCCACTTCCAATCTAGCTTCCTGCTAATGGCCTGGGAAAAGCAATGGAGGATGGCCCCATGTGATAGACCTGGAGGAATTCCTAGCTTCTGGCTTTGGCCTGGCCCACCGCTGGCCATTGCAACCATCTAGGGAGTGAACCAGTGGATGGAAGATCTCTCTGTCTCTCCCTCTGTCTCTGTCACTCTCACTTTCAAAGTAAGTAAATAAATCTTTAAAAAAATCAAAAATTTATATATTATGACTTGTAAGTACTATTGCCCAACTAGTAATACTACACCTTATTGTAAATGAAATCTTATGTGACAGCTAAGACAGTAAATCAAAAATGTCCAGTGTGTCCTTAGTTCTGTCCTGTCAGTATTTGAACTGAATCCTGTAATCTTTTTGGGCATTAAATCTTGTGATTATTAATACAGACCCCCCTCCCCTCATTCTACTAAAAAACTATTTGAAAGCGAAAACTCTCCCCTTCTGGTTCACTCCCCAAATGCCCTCAACATCTGGGACTGAGCTGGGGCCAGAACTGAGTTGCTGCCTCCTAGGGACTGCTGTAGCAGGAAGTTGGAGTCAGGAGTTGTAGGTAGGAATTGAACCAGGTACTACAGTGTGGGAGGCTAGTGTCTTAACTGCTAGGCCAAATGCCTGCTGCCCTTCATTCTGTAATTAAGGTGAAGAAACTGGGTTTTGAGTCTCAAAAGTAACAGAACTTGTCCAGGTTTTTACTCTATGGAATCAGAATGTTAAGTGAGTTCATGTATACATGCAGCTATTGTTAGGAAGAACCCCTGTGCATAAATTTGTAGAAATTGTAGAAAAGTTTTTAGTATCATACCTGCTGAATATATAAAACTATATGATCCTGTTTTAGCAGTGTCTAATACCCAGCAATTCACTTGAATATGTCCAGAAGAACAGCTGAGAACATGTTTGTGCTAAGAATGAAAGGAAAGTCATAGATAACTTCTAACATGCACAGGGTCTTTGTGGCCACCTGTAAATATTAAATGTATAACTATTTTTATATCTGACTCCATAGTTTTGTAAGAATTAATGTCTTCATTTATTAACAACTATTTCTATAAAGGGACATTTCCACTCACCCATCTGACAGTTCTGCAGCAGTACTGTTCATATAGAAAAAGCATGATAAATGCTTAATTGCTTTTCTGTTATCAAGAAAAGGAGCTGGTTCCCATTCATTCTCTTAAAACTGTTAATTATTGTTATTCTTTAGATCTTTAATCAGTGGGAGCCCCTTCATATTAGTTTCTGAGTCCTAAAGACATCTCCAATAGTCTTTAAAAAAAAAAAAAAAGATTTATTTTATTTATTTGCAAGACAGAATTACAGAGAGAGGTGGAGACAGAGAGAGAGGTCTTCCATCTACTGGTTCACTCCCCAGTTGGCTGCAATGGCTGGAGCTGCGCCAATCCAAAACCAGGAGCTTCTTCCAGGTCTCCCATGCGAGTGCAGGGACCCAAGCACTTGGGCCATCTTCTACTGCTTTCCCAGGCCACAGCAAAGAGCTGGATTGGAGAAGCAGCAGCCGGGACTTGAACCGGCGCCCACATGGGATGCTGGTGCTTCAGGCCGGGGCTTTAACCCACTGCGCCACAGCGCCGGCCCCCCCATAGTCTTTAATAGTTGCCGTATTCTTTGGTGTAAGAGAATGTTTCAGGTTCCTCTTGTACATTTTCTGCACATTAGAATCAACCTTTACAAGAGTAAATCTGTTGTTGGTTTTAGTAGAAAGTGGTGTTTTAGCATTGCAATTTGGGCCCTAGGGATGCTGTGGCTATTATACTATTCATTATCTCTAGGCCTTTTCAGTGCAAAGAACTAAGGAATATATGTTGTGGGTTTTTTTTATTAAGGTAAAATAGCATATGAGTTAGTTCCAATTCAAGTTAAACACTAAGGTTTTTACTTAAACTTCCCTAGTTTACATGTCTATCTCCTCTTTGCCTAAGTAGTAATTTTGGTTCTCAAACATGGGTTATAGATTATTTTTAAAATATTTATTTGAGAGACCAAGACAGCGCAAAAGAGCTCTTTCTATTTGTTCACTCCCCAAATGCCTGCACCTACCAGGGCTCAGCCAAGGGCCAGAGGCAGAGCCTAAAACTCAGTCTAGAGCAGGTCTCCCACGTGGGTGGAAGGAACACAACATTTGAACCTTGGCTGCTGCTGACTCCCAGGGTCTGCATTAGCAGGAAGCTGGAGTCAGGAACTGGAGTCAGACACTGAACCCAGGTTGTCTTATGTGGTCAAAGAAACGAGCATCTTTACCTGACATCTTAACTGTTAGGCTAAATGCCTACCCCACCTACTTGCTTTAGCTTCATTGTGTACATAATCATTTCAGTGTTAATATTAGTACTAACCCACCAATATAATTACTGAAGAGTTAGATTTTTCTTTGCATACTCTCCCTATTCTCCCATTTTAATTTTCAAAAAAATAATTTTAAGAGGGCCAGTGCTGTGACATAGGTAAAGCTGCCACCCGTTGTCCCGGTCTCCCATATGGGCACTGGTTCAAGGCCCAGCTGCTCCACTTCTGATCCAGCTCCCTGCTGATGCATCTGGGAAAGCAGCTGAAAATGGTCCAAGTGCTTGGGCCCCTGTACCCACACGGGAGACTGGGAAGAAGCTTCTGGCTCCTGGCTTTGGATAGGCCCAGCTCCAACCATTGCAGCCATTTTGGGGAGTGAATCAGCGGATGGAAGATCTCTCTGTCTGCCTCTCTCTCTCTCTCTTTCTCTAACTCTGCCTTTCAAATAAAATGAATAAATCTTTTTTAAAAAATTGTAAATAATTCACAATTAACAGAAAAATTTCAAGAATAGTATGTACTTATATAAATACAAAATAACACAACCTTGGCACTGGCGCTGTGGTGCAGTGGGTTAACGCACTGGCCCGGGGCGCCAGCATCCCACGTGGGCGCCAGTTCTGGTACTGGCTGCTCCACTTGTGGTCAACTCTCTGCTGTTGCCTGGGAGAGTAGTGGAGGATGGCCCCGGACCTTGGGCCTCTACACTCATGTGGGCAACCTGGGGAAGGCTTCTGGCTCCTGGGCTTCAGAGCGGTGCAACTCCTGCTGTTGTGGCTGGCTGGGGAGTGAGCCAGCGAATGGAAGACCTCTCCCTCTCTCTCTCCCCCTCTCTTCCTCTCTCTCTCTGCCTCTCCTTCTCTCTCTGTAACTCTGACTTTAAATAAATAAATAAATCTTAAAAAACCAATACAGACTTAATAGAAAGAATAATACAAGTTCCCATATAAATTTCGATGAGGCCTCCTGTTTGTTAAAGTGTTATCTCACTTGCTTCACCATAGCCTTCCTGTTTCCTTCTGTTATTCCTCTCTGTGTCTCCACACAGACACAGTTTTGTTTTATTGTATTTTATTCTGAACCTCCAATAGTTGTAGACATGATGTCCCACTACCTCTATAGAGAATTCAGTGTCTGTTGTCTAAGACAAGGATGCTCTCATACATGACCATAGTAAAACCATCAAATTTATGAAGTTAATATCTGTACTTGATTAACATCCTGCCAACTTTCCCAGTTATTTCCTTTGTGTCAAAAAAGGCACATGTTGCATTTATTTGGTATGATGTTTTATTCTCTAGATTGATTCCTTCATTTCTTCCTCTCTTTCTTTCCTTCCTTCTTGACTGGCATTTTTTTATATTTTATTTTATTTAATGAACATAAATTTCCCAAGTACAGCTTATGGATTACAATAGCTCCTCCCCCCCCCCCCATACTGACTGGCATTTAAAGAAAAATTTATTGAAGAGGCAAAGTAACAGCTCGCATCTACTGCTTTACTCCCCAGATGCCTACAATGGCTGGGGCTGTGTTGTGCTGAAGCGGGAACCAGGTACTCAATCCAGGTCTTCCACATGGGTAGCTGGGATCCAGACTACTCCAGTCATTAGCTGCTGCCTTTGCAGCGTCTGCCTCTGCAGGAAGTTAGAATTGGTATCCAGAGCTAAGAATCCAATCAAGCCACTCTCATGTAGGGTGCAGGTATCTTCACTGTTAGGCCAAATGCCGCCTTCTGATTTTGGCATTTCTGATCAGCTTAAACCAGTCCGTTCCCCTCCTTCCTTCCTAACTTCCTGACTTCCTTCCTTCCTTGCAAACAGGTAAAGATGAAATCCCTGAGGCTGCTGTGTACAGACAAGATAGGGGGAGAGTTGTTTCCTGATCTCCTTGAGCAGAGTCTGGATGATCTCCTCCTTCTTGCCTGATGGCGTTTTTTGTGGTGCTTGTGTGCTTCCCTGGTCCTAGACCAGTCGACCTCAGCCTGGTCAGCCAGGAGCTTCTTGCTGGCCTTGTCAGCTCTCAGCTTGTAGATGTGTTCCATGAGAATCCACTTGTTTTTGAACATGTTTCCCTTCACCTTCAGGTACGGGCTGTGATACACGTGATGGTCATTCTTAGTTTCACAGTGTCTTCTGAGCAGCTGGTGCAAAATCTGCATACTTCTTGGCCAGGTTACCTTCTCTGGCAAGTGCTTACCTTTGCCCATATGCCTGCCCTGCTGGCATGCCAAGATGTTTGTCCAGCATTGAGCCTGGGAATGGACAGTCACAGTACGACAATTATTTTACAGAATATGTCTCATTTTGAGTTTGGTTAATACTTCTTTGTATCCATACAAAGTTTTGGCAAGAATACCATATAAATGTTCTTAGTATGACATCAGACACATGGAGTTGATTTGGTTCTTACCTGTGACGATGATCACATAATTAAGTTGGTGATTGCCAGGTTTTTCCACCATAATCTTACTCTTTCCTCTCCAGATGGCTGCAACGGCCAGGTCAGGGCCAGGCCAAAGCCTGTAGCCAGAAGCTGCTTCTGGGTCTCCCCACATGGGTGGCAGGACCCAAGCACTTGGGCCATCTTCTGCTGCTTTTCTAGGCCATTACCAGGAAGCTGGATGGGAAACAGAGCAGCCGGGACTTGAACCAGCACCAGGATGCTCATGTGTCAGGTGGCAGCTTTACCTGCTATGCCACAATGC
The DNA here is from genome assembly GCF_964237555.1 of Oryctolagus cuniculus. Lineage (NCBI taxonomy): Eukaryota > Metazoa > Chordata > Mammalia > Lagomorpha > Leporidae > Oryctolagus > Oryctolagus cuniculus. Next base: position 65,431,600 of record NC_091439.1, read on the forward strand.
CAGCCCCAATAAATTAAACAAATAAACTACTGATGCTTGCCAAATGATGATTTCCTAGTTTTTTTTTTTTTTTTTTTTTTTTTTTTTTTAATTTTTGACAGGCAGAGTGGACAGTCAGAGAGAGACAGAGAGAGAAAGGTCTTCCTTTGCCGTTGGTTCACCCTCCAATGGCCGCCGCTGCAGCCGGCGCACCGCGCTGATCCGATGGCAGGAGCCAGGATCCAGGTGCTTTTTCCTGGTCTCCCATGGGGTGCAGGGCCCAAGCACCTGGGCCATCCTCCACTGCACTCCCTGGCCATAGCAGAGAGCTGGCCTGGAAGACGGGCAACCGGGACAGAATCCGGCACCCCGACCGGGACTAGAACCCGGTGTGCCGGCGCCGCAAGGTGGAGGATTAGCCTATTGAGCCACGGCGCCGGCTAGTTTTATCATTCCTAATACATTCATTAGTTGCCATTCAACCTTGGTTATCTGTATGGATTCATGAGTTCTATTTAGTCTGTTGTTATGATTTAATTTGGGGCTCAGTATTAGGCAGTGGGTGTGCTGGGAGCTGGCACAAAAATGTTTTCAGGCTCCCTTTTTTATTTTCCCTGCTTTGGGAATTAGCTTTTTTTCTGTGGAGCCCTGATTCCTTTTAATGGGCAAGGGGTATTTACAAAATAATGTATAGATACTAGATAAGCTCCTTGTTACAGAAGTGTCATTGTGTATGGTTCTCAGTGGACATATGTGTGTGTGTGTGTGTGTGTGTGTATATATATATATATATGCATGTGTGTATATGGTTTTTTGTAGGTACACGTACATCTGCCCTAATTTGTTAAAGATTATTTATTTGAAAGGCAGACTGACAGAGATTTTCCTTCCTTGGTTGATACCCCAAATGGCTACAAGAGCTATAAGTACTTGGGCCATCTGTTGCTGCCTTCTCAGGCACATTAACAGGAAGCTGGATCAGAAGCAGAGCAGCCAGTAGTCAAACTGGCACTCTGATATGGGATGCTGGCATTGCGAACAGTGTCTTAATCTACTGTACCACAACACCAGCCCCATATACTAATTTAATCTGTATTAATTTTGATATCTGTGAGACACATACAAATATATTCATATATCTATTTTAAGTACAGTGTCTCAAGGTTTGTTCTACACTTCTCCATTTCCATATTTGTAATCCTATTCTCTGACAGTGAGACACATGATTCCCACTTACTTGTTCATTCTTTCCCAAATATAATGAGTTGCTTTGTTGTTGCAGGCCCTGTCAGGCTCCGATACATTTGGCCATGACTGCTTTCTTGGTCCCAACAGCCATCTTTCGCCTGGGCCTCAGAGGAAGAGAAGGAAAAGAAGTCCAGCAATGTTTTCTTTTCCCATTAAAGAGAAAGCCAGGGGCTTGCATTGTAGCTTAGTGAGTAAAGCACTGCCTGCAACACCAGCATCCCATATTTGCGCTAGTTTGAATCCCAGCTGCTTAACTTTATACCAGCTCCCTGCTGATGGCCTGGGAAAAGTAGTGGAAGACGGCCCAAGCGCTTGGGCCCCTCCCACCCACAAAGGAGACCCAGATGAAGTTCTTGGCTCAGCCCTGGCCATCGTGGCCACTTGAGGAGTGGACCAGCAGATGAAAGATCCCTCTATAACTCTGACCTTGAAATAAATAAATAAATCTTCAAAAAAGACAAATGAAGCATATGGTTTTAAAAGTATTTGAACCATTTCTGCACCCTCAGAACATAACTGTTTAATATTATATGCTAGGCCGGCGCCGCGGCTCACTAGGCTAATCCTCCGCCTTGTGGCGCCGGCACACTGGGTTCTAGTCCCGGTTGGGGCGCTGGATTCTGTCCCGGTTGCCCCTCTTCCAGGCCAGCTCTCTGCTGTGGCCAGGGAGTGCAGTGGAGGATGGTCCAAGTACTTGGGCCCTGCACCTCATGGGAGACCAGGATAAGTACCTGGCTCCTGCCATCGGATCAGCGCGGTGCTCTGGCTGTGGCGGCCATTGGAGGGTGAACCAACGGCAAAAAGGAAGACCTTTCTCTCTGTCTCTCTCACTATCCACTCTGTCAAAAAAATAAAAATAAAAATAAATAAAAATATTATATACTGCCCCTCAGCCATCATTTAGTTTTGGTTCTATTAGTGATTATGCATTTAATGTTATGCATTTAATGTTTACCATTGGTCTTTTTTTTAAGATTTATTTATTTATTTGAAAGAGTTACACACAGAGAGAAAGAGAGTAGAGTGAGAGAGGTCTTCCATCCACTGGTCACTCCCCAATTGGTCGCTACAGCTGGAGCTGCGCCGAGCTGAAGCCAGGAGTTTCCTCCGGGTCTTCCCATGTGGGTGCAGGGGCCCAAGGACTTGGGCCATCTTCTACTGCTTTCCCAGGCCATAGCAGAGAGCTGGATCAAAAGTGGAGCAGCCAGGTCTTGAACCAGTGACCGTATGGAATGCTGGCACCGCAAGCAGCGGCCTTAACCTGTTATGCCGCAGTGCTGGCCCCACCATTGGTCCTTAAGTCAGTGTTTGAATGCATGTAATTATTTTGGATTCCCTAAAGCTTGTTTTCTACTAGATTCCCAGGGAGGACTAGTGGGCATTCTCTAAGTTCTAGACTGCTTGATGTTACTTTAGTAGGTACAAAGTTCTTGGCTCACATTTTCTGTTCTTGGGTATCTAAATATGTTAATCCATTGTTTTATGTACTGCTGATGAGCAAAGCCTAATGATTAGGGGCCCATGGCATTGTGCACAGCAGGTTAAGCCATTGCTCCTGATGCTACATTCCATTTCTAAGCACTGATTCAAGTCCTGGCGGCTGCAAGTCCAATCCAGCTCCCTGCTAATGCACCTGGGAAAGTAGAGGGCCCAAGAACTTTGGCCCTCAGCGAACGATGGCTCAAGTATTTGTCCTGCTGCTCACATACCCTGCTCTGTGGGAGAACTGCATGGAGTTTGGGCTTCTGGTTGTTGCAGCCATCTAGGGAGTGAATCAATGGATGGAATTTTGTTGTCTCTCTTCTGCTCTCTATCACTCTGCCTTTCAAAATAAATAAAATATTTTTAAAAACGTCTGATGACATCTTAATTATCTTTCCTTTATAAGTTATTTGATCTTTTTAACTAGATGTATTGTAAATTTTACTAGAATGTTTTGGCTTTGTCTGTACTTTGTCAGTTTTCTTAGGTGTGTGATTTGCCTTTTCATTATATAGTTTCAGATATTTTCAGATATTTTTGTGTTTTGTTCTATTTGCTTGCTTTATTTTTCTTCTTTAGGATTCCTGTTTTTGGATCTTTTTTAGTTGTCTTTAATATTTACCAATTTTTGTTGAATTTTTTTGTTTTTACATTTGCCAAATTTTTCTATTCTTTAGGCATTATGTGTTCTGTTGTGTTTATACCCCTTTGATTCTTCTAGGTTAACTTTTTTAATTGATTTTTTTCTTAGACTTCTAAAAATATCTATTTATTTATTTGCAAGTCTGAGTTAGAGAGAGAGAGTCTTCCATCCGCTTCCCAGATGGCTGCCGTGGCCAGTGCTGGGCCAGGTGGAAGCCAGGAGTCAGGGGCTTTCCAGGTCTCTCATGTGGGTGGCAGGGGCCCAAACACTTGGACCATCTTACGCTACTTTTCCCAGGCCATTAGCAGGGAGCTGGATCAGACTTCGAGCAGTGGAGACTGGTGCCTATTTGGGATGCCAGTGTTGCAGGCGGCAGCTTGACCCACTATACCACAATGCCAGCCCCTTTCTTTTACTTCTTATTCTTTCCTGAATTTTATCACATAAGTTGGGGATAGAAAATTCTGTGGTGGTTTTAGATCTGACTTAATGTTGTTCTTTCACTTTATGTGTCATTTCTTAAACTTTTCCAGATTATTGTGAAGGTAGTAGGCTATGGTGTTCATCGATTTTGTCTTCAACTCTTTGTGGTGTGCATTCATTGTCTTCAGAGATATATTTTATACTTTCTTTTTTTCTCATAATGACTTTGTGTCAGCTGTGACTGCTGCTGTTTTCTTTTACTCATTTTTATGTGATGTTCAGTTCGTTAGGCTTCCTAAATACACGAGGATCCGTCTTTTTGTGTATAATGTTTAAAAATGTCGCCTTGCTATATGAGAGAGCTTTACTCTTTTCCCATTTTGCCACTTTCATATAAAGTTTCTCTTTCTTTTCTTCTTCTTCTTCTTCTTCTTCTTCTTTTTTTTTTTTTTTTTTTTGAGTTATCCTTGTCTATTTTAGTTGGAGTTCTATTCCCAGTGGTTGCTCCTTTGTGTGGCTTTGTTTACTTTGAGAGTTTGTTGTAACTAGAGTGTTCTATGCCCTTACAGGCTTTATTGTGAATGCTTGCACTAATGCACTGTTGTAGTGAGCTAAACCCATTCCTTTTTACACACTGTTTTCAATTTGGCTTGCCATGCTGTAGAAAGCGTCTCTGTTGCCTATTTTGGGGTTCTTTTGGTCTGTAGACCAATAAATGCCTTGTCAGTTATCCTCTGTGTATTCCCACATAAATGGTAATACTGCATGGATCCTGCAGCTCTGGGTGGTTTGCCCCCACCTTCTTATAGTTTGGAAATTTGAGAATGAAGTATTCATTTTGCTCTTCTAACTTTATGAGGAAATTTGGAAAGATTTAAAATTTAAGCTGCTTAAACATTGTGAAATATTACCTGCTTAAACCATACTGACTTCCATTGTGATTGTATTAAATACAAACGAAACTGTCCTTAAAAACTTACTATATAATATATATTACTCTTGTTAAAAACTGACTGCTATCTAATTGAATGCCTTTTTGTGCTGTCTGCAACTAGATTGTTACAAAAGCTAATTTTTTTTTGTCTTTGATGACCTCTTAAATGCATTAACCAGGCAACTGATATGGTAGAAAGTTCTATGTAAATAAAATACAAATAGTAAGTATCTTCATGATTGCACATTTACCAGTAGCACTGCTGGGATTTAAAGGATATATAATGGCTTAATTGAGATCTAATTTACATATCATGCAATATAAAAGTGTATCATTCATTGGGGTTTAGCATATTCACAGAATTGTGTAACCATCACAGTGATCAATTTTAGAACATTTCTTCACCATAAAGAAAAATAACTGTCCTCATTAACAGTCATTCTTTATTTTCCCCAGTGATACTCTTCCCCCACCCCTGAGCTTGGCAATGACTAATATATTTTCTGTCTCTGTAGTTTTGCCCATTCTATACAGTTCATAATAATGGAATCATACAGTATGTAATCTATTGTCACTTGCTTTTGTCATTTAGCATATTTATGAGGTCCATTATTGTAGTATATATCAATACGTATTTATTTTTATTTTCAACTAATAGTCCATTGTCTGAATATATCACATTTCATTTACCCTTTCATCAGTTGATGGATGCTTCATTGTTTCTATCTTATTTTTTGACATTGTGAATAATTTTTTTATGAACATTCACAACCCAGTTTTTGTATAGATATGTGTTTTTATTTCTCATAGGTATATTCCCAGGAATGGTATTATTGAGTCAAATGATAACTCTATCTTTTTTAAATTATTCATTTAAAGATTTATTTAATTTATTTGAAAAACGAAGTTATAGAGAGAAGTAGAGCCAGAGAGAGATCTTCCATCTACTGGTTCACTACCCAGATGACCACAATGGCCAGAGCTGAGCTGATCCAAAGCCAGGAGCTTCTTCCAGGTCTCCCACGCAGGTGCAGGAGCCAAAGACTTGGGCCATCCCCTACTGCCTTCCTAGGCCATAGCAGAGAGCTGGATCGGAAGTAGAGCAGCTGGGACTCGAACCTGCGCCCATATGGGGTGCAGGCACTGCAGGCCGGGGCTTTAATCTGCTGTGCTGCAGCACCGGCCCCAATAACTATATCTTTAATCTTTTAAAGAACTAGCAGATGATTTCTCAAAGTAGCCTGCACTCTTTTGTATTCTCTGTGTATTAAGGTTCCAATTTCTCTACATCCTTGCCAATACTTGCTGCTGCCCATTTTTATGATAACAGCTATCCTAGTTTGAATTAGTATCTCCTTGTGGTTTGGATTTTCATTTTTCTTTTCCATGTTGGCTAATGATGTTGAGCAATGTTTTATTATGCTCATTGATCATTTGTTTATCTGTCTGGAGAACCATCTGATTGAATCTTTCATCTTTTTTTTTAAATTGAGTTTATTATTTACTATTGTAAGAATTCTTTATACATCTTAGATATGTTTACTTTTAAAAAATTAGTTGTTTATTTTTAAAGCAGAGTGACAGAGTAAGATAGAGATTTTCCATCTGCTGATTCATTCTTCAGATGCCCACAATAGCCAGGGATGGGCCTGGCTGAAATCAGGGCCTAGGAACTCCACCTGAGTCTCCCTCAGGGCAGCAGAGACCCAGCTTCTCCTGCCATCACCTGCTACCTTACAGGGTGCACATTAGCTGAAGATTGGAATAGGGAGCAGAGCCAGGACCCAAACCCAGCCGCTCTGATACGGGATGTAGGTATAGGAAGTGATGTCTTAACTGCTGTGCCAAACACCTGTTCATGGAGGTTATTTGTTTTATCAGATGTATGATTTGCAAATATTTTCTCCCATCCTGCAGATTATCTTTTCACTCTAATAAGGGTAGACTTTGAAATATACAAATTTTACATTTTGATAAAGCTGCTCTTTTTTTTTTTTTTTGGTCACTTTTTTTCCCACCCATGTGGGAAAGCTAGTTGAGATTCCAGGCTCCTTTATCCTGATTCAGTTTCTTTTGTAGTCATCTGGGGACTGATTCAGTGGATGGGAGATCTCTCTATATCTCCCTCTCCCCCACTCTGCATTTCAGATGAATAAATAAGTAATTTTTAAAGAAATAATATTTTGCCTAAAACAAGGTCAGGAAGATTTACATTTCCCTTTGAGTTTTGTAGTGTTAGCTCTTACATTTAAGTATGAGTTCATTGTTGTGTATGACATGACAAAGGGACGAGGTTCATCCTTTTGCATTTGGATATCTAGTGTTAACCCAGAAGTTCTGATAGGTAGTATTTTCATTCTATTCAGTTCTAAGTAGCTTGTAATTTTTATTGTGAATATTTATTTGATATATGAATTCTCTACAGATTTAGCTTTTTCTCCCTCCTTTCCAGCTGACTTGTGATTTTCTAAAGTTGCATTTTTGTAGTCGATTTCTCAAATGTGCTTTGCTTACAGGTTGTGGTACCATATGATACTAAGTTTTTTAAATTTGAAGAAGATAACTTTATGGTCTTGCTATAATATGATCAATTGTTATTCTTGGTGGGTCTGTGAAAAATAAATATTAGTTGAGTATAATGTTTTATTTTTATATAAAGTTGAGAAATCAGATGTTTATGCCATCAGTATTTCTTTAAAAAATATTTATTTATGGGCCAGCACTATGGTACAGTGGGTTAAAGCCCTGGCCTAGAGCGCCGGCATCCCATATGGGCACCGGTTCTGGTTCCAGCTGCTCCACTTCCGATCCAGCTTTCTGCTATGGCCTGGGGAAGCAATAGAAGATGGCCTAAGTCCAAGCAGTAGAAGATGGGCTCCTGCATCCGCGTGGGAGACCCGGAAGAAGCTCCTGGCTCCTGGCTGGGATAGGCACAGCTCTGGCCGTTGAGGCCAATTGAGGAGTGAACCATCAGATGGAAGACCTCTCTCTCTCTCTCTCTCTCTCTGCCTCTCCTTTCTCTGTGTAACTCTTTGAAATAAATAAATCTTTTTAAAAAATATTTATTTATTTATTTATTTGAAAGTCAGAGAGGGGGGAGGGGGGAGAAGGAGGGTGCAAGTGAAAGAAAGAATATGAGAGAGATAATCTTCTGTCCACTGGTTTACTCACTAAATGTCCCCAACAGCTGGGGCTGAGCCAGGAGCCAGGAAATCCATCCTGGTCTCCCACATGGGTGGCAGGAATCTATGTACTTGAGCAGTCATTCTTCATCATCTAGGAGCATTAGCAGGAAGCTGAATCAGAAGTGTAGAATAGCTGAGATTCAAACCAGTTACTCCAGTGTGGGATGTGGGTGTCCCAAGTAGCTTAACCCACTGAGCCACAATGCCTGCCCTGTCATATATATTCCTAATTTTTTTGTAATCTACTTTATATGTATTAGAAGCTCCTACCATGGTGATGGATTTCTCTATTTATTCTTTCTAGTCCTGTTAATTTTTTTATGTTTAGTTTTAACTGTTATTATGGAAAAGTTTCCAGCATACATAAAAGGAAAGAAAGTGGTATAATCAACCCCTATCACTTAGCCATCTGTAACCATTATGGATATATGTGGCCAGTCTTATTTCCTGCTTTCTCTCTACCCTTGCTCTTGGGCCTTTCCTTGGGAATCCTGGGCATAACTATTATTATTTCTGGAGATTCAGTGCAGAACTCAAGTTGGCAATTTTGTTTCCTGAGCATTTTGAAGATAATATTCCAATATACTTTGGCTCTTATTGCTATTGAGAAATAAACAAGGAGTATAATTTTTGTTTCTATGTTGATGATTTAATTCTCTAAAGACTCTGTTTTTCCTTGGAATTCTACAGTTTTACTATGATATGACTTTTTAAAAGTATATCATAAGTAATTGAATAATAATAATTCCAAGTTACTAGATTTAAATTTCTTAACATTTTACTTCTAAATGGCAATTGGTGTTCTGTAAACAGTTAAGTACATATGGGAATTCTTACTATTTAAAAGGATCCTAAGGTGAATCTTTTTGAGACCAGAAGTGGTAATCTGCTTGCTTTATAACTTTCTTTTCAAGATCTTGTGTATATGTAAATAAGCACAGTACACTTTTATCTTTCTGTAGCACTGTTGGAAATAATTATGAAAAATGGAAGCACAGCTGGAAGTAGCCCTCATTGCCGAAAACCATCAGGTAGTGGTGATCAGAGCAAGCCTAACTGCACCAAGGACGGCACGTCTGGTGGTGGTGAAGGTGGCAAAGGCTACACCAAAGACCAAGTAGATGGAGTTCTCAGGTAGGAATAAATACAGTGTATATCTCAATTATAATTGAGATGAATGTAATTTTTTGAACTAAGAGTTTGAATCATAATTTCATAGAAAAATAGATATCTAGGGATTGAACTCTGGGTATAGCTAATACTTCGTAATTCTCTATAGAATCAATCTATGGAAGAACCCATCTTTTAAAGTGTAAGTCATAAAACTTCTTTCCAAAAATTTTAAAGAAAAAGTTATTTCATTCTTTTGATACAACTTACCTTAAATACTGATAGGGAAATAATTACCTTGCTTTATTTATATGTAATTAGGAGAATTTTATGGGAGAAAATTGAGTGTAATAGCAACAACATCTCCACTGTTAGGTTTATATTAATTAAGGAGAGGGTTTTTTTCTATTTATATCCTATTTTCAAGGCTATGTCTGTATATGCAAACAACACAATTTCCTCTCCTTTGATGTTTTTCTTACTCTGGTTATTCTAATTTTTTTTTAAGATTTATTTATTTGAAAGTCAGAGTTACACAGAGAGAGAAATAGAGACAGAGAGAGAGAGAGCTCCTCCATTCGCTGGTCCACTCCCCAACTGGCCGCAACAGCCAGAGCTGTGCCAATCCAAAGCCAGGAGCCTCTTCCGGGTCTCCCACGCAGGTGCAGGGGCACAAGGACTTGGCCCATCTTCTTTTTTTTTTTTTTTTAATTTTATTTATTTGGAAGACAGAGTTACAGAGAGAAGCAGAGACAGAGAGAAAAGTCTTCCATCCACTGGTTCACTCCCCAAATGGCTGCAATAGCCGAGCTGCGCCAACCCGAAGCCAGGAGCCAGGAGCTTCTTCTGGGTCTCCCACATAGGTGCAGGGGCCCAAGCACTTGGGCCATCTTCTACTGCTTTCCCAGGCCATAGCAGAGAGCTGGATCAGAAGAGGAGCAGCCCGGACTAGAACCGGCGCCCATATGGGATGCTGGCTCTGCAGGAGGTGGCTTAACCAGCTATACCACAGCACCAACCCTTATTCTATTTCTTGGTCTAGTTTTAATTCCTGATACACTTCTACGTAAGGTAGAAGAATTAGGTAGAATTGAAAAATCATGATCTGGGTTTTAGGGATCTGGCTTTAGTAATTCTATAGATAAGAAAAAATTTTCCAGAAATAAAATGATTCTTTGACTATGAAACACTAGCGAAAAAGACTTTTTCATCCTGATAAGGAAGCTGTAAATGATATTGCCCTCCTTAGAGAAGGTAAAATTTAAAGATTAAGAACTCTGAAAGGTGATTAATGAGATAATTCTTAGGGAGGATAATTTTATAGCAAAGTCAAGTCACTCGAGAAGAATGAGGTGGGCCTTATGGTGCATCTGGTTAAAGTTTCTCTTTGGATACCTGCATCCCATGTTGGAGCGCTCGGTCTAATCACTACTACTCCATGCTTCCTGCTGATGCACCTGGGAGACATCAGGTGATGACCCAAGTACTTGGGTTCCTGCATTCCTGCACCCACGTGGGAAACTGGGATGAAACTCCTGGCTCCTGGCTTCAGCCTGGCTCAGTCCTGGCTGTTGGGGCCATTTAGGGGGTAAACCAGTGGATGGAAGACTTCTTTCTCTCTGCCTCTGCATGTCCCTCTCTGTAACTCTGTCTTCCGTGTGAATAAATAAATTATATATATATACATATATATGTAAAGTTTTAGAAAATAGGAATCCCCTATGTCTGATGTTATTATGCTTTTTTTTTTTTAATCTTTATTTCCCCATTTCCTCTATGCTAACCGTAAATGAAAAAGAGTGGTCCAAAGTGGTGTGGTAGATATAAGGAAGGAAGGAACAGCAATACTATCTCTTTGTTTTAGTATTGTGTGTGTGTTTGTATGTGTGTGTATGTGTTTCTCCAATGCCTGGAGGATCTGGCTTTAGGCAGGGAGACATCCTGAGCATGGAACAATGAAAGGTGGTAGTGAGCATGGATAGTACCTTATATGTAATCAGGGTTGGACAGATGGAGACCTAAAATATTGAGTGGATTTCTGTCTGCTGGCTTCTATTTTTTCTGTGAAATTGGAGATGGAATTGTTTTCTGAGAGAAGAAAAGAGATAAAGTTGAAAGCTTAAGGAGAGTGTTGAAAGTATGTGATATTTGCACAGGGGAAAAGCAAACAGAATGGAAAAATTACTGATTTAGCATTGAGAACTAACTCAGCCACAGCTGAAATTCTGAATTCTTTATGGATAGAGCAGTTACCAGAATATACTTGTAATAAAGATTGATTCTGTGGTCAATAATTTTATTATATCCTTTTTATTAAGTAAATGTAATTTATTTTCCTTTGAGGACTAAATATGATTGGGGCATTCTTAAAGAATCCCTTAGTTTTTCAAAATACATAGGTCATTACCTTACATAAGAGTTGCTTAGCTGAATCATGTAGCATAACTTGTTAGTTATGTTAGCCTTTACAACTCTTGGTTTAGAAAAGGCAGAAATCATCAGCAAACACTTATGTGCTGTATGTTTTTGTATTTTGTTTTATCTATACACAGGGGACTTTGCTGAAGAAAGCCATATTATTTTGTTGGTTAGCACGATTATGCAAACAAGTTGCTCAGTGACAATTTGGCTCAATGGGGAGAAGTCATGCAATAGTATTGCATCCATTGCATAAGTAAGAGCTAGCTTACAGTAAGACTAAAGAAAGAGTGTGTATTTTGCTAACTAATATTCTGTGAAACTAAGTACTATTGTCTTGAGGTGAAACACATAAAAAAATAATTGACAAGAGGTTGTCAGTGATGTATTTAAATCTTTTAATCTACTACTGAAAAAAGCACCATCTTCTAGTTAAAAATGTAAGTGATCAGTGTCTTGTCTGAGCTATCGTATTTATCCATTAGGAACACTTCTGTGTAATTGTTAAGTTGTTTGTATTATAGGAATTTTAATTTAAGATCTGATTTATGTTCCAGGTCTTTAAATGAAAAAAAAATTTTGTTACACTTGTGTAAGATAATCGTATGTCTCAATAATAAATATTCCATTAAATACCAATTAAATTTGAACTATTTAAATAATCAGGTATAGCACATGAAAAGAGAATTGAAAGAGGACCTTCCTCTCCTACCCACTATGTTTTCATGCAAATAAAAGAAGATATAGAGATTAGAAGCAGACAGACTTTTCCATTGCTGAGCACCTGGGAAAAGCATAGGAAGATGGCTTCAGTGCTTGGGCCCCTGTACTCACATGGGAGACCCAGAAGAAGCTTCTGGCTCCTGGCTTCCGTGTGGCCCAGCCCTGGCCATTGTGGCCATTTGGGTGGTGAAACAGAAGATGGAAGATCTTTTTCTTTGTCTCTCCTTCTCTCTCTGTAAGTCTGCCTATAAAATAAATAAAATAAGTCTTTAAAAAAGATGCTTCATCTGGATGGTTCTCAACAGAGATGCTATTTTTAGAAAAGAAGATTTATTTACTTATTTGAAAGGTAGAATTACAGGAGAGGGAGGGGGAGATATAGCACATGCAAGAGAGATATCTTCCATCAGCTGCTGGTTCACTCTCCAAATGGCTGCAATGGCTGTTGAGGCTGGGCCAGGCCAAAGCCAGGAGCCAGGAACTTCTTCTGGGCTCCTACGTGGATAGCAGGGGCACAAGTACTTGGGCCGTCTTCTGCTGCTTTCCCAGGCGCATTAGCAAGGAGCTGCATGGAAGTGGAGCAGCTGGGCCCCAAACCAGTGCCCAAATGGGAAACTTGGGTCACAGGTGGCAGCTTAACCTGTTGTGCCACAACACCAGCCCCTCTAGGTAGCTTTAAAAAAAGTTTGTACTGAGGCCGGCGCTGTGGCTCAGTAGGTTAATCCTCCACCTGAGGCACCAGCATCCCATATGGGCGCCGATTCTAGTCCCAGCTGCTCCTCTTCCAATTCAGCTCTCTGCTATGGCCTGGGAGAGCAGTAGAAGATGGCCCAAGTCCTTGGGCCCCTGCACCTACGTGGGAGACCCGGAAGACGCCCTGGCTCCAGGCTTCAGATCGGCGCAGCTCAGGCCATTGCAGCCATTTGGGGAGTGAACCAATGGAAGGAAGACCTTTCTCTCTGTCTCTCCCTCTCACTGTCTGTAGCTCTACCTCTCAAATAAAATAAATAAAATATTTTTAAAAAAAATTTTAAAAATATAATTAAAAAAAGTTTGTATTTATTTTATTTGAAAGAAAGAGAACAGAGAACTGTCTCTCATCTGCTGATTCACTTCCCAAATGCCCGGAAGCCAGGAAGTCAATCTTGATCTGCTTGGGTGGTAGGGACCAAACCACTTGAACTGTCCTCCAGGGTGCCCATTACCAAGGAAGCTGGAATAAGGCGCAGAGTCAGGACACAGCCCAGGCACGTTAGTCTGGGGTGCAGATGTCGTCACTGCTGTGCCAGATGCCCTCCCCTGGCTAGGAATGTTTTAAATGCTTTTTTCACCGCTGGAGCATCTGAAACAGTGCCCAGAAAGAAGACGCTCAGTAAATTGAAGAAAGAAATCCTGGTTTCCATCTATCACTTGGTAATGTGATTTTAGACAGTTTTTTTAAACACTCAAAGGCTTGGTTTCCTCATTGGTTAAGTAGGAATAATATCTAAATAATATCTACCTAATGAAGAGTAAACAAGATACTTCGTTTAAAATGATCAGCATAGTACAGTTCTATACTCCTGAATGTAGAATCACGAGAACCAGATGGAGTTTAGAATTCAGAATGCTTCATAGTTTATTTATTTTCATTTATTTGACATTCAGAGAAACTGAGACAGATCTTCATCTACTGGTTTACTCCCTACATGCCTGAAACAACCAAGGGCTTTGCCATGCCAAAGCCAGACACCCAGAACTTCATTCAGGTCTCCCACAAGGATGGCAGGGACTTGAGTACTTGAGCCATCACCCCTGTCTCCCAGCATGCACGTTCTCAGGAGGCTGCATCAGAGCAGAATACCCAAGTCTCACGCCAGGCACTGTGATAGGGGCTGCAGGCATCCCAAGCAGTGACTGCGACACCAGACTCTTGCCCCTTAATTTTTCGTTTCTTTATTTATGTATTTAAAATGCCTCATACTTTAGGTATTAGAACATATTATACATTTTATAACCTCTTAGCAGGGTTTGGTGCAGCAGCCCATAACTATAATAGTGGAATTTCTGCAGCAAAACGTACAAAAAAACTGATATGGGAGAAATGAAGACTGTGGTAGCTTCACGTTTGTTCAGGTCAAATTTTGCCTCTAAAAGAGTTCAAGACGGATTTCTTTCAGATGCGCTAGTTATAGAATAATTTATGAGCTATGGATATTGAATCACAGACACAGGGTGTGGACTTGTGCCTAGCACACTGGAGTTCTATAAATGTGCCTTCCCCTCTTTTTTCTTATCATGTAGTTTCTAAACATACCTAGGAGAGTGAGTCTTTACAAAGGCAGGTATTGTTCTCTGTTTTACTGATGTATCTCAAGTGCCTAGAACATTGGGCATAGTTAGGGTTCAGTGAACATTACTAACTAAAGGAAATGTCCTATTTTTTAAATAAAATTGTCTTTGTGTCAATATTTTTAAAATTAAAATAAAAAAATCTAGAAATAATTATTACTAGAAAGGCTCATTTAATGTCTTTGTTGATGTAATCATAAAAACATTTCTGTAAGCTTACATGATGCCTCTCTTTTTTTCCCTACAACTCATACGAGTGATGAATGCTTTCATCATAAAAGGAGTGCTAAGATTCATTCACTCCAAAAATATTACTAGAAACCTATTATAGATCAAGCACTGTGACAGCTAATAGTAAAAACAAAGTCAGTCTCTCTCTCTCTCTCTCAGACTTTTGTCAGTCTTTGCGTTTCCTTTCTGCCAGTGACCATTTATACCTTCAGTCATTTTATCTGTTACCCACCTGTGTCATCAAGTCACCTGTTCCCAGAAGACATCTAAATCAGAAGTACTCTGGAAAATGTTGACAATGTACCACCGCTTTTGTGAAGCCAAATTAATAGGTGATACAAGAATGGTGACATTGAAAAGTACTGAATGTTCTCTGCTGCATTCAGAGTATTCTTTTCCATTCCTAGTACTTTGAAGATTCCAGGCTTCAATCTCTATTAACTTTACAGTATAAACCATAGAAGGAACCTTTAAGAGTGTGTTCATAAAAAATTAGATACAGCAGACATTTTTCAGTGTCATGTTATATTTTATTATGAGATTTTTTACCTTTTTGGAGAGTAATACCTGTAAATTCTCTTTAGCATAAATGGGCTGCAGTAACTTAGATTGACATTTAAGTCACAGGCTGTTGCAGTTGTGTTATATGTTCTAAACAGTTGTTTTGGTACTTGCTTAGATCTGTAGTATTCCAGAGTTTTTGGTATATCATGCATATTTATTCTTAAATGTGACAAACTTTTGAGGAGTTTTAGCATTTTTTAATGCACATAAGAGTACTGTAAAGTTGTTCTTTCCCTTTCATTGGAGTTATACTCTGTCCTTCATCTGTTGTGGACTTTGCATCACTTCTCTGTGGTTGTAGTAAATTGTACCAAGGACAGTCTCATGGGCTCCTCTCCTTAGACTGGGAAAAGATTGGAGGAATGATCCATGGCCCAAAAAGAAAATGGACAGACTTACCCTTAAAGGGATAAGCTGTTACTAGATTTGAGAAAATAGTCCAGATAATTTTTATACTATTCTAGTAAATTAATAATTAGACATATTACGTGATGATTTTCCTGGAAATTTACATTATAATGCATTCTTTTATTTACAGTATAAACAAATGTAAAAATTACTATGAAGTACTTGGAGTTACGAAAGATGCTGGTGATGAAGATTTGAAAAAAGCTTATAGAAAACTTGCCTTGAAATTTCATCCAGACAAAAACCATGCACCTGGAGCAACGGATGCCTTTAAAAGTAAAGTAAAATCTTTTAAAGTGATGTTTCTAAACTCTTTTAGAATTTACTGTGTTTAAGCATATTCTTTTTTTTTTCCCAAGATTTATTTATTTGGAACTCATAGTAACAGAGAGAGAAGGAGAGACAAGAGAGAGAGCGAGAGATATCTTCCATTTGCTGGTTCTCTCCCCAGATAGTTAAAATGGCTGGATCTGGGCGAGGCCAAAGCCAGGAGCTAGGAGCTTCTTCCAGGTCTCCCATGGGTGTCAGGGGCCCAGACACTTGGGCCATCTTCTGCTGCCTTTGCCAGGCCACTAGCAGGCCTGATTGGAAGTGGATTAGCCGGTGGCTTTACCATATGGGATGCCGGTATCATGGGTGGCAGCTTTACTCACTATGCCTCAATGCCTGCCCCTAAATTCTGCTTTTGGACTGGAACATTTAGAAACCAGCATTAGGCCGGCGCCGCGGCTCACTGGGCTAATCCTCCGCCTTGCAGCGCCGGCACACCAGGTTCTAGTCCCGGTCGGGGTGCCGGATTCTGTCACGGTTGCCCCTCTTCCAGGCCAGCTCTCTGCTATGGTCCGGGAGTGCAGTGGAGGATGGCCCAAGTCCTTGGGCCCTGCACCCTATGGGAGACCAGGAGAAGTACCTGGCTCCTGCCATCGGATCAGCGCGGTGCGCCGGCCGCAGCGTGCCGGCCACGGCGGGCATTGGAGGGTGAACCAACGGCAAAGGAAGACCTTTCTCTCTGTCTCTCTCACTGTGCACTCTGCCTGTCAAAAAAAAAAAAAAAAAAGAAAGAAAGAAAGAAAGAAAGAAAGAAAGAAAGAAAGAAACCAGCATTAACAGCAAAACTCCTTAAGTCTTTATTATTAACTTGTTATACGCAGAGCCAAACAGTTGCAGCAAAGGTGACATGCCAGCTTTGACCCAGTCCTAAGTAACTTTTCTAGGTACCCATACATGCATTGTAGTTTATGATAAGTAGGGTGATGATTTTACATGCACAGCTAGTGTATTTTGTCATCTGGTTTTAAAGGAACTTAAAGCCAAGTAGAGTTTTTGTGACTTTTTAAGACACTAGAGACCTTCTAGAATTGGGATATTAGAATAGCTATCTCCACAGTGTTTTTATGTTTTTATTAAACCTAGTCAGTTTTTTAGTTCTTTATATATAGTCATAACTAATGTGATTTTTTTGAAAAAAATTACTATCTTTCCTTTTGTCTGCTATTCATTTTTATTTTTTCTCAACATTCTTCTATTTTTTTGCCAGTTTAATAAATAAATGTCAGAGAACTGATTTTCTTTGTTCATGTTTTGTTATATGCCACTTATTTGTAATAGTTAACATTTCTATTTGTAGTAAAATGCTTAAACTGGTAGTTTGTTCTTGTGGATTTGGTATTCATAGGACCAGTATTAAATGTTTATAGTAAAATGCTGAGATTAAGAGATGGGAGTATTGATTTTTTAAATATTCTGAAAAGATACATGACTCAGTTATTCTTTCATAAAAATAGTGTTAAAATTGTTTTTAAAACAATTTTATTTCTAGAAGAAAGTCACCAAAGAAAATACATTTGGAATTTATTAATATATTGCAGTAAAAGCAGCTGTCAAAGAGGTGCTGGTGAAAGTAAAATATTACTCCAACAGTAACAGTGTTTTTAATTGTTTTCTTAAATTAAAAATGGCATCTTGAAAATACAAAAAAAAAGTTACTTTATTCAAAAACACTAGCTTACAAAACACATTTCTGTAAGTTATTACCTGAAGAATGTATCCAGAAAACAGTGCAATTATTTTCTGTCTTCCAAATGATACCTTCCTTCATGAAGCAAAAATAACAGATAACAGCACTTAGCTTAATTTCTAATTCAGTGTACAAAAGTTGAACATTTCTGATAGGTTTTCAAGTAGAATTAATATCTGTTTAATTTGTTTTGTTGCTGGAGCCTAATTTCTTTGTGTCTGTGTGTGCACCAACTTTTTATTTGTTCATTTCTTGAAATATTTTAAATATTCCTCTATGACATCCTTGGCTAGCGACTCTTTTTTTTTTATTTAATTTAATTTTTTTGATAGAGTGGACAGTGAGAGAGAAAGAGACAGAGAGAAAGGTCTTCCTTTTGCTGTTGATTCATCCTCCAATGGCCACCAAGGCCGGCGTGCTGTGGCCAGCGCATCACACTGATCCAAAGCCAGGAGCCAGGTGCTTCTCCTGGTCTCCCATGGGGTGCAGGGCCCAAGCACTTGGACCATCCTCCACTGCACTCCCGGGCCACAGCAGAGAGCTGGCCTGGAAGAGGGGCAACCTGGACAGAATCTGGCGCCCCGACCGGGACTAGAACCCGGTGTGCCGGTGCTGCAGGCGGAGGATTAGCCTATTGAGCCGCGGCACCGGCCAGTCCTTAACTTCTGCACAGCTACAACAAGTCACTGTAGAGGATTTCTCCTCTCGGTCAGTTATACAGAGGCCTGCCATTCCCCAAGTCTCTTGTCATCAACCTTAATGGGTTGATTCGGTGTTCAGTACAAAGGGCCTCCACCAACTTGACATACATAGGCTCATCACAGATGCAAGCACACAAACATGGGCTTGGTGCTTGCCTAGAGCTCTGGCAGCTTCATGAATTCCACGTGCTGGAGCATGTGGACGAGGTCGGTCTTCAGTACCTCTTGTAAAGCAGTATTAACGTCCATTACACTTCCAGCAGCAATGCCTTCCTCAGCCATGGCAGTGGGTTATGGGTGAAGCCAAATCTTGTGTGCATCCGGGCCTCTGCCTCCCCATGACTCGGTGGTGGCAGGGAAAGAGTGGGGCCTAATTTCTACAAGGAATTTTAAATGCCCATAAATACAAAATGTTTTTCACATATGCAGTCACAGGTTACCAGGGAAAGTTAACTGAAATCTTTTATTAGGCCTTGTTTCACCAAAAGTTAAAAGTTCCTACTATGAGTTAAAAGCTCCCTCGCCCCCTCTCCCACCGTGGGGAAGCTTGCTGTAGAGAAGGAGAACCCCATCGGCCAATGCCCAGATTTTCTAGGGAAGACAAAATGTGGGGTTCAGTTTGTTGGTGAAGTGAGAAATAGCTCCTCATCTTTGCACTCTGCTCTGGGAACAGGCCAGGGGAAAATGGGTTTATATCCACATTCATTGTATGTAGTTCTTCTACAGAATCTCTATCTTGAAATCTTAATATTTTTGCCATAGCCCTTAACTTCTACACAACTGCAACCAACCATTTTATGGGGTTTCTCCTCTTGGTCAGTTTTACAGAGGCCTGTAAATATCTTGTATCTTAAAATTTTTGGTATTATAAAAATTTTTTTAAAAAATTTTGGGCATGAGTTATATGCATGTTTGTGATCTGCTTAGATGATTTCAGTATTCTTCATTATTGTGAAGAATGTTAAACTACTTTCTTCCACTTCTCTATTGTTGTTACGTTAGCATTATTGCCTTGGAATAGCACTAGGTGTATATACCTGTATTTCTACACCACTTTGAAGACATGAGCTACATAATTGTCACACTAGGAAGCCAGCCAGACCCTTAAAGGTGGTTGCATTTTGCTATGGTACAATGCTGTGCTCCGCAAAACTAGAATCCTAGTGCTTACCAACATGCTGGGAGGTGATTTATCTCTAGGGGTGAAGCTCAGATTATCCCATATCTAAGAGTTTATCTGTAAATTAGAATGCCAATTCATTAGTCCCTAAGAGGATCAGAATACAGGAAATTGGTTGATGAATCAATTTTAAACTGGGTAGAAACTGCATGGAAAACCCAACTTGTAATCCACAGATACTTTGTTAATTCAAAAATATTGTAGCTAATGTCAGCATATAGAAATGGCAAGTTTCATTCCTTTAGCACTCAGAATCTTTTTATTACCTTCTGAATCATCTTATTTTTAACCAGTAGATTTTAATTTCTCTTTTTGGAATACTAAGCTATTTATCTACAAGCCAAGACAGTATTTTTTATATAAAAAGTTAAAGTATAGATAAATTAATTGTTATATACTTACTGAACATTTTTAACAGAAAATGGAAACCACTTGCTTTTTGTTTTCTCCAGGAATAGAAAAAGTAGAGATAATTGATTTAGGGTATTAAATTAGAGATGTTTTCATTTGTATGTTTTGTAAAGGTTTAAAAATAAATGATTGCTCTTAAGGAGAGTGGCTGTTTTGTCTTTCCAGCTAGGATTGTAAGTTTCCCAAAGCAGGGAATATTTTATTTACATTTAGAGTGACTTGTACAAACTGTGTAAACACAATTTTAAGAAAAATAATCCGATGACATAGATCCCCTTCCTTCTCTATGACATTGATGTCTACATAATCTTTAAAGAGTCCCATGGATTTCAGAGACTGTTTGAGTAATAACAGTGCATATTTAAATATACATGAATGTAATAACAGGAAGGTATAGCTGTGTATTTGTTTGCTTGCTAAATAATAATCAATCAAGTGCTACTGCTTGTGTTAGGCTTGGTGATTCAATATTAGCAACTGGAATTTATCCCTGAGAACAAAGAAGTTAAACCTACCCTTTGGGCTAGTTTTTATAGAGAAATATATAGTGAGAAAATATGAGATACCCTTTTCCTCAAAGAATTTATGATTCATAAAGGGAATACAAGTCTCACACAGGACATTTGTAATATGGTATTCCAAACATTTGATGGGCATTTTATACTTTTCCATTATTGTTTGCTTGTTTAATTCTTTTAAAAGTCTTGTGAAGTAGTCAAGGGACAAGTATCATCCTAATTTTACGATACAAAAATTGAGACTCAGAGAGATTGATTTACCCAGGATTTCCCAGAGGACTGACAATAATTAAATACCAAAACAGAACACAGAAAAAATCAGAAAGATGAAGTAGCATTACGATGAGAGTAATTGGGGATGCCTTCATATAATAGGTGCAAATTAAGAGTTTTCTCAAGAGATGAATATGATATAAGAAGAAGGAGGATGGCAAAAACTTGAAAATGAGAGTGAGGCAGGTGATTTAAAAGTCAGTGAAGACTTCTACTTTCAGGCAGCTCAAATAAAGACACTTTTCTCTGTTTTTCCTACCAAGTAAATCTGAAAATGCTGAACATTATATATAAAACAAATAAACATGGGAAGGCTCTGAAAGATGGAAAAAATTAGAAAAGGCCGTGAGTTGCTTGGTTTTTGTATTTTTGTTTTTTGACTCATACATGTCAGATTGGGTGCTGGAGGAAAAGGCAACCACAAAGCACCAGTGGGCATAGACAGAAAAGCCTCAAGAAAAACCTGGTGCCTCTAGCCACATGACTGGGAAAGGAACAGCCTAAAAATAATGGGAAAATGATAGCCACTCTACTAAAGCCAAGTGACTGTAGAGAAAACTTGCCCCACCCCAGCCCATGTCAGCAAAGGCTGAGTTGGAGGGCTAGACTACCACGTTCTCCGTGCTATAATGAGATGTTCTAACCTCTCTTCTGTGAGTAGGGAGCTTGGATCTTCATTCATGCCTGGTGGTAAGAAAGGGTCTCTCCTGTCTTCTCCTCCTACTCTTCCTCGTGGTGTTAGTGGGGCTCACAGGGGAGCCTGGGCTTCCATCTTCATCTGGTAGTAAGAAGGCAGCCATTCTCTGATCCTCTGAAGTGATGTCAAAGGGGGCCCAGAAGAGAGTTAGGACTTTCACTACCATTCATAGGTAACACACTCCAGTTTTCTCAGTATCAGTGAGTCACATGGTGAATGGTTCCAAGGCATCCCTTGTCCTCCTTGCCAGAAACACTGAAGTGGTGACCTGATAAGGAGTGGGAACTCTAGCTCCACCCAGCAGTAGTGGGAACCCTCCCTCCATTGGTGTCATCAGAGGCCCAAGGAGGAGCTCTGGACAACTGTTCCCGCCTGGGAGTGATGAGGTGCCGTACCCCCAACTCTGCTGGAGTGGTGCTAGAGGAGGACAGTTAAAACCTGGAGCCTCATAGGATAGTGAACAAAATGACCAGGCTTCGTTTGAGAGTCAATTGGCCTTCCCAGAACTAGGAAAACCTTAAGCTAAGTAAGAAAGTTGATCATAGATGCTCAGTGAATATGACAGAGAAGTTAGAATTGCCTATCAGATTTTATTTTAAAGATATATTTTATTTATTTGAAAGGCAAAGTTAGAGAGGGAGAGAGAGGGAGAAATCTAATGTCTGCTGGTTCACTACCCAGATGGCTATAGTGTCCTAAAGCCAGGAGCCAGGAACTCCATCCACATCTTCTACCTGGGTAGAAACATATGGGCCGTCATCCACTGCTTTCCCAGATGGGTTAGCAGGGAACTGGAACAGAAGTGACAGCCAGGATTTGAACCAGCTCATATGGGATGCCAGCATCAGAGGTGGCAGCTTTACCTGCCATACCACAACACTAGCCCCTGTTTATTTATTTTAAAGGCAAAATGACAGAGAGAGATGGAGGGATTGAGTTCTTTCATCTGCTGTGTTACTTCTCGTGCCTAGGCCAAAGCCAGGAGCCAGGAACTTCATCCGGGCCTCACATGTGGGTAATGAGAACCCAAGTCCTTGGCCTATCGTCCATTGGCTCCCAGGCTCTGTTTCAGGATGCTGGATCACAAGCACCATGTGGCTGGGACTCAAACTGAATGAACACTCTGCTAAGGGATGCAGGCATCCCAGGCAGTGGCTTAATCCTCTGTGCCACAGTTGTTCCCTGGCAAGATTTAAAAAAAAAAAAAAAATTATTTATTTGAGAGGTAGAGTTACGGACAAAGGAGAGAGAGAGAGAGAGACACACACACACACACACACACACATAGAGAAAGGTCTTCCATCTGCTGATTCACTCCCCCAAATGGCAGCAACAGCCGTTGCTAGGCTGATCCAAAGCCAGGAGCCAGGAGCTTCTTCCAAGTCTCCCAAGTGGGTTCAGGGCCCAGTCACTTGGGCCATTGCTGCCCCAGTCGTAACAGAGAACTGGATCATAAGAGGAGCAGCCAGGACACAAACTGGCACCCATATGGGATGCCAGCACCACAGGTGGAGGTTTAACCTGCTGTGTGTGCCACAGTGCTGGTCCTCCTGGCAAGATTTTAAAGTGACCATCATATAAGTGTTTCAAGGAACAATTACAAACATTCTTGAAACAAAGAATCTCAGCAAAGAAATAGAAATCAAAAAAATAAAAGTTATAAAGAACAAAATGGAAATTTTACAACTAAAAAATACAAAGCTGAAATAAAACTATCAATAATGGAATAAACTGGATGTAAGACAGAGGAAAGACTTGGTGAGCTAGAAAATAGAAAAATAGGGTCCGGCACTGTGGCGTAGCATGTAAAGCCGCCACCTGCAGTGCCAGCATCCCATATGGGTGCCAGTTCTAGTCCCAGCTGCTCCACTTCTGATCCAGCTCTCTGCTATGGCCTGGGAAAGCAGTAGAAGATGGCCCAAGTCCTTGGGTCCCTGCAGCCACGTGGGAGACCAGGAAGAAGCTCCTGGCTCCTGGCTTTAGATCAGCGCAGTTCCAGCCAGTGTGGCCAATTTGGGAGTGAACCAACAGATGGAAGACCTCTCTCTCTCTGCCTCTCCTTCTCTCTGTGTAACTCTGACTTTCAAATAAAATAAATATATTTTTTAAAAAAAGAAAATAGAAAAATAGCCTCAGAGACAGATGGGATTATAACAGAAGATCTAACATTCAAGTTATTGGAGTTTTGGAAGGAGGGGAGATATAGGGCAGAGCTGAAAAAGTACTCAAAAACTAAAGATAGAAAATTCCCCAAATTTGACAAAAGATATAAACCCATAAATTTGAGAAGCTGAATGAGCCCCAAGCAGATAAACCCATAGAAACCCATAGAAACATACATCACAGTCAAACTTCGAAAAACAAAATACAAAGACTAAGTCCTGAAAACAGCAAAAGAAAAATGACACTGTGCCTATAAGGAAGAAACAGTTCTAATGACAGAATTCACTTCAGAAGCCACGGAAGCCAGAAGAGAGTGGCTCATTGTTCAAGTACAGAAATCAAATGACCTGTCAGGAGCCAGCGTTGTGGTACAGTAGTGGATGTGCTGCTGGCATCCTATATCTGAGTGCCAGTTAGAGTTCCAACTGCTCCACTTGCCATGCATCTCCCTGCCAATGTACCTGGGAAGGCAACAGATGATGGTCCAAGTGCTTGGTCCCCTGCCATCCACATGGGTCACCAGATGGAGCTCTTGACTTTAGCCTGGCCCAACCCTGGCTGTTGTGGCCATTTGGGGGTTGAACCAGCAGATGGAAAATTCTCTTTGTCTCTGTCTCTCCTCTCTGTTTCTCTGCCTCTCAAATAAATAAATGAATTAATTAGAGAACAACAATAAAGGATCTGTCAAGTAACAATACTGTATTAAGCAAAAATACCCTCCTGGAGTGAAGACATTTTGAGTTGAAGGAAAAATAAGATAAAGCAGACAGACATACACTAAAAGTACAGCTAAAGGAAGTTCTGTAAACAAAATGTAGTGATAAAAGAAGGACTTTTGAAATACCAAGAGGTGAGAAAGTGTGTGGTGCTGTGGTCTAGTTTGAATACCTCTGCAATTTGGATGTTGAAACCTAAATCACCAACACGATGGTATTAAGTGAGGTGGAATCTTTGGAAGGTGATTCCACACTGTAAAGACCCAAAAGCTACAAGGCATCATCTGTGAAGCAGAAACAGGCCTTCACCAGCCATTGAATCTCTTGATACCTTGATACCAGCCTCTAGAACGATCAGAAGTAAATTCCTGTTTATAAGCTACTCAGTTTATGTTTTAATCTGAATGGACTAAGATCTATGGTAAATATGAGTGTGGATAAATACAATATGCTTTGCCTCTCGAGTTTCTAATTTATATTTCATATTTGAAGCCAAAGTTTTATGACATTGTCTGAGAGAGTTCTAAATGTACATAGAGAAAATATGTAAGGATATGGAGGATAAGGAGAAGTAAAAGGAGATATAAATTCTGCACTTACTTGAGCTAGTAAAATGAAACACCAGCAGGCTGGGATAATATCTGGAACAATCACTAAAAATATATTCAAAGAATATACTCAGCACTACAGATGAGTCAAAATTGAATTCTAAAAAAATTGTCCAAATAAGTCACAGGAAGTTGAGTAAAAGAAATCAGAGTAAACAGAAAAAACATTGACATATTCCTTAATTTACCAATGATTACCTTAAATATAAATGATCAAAATACTTAAAAGGCAGATTGGCAGAGTGAACTGAAAAAAACATGATTTTCCTATGTTGTCTTTAAGAAAATAACTTCATTGATATCATAGCTGAAAGTAAAGGGGTTACCAAAAGATATATTCAACAAATATTAACCAAAAGAAAGCAGGAGTTGCTTTATTAATATTAAGACTTTAGAGGAAACAATTTTCAGAATGTCTGTATTATGGGTCAATCTGCCAAGAAGACATAATGATATAAATGTGTAAAGCAAAATCTGATAGAACTGGAAAAAGAAATAGATAAATTCACTGTTAAAGACTTCATCTCTCTGTCAGAAGTTGGTAGAATAGACAAATAGAAGATCAGCAAGAATATAGAAGAACTAAATACCTTCATCACCCAACAAAATATAATCAATATTTATAAAATACTCCAACCATAGAAGACAACAAATTCTTTTCAAGTGTTCATAGAACATACAAGGTAGAGTACATTCTCTGCCATAAAATAAACCATCTCCACTCATTTAAAATGCCTAAATTATATGAATGTATTTTCTCACCACAGTGAAACAAAGTAGGAGTAACAGAAGGGTAATAAGGAAAATGTCTGATTACTTGGAAACTGAACAACACATTTCTAAATAATCCATGTGTCAAACAGGGCGTCTGAACAGAAATTTTAAATGCATATAAATGATAATATAACATGCCAAAATTTGTAAAGAACAGATAAAACAATTCTAAGGGGATACCTAACACTGAATGACATGAGAAAAGAGGAAGAGTTTCAGATCAAATGTCAGTTTCCACCTCATAAACTTAGGTAAAGAAAAGAAACCAAAGCAAGCTCAAGAAAGGAGAAATCAGTAAAGTTGAAAACAAAATAACAATATTAGAAATCAGTAAAACAAAGTTGTTTCCATAAATAAAACTGACAAAATGACTATTATCAGAAATGGTATCAGAAGTAAGAATATCACTATATGGGGTTGGCACTGTGGTAGAGCAGGTTAAGCCACCACCTGCATGCCAGCATCCCATATAGATGCCAATTAAGTCCCAGCTGCTCCCTTTCCAATCCACATCCCTGCTAATGGTCCTGGGAAAGCAGTGGAAGATGACCGAAGTTCTTGGACCCCTCCCACCCACATGGGAAACCCAGAAGAAGCTCCTGGCTACCGGCCCATGTGACCATTTGGGGAGTGAACCAGCAGATGGAAGATCTCTCTCTCTCTCTCTGTAACTCTGCATTTCAAATAAATAAATAAATCTTTAAAAATATATCAGTATAGAATAATTACAGAAAACTTCCCTAATTTGGAAAAAGAAAGGGACATCCAAGTACAGGAAACACATAGAATTCCTAATAGACGTGACCAGAAAAGATCTTCACCATGACACATTATAGTCAAACTCTCCACAGTAAAACAAACAAACAAAAAAAGATACTAAAATGTGCACAAGAGAAACGCCAGATTATTTTCAGAGGATCTGCAATTAGACTCACAGCTGTCTTCTCATCAGAAACCCTACAGGCTAGGAGAAAATGGAGAGAGATATATTCCAAGTCTTAAGACAAAAAAACTGTCAACTCAGAATCCTGTACCCTGCAAAGCTCTCATTTATGAATGAAGGTGAAAAAGGACCTTCCATAACAAACAGAAATTGAAAGAATTTGTCACCACCTGACCAGCTCTGCAAAAGATGCTTAAGGATGTGCTGCACATAGAAACACAGAAACATGATCATCACTACGAAAGAAAGTAAAGGAAGGAAATCTCCCAGTAAAAGTACAAAGGAAATCCAAAGTAAACAATAGGAATATTTATGGAAAAATGGCAAGGCCAAGTCATTACTTATCAATAGTCACCTTGAATGTAAATGGCCTTAACTCTCCAGTTAAAAAATACAGACTGGCTCACTAGCACAGTGGATAAAGCCAGGGCTGTTGCATAATGGATAAAGCCACCGCCTGCAATTCCACCATCCCATATGAATGCCAGTTCAAGTCCTGGCTGCTCTACTTTTGGTCTAGCTATCTGCTAATGTGCCTGGGAAAGCAGTGAAAATGGCCCAAGTACTTGGGCCCCAGCACCCACCTGGGAGACTGGAATGAAACTCGTTGCGCCTGGCCCAGGCCTGGCCGTTGAGGTCATTTCGGGAGTGAACCAGTGGATGGAAGATCTCTCTTTCCTCTGCTTCTCCTTCTATAACTTTGTCTTTCAAATAAATAAATAAATCTTTTAAAAAATAATAAAAATAAGGTATTGGATGCAGAGCCTGCCAATTAAGAGACAATATAAGATAAGATAATAATAAGACAATATATACTGGGGCTGGCATTGTGGTGCAGCAGGTTAAGCTGCCACTTGTGATCCTGGCATGTCATATGAGTGCTGGTTTGAGTCCCAGTTGCTCCATTTACCACCCAGCTCCCTGCCAATGCTCCTGAGAAAGCAGCAGAAGATGTCTCAAGTGCTTGGGTCCCTGCCATCCATGCATGAAGTTCCAGGCTTCTGGCTTTGGCCTGGCACAGCCTTACACTGGAGCCATTTAGGGAGTGAACCAGCAGATGGAAGATTTCTTGCTGTTTCTCTGTCTTTTGCTCTCTGTAACTCTGCCTTTCAAACTTAATCAATCAATCTTTTTTTAAAATGGTAGATACTTTCTCTCTCTCTCACTGTCTAACTCTGCCTGTCCAAAAAAAAAAAAAAAAAAAAAAGGTAGATACTGCTGCTGTTACTGATTTGAATGGCCTTGACAAATGACAAGATCGGGGTACTCAAAACGAAAGAGGTAAGATTTTAGGGAATGCAACACAATATTAAGAAAAGTTAAGGGCCAGCACTATGACTGTGGCTCAGGGGGTTAACGCCCTGGCTTGAAGCATCGGCATCCCATATGGGAGCCAGTTCGAGACCTGGCTGCTCTACTTCCGATCTAACTCTCTGCTATGGCCTGGGAGGGCAGCAGAGGATGGCCCAAGTCCTTGGGCCCCCGCACCCGCGTGGGAGACCCAGAAGATGCTCCTGGCTCCTGGCTTTGGATCGGCACAGCTCTGGCCATTGCGGCCAATTGGGAAGTGAACCATTGGATGGAAGACTTCTCTCTCTCCTTCTCTCTCTCTCTCTCCTTCTCTCTCTCTCTCTCTTTCTCTCTCTCTCTCTCTGCCTCACCTCTCTCTGTGTAACTCTGACTTTTAAATAAATAAATCTTATAAAAAAAAGTTAGTCATTTATTTCCAAGGTAATAAGGAGATTTGCCTAATATTAAACATTGAGAAATAATATGTGTAATTGCAGACTATGTATATATTTAAAAGAAATTATTGTTATAATTTCAATTTTTTAACATTACAGTGTCTTTTATATGGTACAATGCTTTATAATATAAAAACTTTTGTTTACCAACTTTTACTTATTACTTTTTCAGAGATTGGAAATGCTTACGCTGTTTTAAGCAATCCAGAAAAACGAAAACAGTATGACCTCACAGGCAATGAAGAACAAGCTTGTAATCATCAAAACAATGGCAGATTTAATTTTCACAGAGGCTGTGAAGCAGACATAACTCCAGAGGACTTGTTTAATATATTTTTTGGTGGTGGATTTCCTTCAGGTATTTCAATGTTAATTATCAGTATTATATTTTATGAAGCTAGAGGTTCTTTCCTCCTGTTGTGCTGTTTAGAGATTAATCTACCTTCCCTGCATTTCTTGTGGAGTTAATGATTCTGTGATTTTTTTTTATGACCATAGAAAATGTTAGGGCTATTACTTTGACCATAGCTTGCCTTTTTCCTGAAACATATTTTAATAAAAAATAAAAATACAGATATTCTTTGTATAAAGAAAGATCATGTAAGCAGGAAATCCAGTGACAATGTCTTAAGTAAGTGCTGTTATAAATACTGGAGTGTCCTCTTCCTTGGATGACTATTTCTCTTTGGTTCTGTGGGGATCTTTGTAGATATTTTACTTGTAGCATTATAGATGATTGATTTGAATTTATGTGGAGGTCTTCCTCTGTATTTCCACTGAAATAGTAAAAAGGCTGATTGATAGGTTATCTATAAAGTGTTTTTATTTATCTATGTTAAGGTAGAAGGAATTAACTGCACTAGGCTATCAAAGTAAAATAAAAATTGAATTGGTACTGGTAAATGAATAGACCTTATAGTACCAACATAAGTAGTATTGAACTCTATTTAAATTTTCTGTTGGTTTTTTTGTGTAGAAATTAGTTTTCTTTGAGAGTAGGTACTCAGCTGGCGCCACAGCTCACTAGGCTAATCCTCCGCCTGTGGCGCCGGCACCCAGTTCTAGTCCCGGTCGGGGCGATTCTATTCTGGTTGCTCCTCTTCCAGTCCAGCTCTCTGCTGTGGCCCGGGAAGGCAGTGGAGGATGGCCCAAGTGCTTGGGTCCTGCCAGCTGCATGGGAGACCAGGAGGAAGCACTCATTTAGACCAGCGCAGCGCACTGGCCACGGCGGCCATTTGGGGGGTGAACCAACGGAAGGAAGCTCTTTCTCTCTGTCTCTCTCTCTCTCACTGTCTAACTCTGCCTGTCAAAAAAAGAGAGAGTAGGTACTCTAAGGTCGTTAAAATTATAGATCCAGCCTTATTTATAGCATTTATTTGTTGTATGGAATTAAACATGTCATTCAAAAATTAAGAGAATTTTTATGAACATAGTGATGCAATTTGGCATTGGAACCCCTTTCTGATTGTTAGTGAGAAAGATTGTTTTCATTAATAAGATATTTTTGCAAAGTACCCTTAAAGAAGGGAGGATGTATAAATATGAATTAATTAACTAATAACCTGTGTTCTGGCCTATTAGCATACATAATTATCTCTTACAGAAAAATTATTAAAACTAGTAATTTTTATGAAAATGTAGTAGTTAGAAAACTTTCAGGCAATAGTGAATTTTCTGCTAATAGGTGATTTACATTTATTTTTTCTAGTTATAATATAGTTTATCAGTGGTAGCCATTCTGATTGGTCATATTATTTGAAAACAACTGGAATGTCCATCAGCAAGAGAATATTTGAATACACTGTGATCCACCTATCCTATATTATGTACTAGTTTCTAAAAAGTGAACTGGAGTACTATCTTTTGATTTATAGAGATGTTTGTGATTCACTGATAAATGCCAAAGGCAAAGTTTCAGAGTAAGGATCCAAGGTTTGTAACAACAAGGACAACAGAAGTCCTCTACATGTGCTGTGTTAGTGAGGAACTTTAACTCAAGTTTTCATAAAGAAGAAACCTCTATCTTACTTTACAAAAGGCAAAGTCTGGGAAGAAACCCTTCAGTTAGAAGACAAGAGGGCAGTGAACGTTCAGTACTCAAACATGTATTACTTAAGTAATGTTTAAAAAAATAATGTAAAATAAAGTGTAATTTTTCTGAACATAATTGTTATCCCTAATTTAACCTTGCTTTTAATCTTCTAGGTAGTGTACATTCATTTTCAAATGGACGAGCTGGTTATAGCCATCAACATCAGCATCGACACAGTAGACGGGAACGAGAAGAGCGAGGAGATGTATGTTTATGACATGATTAGAAGTCACAAAAAAAAATGGCAAATTTCAGCTCAGGAAAAGCTATTAGAACTGCCTAAAAATAGAGCAAGTTATTTTAAGAAATAATGAGTTTTCTTTCACCAGGGGCATTCAATAGAGACTAGAAAATCCCTTAGGGGTATGATAGGGACGGGGACAGAGGTCAGGGTTGGGAAGTGATTGGGCAGTATGACCGCTACAGATTTGGTATTCTGTCTTTCTAATGAAGATACACCTGTGCTGTGCATGTTTTGACAGTAAATTTTTTACTGTTGGCCCTATAGAAATTAGAATTAATACACTGAAAAATTGGAAATAACTTTCCTTGTTCTACTACAGTTGTACCTAATTGCCTATAGCAGTTAATTACATGAAGCAGAAAGGTAAATGGAAAGAACACTAGACTAGAAATTAAAAGGCCTGGGCTCCTGCTCTGCCACTCATCAGCTCCCGTCTTTTACCCTCAGAGCCAAGGTAAAAATAGTTTTGCAACCTGCAGCATATTGATAAGTCACTATGTGTGTATGAGAAATAGAGAGACGAGACTTCACCTATAAAACAAGATCACAGTACACCAGTGATTTTCAAACCAGAAACTGGTGATGCCTGGAAGGTTGTAGTTTTAAGAATAACCCCAGGGGATTAGTATAATCGGGCAGATTTGAAAGCAGTGAAGTTGGTGATCTTAAATGTCATTTCTACCTCCAAAAATGCATGACAACTGTTGGATTATTGACAACAACAGTTAGTTTACAATTTGTTATTCTTTGATGATTTTTTTATAGGGAGGTTTTTCTGTGTTTATCCAGCTGATGCCCATAATTGTATTGATCCTCGTGTCATTATTAAGCCAATTGATGATCTCTAATCCTCCTTATTCCTTATATCCCAGAACGTAAGTAGTTAAAGTGAAATTTTATGAAAATGAATTGTTGCTGTCTCTTATCTAACTTCCTTAAGGGCTTTATGTTATTTTCAGCTTTTAGATGCCAAGTTTATTACTACAAGTATACCAAATTTAAAAAAATGCTTTCTAATTTTTAAAATATCTATTTAAGTGATAAATTTGTATTATGCTGGTTTAAATTTCTGTTCTACTATGGATAAAGACAGGAGTTACATATTAATTAAATTGGTAAAAATTTTATGTGGTAGATAATGTGTTGACATTAAAGATAAAAAGTACTTTAAAAGACAAAAATTCTTTAAAGACGAAAGAAGTACTGATTGATCTTGCAAAGATTTGTGTTGTAAAGGGGGAAATGAATTTGCTCTTTTATTTTTTGAGATATCTATTAAATGAAAGTAAATAATACTTTTTTGTTATGAAGTATTTTTCCAACATATACTTTATATAAAAGCTCAAGACATATGGGAAATTCAAAACAACATCCATTCTAAATTTTATTGCAATACAATGAACATAAAAGAAACTTTGCAAAATCATTTTGTCAGTGATTTTACAGTATTAACAGATGAATCTAAAATAGAAATTACCATTTCTTCTAAATAACCAAAATTTTAATAACTAAAAATTGAGAAAACTCTTAAGAACATAGTATATTAAAAATGTGGGATTTTTTCAATGACATGAAATTATGGTTTTAGGCAATTTAAGAGAGTATAAATAGATTATTACCAATATTAACTTAATAGTTTGGTTTGGAGTAGAATATTAGAATGTCCAGTTTTAATTAAAATAATAATTATTCTTTGTTTCAGTGGGTCAGGTCAAACTATTAAAATGCGGACAGAAAACTTGGGTGTTGTTTATTATGTCAACAAGGACTTTAAAAATGAATATAAAGGAATGTTATTACAAAAAGTAGAAAAAAATGTGGAAGAAGATTATGTGACTAATATTCGAAATAATTGCTGGAAAGAAAGACAGCAAAGTAAGTTTATCAGATGTTTAACTTTTTAAAACCTTTTCGTAGTCTTTGGTTACTGTAGATTTTCCTACTTAAGGAAAAGGATTACTCTGGTACATAATTGAAAGCATATATTAAATGAGAAATACAGAGTTGGCCCTCTGTGTCTGCGAGTGCCCCATCTGTGATTTATCCAATCTTAGACTAAAAGTATTTGAAGATTGTTGAACTCTTTATTTAGAATAGAGTTGGTCATCTGTGTATAAAGTTAATTGAAAATGGATCTTAGTGGAGAATGGGACTGGGAATGGGAGAAGGAGGAGGAGGAGGGGTGGGAGTGTGGGTAGGAGAGCAGATATGGTGGGAAGAATCACTATATTCCTAAAGTTGTAGTTATGAAATGCATAAAATTTATATTCCTTAAATTAAAAGTTTCTTTGGGAAAAAAATAAAAAATTTTAAAAACGCTTAAAAAAGTACTTGAATAAAAAAAAACAGATTGTATTTGTACTGAACATGTGTGTTTTCGTTGGCATTATTCCCTAAATAATACAATATAACAACTATTTACTATTCGTATTATATTTATATTTCATTATATAAGTAATGGAGAGATGATTTAAAGTATATAAGGTGATTTGTGTAGGTTACATATACCAATTTGTTTAAGGTACATGAGCATTCTGGATTTTGATATCCAAAGAGGGTCCTGAAACCAGTCCGCCATAGGTACCAAAGAACAGCTGTAATATGTTTTATATACATATTGCTTAAATTGGTAGTTGGCACATCATAAGAACTTAATAAATACGTGTGTTATTGTTGCTGTCTCCCAACTGCTGGTTCACTCCCCAAATGACCACAACAGCTGAAGCTGTGCCAGGCTGGAGCCAGGAGCTGGGAACAAAGTCCAGGCTCCCCCATGGATGATACTGACCCAACTACTTGAGCTATCAGCTGCTACCTCCCAGAGTGTGCATTGCAGGAAGCTGGAGTTGGGAGCAGAGCCAGGACCTGAATGCGAGCACTGCAGTATGGGATGCAGGCATCCCAAGTGTTTTCTTAACTGCTACAACACACACCCTCAAGTAGATTTTGTAGCTGCATTATTTATAAATAAAAGGTGTAGAGTAATATTACTTGAAGTGCTCATCCAAGCCCAGTTTTTTTCTTTTAAATAAAAATTGTTTCTGGAGACCATTGCAGATACAATCCTACATTCTTCCTGCACATTTTGAATGTGGTCCAGTCTAATGCAGAGGTTCTTTTCTTTGATTACTGTTTCCTATAAAGTAACTGATTTTTTTTTCCTTTTTATTTTGCATCTTCTCTGAGTGCTCCCACCCTTGAGAAATGTTAATAATTAGTGGCATGGCTGAGAGTAACAGGAAAAAACAAGGAGTTCTTCCTGCGGAATTTTGATGTGTAGCCATGTATTTATCATTGTGTTATCTGCACACTGAAGGAAACCTAAGAAGTGCTTATTGGCTGAATACTGCTATTATGATTCTATGAAGCATTTTCTAGTTTCTTCATTAATACTATTATATATTTTTAATTCACATAAACTGAGGACAAGATTTTAAATTTTTATACTTACATCTTCAGATAATCTGCAACCTTAACAAAAAGAAATAATCCACAGCAAATATAACCACTAGTAGTATTTAATAGTGTGTGATATTTTCAGGTAAAAGAAGTCAAGTGATGCTTTAAAACAGTGGTTTTTTAGATCACTGAGGACTAGTGGAGGGAAAACTTTCTGACATGAGTTCACAAGATCCTATTCTTACTTCTTTTCTGTGTTTATTTTACAAGCTAGGCTTTAGGGAAAGTTTTCATTTAAAGAAAAGGTTTTCTACTAAAATGGCTTTTAGGAGTAGTACATTGATTTTTTTAAAGGTAGTAGAAATATATTGAAGCTCTCCTTCGAAACATTTAAGTGTAAGCAAGTGGCGACATAAATTTTTATTTAATAGCAAAATATTTTTCTTTAACAGAAACAGATATGCAATATGCAGCAAAAGTATACCGTGATGATCGACTTCGAAAGAAAGCAGATGCCTTGAGCATGGACAACTGCAAAGAATTGGAGCGACTCACCAGTCTTTATAAAGGCGGATGAACTGGAGTTTCTGTTTATACCTTTTCGTGTACTCTTTCTTTTTTTCTGTAAGCAAGTTTAGTTTCATCATGAAAACTGAAGAAAAACATTGGATATTAAAAAAACTCAATAGTTGGTTCCTGAAATCTTGGACAGTATATGACCTAACGGCGCCTTTAAATAGTAAGAACTGAAAACTAAAATTAATATTTTAGTTATGCTTCTGCAATTATTTTCATCTTAAAAGCCTATATGATTCCTAACTAAAAATGTCTCAAGAAAGGATTACCATACCTGTAGTAATTTCCAGTTTTAGTGATTATTTTCTCCCATGTCATAATAAATATTTATAGAATGATCATTTTGTGTACATACAAGTTACTGCTTTTGTATTTAAATTCTTTTATTGTTTGGCTCCATGAGACAAAGTTTAAGTTGATGGAACAGAGTTATACAACAAATTACATTTTTCTTGTTGTGTGTTGAATATGTGGAGTTTGAACAAACACTTTTCCAAAAAGAAAAAGAAACCGTTTAACTTTGTGTAAAATCTTATAGCATTATCAGCTTAGAGGGAATGATATTTTTAATAATGCCATTATATTCCAAAATATATATTGAGATAAATGAACTGGTGTAGAGTATCAGTTTGCTGTTTAGTTTTATGAATTGCTGAGCCATGCATAAAAAAGAAATGCTTTACCGATAGATTTTAAAGAAAATATGAGGAAATGGCTATAAATAATAAACTAAAAGGGTCTTCATAGTACATTGCAGTTATGCCATTTGCAAATCTAGTAACTAAAAATCCCCTGAATGTTCATTTATATCTCTTTAAAGGCTGCTAAAATTTATGAAAAAGAGAACCCACCTAATTTTTCTCCCATGGAAATTTGCAACTTCATAATAACCATTTAAGCAGAATCCAAAAGTAAATGGGTTCTTCTGCAAATAAATAATAAGAGAAATTACTACTGAAATACAGCTTTGTGCCTTTTAACCCTATTGCCAACTCCTAAACTTATTAAGTAGATTATAGTACACTTATTTGGTCAGAGCATGATCTGTTTGGCCACATGCGCCAGTGAGCAGAAATACAGCAGCAGGTAAGGTAGAATAGTGACTTATAGCAAGTCATCCATAAAAACTTCTGAGCTAAAAATCTATTCACCATTGAGTCACTCAATTAATCCTATAGGAATAAGCTCTTTGTAATTAAATCCATAATATGAATTAGAAAAAAACAAACAGCTGGAAATTGAAGTTTTGGTGCCTGTTTACTGGGGATGAAACTATGTGATTTCTATTCTTTTGTGTTTAGCATTTGTAATACTTTAATGATTATGCTTCAGTTAATGGAACATGATCCTATCTTTGGTTGCTTTTTGGTGAGGGAGAGAATAGTAGATAGACTGTCTTTCTGTTCCTTTGTTTAAAGATCTTTTTCTGAGTATAATTGATTTATGTCAAGTGTTGAATCAAGTCACTAAAATCACCTTCTCTTAAAAATATTCTATTATATCCCCTTTTCTGGGTCAATCATTAGAAATGCCTTATTGAGTTAGCAGGTTAAACTAAATAACACATTGTCCTATTTGCTATTAGACAATGTGACCTTTTGTTGGGAGGAAAAAAAGCAGTACTTAAAATACAATTTAAAATATTTTCTTGAGCCTGTAGAATAGTTTTTTTTAAATAAGTTCATAGCGTTCTAATTAACTTTTTGCAAATTCATGTGTATCAGAAATTTTATAAAAGTTTAAATGAAAAAATTTCACCTTTATTTTTCCAGTTTAATGGGAAATTTACACTATTGTGGTTGATAACTTCTGTGAACTAACCCCTCCTGTTGACTGATTCTTTTCCTTTAAATCCTGGATTTCAAGGGATAGATGAAGTTATCAAATTAAGTAAAATTGATTATCATGAAGTCATCCATGGCTTTTTCACAGTATTTCAGTTGCGTTGTTGCATTCCATTACATTTCATAAAATGTTAGGGGAAATGTTTGATATAGTAAAATTTCCAACAATTTTGGGAAATGATGATTGCCTGATATTTTAAGTCACATAAGTAAAAAATTTGCAAATAAAGATAGGATCCTTAATGTTGTCTGTAACATGGCATAAAGGCCCACTAAATATCTTAGAATTTTGGGTTAATTTTACAAAGTAACAAGACCTTAGATATTTTGAGACATCAGATTTTCTTGTTTGCTCCTCTTTTATAATAAAAATCTCAATGTTTTGCCATCTTATTTTTAGTTACAGTTGCTTTGCAATTTCATTTGATCATTTTACTCACCATCCAAAAGCCCTCAGTCCTTGAATTTAGTTTACTAGTGTTTCTAATTGGTATTTTAGGAGCTTGGCAGCAGTTATTCATTAATGTTTTCCATGTTTATTTCTTTGTGCATGCGTACACATGCACACACACACGCACACACACACATACACATACACAATGGGTAGGCAGAAATAAGTACCTTTTTTTCTGGTTCTTTTGATTCTTTAGTTCCCAGATTGGTGCTAGTCATAGGTTAGTTTCAGAATTTATTTTGATGAAATAAAAAGTTGGGTTTTCAACCATATGAAATTTCAGGTTATAATCTTATCTAAAAATTAAAGAGAAAATAATATATTTTGGAAACATTGCATTGAATGCCTAGATAAATTTGTTCATTTGTGATTTACAAAACTGCAGTAGAAACTAAGAGCAAAGTCCTTAAGGCCTGCATTTGCCGTTGAATTAAACTAGCATCCTTTTTGTGTCAGCTCAGGTGTTTACAGGAACAAGAATGTGGAATGCCAGCCCTTTATGTTAATTGCAGTGTTTATGCTTAGTTTTCCTTTCTGTTAAATCTTCTGCTACACTAGTGTGTAATGTAGTTAGAGACACTATTATTTGCTTTTGCTTAGTTGATCTGTAATATTTTAAAGTACAGTTGTTATTAACCTATGACACACTCTAGTTACCTAATGCATTCCCATATATTTCATTAAAACAGTAAATCTCCCACCTGTGATAAGGCAGTGAACTCTTCCTTGATGTTGGCCTGAGGACCAAATGAGCCATCTTTCCAGTTAGCAAGTATTATGACAAAGGATCAAATGGCAAAAGAGAAGAATTATGCATTTATGTAGCTTCCCTATGAAGGTTGAATTCTGTGCTACCTGTATTGCTGTCCTTCCTTATACTGAATGAAGCAAACTGAAAGGGAATTCATAATCTTTGTTTCTTATCTGAGCAGAAAAAAACTGTTGAAAATGAAAAATAAATCTGAATTTCAGTCTTCACTAAATAGCTGAAAAATCTTGTCTCTTAGCTGTGTTGGAGTACTGCCTAGTTATAATCCATAAAGTTCTCTGTACAACAGTGAAAAAGAAAGTAGTCTGTCAATTTCCAGATTTTCTTAAATTCTAATTTTCACTTACAAGGAGAAAATGGATAGAATGAGGCTTTCCAAAGAATTCTTGCACACTGTTTCATAATTTGGCAGGCAAGGTTTCTTTCTGGTTTCTTTACTATTAAATAGATACTTTCATATAAATGGAAATATTTTTCCTCAAAACATTCAATTCAAAACATACTCCTTATATTAAGGATTATGTAACCACAGTTTTTGTAAATTCCCTATGTATAACTTTTTTCCTGTTGGTATGTGATTCCTTTTCCTTTAATTTGATTATTTGCTGGTGTTGGGGCCAATAGATTTGTGAATATCTTGTCGATGTGTCTGTGTATAAGTGTATATATTTATATTTTTTCCAGCTAATACCTCAAATGTGTGATTGTTTAATATATACCACACTAAGTTTGCACAGAGCAGGGCTTCCATTAGCAGTGGATTACTTCTAACATTGAAAATCAGTCCACAGAATTCATTGGTGTGAATTCTTTCTGTTGATCTTTTTTCATGTTTTAATGCAGAGATTCCTATTCTAAGGGTCATACTTTAAGTGTATCTTTCAATACCTGGCAATCTGGAAATATAGAGAGGTAAGAAGTGTTTCTTGAAATGGCTTAGTTTTGAAAGTTATTCTTAAAAATTGGGTTGACCAGTTGCCAAGATGTCTAGTAACTGCATAACCAGATGACACTTGGCATGATTGTGAGCAAGTCTCATTCACTCCAGCACAAGATTCAAAACATTTTCAGCTGAGGCCCTACTGTAACATTTTAGAGCAAGCAGCATTAAAATAATATTTTAATTGAGATTGGATTATTTTAATCAGTTTCAAAATTATTTTTGAATTAGATGACCGTAGATGAGAAGAAAAAATTCACATAATCTTTTGTAACTCATTTGTATTAAGAAATGCTT
The DNA here is from genome assembly GCF_964237555.1 of Oryctolagus cuniculus. Classification (NCBI taxonomy): domain Eukaryota; kingdom Metazoa; phylum Chordata; class Mammalia; order Lagomorpha; family Leporidae; genus Oryctolagus; species Oryctolagus cuniculus. The sequence continues at coordinate 65,470,640 of NC_091439.1, forward strand.
CTTACCTATTCTTTGTCTTATTTTTGTGTTTAGATTTTAGATTGCTACATAAGACTATTTTCATTTAAGTTTATGTGTTTTAAAAAGCTACAGGTAATTTTCCAGGTGCGATGGAATTTTAATGGAAGCCTTGTGTAACTTAAATAAAGTGAAACTGGTAAAGGAAATCTTATTTTATTTGTTGACACTGCATTCAAGATTATACAGTTAGGTTTAAAATGGAATGTCTGATTTGTAAAATATTTAATGTTACATCAGACTTATAAAATAAAATTTTCTGTGTGAGAACTCTGTTAAAGAAAATGCATTTGATTTTTTTAATGAATGTTCTACTGAATGATTTATGACAAATTTTTGTCTTTCAGTCTCTGTAGTTTATCTCAAAATATTAATAAAAAAGAAGGTCTGTTCTCACAGTAAAAGATTTGTTTTATCATGTTTTATACTCCTAATGTGCCCATGTATGTGTAAATGCCTACTGAACAGGTAGGTGAACGTGGTATTGGGAATTCATCTTTGAACAAGACAGACCCTTATGGAGTTTATATTTAGCAAAAAAATAAAATAAATGTGAATAGTTATAATTGTGATAAATGTGACAAAATGACAAGGTCTATATGAGAGTGTGTTTCTGGAAGGTAAGTGGTTGTGGGAGGTTCAGGTAAACTTGCTATGAGAAACTGGCTTTAAGCTAAAACCCAAAAGATGCAATTAAGTAGGCATGAGATGAACACTAGGGAAACAATTCAAGCAGAGTGTACTGAGTTGGTAAAGTCATAAAAACTTTATGGAAGTGAAAACAAACTTGTATGATTATAGCAAAACCAATCAAGGCTAGATGAGAGAATTAAAGTAAGGTAAGAGACCAGATCCCTGTAAGACCATATATAAACTATGCTAATGATATTGGACTTGATTCTAAGACAATAGTCAAAATACTAATTAGTTTTTTAAGGGAAGAGTTACATGATCAGAGTTTTTAGAATATCATTCCAGTTACTGTGTGGTTAAGAGTGTAGAACACAAGTAAACATAGGAAGTATAGATGTTATTGCCAAAGAAAGATGATCAGGGTGAAAATATAGACGGGTGAATGATTTCAGAATTATTCAGGAGGTAGAATTAAGAGAAGTCTGGATTTTTGGATTTGTGAGATATGGTGTTAGCAACTAAAAAAGCAAGCTAAAACTTCCCAAAAATTCTACTGAAAGGGAATTTTATTTAAAATCAACTACTATATGAGAGGCCTTACTGATTTTTTATTCTGTTGAAAAGGGTCAAGTAGCAAATGGAGAGTTAAGATTCACATAGTACCTGGTATGTCCAGAGGATATATGCTCCTTTGCAAAGTTGTAAGCATTACTTGAACTAAGAGACACCACTAACATTCTTTCAGAAAAGAATCCACAAAGGATGGGTTCAAATGCAAGTGCAATTGTAATGTTGGTGCACAATCTAATGGGTTCCCATTTTCTTGAAATAGTTTAAAGTGGGGGAGAGGGAAAGTGATAAGCATTGACAAAGAATAAAGATGAATTTAAAGGAATGATTTTCAGGGCAGCATTGTGGCACAGTGGGTTAAGGCACTGCCTGCGGCGCCAGCATCCCATATGGGCACTAGTCTGAGTCCCAGCTGTTCATTCTATCCATTTCTTTGCTAATGCACCAGGGAAAGCACCCAAAGATGGCTCAAGTGCTTGAGCACCTTCCAGCTATGTGGGGAGACCCTTCCAGAGTCCAAGGCTCCTGATTGGCCTGGCTCAACCCTGGCCATTGGGGCACTTGAGGAGTGACCCAGAGAGTGGAAGATACCTCTCTCTCTCTTTCTCCATCTGTCTTTCAAATAAATAAATAAATCTTCACACAAACACACAAAGGACTGATTTTCATTGAATCATTGATTAGAAAAAGAACTTGGAGGATCTGAGGCTGATGACAGAATTTATGTTTAGTCGTGTGAGTTCTCACCAGGCAAACTCAGTAGCCTAGACACAGGCATGAATACAACATCAGGAAAGATGGTGGGGGAGTGTAAGGTGTTGAGAAGTGAGTGATTCTAACTGTCTATGGGATGCACTCTAGAGGATGGGGGAATTAATGATTTCTGAGATGACTGCACATAGTTAGGATATGATGACAGTGGTAGTAATTATTACCCGTGACTTTATAATTGCATTCTCAATGGACCCAAGATCCCAAGCCATAGCCAGAGTTAACACTGCCAAGATATTTACTCATGGCCAGTCTTAATAAAATAGTTTTGTAGAAAATCCGTAAGATTCTGTTTCCCCCATGAATTTGAAAATCAGTAAACTTTTCACAATTCAATCGAAATCCAGATTACCATTTTTTTATAGGAAAGCACAATAAAAAGTTGAGATCTCTGATGGTGTACATAACAGCTGAGAGAACTTAAAGCTAAACAAAACAGACCAATTTAATCAAAGGAGTTGGGACAGTGTGCATGTTTATTTTATGTATGTCCCAGTATGCTGCATACATAATAGAAAATTTGGAGAAGGTAAAAATGACAATTTAGTTTCTGAACCTCAGGGATCATTTAGTACATTTCATTTTGGAACTGGTATACAATAGTGATTTTTTTTTTAAAGATTTATTTATTTGAAGGTCAGAGAGAGAGGTCTTCCATCCACTGGTTCACTCCCCAGTTGACCACAATGGCCAAAGCTGCGCTGATCCAAAGCCAGGAACCAGGAGCTTCTTCTGGGTCTCCTACGCGGGTGCAGGAGCCCAAGGACTTGGGCCATCTTCCACTGCTTTCCCAGGCCATAGCAGAGAGCTGGATTGGAAGTGGAGCAGCCCGGGACTGGAACCAGCGTCCATATGGGATGCCGGCCCTGCAGGTGGTAGCCTTACCCGGTACGCCACAGCGCCAGCCCCCAATACTGATAATTTTTTAGGCCAATCACTATTTTTCCTGGTCCTATGCTAACAGTCATAATACTAATGAATTGATGCAAATAGTTCGAGTACATACGGAAGTCTCCCATTAACTTCTCGTAATTCAAAAGTCACCGCACTGTAAACTAGAAATCCTGCCGTTCTTTCATTTTGAAGGCATAGTAGCGTTTTGAGATTTGGAAGGAACAACAGGCGGCTGAAAATGTGAACCTAGAACACAGATGAAAGGTGCAGGTTTAGTACTGCCATTCTCAGGGCACCATAGAAAGAGAAAAACATCACTGGGGAAAACGGACGGTCTAGAGAAATACCATCTTCTGCAGAGTTCGGAGGCTGGAGCGAGTGGTATCTGCAGCGTCCCAGAAGATGAGACACAGGAGTTTAAATAAAGAAAAGAAATTGATCTTCAGTAATGTCAGTTGCTATGGAACTGTTGAAGTTCATTTATAATGATTGGGAGGTCACTTGTGGAGCTCCAATTTCAGTTTTATCCTCTCAAAGAGAACAGTAAATAAGTATCCAACACTTTCCCTCACGTCTTGGGCTAGAAGTTAATTCCTTCTGCACTCCCACTTTTATAGACCGAAAATGAAGATTAATAAGTGTCCATAGATCTCATTTTCCAAGGTGCACTCTTCTGTTTTGAATAAATGAGATCTGAAAAAATCTGCAACTAAAGCAAGGAGCTTAAGTTTTTCCTCAGAGAGGCCGAGGCAGCGCTCAGCTAAGGTGTGATTTTGCTCCCAGAGGGTTTGTCATAAGGGAAGTTTGTTACTAGAATCTAGCTGGCCAAGGCCAGAGAGGGATGTTGCTACACAGGTTGTGATGCACAGTGCAACCCCTACAACAAAGAATCACGTGATGGAAAATCTTAGTGCAGAAGTTGAGAAACCTCGGGCTAGGGTGACTGGAGAGTCCCCACTTCTACTGTTTCCTAATACTCCTTACCACCTGCTGTGGGCTTTTGTTAAATGTGCAATCAAGGTACGAACTAAAAAAAAAAGCACAGGCAGCCCTTAAAAGGCACATCTGCCCGTCAATAAGCAATGAAAGAGGGTAGTTCCCTGTCTGCCCGAGGTGCATCCTTGACTCCAGGAAGCACAGCACTCCTCTACTCCTTCTAGATATGGTCCTGAGTCAGAGAGCATGGGAAATTCAAGAGGCAGGCATTGTGGTCCGGCCTCATTGTGATTCAACCTCCGCTCGGGAGGCGCGCATCCCACGTGGGAGTCCCTGGTTCAAGTCCTGGCGCTGCCTCCTGTCCAGCTCTTTGCTAACATCCTGGCTCCTGTAGCCGTTTGGAGGGGTGAGCCAACGGATGGAAACGCTCGCCCTCTTTACCCTTCAAATAAATAAAAATGAATAAAAAAAATTTTTAAGAGAGAGAGAGACTAGAAAATTGGGTCAGAAGCCAATCTGGATCTTCTAATTACTGGCAATTCGGTGCCTGCTACTCCGTTTGTAACGCCATTCTCTCAATTTTTCATCCACAAGAAACGGTTTGAGAGTATGGTCACTGAAAAACTAGAGAAATCATGCACCCTGGCCGCAAAAGAATGTCTTCTGGCACAAGCCTTCGAGAGCAAACATTTTCGAGAAGCGTTTAGCAACCAGCGTCCCGCAGCCGACGTCCCTTAGACAGCGCCTCAGCGCGCAGGCGCCAAGAGAGGCTCGCGGCGGGGCGGGCGGGGCGGGGAGCGGGGCGCTCGCGGTCTCCCCCTCCCACGCTCAGCCCCAGCCTCCCCGGAAATTGCGTATCCCTGGACACCAACGCGTAGTAAGTGCTTCCTGGGACACAGATGGGGTCACGAGTCATGTGATGGCGCCTTGCAGGGGAACCTGGCTGAGCTTTGCTTGAAGTGACAGCGGAGAGAACCCGGCGGCCCAGAAATCCAGGTATCTGGCAACGCTTTGCCCGGTGGTCAGGCCTGGGCCCGGGAGGTGGTGAGACGGAAGAGAGGGCGAGCCCGTTCTTTCTCCCCGTCTTCGGGCGCAGCTGTCTGGGGGAAGTGGGCAGGGGTGGAGGGGGCTGAGGTGAGGCGATCCCGGCTGGCTCCCCGTCGCGGGGCTGGGGAAGTGCGGCTCCCTTTGATCTCCCTGGTCCGAACCCGAGAACCGCGCGGTCTTGTCGCACCCTGACTGGGCCTGATCCCGCTTAGGAGGCTGCTGGTGGGAGGGGAGGAAGCCTGGAGGGAAAGAGTCACCGGGAGTTTCTCTTGCAGGCGTGCAGCTTGATCCTGCGGGAGGAAGGGGTTCATCATGGCGGATGTGAGTTGACAGCCCTTACACGAGAGGAAGGGGAGGGCGAGGGTTTGGAGGAGGCTTCTGAGCCGGGAGAAGTGGAGCTTCCCAAGTGGAAGTTTGTTTTCATTTTGGTTTCCCCACCTCCTCCTAATAAGCTCTTTTCTTTGGGGCCTGGAGCGGGAGACTGGCAGGAATGGGCTTGCGGTGTCCTGAGCTGCTGCCTCGAGTGTGAGTGCAGGACACTGGGATGCCTGAAGTGGAGAAAGTTGTATTCTGTCCCCTGCCCAGTCTTCCTGGGCCATGAGAGGCTCTGCGCGTTGACCACTTGGAACTCTGAATGGTGGCTTGTTGCCTTTCCCGGGAATATGTGGTGACTTAGGAGATGTGCTCAGAACCCTTTTTTCCCAGGAAGTGGTCATGATGTCTCGTTAGGTTCATTGCAGCAATTTAGGATGCTTTCAAACCCATTCCGCTTGGGCGCTATTAATTCAGATTTTGTGTGGGCAACATGACAACAGAAGCCGGTGGATTTAGCTTTAAGTAAAATGGACGTTCAGGTTTGGGAAATATTAGAGGGTAGAGATTCCGTACAACAGATACCTGATTTATCCACGTAGAGGTCATAATTGATACCCAGATTGTCCGTGAAATTCCTGATGAGAGAGCATAATAAGACAAAATAGTCTTCTATTTCTTTAGTCCCAAACACTTGACGCAGTCGCTTCGTCATGTTAGGAAATGGAATCTTAGGGAAGTTCATTAATTGACTCAAAATCATTCAAATGATAGTGGGAAGTCTGTGAACAAGGGAAGGTGGTTGTAATATGTTGTCAGTTGCACACAGACATGAGATAGAAAATAGTATGGTAACTGTGATCTAACTTTACAGCTCCCGTGTGTTTTAAGTGTGCTAAAAAAAGAACATGCTACTACATTGCATCTTCTCAGACTTTAACAATCTTATGACTCAGGTTCTGCCATTATCCCAACAAATAATGAGCTGAAACCTTAGAGGGGAACATTAGTTAACTTGGAGCACCAAGTTACAAAACTGGGGAGTAACAAAATGCAAAAGAAAAAGAGAAAACACTGGCATGAAAAGTCATGAGTGATGACTTAAGGTTCCTGAAACACGGGTAGGACAAGACCTAGAAGAGCAGTGGAAGGCATGTTATTATAATATGATTTTTTAAAAATATTTTCTTTTAGGACCTAAAGAGATTCCTGTATAAAAAGTTACCAAGGTAAGAGAATATTAATTTTTTAATTGAAAAATTCTGTATGACATGTTAACCTCATGAGATATATTGTTTCTGTATAGATGAGTATTATGTGCATATTATGCTACAATTTAGCCCTATCAAATGCCTAACATAACCCTAAGAAGCACAAGTGATGGCCTTTGAATTTGCAGATAAAAGCATTACTTGTCTTAGGATAAGTGGCCAATGGTTGCTGAAGGACTAGCTCTCAGATTTTTTGTGACTTTTAAGTTCTTTCAAATATACTATTTTAGCTGCTTATTGGATTATACTTCGAAGTGCCTTTGCTTTGAATGTTGCCATTAAGATCTCATTGCTTCGATGACAACCTGAGAATGCTAGGCACAGGCAGCAGTTCCCTGCACACAGTCCATCTGATGCTCTATTTTGTAAATTAGATTCTTGTGTTAAGGTCAGGAGACCTGCTTTTAGATGTTTTATTGGCTGAAAGTGTCTTTGTCACTTTATTTTTTTTTTTTAAGATTTATTTAGTTATTTGAAAGGCAGAGTGACAGTGGATGGGGTGAGAGAGAGAGAGAGAGAGAGAGAGAGAGAGAGAAAGAGTGCTTCTATCCACTGGTTCACTTCCCAAATGGCTGAAATGACCAGAGTGAGGCCAGGCCGAAGCCGGGAGCCAGAAACTCCATTTAAGTCTCCCAGGTGAGTGGAAGGGGCCATCTTCCACTGCTTTTCCAGATACATTAGCAGGGAGCTGATAGGAAGCCCAGCAGCCAGGATACCAGTGGGCACTCACATGTGGGATGCTGGCAGCAGCAGTTTAACCCACTGCGCCACAGTGGCGACCCTTGTCACTTTAACTGAATTAAAATTAATACTGGTTTAAGATAAAGTGCCTTCTGCGACAAGTGCCTCTTTCCTCTTCACCCACAACTAAGACTACAGGTGTCTAAGGGAATGCACGAGAGGAGGATGACTGAGACTGACATTTTCACATCCCAGAATAAAGGGATCCAGAATTAATTAACTTTTGAAGTACTATAGCAGAACATGCGATGAGATTCTTTTTCCTTCCCTTCCAAATCTGGCGTTAAATAAGGTAGTAGTAGTTGTCAGTTTATTTCTGTTCGCAAAGGATGTCACTTGTGTTACCTATGGTTATCTAAGATATTTGAAAGTACTAAATAATACCATAGTATATACCTAAGATTAGACTAACAGAATAGAAACAAAATGTGCCATGAAATTAGCATGTTATGCAAATTTTTCATTTTCAAATTAAAAAGAAGACTCTTGTTTAGATTTTTGCTTGGGTTGTTTCGGGTTTTTCTTATGTACTCAGGAAGAAAACTATTGAGATGTTAAATAAGCGCTACCAGTGATTTCATGTTAATGAATACTTTAATTCGTTTTTATTCATTTTATTCACCTCCTCTTAATATTGGCAAGCTAAGTAGGTGCTTTGCTCTTCTCAGACGAATGATTAGCAATACAGGCAATTGCAGTCCTGCATGGTAATGCGGGCCCCTAGAACTGTGCGAAGGAAATCTGCAAAGTAATCAGTGGGAAAAGTAACAATTTTTTTGAAATTTTTAAATGTTTTATTCAAATTTTTAATGTTGTTGGTTACAAATATTTAGGAAATTAAAACTAAACATGATAAAAATTAGCTTAGTACACTAAACTGAAGCATTAGAAACACTGATAATTAATATTTTATTTCTTTGTGGAAAAAAATATGTAGCATGTTGGAACGTGTTTGCCTACTTCTCTTCATAAACCCTAAGATAATCTTCTCTATGCCTTGGTGAATTGTCCTACTTTATTCCAAGTTTACATTAGCTAGCTGCCAACATTTTAGCTTTTATATTTTCAATGTTGTTAAATATTTCTGAGATTTTCTTTAACATGATTTTTGCTTTGCTTTGTTTTGTTTTGTTTTTGCCAGCATCACTTCCTCTTTCTCATCAAAACCACTTTCCTCATTTATATTAATAAATGCATTGAGCTCTTGTGGCTGTTTATCTAGAGTCTCTGACAGGATATTGTGAACACTTCCTGTGTGAGCTCTTCAGAGAATAACTTTGTTTACCTTCTATTGGAATTTCACTTCCAGCGTGATCACTTCTTGTGTCTTTCCGGTGTTTCATCTTTGCTGGCCAGTTCCCTTTTTTGATTGTCTATTTATTCTTAATGTCTAATGGTTTATCACAGGGAGACAGCAGGTATAAAACTACACACTTAGCTGTCTCTGCATGAACTGAGTAACAGATTCATGGTAACCAGTCACTGACACGCTTTAGAAGAAGTGGCCTGATTGGTTACTGATCACAATGTGCATTTGTTAATTATACAGTTATTTGTTAGTAATTTGTGGACTGAAGAGTTAGTAAAGTAGGCAGTCTAAGTAGTTATTTCATTAATATGCCACACTAATTGAAATTTGACTTGTACCACCATGTGATATGGTGTTCTTTAAACTGTGGTGATTGGGGCCTGTGCTGTGGCACAGCAGGTTAACTACCTGGCCTGAAGCGCCGGCATCTCATATGGGCGCTGGTTCGAGACGAGCTGTTCCACTTCCCATCCAGCTCTCTGTTATGGCCTAGGAAAACAGTAGAATATGGCCCAAATCCTTGCGCCTCTGCACCTGCGTGGGAGACCTGAAAGAAGCTCCTGGCTCCTGGCTTCAGATCGGCGCAGCTGTGGCCATGGCAGCCAACTGGGGAGTGAACCAGTGGATGGAAGACCTCTCTCTCTCTCTCTGCCTCTCTTCTCTCTGTGTAACTCTGAATTTCAAATAAATAAATAAATCTTAAAAAAAAAAATAAACTGGCGATTAAAGTGCATGGGCCGGCACCGCAGCTCACTAGGCTAATCCTCTGCCTGCGGCGCTGGCACACCGGGTTCTAGTCCCGGTCGGGGCGCCGGATTCTGTCCAGGTTGCCCCTCTTCCAGGCCAGCTCTCTGCTGTGGCCCGGGAGTGCAGTGGAGGATGGCCCAAGTGCTTGTCCCTGCACCTGCATGGGAGACCAGGAGAAGCACCTGGCTCCTGGCTTCGGATCAGTGTGGTGCACCGGCCGCAGTGCGCCGGCCGCAACGGCCATTGGAGGGTAAACCAACAGTAAAGGAAGACCTTTCTCTCTGTCTCTGTCTCACTGTCCACTCTGCCTATCAAAAAAAAAAGTGCACATATTGGCACTGTGCAAACAAATGCTTTCTTTTTTAAAGATTTATCGATTTATTTGAAAGGCAGATTTACAGAGAGGCAGAGGCAGGGAGAGAGAGGTATTCCATCTACTGGTTCACTCCCCCAGATGGCTGCAATGGCCAAAACTGAGCCTATCCCAAAACCAGGAGCCAGGAGCTTCCCTGGATCTCCCACGAACGTGCAGGTGCCCAAGGACTTAGGCCAGCCTCCCCTGCTTTCCCAAGCCATGATAGAGAGCTGGATTGGAAGTGGAGCAGCCAGGACTCAAACCGGAGCCCAGGTGGGATGCCAGCACTGCAGGCAGCAACTTTACCTGCTACACCCCGGTGCCGGCCCCAAAATGAATCTTTCTGTGTTTATTGACAATTGTCTTGCTGGAAGCTCACCACTCTGATGGAACAATGTAGGAACAGAAGCATAGTTAATCCACTTAGAAGTTTTAGTGGTTTAAAATCCTATTTTGAGTGTTAACATCTTTTGCTGAAGACAAACAAAAATATTGCTTTCAGTTTTCTTGAGTTGTAAGGCTGTTAAGATGCTCATTATTCATCTAGAGATCTAAAAATTAACACAGTTGACTCTAATTACCTGGTCTGTGATTATAAATAAGTAATAAAATCATGTTAGGCTATGAGGGTCTCATTTTAACAACTAGATCTATTCTAATGGTACTGAGTGTGGTGGAGTTGTCAATGTGAGAGAATTGAAGAATCATCAAAATCTATTCATTTTATAACTTAGGAGCTCTAGTATTGACCAAAAACAGTTGAAAAGTTTCTTCTTTGAATCTCGACATTTTTTATCTTTTAACCAAGAGGAAAAACATCAAGGGGTAGTGCTGATCCAAGAGATAAACTAAATTTAAGTATATTTATAAAAACATGATGAAAATCTCTCCATAATGGCAGGAAAGGAGTGAGTGCCCTCTGTTGGTTCCAGAATGGCTGAGTCTGCTGTGATTCATCATCGGGATTATTTGTTGAAAGTAGACTGACTTCATCCCAAGAGCAAAACACATGAAGAAATGATAAACTTGCACACACTTAATAAGAAGAGTGTACACTGATTTGTTGCCAGATGTGTGTTTGGACGCAGGTGTGTTGGCCTCAGAGCTGTGGGCCCATGCTTTAAATGTTGCACTGCAGTGCATTTCAGCATCCAGGTCAGCAGCACGCCTTGACAGAATGCGTGCTCTTCCGGTTTTGAATTCTGTTAAATATGAGGGTGCTTTAGTAAGTCTGTGGAGAAATGGAATTAGAAGATTAGTTTCTTTTGCTGTCGAAAATTTTGAAACCTATGCAGTTTTTTCATAATATGCATTTTCCCTAAACTTTTTTGAATGCCTCATGTATTGTTCTTAGATTTGCATTTTAAAATCTAGTTGAGCCCAAAGCAGTCTCAGGTCTTAATAATCACAACTTTGTATATTCTAAAATAACCAAATATTTCATAATTAGAAGAATCATACTCAATATGCTTTTGATTACTAATATAACAGTTGTTTTTTAGAATAAAAGTCATTTTTAGTAAACTTGAGGTTTAGGTTTCTTAGAGTATTTTATAAAATTTAACTTATTCTTAAAGTATAGCATATCTGTTAATGAGTTAAAATTTTAATTATTCGTAAAATATATTCACATTACTCTTTGTCTACTGTGAGTAAGAGTGGAAACAACTTTTGTATTGTGACCTAATTTCTAAAACTGGGTAAAGGGTTTCATTTTTCTGCTTACTCATTTATGTATCTGTGAGTTTGACATCTTTTTTTTTTTTAAGAATTCTTTTATTTCTACTTCCTCCTTTGGTGCATTAGTTGATATTTAAATAACCATGAAAATTAGAAAAAAGCTACCATAGTGACACAGATTTTTCTAAACATTTCTGTGGTACTCTACTGGTTTTTAAACCACATTTTTTTTTAAGATTTTATTTCTTTATTTGAGAGGTACAGTTACAGACAGTGAGAGGAAGAGACAGAGAGAAAGGTCTTCCTTCTATTGGTTCACCCCCGAAATGGCCGCAACAGCTAGAGCTGTGCCGATCCTGAGCCAGGAGCCAGGAGCTTCTTCCCAGTCTCCCAGGCAGGTGCAGGGGCCCAAGCAGTTGGGCCATCTTCTACTGCTTTCCCAGGCCATAGCAGAGAGCTGGATTGGAAGAGGAGCAGCTGGGACTCGAACTGGTGCCCATATGGGATGCTGGCGCCTAAGGGGGAGGATTAACCTACTGTGCCACGGCGCCAGCCCCTAATCCACTTGTTTTATGGGTAGGTAATATATTCATAAAGTTATTTAAAAGTGAATCCAGGGCCAGCGCCGCGGCTCACTAGGCTAATCCTCCGCCTTGCCGCGCCGGGGTTCTAGTCCCGGCCAGGGCGCCGGATTCTGTCCCGGTTGCCCCTCTTCCAGGCCAGCTCTCTGCTGTGGCCCGGGAGTGCAGCGGAGGATAGCCCAAGTGCTTGGGCCCTGCACCCCACGGGAGACCAGGGGAAGCCCCTGGTTCCTGCCTTTGTCAGCGCGGTGAGAAGCTCCCCAGCTTTACCCCCCAACCTAAGAGGACTCTTACTATCTGCAGAGATATTTTATCTGTCTTCCTGTAACCATGTATGTAAGGGCATGTTTTTAAGCACACTCAACCACAGACCTAAATATTGTGTTACACATTTGTTTCTTGTACACACTATTCGAAACTGTTTTTTTGAGATTGGCCCCCCAGTTCATGAAGAGCTTCCTCTTTTTTATATCTGCAGGGTATTCCATTGTACATGTATATCAGAGCTAATTTAACTTGACTTTTTTTTTTTGAAGATTCATTTATTTATTTTATTTGAAAAGCACAGGGAGAGGGAGAGGGGAAGCGAGAAAGGGAAAGATACCTTCCATTCTCTGATTTACTTCCCAAATGACTGTGGGAGGGGGGTGGGAGGAGGGGAATAGCTTCCATTTTTTAATTTATTCCCCAAATGATTGCAGTGGTCAGGGGCTGTTTGGTCCAGGCCAAAGCCAGGAGCTCAGAGCTCCATCCATGTCTCCCACATGGGTGCAGGAGTCCAAGCACTTGGGCCGTTCTCTGCTGCCTTCCCAGGCACATTAGCAGGGAGCTGGACAGAAGCAGAGCAGCTGGGACTTGAACCAACTCACTGTGCCACAACGTTGGCCTCTAGCATGTTTTTCTTACGAGAAAGTAGATTTCTCATCTTTATCTATGTCAAGAAATGTTACTAAATTGATTTCAAAATGATTTCATGTGTGCAAGTATCTGTGGGATATGATTGTGGTTTTTTAGATTTTTATTAAGAGCCTAAGAAAGAACTGCTGGTTCTTCTCATCTGCTGGTTCCCTCTCCAAATGTCCATAATGACCAGGGCTGAGTTGGGCCTGGCCAGGTTGGGCCAGTGCTAGTCATGGGGAACTTGGTGTAGGTTTCCCACATGGGTGGCAGGGACCCAATTACTTGAGCCATCACCACTGCTTCTGGTGGTGCAATTTAGGAGGAGGCTAGAGCCAGGAGCTGGAGCTGGAGCTGGTATACAATGTAAGCACTCTGAAGTGGGACACAAGCACCCCTACCAGTGTCTTCACTGCTCAACCCCTGCCCTGGATCTGTTTCTATAGAATGTTAACTTTTGCCGGCGCCGCGGCTCACTAGGCTAATCCTCCGCCTTGCGGCGCCGGCACACCGGGTTCTAGTCCCGGTCGGGGCACCGGATTCTGTCCCGGTTGCCCCTCTTCCAGGCCAGCCCTCTGCTGTGGCCAGGGAGTGCAGTGGAGGATGGCCCAGGTGCTTGGGCCCTGCACCCCATGGGAGACCAGGAAAAGCACCTGGCTCCTGGCTCCTGCCATCGGATCAGCGCGGTGCGCCGGCCGCAGCGCACCGGCCACGGCGGCCATTGGAGGGTGAACCAACGGCAAAAGGAAGACCTTTCTCTCTCTCTCTCTCTCTCTCACTGTCCACTCTGCCTGTCAAAAAAAAAAAAAAAAAGAATGTTAACTTTTAACCTAGAACACTGTGTTTATTTTATGTATTAATCTTACCTAATATGTTTTAGTCCATACATAATATCAGAATTGAATGGTAATAGGAAGTAATACCAATAATAGTTAAAAAAAACTTTAAAAATCATTTATATGCAGTTGCTTCATCATATTTTTAGCATGAGGATAACAAATGATGTTGTTTATAAGATTTTGCACTCAAGTTTTAATAACACTTATCTGACTTAAAAGTTTTTGACAATAGGATGTCTTAAAGCTTAATTCAAATATTCCTTATTTCTAAATTAAAACATTAAGATCAACCACAATAAGAAATGAATAGTTCTCAGTTATGGTAGGAACATTGAACATATCTCTGAGGTGCAGTTTACAGATATTGTAAGATGGTTACAGGGTAATGGGTTTTGTGTTGTAGCTAAAAACTTTTGCATGGGTATTGAAAGTCTGAAAGTGTTTCCCCATCATAACTTTTAACCCTTTCCTTTTATGCCCTGGGGTCTATATTTCTTAACTGCGTATTTCTCATGAATTCTCAGTGATAATTTGGTACTTAAACTGCAGTGATAAAGTATATCCTTCTGCATAGTTTGCACCATTAGTGTTCGGTAATACTTTCAAATGTTAACTGTGTACTGGCCTGTGCTTTTCATGTTATATGTTATGTATTAAAATTTCATGATAGCCGAATAAGTATAGTTATTTCAATTTGAGCTGGTTAAACTGAGTCTTAGATTTCATAATTGACCCGTGGGGACAGAAACAGTGATAGGCAGACCCCAGACTGAACCCAGGTCTTTCTCCCTTCAGAGCTGTAGCACTGACCATTCTGCTTCCTGCTTTTCCTAACGTGGGCATGGCTGAAAGGATTCCCACACGACCTTCCCTTTTTTCCCCTTTTTCTTCAGCCTAATTGATCTTTCCACTCTTCAGTGAGGTACCACTTCCCCAGGGAAGCCTCCCCTAACCTACCTGTTTGCCTCGCCCCTCTCTTACAGGCTTTCCTGGCAGCGTGGATCTCTTACTAGCACTTGCCACAGTTGTAGTGTTATTTTTTTGATAGCTGTTTGAAGATTGTAAGCATTATTAAAGCAACAACTGTGTGTATATTTGGTTACCGTAATATCAAAATATTAAGTGCCACAAATACTGGGCACTGAAAATTGGAATGAATGAGAGAAGGAAAGAAGATACATCCTTTTTTTTTGGTCACTGTATCCAACACTGATAACCTTTTATACTTTTGTCAACCACAGAATGGTAATACATTAGGAATTTTACTGGAAAATCAACTATACTGCGTAAATCTATAAAGATTATAAATATGACAGTAATGTGCATTCAGTTTCTGGAAGAGTTTTGGCAGGCACACTGGAGTGTAGGGAAGCAGTAATTGCAACCCCATGTCTTTTCAAAAATATACATGAGAATTACATTTATGACTTCGAGATACATATATTGGGAAAATAAAATATTTTATAATATTTTAACCTTTCTGTCTTTCTAGTGTGGAAGGGCTCCATGCTATTGTTGTGTCAGATAGAGATGGAGTACCTGTTATTAAAGGTAAAAAATACAAATGCAAATGTCATGTTTGGTTTTGACTGAAACGTATGTACAAGGCACTTAGATTTTAGTAGTTAGAATGAAAATGTGTAAAACTCATTTCAGTAAATTCAGAAGATGGTCTTAGTTTTGAAGGCCGAGTTGGAACCTCTGTTGGATTGCATGTCAAATGTGTCACGTTAACATCCCAAGTTTCAGCATGGATTTATCTCCAACTCAGTTTCTCATTAAAAACATTTATGGTATAATGTAAATTGTTACTAAATCTAAGTTATGGAAGTGAATATGAATGCAACTAGATTTGTTTATTAGAGTGAATGTTCCCAGTTACACTGAGACATTTTAGTAGCTGTAACCAAAGATTAAATAACACTTTGTACATTTTGTTTACAGTTTATTTTCCATGTGGGGTTATCATATATATCAGATAATTTTAGGTTTTAGAATTGAAAGGTTTAAAGGTCACCTAATTTAGTTTAGTTCTTTCATTTTACAAATGAAAGTAGTCAAGTGCAAAGAGACACCTGTCCAGAGTTGCCTGCTAGCCAGAGAGGAGATAGCAGTGAAGCCAGTGGTTTCCTGATGGGTAGTCCACAGTTCATTCTGATCTATCAACATGGGTGGCCATGGGCAGGCCACTTGCCTTTTCTTTGTTCTGTTGAGTGCTTTGAACAAGAGAGTCTTGAATTTTTTTTTTTAGCTCTGATATTGTTTCTGAGAAAGTCTGTGTTAAAGCCTTGAACTCTGCATTTGTTCAGTTAATAACATTGAGTGAAACATGAAAACAGGTAGCTGCCTGTCAGAGTTATTTAACATCTGTGAGAGATACTGCTATGGTTTTTTTGACAGGCAAAGTCCTTTTTTCATTAATTTAATTTAGTCCTATCTTCATTATTTTAGTTTAGTGTGACTCTCAGATAGCCAGAACATTCAATTTATTACATGAACAGAATTATCTGTCTTAAAATAAATATCAGGGAACTAGAAATATTTAGTATTCTTCCCAAAATTGTTAGCATTTTTACGTTAATTATGAGCACTGAACTTCTGAGCATTTTGTCTATTCAAGTTGATATGCAATTAGTGGTATAATTTTAAATGTAAAACATAACATTTGTGCTCAATTTTATATAAAGTTTGTATTTTTAAAAAAGTACTGTATCCCCCGACCTCATCCCCACTCCTCAACCTGCATAGCTCTTATTTGAATCCCTTGTTTCCCAGTGGCCAACGACAATGCCCCAGAGCATGCTTTGAGACCTGGCTTCTTATCCACTTTTGCCCTGGCGACAGACCAAGGAAGCAAACTTGGACTTTCAAAAAACAAGAGTATCATCTGTTACTATAACACCTACCAGGTAAATACATCATTATCTAATGGTTTGCTGCTTTCCACTGTCTTTTTTTTTTTTTTTTTAGTCTTTTATATGAAATCACTTGTGTTATAATTCTAAATTTTAGATTTGAAGAGGATGAAATTTTAAAATTTTGGCCTTCAGATTGGTTAGTCGTTTGCTTCACATTATTATACCAGGAAATAATTGCTATGAGAAAGTAGTTAAAGGTTGAATAATTAAGGACTTGTTATCCTAAAAAGGGCAAGTTAGATCATTGTTACCTCCAGTAGATGGTGCCCTTAGCCAGACAACTGTGAATTTCTCAAATGATACCCTTGTTTTGTAATTGTGACAGCTAGAAATTTTTCTTAAAAGTCAAATAAGTTATTTAAATTTGTTATTACTGTTAATTCTTTCATGTGGTTTGGAATGTAGACATAATGACTGATATTGTTTATGGGGAAGCAGTTACTTCTTATGTGTCTTGATCTACAGGATAATCATCTTAAGAACAAATTATTCAGGCCGGCGCCGTGGCTCACTAGGCTAATCTTCCGCCTTGCGGCGCTGGACACCGGGTTCTAGTCCCGGTCGGGGCGCTGGATTCTGTCCCGGTTGCCCCTCTTCCAGGCCAGCTCTCTGCTGTGGCCCGGGAGTGCAGTGGAGGATGGCCCAAGTGCTTGGGCCCTGCACCCCATGGGAGACCAGGATAAGTACCTGGCTCCTGCCATCGGATCAGCGCAGTGCGCCGGCCGTAGCGTACTGGCCGCGGTGGCCATTGGAGGGTGAACCAACAGCAAAGGAAGACCTTTCTCTGTCTCTCTCTCTCTCACTGTCTACTCTGCCTGTCAAGAAAAAAAAAAAGAACAAATTATTCCCTTCTGCTTTAGAATGGTGTTTCCTAGAGTGTGGTTCACGTACCATTTATTATACACAAATGACGTTTTTAACTTTAAATGCTAGATATTTTACTCTGATTTAGGAAAAAAATAACAAATCCATCAGACCTTTAATTTCACCAATAAGGATTAGGTCAAAGCTGGTTTTCTGTTTTTTTCTTTTGAGAGTTGGCTAAAAGTAAAATTAATTTGCATTGTAGTGACACAGGGGAGGCAGGAAAAATCATGAAGATAAAAACTGTAGAGGAGTTCCCTCTTGTCTGCATGGGATTTACAGACCCTAAATACATAGCACTTTGTCCTGTATACACTGTGGAGGTCACCTGGGTACCCGGTAATAAGGAAGTCCCTGGTGAAAACCCACAACAATGAGGAAATCACTAGTATTGGAAAAGCCCTCCCAGGGCAGTCTGCCTCAAATAGGTAACTCCCACATGATCGTACGTGTTGCTGCAGTTGTCCGCGTAAGCTGTCTGCTCGCTGTGTATTTTCCTAAATCTGGCTATGCTCACTGTTCTCTGTGTTCTGCTGGTGAATTCCTTCACCACTTGTGACGCTGGCCTCAAGCAGTTGCTTCCTGTGACACACACAAACCTGTGATGATGTTTAATTTGTGAATTAGGCACAGTAAGAGATTAATAGTAACTGACCTCAGCACGTGATTTTTTTTATTATTATCATGTGAGAACTTCTACATTGTCACTGAACGGGAGTGCTTTATAACTTCTTGATATATCCAAAATGCCATCGTTGCTACTTCTGCACTTTGGGCAATTATTAAGTAAATTAAGGATTATTTGGACACCAGCAGCGCAGTACCAAAGCAGGTAAACACAGAATGGAGATAGCTACTGAGTGACTAACAGTGAGTAGTGCAGATAGAGTGGGTATGCTGGACAAAGGGATGATTCCATCTCAGGCAAGACAGAGAAGGACGGCATGAGGTTTCATGATGCAACTCAGCATGGCATGTAGTTGAAAACTTACGGATCATTTACTTCTGGAATTTTCTCATTAAAAAAATTTTCAGATTGTGGGTAACTGAAACCACAGATACAGGAGGATTACTATACATAAATGGCTACGAAATGCTATCTTTGTCCATTTAATTTTCAGCTGTTCATTGAGCCCCTGCTTATGTCATTGACACTGCTGGGCGTTAGAGATAACAAGATGAAGATAGGTTTCCACCTTAAAACTTGCCTAGCCAAGTTGTGTTGGCATTTCTAAGGGATAATCAGTAACTCTGTGTTGTGGAAATACTTTCAGCTCCTTCATATTTCAAGATGTAGTACCACGAACATGCTAGTATCATTGGCCATTTTAAAGTTTTTGGAAGATTAAGACATTTCAGTTGAGTTATACTGCCTATCATATTATTTCGGTTGTATTTTCTTTTTTAGGTTGTTCAGTTTAATCGGCTGCCTTTGGTGGTGAGTTTCATAGCCAGTAGCAATGCCAATACAGGTATGTGAAGTACTTTAAATATAACTTTCAACTCTTTACATTATCCTGTTTGTGCAGTCTGATAGGAATTGTAGATTTAGAGGGAGAAAGCTTAAATTTGTGGTCCAACTCTACCATCTTTTTTCCTTATTCTTGGGAAAAGTGATTTCTCTGAATCGTAGTTTCCATGTTCGTATAATAGAAATAATCTGCTTTCTCATCCTATGGGGTTATATTCTAATTCAAATGAGACAGCGTATGTGGTAATTTTTTTTTGAGGTAAAAAGGAAAAGTGTTAGCTTGAGTGCCGCATCTTGTTCACATTAAAACAGTTTAAGAAAATAAGGAGTGGAGAATACACAAAATGATCAAGGATGAGTTTAATCCCATGTAGACTAATCTATAAAATGAAAATTTTAAAATTTTGACTGATAGCAGGCACGGTGAATGTGATTGAGCATTTAAAGAACTTAAATGGTATGAACATGCTACTGTTCTTGAGGGCTGAAGAATTTGGGATTCAAATGCTGGAAAGCTGTATTCCCATCTGTAAGGAATCGTTAAATCCCATTACATCTAATGTTGTTCACTGGATATCTATGTCTAAAATAATAACAGAATTGAGTTGGATTGCAATTTCTTTACTTGCTTTTGGGTAAGAGTAGGAATTTTTTAAGGCGTTTGTCCTTCATATTTGATTGCTGTTGAGAACTGTTACACATTCTCTCTTCTTAGAATGCAAAGTTGTTCTAGCTGTGTTAATGAAGCCAGTCCATAGTTACCACATCTTCAAATTGAGAGGTTTAGATTTGATGATCTGTTAGGTTTCTAAACATTTTGAAGTCTTAAACTACATGTGTGCAAACACTTTGCAAATTATATAGGATTGTAGTGCTGTCAGTATATCCAATATAGTTAACGTCAGTTTTGATAGATTTCCCATGATCACATAATAAATTACCAGTTGTAATATATTGCCATAAGTACACAGTTATATTGTACTCAGAATATTTCCTTGACAGTCAGATGCTTTAAATATTCTACAAGAGGAAACTATTTACTTGTACTACACTTGATCTTAGCCAAAAGGCCGAAAAGCAATAAAACTATTTCCTTCTTTGAACATAAAATAGGCACTGAGACACACAGGCTTTCACTGTAGTAAACTAAAGAGAAGCTATATATGCTGATTTCTAGATGAGTTTGTCTCCCAGGTAAATCACTGAACTTTTTAAACATCTGTGTTTTATACTCTTTTTTTTTTTTTGGACAGGCAGAGTGGACAGTGAGAGAGAGAGAGAGACAGAGAGAAAGGTCTTCCTTTGCCATTGGTTCACCCTCCAATGGCCGCCGTGGCCGGCGCGCTGCGGCCGGCGCACTGCACTGATCCGATGGCAGGAGCCAGGAGCCAGGTGCTTTTCCTGGTCTCCCATGGGGTGCAGGGCCCAAGCACCTGGGCCATCCTCCACTGCACTCCCTGGCCACAGCAGAGGGCTGGCCTGGAAGAGGGGCAACCGGGACAGAATCCGGCGCTCCGACCGGGACTAGAACCCGGTGTGCCGGCGCCACTAGGTGGAGGATTAGCCTAGTGAGCCGCGGCGCCGGCGTGTTTTGTACTCTTACCATTCATGTTTAAAATATTTTTATTTGAATCACTCATTTCTTTGCTTTATTGAATTCATAAAATAAATTTCTGATTTCCTTTGACCACTGTTGAAGCAGCTTATTTGCCTGTCTTTTGATATATAAGCTATTCCAATTGACTCAGGAAATAAATGTGCCTTATTTAGTAAAAATTATGTGTGTTACTTCTTAATTAGTGCAGATTTTGACACACTAAGGCATAAATTGAGATTTTTCTTTCAAAACTAATCCTCCGCCTGCGGCCCCAGTACCCCAGGTTCTTGTCCCGGTTGGGGCACCAGATTCTGTCCTGGTTGCTCCTCTTCCAGTCCAGCTCTCTGCCGTGGCCCGGGAAGGCAGTGGAGGATGGCCCAAGTGCTTGGACCCTGCACCCGCATGGGAGACCAGGAGGAAGCACCTGACTCCTGGCTTCGGATCGGCGCAGCGCGCCATCCATAGTGGCCATTTGGGGGGTGAGCCAACGGAAGGAAGACCTTTTTCTCTGTCTCTCTCTCTCTCACTGTCTAACTCTGCCTGTCAAAAAAAAAAAAAAAAAAAAAAAAAAAAAAAAAACCTAACAGATTATAGTGCATATAATTCATTCTGTATTTACTAATATAGGTAAACATTTCTCATCTAATTTATTATATAGGATTAATATGTAGATGAGAATAAACTTCATGAATGAGGAGTTTTTTGGTTACTTTAGTCAGGTTTGCTGTACTTTGTTTTAGTTGCAGGGAATAAACCATATCTGATTTCTTTTTCATAACTAAATTTTGGACAAGAAGTAATGTAAGTTAAAGACTTTTCAGGAACATTTTTCTTACAATCTAATTTTCTTAATTTCTTTGTTTTAGGACTAATTGTCAGCCTAGAAAAGGAACTTGCTCCGTTATTTGAAGAATTGATAAAAGTTGTGGAAGTTTCTTAATCTGACAGTCATTTCATTGTGTACCTTGTCTTCGTTGTAACAATACAATATCAATCCAGCAATCTTTAGACTACAATAATACGTTCATCCATGTACTCAAGAAAAGGCCCCTTTTCCCACCTTGTACTAAAGAAAGAGCCTATGGATATGTTATAGACAGATCGATTGTATTTCCTTGTGTAGGGTCTTTCTGAGGATACCACAAAAATGGTTCAGGCTATCATGGCTCCCATGGAGTTAGTCCAGTCAGCGAATATAGATGCGATTCTTCAGTGGATCAGAATCAAAATGGAACATTGATCCACTTGAGCTGTTAAGTGCTCCCTGTTGTACAGTATGCCCAGGCCTGCAGAATGAAGCAGACCCTTTTTATTGTGAATAATAATGAGGACATATTTTTCTTCAGATTATGTTTTATTTCTGTGCACTGAGTATGAAAAAGATAAAATGGCTTAGTAAGAGTAATAAAATCAGTACAATCACTAACTTTCCTTTGTAAATATTATTTTGCAATATAGATGAATATTACTAATTGATTTGATTCTTTTCAGAGGGTGCTGTTCTTTACTGAAAATGAAAATTATTGCTAATGGTTTCCCCCAACTTTGCTTTCTATAACCAATCAATATTTTAATGTTTATGTGTTCTTTATAAAATATAAACATGATTTATTATTGAATTCTATTGCCAATATCAGTATGTATGTAAACATGATAGTATGAGTACATTTTTTCATACATGAGTATAAATAAAATAATATTTTTAAAAATATAACTTGAGCACTATATAGATCTTTTTTCTCATACTTCTCCCAAAAGTTATATTTGATGTCCTTGGAGTAATTATTGAGTGTTCCTTTCACTCTCAAGTGTCCCACTTTAGATAATCATAGAACTTTGGTGAAATTGATTTCCACACTTGCTCGATGGAAGAAAGGAATGATGAAGTGCTTTAGGTACTGAGATTAAATTATCTCTAAGGTATAATGTGCATTGAACAAAGGCATGATGTGAAACTTTGTGGCATGCTATAGAACTTATGTGTAAGAAGAAAAAATGTATTTTCATATTTGTATATCATCAGGTGAAGAGATACATAGGAGCACCTGACTGATGACCTCCGAGGAGTAAAATTAGGTACTTGGGTAATGGGGATCGTAGGAGTGAGTGTATTTCCTATAAATTTCATTGTAACTTGAAAAAAAAAAAAACCTTCAAAAATAATAAAATATTTCAAAAACAACAAAATGGATAAAACAGAGATTTTTGGAAAAAGCTATACTAGTCAGGGCCCTCCAAAGGAGCAGAACAGTAGAATGTATATGTATTGGACTTATTTCCAGGAATTGGTTTATGAAGTTGTAGGAACTGTCCAAGGCAGAGTGTATGGGGCAGGATGGAAGAGTGAAAAATCTCTGCTAAGAACTGAGGCTGTGGTTTCAAGGCAGAATTTCTTGCTTTGGGAAACCGTTATTTTGCTCTTGGGGCCTTCCAACTGATTGCATGAGTCCCTCCCACATTATTTCAATAGGTTGTAGGTGTTAAACATATAGCTGCAAAAATACTGTCCTAGCAACACCTAGATTTTTGTTTCAATAATTGGGTTCTTTATCCTAGCCAATTTGACACAGGAAACTAAACTTTACAGTCCATCCATGGTCACCTTGGTACCTGTATGCATTTCTTTAAACCACATTTTAATCCCCAAATAGAAACAGTAACAAAGTCAGCCTTCTAATCATATACTGAGTTCATGTGCATCAAGGAATATTCCCCCAGGATTCCCCAGAAGAGAATACACATTCCCCCAAAGGAAGATGCCAAGTCCTTGGGTCATGTTGACTTGTTACCCTAAAACTTCAGTACCATGATGCAAAGTTAACTGTTATTAATACTTCTTGTGATAGATAATAAGAGGAAAGGGAGGGAAAAGATCTTTGGTCAATATGTATAATATACTAACATTTATAAACAAGGGAAGAAGTACAATAATTACAGCCCTTGTTTTGCCAACTGCATGTATAGTGGTAACTAGTATTTATAACAACCTTCCATTGCCCACCCCATATTCCCTTTGCTCTCAGCCAGCACCCTGGCTATTTGTGAATCTGCCTGATGGGGTGATCCAGATACTCATTCCTGAAGATGAAGAATCAGTCCCTACTGGAATTGCTTTGTAGTTTTCCATTGACAGGGCTTGGTGGTACTGAGATCCCCTGGCAGATCTGTGGTTTGACTCCTTATTTCTGTTGCTCCGTTGTTGCCCATTTTCCCCTCATCACCTACACAAGTCCTCAGAGTCTCATAATTGCCTTCTCTATCTGTTATCTCAGGCTTGACAGGAAGCAAAAATTGTGCTAACAGATCACTAGGAGTGAGATTAAGTGGTACCTGTCTTAATTCTGCCCCGTTGATTCCTGGACCAATGGATCTGGCTGTGGGGGAAGGAGAACCAGGTACTGGATGCTGATGTGGATCACAGATAGCCTGGAGAACACTGCCGAGCCCTCGAAGACATTGCCACACAGCTAGTGCTGGAACTGAGTCTTCAAAACCATTCCACCCTTCTTCCATGGCATGTGCTTCAGAAGAAGGGGTCAGACCAGTGAAATTCCATTGAATGACATGAGAAATGCGTTGCTTCCAAAATCCAAGGAGGCCCGTTAGGTATTGTGCCTCTTTTTGGGGGTTCTGGGAGGGCCAGATGCAACAAGCTGTCCTGTGCATTAGAAGAGATACCTTGACACATTTCCCACACTGTTGGGCTCCTAGAAATCTCAGCGGCAGGCACCTGAATTTTTGTTGGATTCATTTCCCACCCTCAGACATAATTTGTCTTAGCAATATATTTAATATATATTTTTTATTTTTTAACTTTTATTTAATGAATATAAATTTCCAAAGTACAGTTTATGGATTACAATGGCTCCCCCCCCCCATAACTTCCCTCCCACCTGCAACCCTCCCCTTTCCCGCTCCCTCTCCCCTTCCATATATTTAATATATTTAGGATTGTTGATACTTCTTGTTCACTAGGTCCAACTGGCATAATGTCATCAATGTAATGGACCTGTGTGATATCTTGTGGAATGGAAATTCAGTCAAGGTCCCTGGGGACTAAGCTATGCCATATGGCTAGAGAGTTAGTGTCCCCCTATGGTAGGACAGTGTGGGTGTGGTACTAACAGTAAAACAAAAACAAACAAAAGCACTTGCAGACCAATAGGCTATAGACCAGGCCAGTAGATGTGTTAATTTGCTCAAGCAATAAATCCTATCTGGAAGAATGCCTGTGATAGGAGTCACCACCTGGTAAGGATGTGATAATTCACTATCGCTCTCCAAGGTTCTGCTTCCTGCACAGGTCACAGAGGTAGGCTTGGTGGAGATGGGGGAATCCCCACCCCTACATCCACCGAGTCTGTGCTGGAGGCACTCGTCTCTGAAATCCCTCCAGGAACGTGGCACTGCTTCTGGTGTACCATCTCCCCTGGCAGAAGCAGTTCCAGAGGCTTCCACCTGTTCCATCCTACTAGTAAATGCCCTCCCCCCACAGCCTGGCCAGCCAATGTGGGCATCCTGCAGGTTGCCAAGTGTGTCTATGCCAATTTTGTTCCTGGAATGGAGGAAATAACCACAGGATGGGTTCAGGAAACCACTTCTCTGGCTTCTCTTTGCTTTTTGTCTACAAATTCCAGTGCCTGTGAAATTCCTTCCAGGTGTTTCTGGGAGTCCCCAGAGAGCCCTTCACACGTGTGTATACCTGAAGCCACACAGCACTTGCCAATTTCCTTTGCTCTGTTCCTGCTCTCCCGGAAGGCTGATGCCCCTCAGCCCAGCTGTTGCTGTGCCTGCCGACTGAGGCTGTTGGTGCTTGGAGACAGTGTGCACTCTGAAGGCCAAGGGCGCCGCATTGGCTCACAGGTGTAACACAACTTCGAATCTCAATGTCACTTACCTGGAGACTAGAGAAACAGCTGCTTCAGGTTTTGCTAGGGAGGGGCTGACAGACACAAGCGTGCTCAGAATCAACCCTCTGCTGTCATGATGTGCCTACTCCACCAACAAAATATTTGCCACTTTAACAAACCTGCCTATCTTCAAGTCAGTTCTTTCCTGGGAAATCTCATGCTTCCTTTTATCTGTCAATCAACTAGATCTGTGTGGACTACAGACTGAGCCATTCTGCAGTTTGTTAGCAAGATAAGCACAGAAATTGTGTCTGGGGCGAAAGTGTGGCTCAGCCGCTTAGGCCACTGCTCCAATTCAAGTCTCAGTTGCGCTGTTTCCAATCCAGCTTCCTGCTAATGCACCTGGGAAAGCACTTGGGTACCTGCCACCCATGTGGAAAACCAGAATGGAATTCTTGGCTTCTGGCTTCTGATTTCTGGTTTCAGCCTGACCCAGTCCTGGCTATTGCAGGTATTTAGGGAGTGAACCAGTGCATGGAAGATATCTGTCTCTTTGTTTCTCTGTGTCTGCTTGTGTGTGTCACTTTTTAAAATAAAGAAATAAACCTTTTAAAAAAGTAAATTTCAAGTGCTTAAAAATGTACAGCAATTTGACATAGTATTTTTATTGAATTTTAGAAAATCCCAGTCTTTTATGATCATAAATTTTTAAAAAAGTTTTATTTGTTTATTTTTATTTTGTTGAACTGCAGAGAGACAGATAGAGAGCATTTATCTGCTGGTTCAGTCCCTGAATGCCCACAGAAGCTAGGACTGGGCCAAGCTGAAGCCAGGAGACAGAAACTCAACTTGGATCCCCCACGCGGGTGGCAGGGACCCAAGTACTTGTGTTGTATCATCTCTGCCTCCCACGGTGCACATTAGCAGGAAACTGGAGTGAAGGCACAGTAGTAGCTGGGACTTGAGCCAGGCACTCCCATATGGGAAGTGGGCATTCCAGGAGGTGACTTAATTGCTGTGCCACTTCTCCTACCCCAAGTGGTACCTTAACCACTGTGCCAAATGCTCACCCCTGTAAATTTTAAGAAAAGAAAACCAGAGATGGCTTGAGGAAACTGACATCACGGCCAGACAGCCTGAATCCATGGAGAGCAGAATAAGGTAGGCTCCAGCCTGGAGCGTTCCTGTGGAGTGGGCTTGGCTAGGAAGAGCTTGGTAAAGACATGGATACACTGCAGAAGATCTGAAGTAGTGGAGGGGAGGGAAATAGAATGGACACTCCCGCTGTCTGCCTGAAGCAACGACAGAGTGTAGCTCCCGAACCTGCACACTCAACACGTACATGAGAGGTCAGGAGAGAGAATCCCAGTCTTTCATGCCACATGAGTGGGAAGAGAAGGGTCCTGCCCCACTGAATATTCTGGTGCCCAGTGGCCTGGACTGGGGGCAGATTCTGCCTAGAGACATGAGCCTTCCCTTCCACAGGTGACTCCAATAGTTCAGGACTATTGCTCCAGTGGGCCAAGATTTTCCCAGGGGAATTTGGAGACGAAGTGTTAATACGTTAGCTGTGTCTTAACAGATACTGCCCTTGTGATAAGCACATGCATGTTAGGAGATAAGGCCTGGCACAGATAACTTGCGTGCTGTCCTCTCACATTCCCCGCTCTGATCTGCCATCAGCACGAAACATCGCCATAGTTTCGGTGGAGAAGCAGCTGGGGGCCCCTGCCCAGGCTCTTCTCAGGAGATGCAATCACAGCCTCTCCACTGAACTGGAGAGCAGGTGCGGCACCTAAGCAGGTCCTAAATACAGAGTACGTTAGGCTATTTGGTAGCTCGCCCATTTCACATGAGAACTCCAGCAAATGGTTTTATTTCCAGCTAATGCATGTTTTATAGCTTCATGTACTTTCCTTTTTTTAACATTTATTTATTTGTTTTCATTTTATTTGAATGGTAGAGAGACACAGACAGGCGTACAGTCAGAGAAAGATCTTGCATCTGCTAGTTCACTCCCCCGGATGACCACGGCAGCTGGGATCTGGCCAGCCAAAGCCAGGATCCAGGGACTCCGTCTCGGTCTCCCACAACAGTGGGAGGGATCCAAGTAGTTGAGCCATCTCCTGCCGACTCCCAAGGTGCACATTAGCAGGAAGCTGGAATGGGAAGCAGCGCTGGGCCTTGAGCACCGGCACTCACTCCAATACAGGACGAGGGTGTCCCAAGTGATGTCTTAACTGACATGCCAAATGTCTGCACCTGTGTGTGTGTGTGTGTTTACAGTATTTACTTACATCATCACATATTTGTTTATTGTCTTTTCCATATTTAATGAAGAATTCCTTGAGGCCCAGAACAACCTCTTCAATTTCAAAGGCTTCATGGCTTAGAGTCTATCTGAAGTACCCTTGCTATCTGTGATATAAGTCAGCTGCAGTTCATTTAAATTACAAATATTAACATGTTTTAATAGCAAAATAGTACATGCACAGCTCCTTTTAATAAACAACTGAAGAATATAAATACACATGTTTTACAAAAAGTAAAAATAACATTACTTAGACTTTGTTTCTGTGAAAACAAAAGGCTGAGTACATCTGGTAAGGATTCATTTGCAACTTCTTCCTTTGCAAACTTGATACAATACATTTTAACCGGACATTTGCTTTATCCCATACAATACAAACATAACAAAGTACATTAAAAACCTTGTTGAAATATACAAAGCCTAATGCAATTTCTGAATCTTAGATGTTTAAATACCAGAAGGAATTTATTTAACAAGCTGCCCTGTGGGGCTGCGAGAGCAGTGTTACATCATAGCGTGGCTCCCTCATCTTGATTTTCTGGCTCTTCACCCATTTTTGTCTCCCTCCAAACTTCTATCTTAAAAAAGCAGGATTATGGCCGGCACCACGGCTCACTAGGCTAATCCTCCGCCTGCGATACCGGCACCCTGGGTTCTAGTCCCGGTTGGGGTGCCGGATTCTGTCTGGGTCGCTCCTCTTCCAGTCCAGCTCTCTGCTGTGGCCCGGGAGTGCAGTGGAGGATGACCCAAGTGTTTGGGCCCTGCACCCGCATGGGAGACCAGGAGAAGCACCTGGCTCCTGGATTCGCATCAGCGCGGTGCGCCGTCCATAGTTGCCATTTGGGGGGTGAGCCAACGGAAAAGGAGACCTTTCTCTCTGTCTCTCTCTCTCACTGTCTAACTCTGCCTGTCAAAAAAAAAAAAAAAAAAAAAAAAAAAAAAAAAGCAAAAACCAACCAACAAACAAAAAGCAGGATTAGTAAAGATCGTAGAAGGGGTTGGCATCTGTTTCTGACCTCTGGACGCCGTATTTCATTCGCCCTGTCTCACTCCTTTGATTCCAGTTTGAAACGGCTGTGTAACACATGATTGTATATTTTATGGAAATTTAGTGTTACTCCATCAACTGGCGACAGAAGTTGCTCTTTAGTAAGGCACGGAGTGCTTAGCCATTTCAGCGCGCCCCTTGGGCCACCCCATTCAGCGCATGCTTGGGAAGCAGTGGTTGTAGCACCCTCTGCTTCTTGAGAAATGCCTCCTGGGCCACTGGAGAGATGTGGCAGGTACCAGTGCCCCAGCAGTGCCCCACCGTAATAAGAGCTACAAGCTATCTGCTGCTTCCTTACCCTTCCTCAATTTCTTTTTTGAACTCTTCAAAAACAACACTTCCCCTAAATGCTCAAAGACGATGTTTTCAAACTGTACCCTTGTTGATGTCAATCCCTACTAACCACCCATAGGACATTTAGTTCTCATAGCTTTAACCTAAGTGAATGGCCCACTAGATTCCTGAGCCTTGTAAAAAGAGAAAATCAATCCTGCGAACACTTTCTATTTTAGCTTTGGAACCTGTTTTTTTGTTTGTTTTTGTTTTGTTTTGTTTGTATAAAGAAAAAAAGAAAGCAAAACACACCCCCCTCCTTGAAAACCTTTTGATGTTTGCTTTCTCAAGGGACTCACAGGGAAGCGGCCGAAGCCGGCTGCATCCTGCTGCCTGGAATTCTGCACAAGCTGGGCGCCAGGGCGCTGACCTTGAGGCACCCTGGAACTGCAGGCCACGGGTGCCGACCAGTTGGCGACCACAAAAGCGCTTTCTCTTACATGGCGGCATGTGCTCAGAGGGGGCAGGCCTGGGAGTGGAGGTTGAACCCGTTTCTATCAGCACAAGGATTTCCTCACTAGTCGTAAGGAGGTGGCCGCGTCTGGCAGAGGCAGCAGTTTGCAGGGAGTCAGCCGACGTGGGATGCGGGTCCCGATCAGAATCTGCTTCGGATTTGTTTTGAAGAGGGAATCCTGAGTCCGCTCTCGCGGGGAGGCTGCCACAGAGGGATCACAGCACCAGGGAGCATTCGCCTGCGCTCCGGGGCCGGGCAGTCCTTGGCGAGAAAGCTCTATTTAAAGATGAAGGACCGAGAGCGAATGGTACCATCTCTTTGGTCGAGCTGTTTTCTGATTTGTGACTGCAATAAAACACACACACGCAGGTATTTGTGATTGAGTGCATCTACAATAACAAACCCTGACTTTTAATAAATACTGAAATAAATATTAAAGAAGACATGCCAACTTCTAAGTAGCCGCACAGCTCGAAATGATGCCCCCTTGCAAGTTTTAATATGGTTTTCTGTATGTTTCTCAGGAGGTATGTTGTAAAGTGGTTGCTTTGAACTAACACATACAACTATCCATCACACAATATTATTCAATGAATCAAAGGAGGACATAGATATCAAAGTATTGATATGGGCACAAGTTCATAATAGTTTGTGAAGTGGAGTGAGAAGGAAAGAACATTAGAGAATGATTAAATTTTGGCTTTAAATATTTTCTTGCACAGGGAGAAGGCTAAAAGATATATTTTATCTTAATTTTTCTACAATGATTATGTGTCCCTTGCATAATTACAAAATATAAAGATATTTATTCCTATCTGAACAAAGGTTTTATATGGCAAAATATTTCCCAAAATATTTTGTCACTGAATATCAAATACTTTGGAAAAAGTTTAAAATCAGTGCAGTATTTCTTTAGATTTCTAATTCAAAATAAAACCAAGAGCAAAAGTTCCAGAATCTAGAAAGAAGTATTCAACAAGAGTCTTGGTTTTGTGCGTATATCAGATAATTTCACAACAAATAATTAGGCAAAATAGTTTACTTTTTGAAAATATCAAGGTTTCAAGATTGCATTTACAGAAAATTTTGGTAAGCTTTGAGGTATCGTTCTTGGTTAACAGCTCATGCAAAAAGTGTATGAGAATGTCAGCTTTATATAAATGCCCCATTTTCTCCCAGGAAGTATTTAGAAAGCAGGTAAAATAAACTGCCTTTTGTCCCTGGCCTGCACAGAGCGACACACAGGAACCTAAGTTCCTCTAGCAAACTCCCTGCTCTGACAATTTAAAAAGCTCTTCAGTGAGAGAACTATGTCAGCATTACTCTGTGAAATCTACGGTCCCAAATGTCTGCTCCAGACAAGACAGGACTAACTTGTATACCTTAAAGGAAGAGTTAAGGGGTCGGTGCTGTGGCGTAGCAGGCGAGGCTGCCACCCACCGTGCCAGCAGCACAGATGGGTGCAGGTTCCAGTTGCTCCACTTCTGATCCAGCTCCCTGTTCATACTCTTGGGAAAGCAGGGGAGGACAGCCCAAGAGCTTGGGTCGCTGCACTCACGTGGGAGACCTGGAACAAGCTCCTGGCTCCTGACTTTGGATCAGCCCAAATGGATGCAGCCATGTGGGGAGTGAACCAGCAATAGAAGATCTCTCTCTCTCTCTCTGTCTCTGTCTCTGTGTGTTTAACTTTGCCCTTCAAATAATAAATAAACAAATCTTAAAAAAAAAAAAAAGAGAGAAGACTTAAGGCCAGGCCTGGGGCTAAGGCTCTAGGGCTGAGACCCAAATACGTCTCCATCCTTTCCTTTTCACAGCCATGTCTCCATCTCTTCTCAACTCCTAGAGGAACGAGCAGTCTGTTCCAGAAGCGCACAAGCGTCTCTCTGATTCTTGGGCATCATCTGACTCAACAGAACTAAGCTTAATAAAATCATCACCACGTTATTTCTCAGGGCTAGGCATCAACTCACCAGCTTCCAGCGTAATATCTTGATCCATTCATCCGCTTCCACTCCCGTCTTTGCACAGAGATAAAACGTCCTGAATGGAAACACTAGGCTGGGAAGGCAAAAGAAGGCATGTAAGACACTCCAGATGGTTGGTGGCACACATCACTAGTTACGCATTAATTAGAATAGTCCATGGGAAAAATAATAAAGAGTTTAGGTAATGGATGGATTGGTATATATGGAACTATTTCTGTCAGCAACCTGCAGAAATATTGAGGAAGTTATGGATTCTTCTTACTATTGACAGGTCAGATTAATATTCTCTAATGAGACTTCAAAGAAGAACAAAACAATCCAGGATGCCTCAGAACCTTCCGCTGTGTGTGTGTGTTGGGCTGAATCCAGTGCTTCTGTGTTTATTCAGCTGATCTCTCAAATGACTCAGACCCTGTGCTATGAGCCCCGGAATAAGCCCGACCCGTAGGGTTTGCTGAATGAACTAACTCAGTTGGGCTACTTTGCTTCCATGAGGGTCCCTGCAGCAGGAGGATGTAGTCAGTTTTGAGTATTTAGGACAGGAAACACAGGCAGTACAACTCCTCAGCAGGGACTGTGCCCGGCTCTGGCCATGACTTACTCTGCTGGAGGACAGATGAACTTTCCCCATGGCATGAATGAACAGTAGTCTTTCTTGCCTTTTTTTTTTTTTTAAGATTTTATTTATTTATTTGAGAGGTAGAGTTACAGACAGTGAGAGGGAGAGACAGAGAGAAAGGTCTGCCTTCCATTGGTTCACTCCCCAAATGGTCACAATGGCCTGAGCTGCGCCGATCTGAAGCCAGGAGCCAGGCACTTCTTTCTGGTCTCCTACATGGGTGCAGGGGCCCAAGGACTTGGGCCATCCTCCACTGCTTTCTCAGGCCATAGCAGAGAGCTGGACTGGAAGAGGAGAAGCCGGGACTCGAACCGGCACCCATATGGGATGCCGGCGCCGCAGGCGAAGGATTAACCTACTGTCCCATGGTGCTGGCCCCAGCAGTTCTTCTGACTGTCTCTGAGTATATATATTTGGCTAAAATCATGTGAATGACAACTTTTATCTTGCTCTTTCTTTCTCTTTGTACTGCCATTTGAGAAGCAAAGGCTAAAAACATTTTTCCTTTTGTGTTGGTGGTGGGAGAAGCCTTGAATTGAAATTCAGAAACGTCTCTATATCCTACATCTTAAACAGAATATATTGTTGAAGCCAGTGGACAATGTTGACTTCATAAGACGGAAGTTCCTGTGTGCAGCAGGTAGAACCCTGGTGGGATGCCCAACTGAGGGGTGAGTGGGCTGCGGTAGGGGGCGTCGTGCACACAGTGCATAAAGCTAGTGTCTAATCATTCTTGTTTTGTATTCCCTGTGGGAGACATTATTAGTTGCCTTTTCTTCTTGCTAACAGAGCCTCAGGCAATAAGTCCTAATTAGTTTATGCCAATTATGATGATACTATCAATGTCTCTAGTCTCCTACTTGGCTGTGGATGGCCAAGGCACCGCATCGTGGCCAATGAGCATTAAAGGGCAAATTGATGGGTGAGCACCTGCGGACATGCTGGCTTTTCTGAGGTAATGGGATGGCAAGGCTGATACCACCCCTAATGGCTTTCTCTGTGCCTTACATGGAAGCCTGAGACCTAAGGTTGGAAGAGCCACTTGGGTCCTGAGATGGCTAGCAGGAGGAAAGGCCAAGTGAAATGCAGAGATAGTGGGCCTGCCCCTGTCCACATGGTGACCTGCCACTCAAGTTGTTTGTTATAATAGAAAAACATACCCCCGCCAGCTCACATGGCACCTCTATGTGGATTTAAAAAAGAAATCCATTGTTGGCTGATATTATAGCATCAATGTTAATTTTATCAGGTGTAATAGTAGCATTGTAGTAGTATAGGTTATATTTCTATTCGTAGGAGAAACACACTCAAGTCTTTAGGGTGCCATGGTGTCTGCAGCTTCACTGGTTCAAAAAAAAATGGTACATAGAGATCAAGCAAACATGGCAAAACATTAATGATTGATGCATCTAGGTCAAGGGTATGCTTGAAAAATTTAAAAAGTTACAGGGCAGGCATTGGACTCAGTGGTTAAGATGCTCGTATCCCATAACAAAGTGCCTGGGTTCAATGCCTACCTCTGGCTCCTCACTCCAGCTTCCTGCTAAGGCAGACCTTGGGAGGCAGTGGTGATGGCTCCGGTAACTCTGTGCCTGCCACCCACAGGGGAGGCCTGGCCCCCAGGCATCTGAGGAGTGAACCGGCAGATGGTATGCCCCTCTCCATCCCTGTCTGCCTCCTCCTCTCCCACTGTCTGTCAGGAGTGATCATGATGATTGGGAGTGATACGAAAACTCGAGAGCAAAAGAAATAAAGTGAAGATCCCCTTTTGTGTGTCATTTTTTTTTTTTTTCCTTGACAGGCAGAGTAGATAGTGAGAGAGAAAGACAGAGAGAAAGGTCTTCCTTTTCCGTTGGTTCACCCTCCAATGGCCGCAGTGGCCAGCGCGGTGCGGCCAGCGCACCGCGCTGATCCGAAGGCAGGAGCTGGGTACTTATCCTGGTCTCCCATGGGGTGCAGGGCCCAAGCACTTGGGCCATCCTCCACTGCACTCCCGGGCCACAGCAGAGAGCTGACCTGGAAGAGGGGCAACCGGGACAGAATCTGGCGCCCCGACTGGGACTAGAACCTGGTGTGCCGGCACTGCAAGGCGGAGGATTAGCCTAGTGAGCCGCGGCGCCAGCTGTGTGTCATTCTTGTACAGTGCACAGCCTGAACACAGCTGGCCTGCCTCTATGCTTAAGCCACTTTACTTAAGGTATAATGATAGACTCAGATGAAAGCACCCCTAACATGTAGGCCCTGTGTGATGGTGGTTAAAAGCACATCCTTCAAATCCCTACATGTATAGACATTTAGACATAGATTTTTATTCCTTAGCTAAAGGAAGTGTGTGGTAAGATGTTTTAAATGCATTTCCTTTATACATATGGATATAGAAACAACAACAATGACAACTTACCAAAAACAGTTTACCCTTTCCTGTGAATAATCAAATTGTACAGCTGAACATTCCTTTAGGTCTAGGATCCGAATTGGGTCTGATGACTTTAAAAAGAAAATCACAAGGCAACGTATGTCATTAAAGAACCACGCAAATTTGCCGACCGCTTGTTCCCACCATGTGTAACTCAGCCGTCAATTCCTTTCACCATGAGGACTGATCACAGGAAAGCCTCATCAAGGGAGGCCATGCACCTGTAATTTTTGGATTAGCCTTTCATGAAACTGGGCATTCAGAAGAGATTATCAGGGCCGGCATTGTGGTGTAGCGGGTAAAGCTGCCACGTGCAACACCAGCCTCCCATATGGGCATCAGTTCATGTCCCACCTGCTCTACTTCTGATCCAGCTGCCTGCTAATGGCCTGGAGAAAGCAGTGGAAGATGGCCCAAGTTCTTGGGCCCCTGTCACCCACGTGGGAGAGCCAGACGAAGCTCCTGGCTTTGGCCTGGCCCAGTGCTGGCCGTTGCAACAACCTGGGGAGTGAACCCACAGATGGAAGATCTCTCTTCTTCTGTCTCTCCCTATCTCTCTGTAATTCTGACTTTCAAATAAATAGATTGTTTTCATCCATTTACATTTGGAGGAGATGAACTTTAGTACATGCATAGAAGTCATATTTCTCTCATCTCTTGAAACTGTACTTTCTCAGATATTTTATACAAGGAAAGCAGCAAGAAATGGAATGATTTTAAGTTGACTGAGCAAAGTGGGCATATTTTGAATAAAGAGGGAAATTGCTGCAACGGCGATGACTAACTACGGCATGAGAACAATCCCGTCTCCCCAGACAGAAGGCAGCCAGTGCCCCTGGAGCTGAACGTCAGCCAGACCCTGATCCATGTGAGAGCACTCTGCCTTCTCGGCGGTTAGGGATCACACGGGCAGCCACTGGCTGGGTTTG
The DNA here is from genome assembly GCF_964237555.1 of Oryctolagus cuniculus. Lineage (NCBI taxonomy): Eukaryota > Metazoa > Chordata > Mammalia > Lagomorpha > Leporidae > Oryctolagus > Oryctolagus cuniculus. Next base: position 65,506,036 of record NC_091439.1, read on the forward strand.
GAGTGGACAGAGGAGGTTTGCAGGGATTTTAACGATAGATGTGTCTTTTATCTAGACAGCTATCTCTGCAGAGGAAATGCTTTATCACGCCTCTCACCATCTGGTCCTTGAAGTACTTCAGTTCATTCCTGTGTAAAGTGAACCATCTTGTTTTCCAGGTCTGAGAAACAAAACAAAACACACAGGTTTAAGACACAGGAATCCAGTATTTGAACTAAATGATTAACATTCTTCTAAAAGTATCTGAAAGATAAGATATAATAATCCAGAAAAATATTGTGTCATTTCTAAGGAAAAAAATTTTAAAATAGATACAAAATTTGACTTCACGGGGCCACTGTCATGGCACAGTTAGGGTAAAGCTGCCGCCTGAGATGCCAGCATCCCATATGGGTGCTGGTCTGTATCCTGGCTGCTTCCCTGCTGTCCAGCTCCCTGCTAATGGCCTGGGAAGGCAGCAGAAGGCCCAAGGGTTTGTGTTCTTACCACACATGTGGGATACCCAGAAGAAGCTCCTGACTCCTGGCTTCAACCTGGCTCAGCTCTGGTCATTGTGGCCACTTGGGGAGTGAAGCAGTGTATGGAAGACCTCTCTCTCTCTCTCTCTCTGACTTTCAAATAAATAATCCAAATCCTTTTTTTTTTTTTAAAAAAAGGGGTGATTCTATTCATTAAGTTCTGATGAAGAAGAGATGTTAGCATTCCTATTACAAATATGCAAGTGATTTGTAATAAACCACTACATTTCCATCTTATTAACTCTACAATAAAAATAGGTGTCATTTTTGAACACCTACTATGAGCTATATACTATGCATAGAAGTTTATAGACATTATAACCAGTCCTCATAAAACAATATCAAATATTACTGATCTCGTCTTTGTAAGATGAGCAAATTGAGGGGTAGGACCTCAACTATATTCTAAACTTTGTCTAGGAATTCCATAGAATTTGTGGCAAAAACTGGTGCTGCCCACTGCCACATGAGCTGCTGACAGAACCCTCATCCATCCTGGGTGCTTGTGTGCCCCACGAGCAGTTGAAAGAAGTAACAGGGGCTAGCGCTGTACACAGTGAGTTAAGGCACTGCTTGTTACACTGGTTCCCATAATGGAGTGCCGGTTGAAGTCCCTGATACTCTGCTTCCAACCCAGTTCCCTGTTAATGCTCTTGGGAAAGCAGTGGAAGACAGCCCAGGTGCGTGGGCCCCTGCCACCCGTGTGGGAGACCTGGATGGAGTTCTTGGCTCCTGCCTTTGACCTGGCCAGACCTAGCTGTTGTGGGCATTTGGGAGAGTGAACCAGCAGATGGAAGATCTCTCTTTCTTTCTCTGTCTCTCTGCCTTTCAAATAAGTAAATAAGGATTTTTTTAAAAGATTTTTTTATTTATTTGAAAGTCAGAGTTGCACAGAGAGAGGAGAGGCAGAGAGAGAGAGAGGTCTTCCATCTGATGGTTCACTCCTCAATTGGCTGCAACAGCCAGAGCTGTGCCTATCCAAAGCCAAGAGCCAGGAGCTGCTTCTGGGTCTCCCACGTGGGTGCAGGGGCCCAAGGACTTGGGCCATCTTCTACTGCTCTCCCAGGCCATAGCAGAGAGCTGGATCGGAAGTGGAGCAGCCGGGTCTCAAACCGGCGCCCATATGGGATACCGGTACTTCAGGCCAGGGTGTTAACCCACTGCACCATAGTGCTGGCCCTATAAATAAAGATCTTTTTAAAGAAGGAAGTAACAGTGGATTTAAAAACACAGATGTTCTTTGAACATGAAATTCCCTCAGGAAACACCCAGTCTAGTAGGGACACAAATGACTAAATATTTAGGTTGAATTCAACCTTCCAGGAAGGTCTTTTTGATACATTGAAATGAAACAGAGCAACTGGAAAAGTACGATCACACCAACGGGAGATACACAGATACCATGGGTTTTAAAGTCCCAAGCTGTGTTCTCTTCCGGATTTTGTAACAATTTCTTTAATGCCAGGGATGTTTTTGGTCTACCTTTAAGTAAACAGGTTATACAATGTTGACATCTTTGTTTAAAAAAAAAAAAAAAAAAGAAATGTTCTAGAGTTAACCTGCTACCTTCACCCTCAGCCATTCCATGAAAAGAACTGTGTTTGCCTTTTTTTTTTTTAAAGATTTATTTGTTTTATTTGAAAGGCAGTTACAGAGAGAAGGAGAGAGAGAGAGACAGAGGCGGAGAGAGAGAGACAGAGACAGAGAGAGACAGAGACAGAGAGAGACAGAGAGGTCCTCTATCTGCTGGTTCACTCCCCAGATGGCTCAAACAGCCAGAGCTGAGCTGCTCTGAAGCCAGGAGCCAGGAGCTTCTTCCGGGTCTCCCATGCGGGTGCAGGGGCCCAAGGACTTGGACTATCTTTTACTGCTTTCCCGGGCTACAACAGAGAGCCAGATTGGAAGAGGAGCAGCCAAGTCTCGAACCGGCACTCATACGGGATGCAGGCACTGCAGGCAGCAGCTTTACCCACCACACCACAGTGCTGGGCCCCAGGATTGTGCTTTCTTGACCATTAACTTCAGGCTACTCTTACATGCCTTTGCCACAGAAAAGCCAAGCCACTGTCCAGAATTTCATTGAATAAGTCATGAAAATAAACTCTTGAAACAGGTAAATGTTACAAGCAGGTCAAAATGAGCAGGCAATTACACTTAAAAAAAAAAAAATAAGAGAACTGTCAGAATGATGCAAGATGCCTGATGCACTCTCCTTTGTGGCTGGTCTGCCTTACCTTCACCAGGCCGCCCTGTTTGGTGAGGTAGCCTTCTTTGGTGCCCAGCTGAAAAACACAAAACAACAACACAGAAGTGAAGCCCCAAACCGCCAGAGCATGATGTTCCTCTTCCTATTTCTGGACGCCTGGAAATGAAACAAGTTTGCCTTTGATCTTTAACTGATCACCTTTCATTCTTCACCCAGCTACTTGAAAACCGTCCATGTGCGGGGAGAGACTGTTTTCAGACTGGATCACCTGCTGTAACTCTGTAGCAAGGGGCAGCCAACGGAAAGGCTGTCTATCTCCAAGCTAGCAATGTGCAAACAGTAAACCACATCATTTCACTTAGAAAAGTCAGTGTCTGTCAGTTTGTCATGTGAAACCCAGCTGCTTGGAATACTTCAGGGGTATTAGCACATAAACATGCACACAGACACACACACACACAACCACAGTCAATACATTTGGGAAGCTGAATTGAAAAAAGTAAAAAGATTTCTTTACTTCAGGGCTCCCCCAGAGTCTGTATTATGCTAATATTCTTTGTAAATTTCTAAAAATTTTTAATTTATTTATTTGTTTGAGATGGAGAGATGGTGGTGTGAGACGTTGTGGGTTGTGGGGAGGGGGAGAAAGGTGGGAGGGAGAAAGAGAGTTCCTATCTGCTCATTCACTTCCTAAATGCCAGGAGTGGGCTCAACCAAAGCCAGTAGCCAGAAACTCAGTCCAGGTCTCCCACATGGGGGGCAGGACCTCACCTGCTTGAGCCGTAACCGCCTGCCTCCCAGGGTCTGCAGTAGCAGGATGCCAGAGTCAGGAGCTGGAGCCGGGCACTGACCCCAGGCACTGATGTGGCACCCGGGCATCTCGGCTGGCATCTGAACTGCCAGGCTACGTGCCCACACCCCCCTTTGTGAAGTTTTAAGAGAGAACCTTAGCAATGGAATTTCCACATTTTCAACTTTCATTTTGTCACATAATTCCTCTTCCCACATTAGCCCCCCGCCAACCCTCTCCCTGCTTCCCTCTTCACCCCACCCCCACCTTTTGTAGACCCTCTCTTGAGATCCATATTCTATGAAACGGACTTTCAGATGTGCAGATTTACTTCTCTGATTTATCCAAAAGGGATTTGAAATGAGAATGAGTTATTTCTTCTAACTCACATATCACTAATTTAGGGGTAACCACAATATTGCACACGTAGCTAGCAGAATGATAGGGAACTTGTGTGAACAGGATCTGCATAAGACAAGGACCCTATAGTGAAGAAATGTACACTTTCACACATTTATGAAGAAATTGAACCTGGTAGTCTTTTGTTTTAGTACTCGGTCACAGTAAGTCTTGTAAGGAAAAAAAAAAAAGAACTGGAAAAGGACTTGATTGACATCATGGTTCTTTCCATGGGAGTTTCCAGGGTATTTTTTCCTGAAGTGGAGTCTATAAAAAAAAAAACAAGAAGAAGAAGAAGAAGAAAAACCACCACTCCAGTAAAAAGAGTTTAGGCAAGAAGTAATATGCAACAAGTTCTTTAGAAATTGAAATTCTTTTGACAAAAAAGCAAAGGAGAACTTCTCTGGTGCTTACTTAAGTTATCAATATTAGTGAATTTGATGTCACATAGTCAATTCACTTTAGTTTCATGTTAAAGAAATTGAAGTGACTGATTAGATATTATGAAAATGACAAAAAATAACATTTTGTATTGTTGCAGGTTAAATAATTATGGGAAACTGGTTATATCAAAGACTTTGATAGAATTAGCCATTGAACTCAAACTAATGAATAACACTGCTCACTTGATCTTACCTCCATCCAAAGAATATACCAGAAGTCTGATGTTTTTCTAAGATTTTAGTGAATGAAAGGCTGCACAAGGAAACCTCAAGGTGTTAATTTTATTCAGGATGTAAGAGTTGAAATAATATATTTTTTAAAAGATTTATTTATTTATTTGAAAAGCAGAGCTACAGAGAGACAGAAGGAGAGGAGGAGAGATCTTCAATCTGCTGGTTCACTTTCCAAATGGCTGCAACACCCAGGTCTGGACCAACTGAAGCCAGGAGCCAGGAGCTCCTTCCAGGTCTCCCACATGGGTGCAAGGGCCCATGGGCCATCCTCTGTTTCTTTTCCAGGCATGTTAGCAGGAAGTTGGATCAGAAGTGGAACAGCTAGCACTTGAACTGGGATGCTAATGTTGCAGGCTGTGGCTTAACCCTCTGTGTCACAGAGCCAGCCCCATAAAATAATATTTTTACAGATTTCTTTATTTATTTGAAAGGCAAAGCAATAGCAATAGAGTTAGAGGGGCTGGTGCTGTGGTGCAGTGGGTTAAAGCCCCAGCCTGCAGCGCCGGCATCCCATAGGGGCACTGGTTCGAGTCCTGGCTGCTCCTCTTCCAATCCAACTCTGCTGTGGCCTGGAAAGCAGTAGAAGATGGCCCAACTCCTTGGGCCCCTGCACCTGTGTGGGAAACCTGGAGGAAGCTCCTGGCTCCTGGCTTCAGATCAGCTCAGCTCTGACTGTTGTGGTCATTTGGGGAGTGAACCAGTGGAATGGAAGACCTCTCTCTTTCTCTCTGACTCTACCTCAGTCTGTTACTCTGTCTTTCAAATAAATAAAATAAATCCTTAAAAAAGAAAGAATCAGAGAGAGAGAGAGAGAGAGAGAGAGAGATACCTTCTAATCTTCTATCCACTGGTTCACTTCCAAAAGGGCCACATTAGTGGGGACTGGGCCAGGCCAATGCCAGGGCCATGGAACTTTCTCTTCCAGGTCTCCCACATAGGTGTCAGGGACCCAAGCACTTGAGCCATCTGCTTCCTCCCAGTATATACTAGCAGAGGCCGGATTGGAAACAGAGGAGCTGGGGCTTGAACCAGCACTCTGATATGGGATGTGGGCATCCCAAGTGTTGGCTTTATCTGTGCTACAGTGCTTCATAGCAAATTTATCTTTTAAAAAATCTATAATCCATAACAGGAAAGATATTTAGAGGAATTTAAAATTGGAAACAACCTTAGTGGTTAAAAATAAAGGATTAAAGGGCCAGTGTTGTAGCACAGTGGATTCAGCCACTGCTTATGACACTGACATCCCATATCAGAGCACTGGTTTGAGTCCGGGCTGTTCCACTTCTGATCCATCTCCCTGCTCATGTGCCTGGAAAGCAATGGAAAATGGCCCAAGTCATTGGGGTCCTGCCACACACGTGGGAGACATAGATAGAGTTCCAGGCTCCTGGCTTTAGCCTGGCCCAGCCCTAGCCAAGGCAGCCATTTGAGGAGTGAACCAGTGGATGAAAGATGATAGCTCTCTCTCTCTCTCTTGCTTTGCCTTTCAAATAATTTTTTTTAAAAAAGGCTCAATGGCTCTGTTATAGACAAATACGTAAATAAATAAATAAATAGTCCCTTCCTGCCATCCTACCTACTTACCAGCTGCCTGACTTAAATGTAGTTGATAGCCATCAGGTGTGAAGCTAGATGAGTATCTGTGGGGCCAGATGCTGTGGCATAGTGGGCAAAGCTGCCACTTGCAGTCCTGGCTGCTCCAATTCCAATCCAGCTCCCTGCTAGTACACCTGGGAAAGCAACAGAGGGCAGTCCAGGTCCTTGGTCCACTGCACCCATGTGAGGGACTAGGAGGAAGTTCCTGGCTCCTGGCTTCAGATCAGCCCAACTCTGCTATCTGGGGAGCGAGCCAGCAGATGGAAGATTTCTCTCCCTCTCCCCTCCCCCCACCCCCATCTTGCCTCTCTGTAACTTTGCCTTTCAATAAATAAATAAATAAGTAAATGCTTTTTAAAAAAGATATCTGTGTGTCTGAAGACCTGCTTGCACTTTCACACAGGGTGGTGAAGCCCTAGCGGGGGATGGGGGGGGGGGCTCTGTATGGATGATGTGGCAATGGTGGTGGCAGCAGCTTACTGTGGTAGTGAAGCCTGGTAGGACACAGAGGGCTTCTACTCAACGGAGTGGAGGAGGTGACCAGCGTACACTTTCAAGGCCAAGTCAGGCTAGATGGGTGTTAGCACTGACAGCATGGGTAGCAGTGGCTTGGGACTGATGTTGGAGCATGAGTTGGATGATCAGAATGTTGGGGATAGGATGGTGGATGGTATGAACAGTGATTGAAAATTGCTTACATTCAGTTGATCATATCATGAAATAAGTAAGTGTATTGAGGGTAGTGCAGCCCACATTCCTCACCCTGAAGAAGGGAGTTACAAATAAGAAAAGAAAAAGACATAAGCATGAGCCTCGAGTACCAGATTAGGATTGGAGGTATTGAGTGAACGTATGGATGGAGAGACGGCTAGACACAGATGGACAGGCAGATGGCAGACAGAGGTAGGTAGATAGATGGATATAGAGATGACAGATGAGAGATAAAAGTATGTATGTGTATGTGTGTATGCAAGTATACAAAATTTCCCCTGCTCTGTTGTAGTGAGCACACAGTAAGTACTCAGAATACTCAGATGTTACCCCCGAGTTTCACTCCACTTTTTCTATGACATATTACCATCTGGTATTGTATTATTATGTTGTTATTGTCTGTGACCTTCCTCACCCAAAATGAGGCTTCAATGATGGGAGAGCTTGTGCCTATTTTACTCTCAAACACCCAGTGCTTAAAACAGTGCTGGATGTAGTGTAGGCACTTAAAAATATCCATACAATACATGAGTTTAGTTAAATTAATCATGGTCAGGAACCCCATGCATTGCTGTTTATTAAAAGTGTAAATAGCAATTTCCCCAAAAAGTGACTGCCAGAGGATGCTAAACAGTTTTGCGCAATCATCTATATTTCTGGGCAATAGGGCATCTTTCATTTTCACTTCAAGCAAGTTCTTTTTTCCTATAAACAGCACTTAATTCTCTTCCTCCACTGGTAGACCTTATGAAAGAACCACATCCCCAAAAGACAAAACAGACGGTTGAAGACGGTTGAAAAACTTCAGTGTTCACACGTTGGAGATGGAGGTGCAGCACCATGTGGCCGTTTGGGGTGCTCAGAGAAGGCTGGGAGTTCTTGCATTAGGAAGGGAAAGGAGCATTTCAAACAGATCAGAACTCTCTTCCCCAGCCTTGCTGGCACAATCAGCAAGCATTCCATAGTGAGGAGTAAGGAGAGACATTTCAGAATCTGCTGGAAAGCTTTTTTTAAAAAGGTTAAGTTTAATCCCTGATGAACATAGATGCAAAAATCCTCAATAAAATTCTGGCCAATAGAATGCAACAACACATCAGAAAGAGATCATCCACCCAGACCAAGTGGGATTTATCCCTGGTATGCAGGGATGGTTCGATGTTCGCAACTCAATCAATGTGATACACCACATTAACAAACTGCAAAAGAAAAACCATATGATTATCTCAATAGATGCAGAGAAAGCATTTGATAAAATACAACACCCTTTCATGATGAAAACTCTAAGCAAACTGGGTATGGAAGGAACATTCATCAATACAATCAAAGCAATTCATGAAAAACCCACGGCCAGCATCCTATTGAATGGGGGAAAAGTTGAAAGCATTTCCACTGAGATCTGGTACCAGGCAGGGATGCCCACTCTCACCACTGCTATTCAATATAGTTCTGGAAGTTTTAGCCAGAGCCATTAGGCAAGAAAAAGAAATTAAAGGCATACAAATTGGGAAGGAAGAACTCAAACTATCCCTCTTTGCAGATGATATGATTCTTTATTTAGGGGATCCAAAGAACTCTACTAAAAGACTATTGGAACTCATAGAAGAGTTTGGCAAAGTAGCAGGATATAAAATCAATGCACAAAAATCAACAGCCTTTGTTTACACAGGCATTGCCACGACTGAGAAAGAACTGTTAAGATCAATCCCATTCACCATAGCTACAAAAACAATCAAATACCTTGGAGAAGACTTAACCAAGGACATTAAAGATCTCTATGATGAGAATTACAAAACCTTAAAGAAAGAAATAGAAGAGCATACCAAAAAATGGAAAAATCTTCCATGCTCATGGATTGGAAGAATCAATATCATCAAAATGTCCATTCTCCCAAAAGCAATTTATAGATTCAATGCAATACCAATCAAAATACCAAAGACATTCTTCTCAGATCTGGCAAAAATGATGCTGAAATTCATATGGAGGCACAGGAGACCTCAAATAGCTAAAGCAATCTTGTACAACAAAAACAAAGCAGGAAGCATCACAATACCAGATTTCAGGACATACCAGAGGGCAGTTATAATCAAAACAGCATGGTACTGGTACAGAAAGAGATAGATAGACCAATGGAACAGAATTGAAACACCAGAAATCAACCCAAACATTTACAGCCAACTTATATTTGATCAAGGATCTAAAACCAATTCCTGGAGCAAAGACAGTTTATTCAACAAATGGTGCTGGGAAAACTGGATTTCCATGTGCAGAAGCATGAAGTAAGACCCCTACCTTACACCTTACACAAAAATCCACTCAACGTGGATTAAAGACCTAAATCTACGACCCGACACCATCAAATTATTAGAGAACATTGGAGAAACACTGCAAAATATAGGCACAGGCAAATACTTTTTGGAAAAGACCCTGGAGGCACAGGCAGTCAAAGCCAAAGTTAACATTTGGGATTACATCAAATTGAGAAGTTTCTGTACTGCAAAAGAAACAGTCAGGAAAGTGAAGAGGAAACCAACAGAATGGGAAAAAATATTTGCAAACTATGCAACAGATAAAGGGTTAATAACCAGAATCTACAAAGAGATCAAGAAACTCTACAACAACAAAACAAACAACCCACTTAAGAGATGGGCCAAGAACCTCAATAGACATTTTACAAAAGAGGAAATCCAAATGGCCAACAGACACATGAAAAAATGTTCAGGATCCCTAGCAATCAAGGAAATGCAAATCAAAACCACAATGAGGTTTCACCTCACCCCGGTTAGAATGGCTCACATTCAGAAATCTACCAACAACAGATGCTGGCGAGGATGTGGGGAAAAAGGGACACTAACCCACTGATGGTGTTAATGCAAACTGGTAAAGCCACTATGGAAGTCAGTCGGGAGATTCCTCAGAAACCTGAATATAACCCTACCATACAACCCAGCCATCCCACTCCTTGGAATTTACCCAAAGGAAATTAAATTGGCAAATAAAAGAGCTGTCTGCACCTCAATGTTTATTGCAGCTCAATTCACAATAGCTAACACCTGGAATCAACCTAAATGCTCATCAACGGTAAACTGGATAAAGAAATTATGGGATATGAACTCTATAGAATACTATACAGCAGTAAAAAAAAATGAAATCTGGTCATTTGCAACAAAATGGAGGAATCTGGAACACATCATGCTGAATGAATCAAGCCAGTCCCAAAGGGACAAATATCATATGTTCTCCCTGATCGGTGACAACTAACCGAGCACCTAAAAGGAAACCTGTTGAAGTGAAATGGACACTATGAGAAACAATGACTTGATCAGCCCTTGTCCTGACTGTCGAGGAACAACTTAATATTTTATCCCTTTTAGTATTTTTTTGTTCTACTTAATACCATTGGTTGAACTATTTAATTAACACAGAATTATTCTTAGGTGTTTAAATTTAACTGAAAAGTGATCCCTGTTAAATATAAGAGTGGGAATAAGAGAGGGAGGAGATGTATAGTTTGGCACATGCTCAATCAGACTTGCCCCAAACAGTAGAGTTAGAAACGTGCCTGGGGATTCCGATTCAATCCCATCAAGGTGGCATATACCAATGCCATCTCACTAGTCAAAGTGATCAGTTTCAGTTCATAATTGATCATAATGATAGGATTAAGAGTCAAAAGGATCACGTAAATAAGACTAATGTCTGCTAATACTAACTGATAGAATTAAAAAGGAGAGAATGATCCAACATGGGAAGTGGGGTACACAGCAGACTCATAGAATGGCAGATGTCCTAAACAGCACTCTGGCCTCAGAATCAGCCCTTAAGGCATTCGGATCCAGCTAAAACGCCCATGAGAGTATTTCAGGCATGGAAAGCCAAGACACTCTGGCAAAAAAAAAAAAAAAAAAAAAAAAAAAAAAGACAAATGAAAGATCTCTGTGAGTGAAATTTCAGCAGAAAGAACGGGACATCAAAGAAGGAGGTACCTTTCTCTGAAGAAGGGGAGAACTTGCACTTTGACTATGACTTTGTCTAAATAAGATCGATGTCCGCGAACTCAAAAGGCTTCCATAGCCTTGGCAACTCATGACAAAAGCCTATGGTGATTACTAATGCCATAAACAAGAGTGTCAGTTGTTAAATCAAAAACAGGAGTCACTGTGCACTTACTCCCCATGTAGGATCTCTGTCCTTAATGTGTTGTACTATGTGAATTAACTGTATAATGAGTACTCAAAGAGTACTTTACACTTTGTGTTTCTATGTGGGTGCGAACTGTTGAAATCTTTACTTAATATATACTAAACTGGTACTCTGTATATAAAGAGAATTGAAAATGAATCTTGATGTGAATGGGATGGGAGAGGGAGTGGGAGATGGAACAGTTGCGGGTGGGAGGGAGGTTATGGGGGGGAAAAGCCGGTGTAATCCAAAAGATGTACTTTGGAAATTTGTATTTATTAAATAAAAGTTAAAAAATAAAAAGGTTTATTTAATTTATTTGAAAGACAGAGTTATAGAGAGAGGTAGAGATAGAGAGAAATAAGTCTTCCAACTGCTGGTTTACTCCCCAAATGACGTCAATGGCCAGAGCTGAGCTGATCTGAAGCCAGAAGCCAGGAACTTCTTCCAGGTCTCCACGTGGGTGCAGGGGCCCAAGGAGTTGGGCCATCTTCTACAACTTTTCCAGGCCATAGCAGGGAGCTGGATCAGAAGTGGAGCAGCCGAGACTCGAACCAGCACCCCTATGGGATGCCAGCGCAGCAGGCCAGGGCTTTAACCCACTGTGCCACAGCACCAGCCCCTGGAAAGCTTTTACAGTTGTCTTGTGCGAGTGTATGTCCATACTAAAGCACAATGAACTTTGTGGGCATCTCACTATACGGTGAGTCCCTTCATTCTCAACCTCTATGTAAAAACCTCACTGTACAGAACCTTTCCATGTATTTCACATGTAGATCCTGGGGCAGGTGGCTCTCTCTGCTCTCTAGAGTAAGCAAAAAGCTAAGTAACAAGGCTTTCCAGCATGTGGTAAAAGGAGGCTTGCTTCTACTCAGATCTACTGCACCTTATGTTTGCACGAACCTGGCAAATTCAGCATAACTGCCCCTGCATCTTATGTTGATGGCAGGCACACAGAGTAGGGGAGGGTTTGATGACCTTCAGTGGATCTTGAGGGGAGGTGTGATAGGGGAATGTAGAGTTACACGGAGTGCAGATGAACGAGATGTTGAAGTGACCGGTGGTGGGTTAAAGAAGGGTAAAGAGGAAAGTACTAAGGCATTGATTGGGAAAAAGAATTGGTTCAAGGTTAGAGCTGGAATTTTCTGTACTGTCCTGTTGACTTTGGGCTATTTTTTGTCTAAGTTTCTCAAGTTCAGAGTCCTGCTGTCTCCTTTCCCAAATCTAACCAAACCTCAAATCATCAACTCCTTTTCAGAACTTTTGTTTTTGAGGGAATGTGACCTAGAAACAGAAGTGTAATTTGTGCCATGAACTGTGATAACCTAAAGACCTACAAAGACAAGCTATGACTCATGTCCTTAGCAGTACAGAACTGTGGAAGAGGACAGACAGCCGGGCAGGTGGTTACCCGAGAGCATGACCATTAAAGGACAAAAGTAAGCAGGTTGCTGGGTAAGAGGGCATTGGAAAAGAAGCCAGTGGGGTCGAGCGAGGCTTTCTGGAAGACCCTGCCCCCTGATACACGTCTTGGGGGATGGGTGGACATCCATGGCTGTGGCAGACTTTCAGATATGGGGAGGGAAGAAGGAGCACTGAGACAAGTGCATTATTGAGAGATGCAGGTTCCCCAGAGTGAGCCTGGGGGGAACAGGAGATGAGTACAAAGAGGACAAGCAGGGTCCAGGTGGACCATGAATTTCCTGGGCCTCACCACAGGATGGCAGGTGGACAGGTGTTGGGGAGGGTCTGCTTTTTCTAAAGGTTTCTCTGCTGGTAGGGGAGCAAAAAGTACTGCAGAGCCCGGAAAGATCACATATAGTTTCATAGAATTCATAGCTGAATATCTTCAAGTGATTATTTTTCAAGTGGAATGACTGCTCTCCAGTCTTAGTTCTTGGTATTTCATTTGGGTATTGTCCCCTTTATCAGCTGCACAAGTCCAGATTTCTTGAGAGGGTTACAGTCTGCAGACCTCAGTACACTGTGAGACCAACACCCAGTGCTTCCTTGGCACTGAAACCCAGCAAGAGCTCACGTTGCAAAGACGGGCAATGTTTTCTTCTGTGCTCTTCCATCAGGAAGCAAGAAGAGCTAGGAAAGATTACACCCTGAGTTTGTACAGTAAAGCTACACACTACTTTTTATTCCAGCTGAAATGCAAAACTTTTTTTTCTTTATAAAAGAAACTTGTCAAAGAATAACAGTTTAGTCAACTAGGTAAACAGAAACATCTCTCATACATTGCACCACGGACTTATTTGGCTAACTAAAGACAGAGATTTACCTGTCATTTTCTAAGTACTAAAAATCTTATCACCATTGCATTGTATTTTTTTTATGATTTACCCAGGACCATAGGAACTGCATAATAGGCGGAATCTGGCATTACTTTCTAAGTTTTATAGCTGAAGTTAGAATTGTGATGTGAGTAAATGGACTTTAACTCTTATTACGCTTTATGGCATTTAAACAGTGAAAGCTTGCGGTCAAGTTGACGGTCACTTACGGAAGGTGCAGTAGGTACAAGGTCACTTTCTGTTCTTCCTGTTTGCATTGCTGTGTGAACCCGGACGGATTCGTAAATGGAAGGCTCTTCCACTTTCCTTGGATAAGGATGTTTCAGAACAATCAGATTGCCTGAATGAAGAGAGAAAAATAAAACATCAAGTGGCATCCCTAGGAGGAAAGTCCAATGCTAATGGGGTGACTGAGCCTGGTTTTGAAGTCTCTTGTGTTTTTCAAGTATTTACTGCCTCATTTTCTCAACATGTTCTGAGTACAGACTACGTGCCAGGCCCTGCAGCTGGACTCTGAGATATACAACATGAAAGACGGTTTTGGCCTCCTGGTGCTCAGAACCAGTAACAGACACAGTCCCCCAGGCCACCAGGCTCAGGAGACGCCACCAAAGTGACAGCACGTGGGAGGCCTTGAGGAACCTTCCTGTGGCAGGGTTCAGGAAAGCGTTCAAAGAGGGGCTGACAGTTGAAACAGATCCTACGAGAAACCCAGAAGCCTTCCAGGTGGGCTTTATAGAAGACTTGCCCCGGAATATGGAGAATCCCCTCCATTGCCTCAATTTTTTGTTTAAAGATTTATTTATTTAGTTGAAAGTCAGAGTTACACAGAGAGAGGCAGGGAGAGAGAGAGGTCTTCCATCTGCTGGTTCACTCCCACAACAGCCAGAGCTACGCCTCTCCGAAGCTAGGAGCCAGGAGCTTCCTCCGGGTCTCCCAAGCATGTGCAGGGGCCCAAGGACTTGGGCCATCTTCTACTGCTTTCCCAGGCCATAGCAGAGTTGGATCTGAAATGGAGTAGCTGGGACATGAACCAGCGCTCATACGGGATGCTGGCACTGCAGGCGGCTTTATCCACTACACCCCAGCACCAGCCCCGATTTTTTTTTTTAAATCAGTTTTAGAACAACCTTGTAACCAATCAGTGGATCTCAAAAAACTGGACTCACTGCCTTCTCCCCTCTCTCTTAACCACCCGATTAAAATAAACTAAAGGAGGCCTTGAGTTTTCTTAAGTGAACATGAGCTGAAGGGGTGGCTCACGTGTGATCATGTCCACTGATGTCTCAGGGGCTCAGGGGGTGGTGAGGCAGCAAAAGGGCTCAGGCCAGGGGGCTTGGGAACTTCACACAAAGACTTGGAGCAATTCTGAGTCAACACGGAGGGCATTTCCCCTTCTGCCTCCTCCCCTCAGTCAGTCAGTCAATCAGAAACTAGAAACTTTGACTACCAAAAAGGCAAGTGAAGGGTTTTTTCTGCCTTGCTCCCGTTTCCTTTTATTTTTATATTTATTTTATATGATAAGTCTAGCATTGTATGAGACATTGAGGAGATGTGAAAAATCCAGTAATTTATTCCAAAGCATTCCATGCCCTTGGCTAGAGATGTAGCACCTGTTCTTATAGAGCTTACGTTCTCAGAAGGGAAAGAGAAAAGAAAAGAGAGGAGAGGAGAAAAGGAGAAGAGGGAAAGGAAAAAAAAGATGATATGACAGGTGCAAGCTGTGCTAGGGAACAATGAAGAGAGCAGAGAAAAGGATAAAGAGTGAGAAGGCGGGGCTGGGCTAGAGTGATATTTGACATGTGTGGTCAGATCCAGCTCCCCTGAAAGAGTGATTTAAGGGGCTGGCACTGTGGCATAGTGGGTGAGGCCACCACCTGCAGTGCCGGCATCCCATATAGGCACTGGTTGAGTCCCAGCTGCTCCACTTCCAATCCGCTCTCTGCTGTGGCCTGGGAAAACAGTGGAGGATGGCTCAAGTACTTGTGCCCCTGCACCTGCGTGAGAGACCCAGAAGAAGCTCCTGGCTCCTGGCTCCTGGCTTCGGATTGGCAGAGCTCTGGCCATTGTGGCCAACTGGAGAGTGAACCAGCGGATGGAAGACCTCTCTCTCTCTCTCTGCCTCTCCTTCTCTCTCTGTGTAACTCTGACTTTCAAATAAATAAATAATAAAAAAGAAAGGGTGATTTAAAAGCTAACAAAGTATAGATCCTGAATTGGGGTAAGGGAGAGACAACAAGGAAAGAAAAATGCCTCCTCTTTGCTAAAACAAAGACAAGGACTTAATATTAATGATGCATTATTAATCTGCACAAAAGTTGTCCGATGATGTTTGAATCTGTACAGTGTCTGGCTGCAAAATCAGCACCATGGCTTCTGACGCCTGGGCCCAGGTAATGCGGTGCTGTAGAATGGAAAGGTGGGCTGAGAAAAGCCAGAAGAGGGCCTCTGATCTTGGCCCCAGAAAATGAGCTCCCCTGGCCCCTACCTCTTTCTATGTGCAATTTCACATCAGGATCACTGGGCTCAGCGTGAAAAAATGGGGTGTGCATTTTCAGAGCCCCAGTCTCTCTTGCACACTGTCTGTGTGCTCTTGTCAAAGAGATCCTTTCATGAGAACAGAGCCAGTCATTTAAGGAGAAGGGGCCGGTTGCAGTTGCTCAGTCAGAACGAAAGCAGCGATGCCGGAGCTGTGCAGGCTCAGGGCTGCCTGTGCACCAGGGCACTGCTGCACACGCGTGGAGAGCTCCAGGCGGGCTCCTATGTGACCTGCCCTCGAGAAACAGCCCCAGCGAGGGCACCCTGTTGTGGCAGGGCACAGTATGCTCGGGCAAATTATGCTCAGATATTATGATTCTTTGATATAGACTATTCTTAAGCCCTTAAATGAAATTCTAATGATGGCATTTTGGGGAATATGGATTTTTATAATGTTAAGCTAAAAAAAAGCTAAGGGTGAGAATTTGGCTTTGCATTTAAGACATGGTTTATGATGCCTGAGTCTCATATCATAGTACCTGGGCTCTATTCCTAGATCTGGCTCCTGACTTTAACCTCCTGTTAATGCAGACCCGAGGAGGCGGTAGGGGTTGGCTCAAGTAGTTGTGTCCCTGCCACCCATGCGGAATGCCTGGATTGAGTTCCCAGCTCACGACTATGGTTGTGCACAGACCTAGCCCTTGAGGGCACTTGGGAAGCAGCTTAGCTGATTGAAGCACTCTCTGTCTGTGTTGCTCCCTGGCTCTCTCTTTGCCTCTCAAATAAATAAAAATTCTTCAAAACATAAAGATCTGGATGCCACGTTGTTCTGGGAATCAAAGCAATGGCCATTTAATAGGCACTGACTCCAGCTTTGCTGTAACAGTGGAAGAAAGGGTGACTGTCACCTAAAGCTCAAAGCAGTTCACAACCTGCAACTATTTTGAAATCTTCTGTTTTATCTTTAAAGCCACTGGGAGGTTTTCACGCTATTCTATGTACTCAATGTGAAAATATCTTTAAATGATACTTTAGAGGGGTGTACCTAGTTGATAGGACACCCACATCCCAAGCACACTCTTACCTATATTCCTGTTGTTACTGTAGCAAAGTACCGCAAGCTCAATAGCCTAAAACAACTCCAGTTCTTCCTCTGACAGTGCTGGGGACCAGCGAGTCTCACTAGCGTAAGAGCAAGGTGTTGGCTGCTTCCCCTGTGGAGCCCCGAGGGCGGAGTCCTTATTTTGCTTTTTCTAGCTCCTGGAGGCTGCCCTCATTTCTTGACTTTCCACTCTTTTCCTCCATCTTCAAAATCAGCAGAGCGAGTCCTTTTCAGGCTGCCGCCTCTGGTCCTCCCTCTCCAGCCTTCTAATAAGGGCCTGTGATTGCAATGACCCCCTGGGTTATCCAGCATAATTCCCCACTCCTAAAGTTGTCTAATGAGCAGCCTGAATTCCATCTGCAAACCGAATTCCCTCTCGCCATATAACAGAACACACTCACAGGTCTGGGCAGCAATGTGGAAGTCTCTGGGAGGGGCTGTGATTCGGCCTATCAAACCCTTCTCTCAGTCCCTGGGAGAGAGGCAGAGACCCGGGGTTTGGTGTGCCGCAGTGTAAGGACGTCGGGGCTGGGAATACCTGAGCCTGCAGAGCCATAACCACATGGCATTAGGAAACCACTGCCTCTCCAACAAGCACATTTCCAAGCTCAGTGAGCCCCTCAGAGCAGGTGTGACATCTCAGACATCATTGCACCTCCGTCATGTGATAATTTGTGACATGATGAAGGCTTGATGAGGGAGTGACTGAGTGCTACAGTAATTCTGGCTTAATCAAGGAAGACACTGAGTTCTCCCTGTCTCCCTGGTGCACATCTGCCTTGGTGGTGGGGCCAGCACAAGACAACCCACTTCAGGTATGACTTCAAATCTCCACTGGGGTGGGGGACGCAATGATCCCATAGCCATCTTCTAAAGGTTAACCCAGCAAAAGTTAAAGCGAGGAGGGCACTCAACCAACCAGGAAAGTAGAACTGAAGGTGCATTGATTTTAGCTGGTAAGATCATGAACGAGGCTAGACTGAATCGCAGGATGAGAAAAAGGACAAACCACTCATAAAATGATAACTTTTACTGATACTAATCTGCTCCTAACAGGCGGGTCTCCTCAGCTGACCATTCTTGCCCAAGAAAGACTGCGATAGATAGATAGATAAGATAGGCTTCCGGCTGGCTGCGGGGCTGACAGTGGACTGCCTCCTCCCAGAACGCACAGGCAGACGGCTCAGCTTTGCTGGGCTCCCCATGGCCAGCCATGCTCACTCTGTTCACTTCCCGGGGATCCACTTGTTTGGAGAGAAGGTCTACCAACTTCAGTTTCTGAACTACATGAAGTCACCCATTGTCTCCTGTCTTTGACACACAACCTGGTTTCAGGAACCCTCAGTGGAGGGACATTTTTGAGATGATCAGAACGGGCTCAAGGTAGGCATTTCATTGTACTGAAAGCCTAGGAGTTGCCATGATTACTGAGTGGATTCCTTGTTGTCTCTTGTTTGTTCAGCTTGCCCTTGAATTCTGGAAGCCTGTATTAACATCCTTGGTGAAAATTTGACTCCCCTTTGCAATCAAAAGAAACTTATCTAATGTGATGTAATGTATTAATTTCCACCCAAGATCCAAGACAGCACCACAGCTCTGTGGAGACAAACTCTGGATTTGTGATCTTTGGACCAAATGAACTCCAGGCCTTGGTGAAGATTCAGATAAAAGGCAACAGGAGGCAGAGGTGGCAGAGAAAGAAGAATGGGGAAGATCACCAGCCACAGGGCTTGGAAACTTGGCTGTCAGTTTCACTTCAGTTTCTGAACTACATGAAGGTGCCTGCTGTTTCCTGCCTTTCATGTGAAATCTAGTTTGGAGCACTCAACTTCAGGGCATTTGTGAGATGATCAAGGGAGGAACAGGGCAGGCATTCCCATGTGTCGGCTGAATAATAACTCAGGGAGGTTGAACAGCTACACCTACAACTCTGTATGCAATCACCTGAGATGGCCCCGAAACACACTTTCTCTTATGTTCCAGCAGGAGCTGAGAAGAAGAGGAAGAACAGTGTGGAGCCGCAAGCCCTGTTGTGGTATCTAAACAGTGCAGGGCAGAGCGCGCATTGCTCCTACAGGGAGTGCTTGCTTACATGTTTCTTTGATGCAGGTGGCGGGTGTTTAGGCATTAAGTCCCCCAGCTGGCCTGTAAGGTGTTTGAGGACAGGAATGGGATCTGCTTCCTGCCCATCCCTCGTTGGCACTCCATACATACTTGTTGAATAAAAATAAGATTGCATCTACACGTTTCATCACTGCCCTCAAGTTCAGACAACAAACTGGCATGATGGGTTCCTGTCTGCTCCTGCCAGGGGGAAGTGGTTTTGTGGGAGATGGGTGGTAATAGGAATATTTGAGATCATTTCCCTTCCTTCTTTGCTCCTCCTTTGCAAATAGACTTTAACCCACTCTCATTCATGTCTATACGAAAGAGCTGTCAAATCTTATTTGCAGGCACACAGGAAGAAATACATTGAGGTAGATGAGAGAGCCTTGAGCCAGCACAGAAGATTCTGTTCAAAAATAAAATCAGTTCAGATGCTTTTTGGAGGGTTCACTTGATTCTGCCATTCCTATGAATCCACTGTGGAGCAGGATTAAAACTTGAAGATGACACAGCAAACATTAGATAAACAGATTCCCGTTGTTTCTAGACTACCTTTCTCGTGATATACCAAAGAATTTACGGCCCTTGCATAGCGTCTGATGGAATTATCACAAAAGGGATTCATTAGATAACAGTCATAATGACTGGATGCTGATACGAGGCCGAGAATCCTAATGTCCTGCCTGCCTAGTTCCCTTCCATCTTCACCAGCCGTTCAAGTATGAATCGCTGCCATCAGCTCTATAAGGTGATGAAAGTCGCGTTCAGAGAGGCTCCATAACTCGACTGAGAACACAGAGCTGGCAAATGGCAGGGGCCAGAAGTGCATGGGGAATTCGTGTGTTTACTCATTATACCATAATTATCCTCAGCCGCAGCGTGGTCACCATGGCAACCGCCACGGCTTGTGAAATGCTGTTCTCTGTTGTGGGTGAGAGCTCGCAAGTCTAAATCAAAGTTTGAAGAAACGGATTCTTTAGGAAGCAAATGGAGGAAAAGACACGTGAATTTTTGCTTGAACATTTCTCGCCGGGTCTCAGTTTCTTCGTGTATAAAGGAGAAGTTAATTGGTTCTCCAGCTCCGTCCCAATTCTAACCTCCTGCAAATCTGGTTAAACACACAAACCCATGTAAGGGAGGGAAACAGGAGGAAGCTTAGTAACCAAATGCTTGTCCTGCTTCCCGTGAATGTACAACTTCCTTTTTTCACCCTTACTTTTTCTTTTCATTGTATTTAAAAGGTACAGGCTGAGAGAGAGAAGAGAGAGGAGAGAAGGAGGGAGGAGGGAGGAAGGGAGGGAGGGAGGGAGGGAGAGAGAGAGAGAGAGAGAGAGAAGATATCTTCCATCCACTTATTCTACTTCCAAAATACCCGCAGCATCTGAGGCTGGACCAGACTGTTGCTGGGAGCCAGGAACTCAATCAGTCTCCCACGTGGGAGCCATCACCTGCTGCTTCCAGGGTGTGCATTAGTTGGCATGGGAAGCAGAATCAGGACAGGAACCCAGGCACTCCTATACGGGATGCAGGCCTCCCAAGCAGCATCTTGACTGCTGTGCCAAACACCTGCTCCCAGACATGAACATTTTAAGAGTACCTCTAATATAATTTCTCAAAAGGCAATTCATGAAAATCAAAATAACAATAGCAACCAATGCAAAGGCAGAAGCTCAAATGGATTCAGATTCTTCAGAATAGTGGGTTTACATCACTCATCAAACGTAGCAGTGGAGACTGAAAAGAAGACAGAAGAACAGGACTGAGCTGTGTGTTGTAGCCTTGCCACCGCCCACAAATCTCTCAGGTTATTGTGGTAGGGACTCTTCCCTTCCAAAAGCATCCGAGACCATGCTGTGCTGTGACAATACCGTACTGCACTGCCATGCTGGCCCAACCTCAGGAGACAGAAAAGTGTATGGAAAGCACTATGCTTTAGGATGAAGTCGCCCGGATTCCAGTGTCAACTCTGATATTTATGAGCTGTGAGCTATGCCACTTTTCTTCTGCAAGTAGGTAAGCACCTCCAGTTTTTCATCTCTTCATCTGCAAATGGGACCATTGTGCCCATAAGCATTATTGCAGGAGGTCAAGAAGATTAAATAATCATACATGTGAGCGCAGGTAACACAGTGCCCAGAGCTTACTAAACACTCTCCAGATTTTGGCTTCATTCCTTTCCTTGCTTGATTTTTTTTTCTTTTTCCAAATAGAGCTCATCTATAGACTAAGAAAAGCTGTATTTTTGTCAAGCATAAACTAAAGAAGTGACCCTGAGTGTGGCTTAGCAAACTTCCGAGAGGGTGCTGGTTATTTTCAGAAGCGTCACATAATTCTCAAATTAAAGTTAACTTTTAAACTTCATTATTTTAAAATGCCACCGGAGTGAAAGGTGACAAGTAAGTAATAATAGTGGTAGCCATTCTCAAAGGGCTGGGAGTCCCCCTGTCAGAAGAAAAAGGGAAGTGGAAATGTGACATTTAGGGAAGAACCTGATAGGATCTTTAAAATTGAGAACCAGTTATTATGAAGGGTAAACACAAACACTGCACTTGACTTATGTCATATTTTCTCGGGCTGAATACTGATAAAGTCACAACATGGTATAATAAATTATACATGACATTTTCATACAAGAAGTATTGAAATACAAACAAAAGGTAATGGGCAACAATTTTTGTTCTAATAATATTAGGATATTTAGGCATAAAGATAAATTCTGTGTACATTTTCAAGACTTTTAGGGTTGAGGAAGTTTAGTTGTTTGTTTTTTTTTTGTTTGTTTTTGTTTTTGTTTGTTTGTTTTTGTTTTTTGCCAGGCACTATTTGGATATTTGTAACATCAATGGGCCATACAAAATTATTAATTTAAAAAATTAGCTGCTGTAGATTTAGTGAACTCTGAGTCCTGTCTGTGGTTGCCTCGGCAGAGCCAGACCAAATGATTTCATGGGCCTTAAACAGCTGAGGAGCTGGGCATTCTCCATTGCTAGTTAGCTATTTTCAAGAGGATGCAATAAAAAATTGATTATAGATCATATATTCTTATACTAACAAAAATTTCTAAAGTTTCCAAATCTGATTTTAGAAATCATGTACAAATATGAACGTTTTATTTAACATCCTACTATTACCAATCAAAGGCAATACAGAACATACGTGAAACACAAGACATCATGTCCAATTATGCTTTGTGTCTACCTTGGAACTTAAAGTTGTCAGAACTTTGCTGGTTGTGATGTTGCCACATAAGCTTCAATGCAGGCATTGTTAGTGGGACATCTGACTGACAGAATGTGGAAATGGTTAGCTTTTATTCTTTTAGGTTCTGGGACTTAGCAAACAAACTGACAAAAATACTTCTCCTCATAGAACTTACATTCTATTATGGAGAGGAAGTTTTTTTTTTTTAAAAAATAACTGCATTATATGACATGTTAGAAGGTAAAAAGGGTCATTGAGAAAAACAAAACAAGAGAGTATATTGTATCTCTACAATATATTTGGGAAATTATTGGCTTTTAAAAACAGATTTATTTCTTTCTTTGAGAGGTAGAGTTAGACAGTGAGAGGGAGAGACAGAGAGAAAGGTCTTCCATCCCATGGTTCACTCTCTAAATGGCCACAATGGTTGGAACTGGGCTGATCTGAAGCCAGGAGCCAAGGAACTTTCTCTGGGTCTCCCACAT
Organism: Oryctolagus cuniculus; assembly: GCF_964237555.1. NCBI lineage: Eukaryota > Metazoa > Chordata > Mammalia > Lagomorpha > Leporidae > Oryctolagus > Oryctolagus cuniculus. The sequence continues at coordinate 65,528,787 of NC_091439.1, forward strand.
AGGTGCAGGGACCCAAGTGCTTGGGCCATCTTCTGCTTTCCCAGGCCATAGCAGAGAGCTGGATGGTAAGAGGAGCACCCAATCAACAAGAAAAGACCTATTTTTAGAAGGTGGTATTCCAGTTTCCATTCACCATTCTGCCTAGGCTGTAGTACTGACTCAGTGACTTCAGGGTAACTTTTGGGTTTAAGAGTCCCCGTGACTCCAGCCCGGGACTAGAACCAGCACCCATATGGGATGCCAGCACTGCCGGCAGATGATTAATCTACTGTGCCACAGCACTGGCCCCAAATTATTGACTTTTAATAACTGGAAGCATCTTCAGTATTCATGGGTATTAATAAGGATAAATTAGAGTGAACAGAAACTTTAACAGAGAGATTAGAGAGATTAAATGCAGACCGTGATGAGGGAAACGGGAAGTTATAATAATGGAATCAAAGTTGGTAAGAGGCTTAGATCATGTCTACGAAACCCCTGGTCTTCAGAACAAGAAGCAGAAATCCTGACAGTTTAAAGATTGGAGACTAGCATTAGAATTGGAGAAAGACAGAATAAAGCAGCATTCATTCCTTTAAGACAAGTCTACACTTTGACCTGCTCTGAGTACAAAGATTTTTCTCATGACCCACAGCCAAGTACTGTGGATTTTACACTACCGAAGACGTTACGAAATTGTAAGGCAGAAGTGTAAGGTTTTGGTTAGTTGGACATCATCTCCCTTGCTATTCCTGCCGGTAGATGAATGTCAGATAGTCTCTGTAATAAACTCACTTTCTGGGAACTGCCAGGTATGGCCAGGCCTACGTCTGGCTGGCAGGAGTGGCCTGAAATATCTAATTCTAGCCCTTTCCATTGAGGAAATCTAGGAGTGCGAGCCTTGCAGGGGTCTGATCCTCTGTGGAGACAGACGCTGTCCCTAGTGATCTTGATCGAACGAAGAGTTTGCACTGCATCTGATGCTGACCAAGAAATCATCAGCCCAGAGCCAACACTAGGCACCCAATCAACAAGAAAAGACCTATTTTTAGAAGGTGGTTTCCCAGTTTCCACTCACCATTCTGCCTAGGCCTTAGTACTGACTCAGTGACTTGAGGGTAACTTTCGGGCTTAAGAGTCATTGTGACTCCAGCATGCTATCTTGCTTCCTTCGGCCTCTTACTCCCAGAGGGACAGGATTAGAGCACTTATCTGTCCTGGGTTTTACCTCTTTCCCCCAGGCTCAGTGGCTTTTCGTTCATCTGCCTGGGACAGATAAGAGGAATAAAGTCAGCGAAGCATAACTGCGGGCTTGAAGCCAGCAAGTCAAGTACAAGGGACCTCTAGCAGGAGTTCAAATAGCAAATCCACCATTGGATAATGAGTAGAACAGAGGAGAGGCACTGAAGAGGATGAAAATCTTAGTTTCTTAAGTTTTACTTCAATAAATAGGGAAGTAATTATAGTAATGATGGTGATACAGCAAGTCCTAGCTTTGGAGAAATAGAATAGGAGTCTGGACTACAGATCTTTATAATTCCTAATGCATTGATCAGTCAGGATGACGTATTAAGCTTAACATTGTCCCAAATGCCATGTCAAGAAACCTTGACTTTGGAGCAGACTTAAGTGATCCTTTTGCCTGGCGATTGGCTCAGTGTCACAAAGCTTCAACCAGGATGCAGGTCTGAAATTGCTTTGCAATTTGTCAGCAGACATACTATGTAAATTTTCCCTAACTTGGAGAACAACAGGAAGGAGTAAAGAGAACGAGAAAAGGACTTAAAAATAGAGTCTAGGAGAACAGTTTGAAAGAAGGGAGTGGAAAGATATCAATAGCTTTGAAGGCCACACAGAACTCCTATCCACAGTCTTCTGTTCACTCATTTATTCAGTTATTTAATGGGTAAATAGAGCAAACCTGGCAGATATGGAGAGGACAAAAACAGAGGTAGACAAAACAAAGACCCAGCTTCAAAAATCTCCTCTCTGTTGCCAGTGACCAAGCATTGAACAATACAAATGTAGAGCTGGACACAAGGAGTGAGTTTGAAGTGAAAAAAATCTTAGAAACTGAAATGCTTATCAAGGTCAAGGCAGCAATGGAAATAACAAAGATATATAATGGGAACAGTGGAAATAACAAGGGTATTCAAAAAGTTCATAGAAAATGTGCATTATGAAAAAACTATGTGAATATTCAATTTCTTTGCATCAAAATAAAAATTTTAGCTCTAATTTTCCATGAATTTTTTAAGTGCTATTTGTTTAGGAGGACAACTGCTGGTTAAATCATGAAGTGATTTGCATGGTTAATCTGGAGAATTACCGACTGTTAAAAAAATGATTGTAGCATCAATTTCATAGGTTAGAATATTCTATTGCAGGCCTGGTGTGGTCAGTATAAAGCAAAACCACTGACTTGTGGTTTCCATTATGCCTTTCATCTGCAAAGACACACTGTGTTATTCATATCAAGGTCTATCAGGCCACAGAACTCACAGACAAGGTAGAAAACCAATGATGGCATCTCAGTCCACCGCACTGAAGTTAGCAGAAAGCCCATGATCAAATTTACCAGGAAAACAAGTCTGGACAAGTTCATGGTAAGCAGTCGTGTGATTAAGACTTGAGTTCCTTTTTTGCCACAGGTTCTTGGAGTTTCCTGGCCTTTGATTAACTAGATTTACCATCATTTAGGACAAATAAAGTTGTGACTCTGTATTACAAATATAGGGGTAAGCTTTTCCACACTTCATTGAAATGGTCTGGACAAAGAAGTTGGATAAATTAGGTACCACAAGAGGTATCTTCTGTTTCTTGAAACCATGACTTTTTCGGTTTGATTCTCTGACCATTTCTTTTTAAAAAAAATTGTAAATATTATAAAATGGATAGCCCATTTTATAGAAATTGTACACTTTTAGTCAATGCAAAATCAATCCAATAAGTGGCACATCAGAGAAAATACCTGCTTTATACAAAATATATTATTTTCTCCTATAGATAATGTTTACATATAAAGTGTATACTTTATTAATGTAGCATATGGCATAGTAATAGACAAAATGTTCCTAAGCATATCAAATGGCACAGCGTAGGCATACAATTCAGTGGAAGTGACAACTATGACATTCTTTGATTGATATCTATCTTGATCCTCCCTCATGCTGCAACAGTATCTCACAGTTCAACAGAGAGTTCAGAACTTACCTGTCTCGCTACCAATCAGAGGCTGATTTGCAAAATGCTTGACAAAATCCTTCAAAGATGAGTATTCGTTAAAGCCAAATTTAAATGAATATCCAGTATACTCAACGTGAAAGTGCTTGACAGAGTCTTTGGCTCTGAAAGGGAAAAAGATATGTTTACAATATTTTAAAAGTGAGTTTTTTTTTTTTTTTCAAAAGAAAATATATTCTTACATAACTCTTTCTGAAAACCCAAGTGCCTGGGCCACCAGTCACTGCCTCTCAGGGTATGCATTAGCCAGGAAGCTGGATTGACAGCAGAGAGAGATCTCACCCACTTTTATCCACTGTTACACTCCCTAAATGATTGGAAAGGCTAGGAAATCAATCCAGGTCTTCCACTCAGGTGGTAGGGACCCAACTACTTGGGTAACCACTTACTGCCCCCACCCTCCAGGGTGCCCGTAAGCAGGAAACTAAAGTCAAGAGCAGAGCCAGAATTTAAACCTAGGCATTCAAGTGTGTGATGTGGGGGTCCCAATATGCACCTTAATTGCTAGGCCAAAGGCCCGCCCCCACACCCCAGGCCCAGTGTGCTGTTATTTTATGTATAATTTACTCAAGATTATCTTCTCTTTAATTGTTTTAACCTAGAAATCTTTTATTTAAGGTATACAAACTTCATGCATTTTGTATATACAAATTTAGGAACACAGTGAATCTTCCCACCCTACCCTCCCTCCTCCCCACACTCCCACCCTTCTTTCTCCTCCCTCTCCTACTCTTTCACTTGCCAAGAGCATTTGTCCTAGCATGAGCTTAAGGGCAGGGACTTGGCAAGGTGGAAGATGCCTGTAACATCCTCACCAGATTCTCCTCTGTCCTTGGCCCTCCTCTCTTACTTGTCTGAGTCCTGTTTGTGCCACTCACTTAGTCCTGTGAACCCAAATCTTGTCCTCCCTTGCCTAGCTCTCTGTCTACTGAGTGAAATATCATGTTTCCTGCCATAGCCTTTTCCATTTTTGGAAATCGGGCAGAGTACTTCTGTGTCTATAGATCCACTTTATCTGAGCCCAGCCTGTCTTTCTAGCCTTCCTCCACTATTCCTGTCTGGGCTGTCCATGCTCCAACATGATCAGGCATCAAAATCACTGGGAAGGCTCCTTAAAACCCAGATTGTTGGGCTGCATCCCCAGATTCCAACTCAGGAGGTCTGGGGGAGAGAGCCTGAGAATCTGCATTTAATATTTATTTGACAGGTAGAGTTATAGACAGTGAGAGAAAGAGACAGAGAGAAAGGTCTTCCTTCCATTGGTTCACTCCCCAAACGGCCGCTACAGCCGGCGCTGTGCCGATCCGAAGCCAGGAGCCAGGTGCCTCCTCCTGGTCTCCCATGCGGGTGCAGGGGCCAAAACACTTGGGCCATCCTCTACTGCACTCCCGGGCCACAGCAGAGAGCTGGACTGGAAGAGGAGCAACCGGGACTAGAACCGGGCACCTATATGGGATGGCGACGCTGCAGGCGGAGGACCAGCCAAGTGAGCCACGGAGCCAGCTCAAGAATCTGCATCTCCAGCCTATTCCCAGGTGCTGCTGCTCTGGGGATTTCCCTTCAGAACTAATGGGACTGCTGTTCATCAGGAAGCACCAGCCCTGGCACTCCGCTCATCCGCTCCTCTCCTCTGCCACACCTTCCCCCGTCTCTGCCGCTGGAAATCTTAGCTACCAATTAGGTTCAATTCAAATACCATCTCCTTGGACAAATACATGGCAAGTCCAGCTTCAGTTTTTACTTTTTTCTCTTCTCAAGGAGCCTGAATAGAGAATTCAGTCACATTGTACGTGACTTCTGAGGCAGAGACACAGTGAGGGCAGCGATTTATGTTGTTCGGAGCCACCATGTATTTTGGTAATTTGCTATGGAACGTGGAAACGGAAAATGAAGGCCCTGGACACAATGACTAGAGAAGCAGGTATGTAAACTCTTGGCCTTTGACTTCACAGAAGCCTGTCGTCAGTTACTTAGGAAAAGACTTTCTTAGCCAGTTCCTCACTTGGATCAGGGAGGACATGAAAATCAGAAAACAAAGGCTGTCATGGATTTGGATGGAAAAGAGGATTAGACAGGAGAAGGGAGTGTGTGTGCTGAGTTAGTGAGGACGACTCCTGCACCAAGTAGAGCAGGGAGGAGATGGAGACCTGTCTTACGCCAGGGCAGCTGAGGGGCTGTGTTATGTCCTAGTGTGATCAGAATAGGAACCTAATAGGTCCTAATGGGGGGGGGGGGTGCTGGAAGAGTCCTCGTGTCCTCTGCCTGATTCCTTGAGACCTACCCAGAGCCCAAGGAGAGTGGCCTCCTGTCCACAAGAGACAGTGCCAGATGCTGTCAGAGAACCTGTCCCCTCCCTGATTACCACAGCTGGGTTAACATCTGTGATCCGGGAGGCCAGCCAGGAAGAAGCAGGTGGTAAGGAGATACTGTGGAAGGCTGGGCAGTCACCACATTTGGCTGGGTGCACCTGTTAGAGACTGCCTTAACTTTCCTGCCATTTGGGGGATGTGGAGCCTCAAGAAAGAAAGTTGGGTCCTTTACAGGAAAAATTGGAAAATTGCTTGTTGTCTGCTTGGGTTTGTGACTCGGCAACTCGTATCATCACAGATCATTCTGATGTTTTAGAAAATGATGGAAAGGATCCTGGTTGGGTTTCAGGAATTTGCATTCTGATGCTCTTTCTTTTCCTTCCTCCCTCCCTCCCTCTCTTATTCCCTCCCTCCCTCCCTTCCTTTCCTTCTTTTCCTTCCCTTCTTTCTTTTGTGTGTGTGTGTGTGTGTGTGTGTGCGCGCGCCAGCTGCTTTAGTGCCAGCAGCCCCGGGCAGAGCCCAGGCAATGTGTTGGGACCACCACGCTCTCCTTATCATTGACCTATTGGGTGCCAGATGCTCCCACACTTTGGGTTCCAGGCCCTTCATAGCCACGTGCGAGGACGTGACAATCCCTAAGGCTCCTCTAGCTGCAGCTTTTCTCCTGCCTGTGGATGGATGCAGCAGGGGCATTTCTCACAGAGTCGCTGCTGAGTTTGAAGTCTTCCGACTTGGAGGGGAGGGATGATCCGGCAGAGTGAGCGACGCTCAAGTCCGTAAGTGACAGGTGCCCCCGGAGGCATTCCTGGAGTCCTCGGGTGCCCTACCTCACAGAGAGCGAGTACAGGCCGCTCTGCTCATTGCTGTCCCTCAGCAGGTAGCTCCCGTCACATCCATTGGACAAGAGAAGCGCCTCGGCCGCGTGGCGTGTGAGGTTGCCGTGGTACCACCTGGAAAGCAGAGGACAGTGCTGTCACTCAGGGCAGGCCACGGGGACACTTCCTCTCCTGGGCTTTAGGTCACAGGTCACCTTGCAATGTCCTCCACCAGAAGTAAGTAGCCTGGAAACCCAGCCCCCAGCCCAAACCTCAGGACGAGGAAATCCCTGGGAGGGGCTGAAGAGGAGCGCTGAGAACATAGTCCTATGTTGAACCTGGTCTCCCAGGCCCTCAAGGACCTCACATGGAGACAGGGTCTGCAGCACGTGGAGATGAGGTCATTTAACCCAGGGGAGTGGTGTCCCCTGGTAGAAAGGAGGATTGGGGCGAGACTGGTGTGCAGGGGAAACCACGTGAGCAGAGAAGCCAAGCCTGCAAGCCAAGGAGAGAGGCCTGGGTAGACAGTCCCTTAGGGCCCTCAAAAATTACCAATCCTGCTGGTGCCTGGATTTCTGACTAGGGCCCCCAGAGCTGGGAGACAACAGATTTCGCGGTTGAGCCCCAAGTTATGGCAGTTTCTTCCAGAAGCCCCAGCTAACTCACATGGTGTTGCTTTGTAAGCAGATTTTTTTTTTCTTTTAAATTCCAATCCCAAACAGTCATAATAACAAGCTTTGACCTATTTTCTTTCTTTTCACTGCTGTTTCTCACCCTCTTTTGCAAGAGTGGTCTTATTTCACGGAAAACTATAGAGTAATGGCACTGGAAGCCAGCAGCATGAGTGAGATGCAACCAGTCACAGGGGCTCCACATGCTCTCAGTGAGGAGCAAGCTCCATCACATACGTTGTTTCAAATGCATAAGAGCTGGGAGGTTCCCAGGAGATGCAAACTGATCTGTATGTGTGTATTTGTGTTTTAGACAAAGTAACAGGACACCCATGGTAAAAGAAAAAAAATCCAAATAATCCAAAAGAAGGCATGGTCAAAATCAAGCTTTTACCTACCTTTGACCCCTGCTCCTTCCCCAAAAGGACCCCAATGTCAATCACTTTCCTGTTTCCTCCTGACAGTCCACACATCTACAGGCAATGCACGTATCCCCGGCCACTCTTAATTCTGCAGAAATTAAGAGTGTGGCAGGCACAGTGCTGGGCACCTGGTCCTTTCCCTTAATGACAGGCACTTCATGTTCTTTCTCACAACATGGGAGTGGCAGTAAAGTGCAATGATTAGGGTTGTAGCCCCAGGAGTGCGCCTGCCTGGGTCTCAGTCTGTACCAGTCAGAGCCAAATCCTTGGGCTGGTGACTTAACGCACCTCAGCCTCGACTTCCTCAAGTGTATGAAGGTTTAATACCAGTCACAGCTGGTGACCGATTGTCGGTGCTGCACACGTCAGTACAGTGCAAAGGTTGAAGCAGGCCCAGAGAACAGCCGTGCTCAGTACCTGTTCATGGCCTTCAGGAAGCCACTGGGAGTCATAAAGCCTCTGCAATATGATTTTCTTGTTGCTCAAGTAAAATTTCCTGTTTCTTTGCATTTAGTTTGGACAACAGACAGGGAGCAACCAGAGGCGCTGGCTGACTGCACGGGGCCCACAGTCCGGGGCAATGGCAAAGCAGCAGAGAGGAGCAATTACACAGCCAATGTCAAGGTGAGGAATGGGGTGCTGTTAAAGAGCGGGTAGGGCACAAGAGCGTCGAGGAAGAGCCCTGCTCTGTAGGTGAGGGGCCTTGTCCTGAAACATTCTGGCATCCACTGGGAACTTGTGTCACCTGAAATTTTGGCCTGCATAATAAAGAACAGATGTAAGTGCCTCTATGGAAGGCAGTTTCTCCCACAGCTCCATCAGCCAGCTGCTTTCTGGAGCCGCATTTCCTATGCTTCTCGAGCGTATTTCCTCTTGGGGCAGAGATGCCTCCATCCAAGATTCGAAATGTATTTGCTAACTGAAAGCAATGACGCGACGAACACTTTCTAAGCGTCCTTACTGAGTGCTTTACCCAGAGCAGCCCTATTCGTTGAACTGATCCCCGGACAAGTTCAAATCTGTTCACTACAAAGTGCTTGCAAAGAACAGCTGGAAGAACTACAAGCGAAGCTGTAACAAACACCAAGTTCAGCTGAAGCCAAAATTCTAATTCTTGTTGATAGAGGAAATCTCCACAAGGTCACGAGTCCTTAAATACATTTTGCCAAGAATGAATTTTGGGATGAACATTTTAGCATAAGATTCCATTTGAGTCAGCAAATCTCTTACCTGAAGCAATATTAGAGTCACAGAATTAAAAAACATAAAGGATTAAGACATTCCTTTGGATTCTTCCCGGTGGACTCTGAAGTCCCTTTTTAACATTTATAGAACTTTGCTGTTATTTAATTGCAAGCTGGCAGCCATTTTTACCAAGATTTTTTATGACAATCTTTTACGTAATAACTGTACACCTTAAACATATAACAAGTACTTGTATTTAGAGGGAGAAGAATGACACTGGGATCTGACGGGGAAAACCCTGAGAGAGCGTTGGTTTCTGGGTGGCAGTTTTGTTTGAATCCGTTTGGGCTTTATGGAATGTGGGTCCTGACAAAGGCTCATATGGAGCTTGCCAGGCAGCCACCCACACCTGGCGAATGTCCTCATTCCCCAAATAGCTCTTCCACACATGCCTAAACATCCCCCTTTCATTGAGTCAAGTGTTCCTGTCCCCGAAACTCTGATGAGTGTATGTCTCAGGGCAGTGAACAGGGAGCCAAAGAACACAGGGTAGCCTTTGTAGGCACTTGGCAACCTTTGATAAGGATGGCTCAAGACTGTCCATGAAGAACTGAGAGTTAAGTTGCTGGATGTGCCACTATCAGTTTTCTCGATTTTCAACCATTCTTTCAAATCCATGCAGATCCTTGTGCAAGACATCGTGTTTGGCAGGTCAAAGGAAATAAGAATGAAAATGCCTGGGCTGAACATCAAGAAACCACTAATTTAGTCTGGAAGAGCCTTGCAAACTCCATCCAAGTGAGAATATAATACTCAAGAGAGGTTCCAGGAAGAAAGATCACAAGCAGGTTGAACAAGCCAGGATGTAAATGGGCCTTAAAGATATTTAAGTTATTTTAAAAGTATATACAATGAAAATTAAAATATATACATGCAAAGAAGAGAAAATCGGGCTGATGATGTGGCATAGTGGGCTAAGCCTCTGCCTGTGGTGCCAGCATCCCATATGGGCACTGATTTGAGTCCTGGCTGCTCCTCTTCTGATCTAACTCAATGCTTATGGCCTGGGAAAGCAGTAGAAGCCCAAGTGCTTGGGTCCCTGTACCCATGTGGGAGACCAGGAAAAAGCTCCTGGCTCCTAGATTCGGATCGGCCCAGCTCCAGCTGTTGCGGCCATTTGGTGAGTGAATCAGTGGGTGGAAAACTTTTCTCTCTGTCTCTCCCTCTGCCTCTCTATGTAACTCTACCTTTCAAATAAATAAAATCTTTAAAAAGGAGAGAGAGAAAAAATCAAAGTCTTTCATAAAAGAGGAAATCTATATTTCTAACAGTCTCAGTACTGGATCAGAGAAATGAAAATTAAAATAACAATGTGATATTTTTCCTTATTTACTAGATTATCCATAATGGAAGAGTTAGATGGTATTAAATAATGGAGGGTTTGGGGGTGATGGATATTATTGTCTGTTGCTGGTAGGGGTGTAAGTTGGAGGGGACTGTAGGGAACCCAGTGTAACTGAGTCTGCACATATGGTCAGTGATTCTTCTCTAGTGTCTGCCTAACTGAACACTCACATGAACAGAAAGAAATGTGGACAAAGGGCAGTGCAGAATTGTTCATGGTGTAAAAATCTGGAGCTGTCCTAAACGTCTATCAACCAAGAAATGACAGATTTCAGCACTCCTAAGATAAGATGGTACAAGAAGTCAGCCAGCAATGTTGGAAAAAGTGCGAGCATCTCTTTGTTTGCCCAGTGAGGGAAGGAGTGGGATACCAATGACATTTAGTGAGAGGGTGGCAGGAATGCTTAATATCTTACAAAAAGAATTATGCCCACCTGAACAATCAAGGAATGTTTTTCTTATAAGGCCAATGCTGAAGATATTGTATATATACACACATCAGCGTTGGTAGATCCCCAAATATAATGTTGTTAGAAGGACTAGCTATGCGCCCAGTATGATATTACTTAGTTTTGACTCCCCCACTACAAACAATCCAACATATATAAATATTAAGGATATAAAAGCATAAGTCTAAAAAAACACACACCAGCTCAAAAGTTTGGTTTCCCATGCAGAAAGAACCGCTATTGAAGTGATTGGCAAAAGAGACTTTAGCTTAATAAAATTTTCCTAACTTAGTGCATTCCAATGGAAAACACTGAATTAGAGACAAGAGAAATTTGTCAATTTCTCCCTTAATCCAACCTCCAGAGATTCTTTTATTTCATTTGTTTGATCAAAGTTTATTGAGTCCTGGAATTGATCAAGGCAATTAGGTGAAGGCAGAGGAAGAGGAAGAAATAGAGAAGAAAAAGAGCTGGAGACATAGATACAGAGGTCAAGAGGGAGGGAAAGAGAGACAGAGAAAGAAGCAGAGGTAGACCTTTTGTCTGCTTAAAGTCTGGTGGGATCCAGAGTGGCAACTGTTCAATGAGCTAAGACAGGGAAGGGGAATAACAAGAGCACAGGCCTAGAAGCAAAAGAGAAATGGCTGTGCGAAAGAAACAGAACACCATGTGGTCGTGGGAGTCATTCAGGGTGACTGGAAAGGGTACTGCAGGACAGGCGAGAGCTGAAGCGGGGAGGCGCTCAAGGCTGGGCTATATACCACCCAGGATGCCCGAAGTTCCTTTACTGGTGTCTGCAGAGCCTCTTACGGCTTACTGAGCGTACTTAACACCTCATTACGTGGAATCCTAACTGCACAGGCCTTGAAGCTCCTGCAACCATAACTGTATGGAAAAACTGTTGGCTGGCGCTGTGGCTCTGCCTGCAGCGCCGGCACTCCAGGTTCTGGTCCCATTTGGGGCACCAGTTCTGTCCCGGTTGCTCCTCTTCCAGTCCAGCTCTCTGCTGTGGCCCAGGAAGGCAGTGGAGGATGGTCCAAGTGCTTGCAAGGGCCCTGCACCTGCATGGGAGACCAGGAGGAAGCACCCGGCTCTTGGCTTCGCATCAGCACAGCGCCGGCCATAGCAGCCATTTGGAGGGTGAACAGAAAGAAGACCTTTCTCTCTGTCTCTCTCTCTCTCTCACTGTCTAACTCTGCCTGTCAAAAAAAAAAAAAAAAAAAAAAAAAGGAAAAGAAAGAAAAACTGTTTAGGTTTTGTTATTCTGATTATTAGCAGTAAGAGCCAAATCTTAACAGGATTGAAGCTTGTAAAATCTGGAAGGCTCTTTAGGAAAAACCATATAAAGTAACCAAAAAAAATTGTATAACCTTTTTTAAAAGATTTATTTATTTACTTGAAAGGCAGAGTTACAGAAAGAGAGAGAGAGAGAAAGAGACAGAGAGAGAGAAAGAGAGACTCTTCCATTTGGGTTCACTTCCTAAATGGCTGCAACAGCTGGAGCTGAGTGGATCCGAAGACAAGAGCCAGAAGCTCCTTCTAAGTCTCCCACATGAGTACAGGGGCCCAAGTACTTGAACCATCCATCCTCCACCGCTTTCCCAGGAGCATTAACAGGGAGCCGAATCAGAAGTGGAGTAGTGCCCATGTGGAATGCCGGTGCCACAGTTGGCAGTTTAATCTGCTGTGCCTCAGCACCAGTGCCTGTACAACGTTTTAATCATTTCTAAACTCTAATAAATACCTTGTCTAATCTTGTCACATGCTGCTGGTGACAGGGAGATCACTATTTGTCTAGGCGAGCTCAATCCATTATATCCGTGACCGACGGACAGGACGCTCTTGCCTACACCGAATCACTGCTCCCCGCTTAGAGCTTTCAGCAGGCTGTCCCAGAGCTACCTCTTGAATTTCTATCAATGACACTTACACAGATAGTTGAAAACATTGAGAACAAACCCTCTTTGCTTCCCATCAGCTTCTCATCCAGACACCTGCTTTCCTCTACCTTCCAGTTTAAAAAAAAAAAAAAAAGTCTCTGGTAGATTAAGCTCTGAGATGCAAAACAACCAGTGCAGACCCCTCTTTTTCCAGGCTGCTGGGCCCACACAAGGCAGCCTGAAATTGCACTCGTGTCTTCGCAATTGCATCACGCAGCTGATTCACGCGGAACCTACTGCTGATTCAGACTCCCAGTTAGGTCATCTTCCTCCGCGGCTCTTCCGAGGTGGATGTTTTTTGAATTCAGTACAACAAGAAACCTGCTTTTTTTCCCTGCTTGGAAACGCCAAGTGGAAAGGGATGCTGAGGAGCAGTCCACTCGGACCACACGCATCCCGGGAGAGACAGCGAGGAGCTCGGTGAGGCGTGGCCAGGCCTTTGCCTCCAGCCAATTCCTGGGCTAGTCCATCTGCTCCAACCGCTTCTAAGGTCTGACAAGCAGCAGCCTCTGGGTTCTCCTCTGGCAAGGTGACTAGTTATCCTGCCTAGGAAGAAAACCTTCCTCTTTCAGATATTGGAGCATTGTCTGTGTTTATCAATGTTTCACATACTTAAATGTTTGCAGAAGAGAACAAGCTACGGGCTTTCCTAATCATGCGATATATCACGACTATGCCAGACATTGTGTTGGTGCTGGGGATTCACTTCTATCCCCTTTACAATAAAGTTCATTTTCCTGAAACTAAAATAAAAGTAAAGATATAATACATTCTTTTGGTCTCATTTTCCCTGGAGAAGTACAAAAGAGCAAAGAACTACTCTATCTAGAACAGTACACCAGGAGCAGTGTTAGCATCTCCCCTTGCCCAAGGCCCACGCGTTGCGGTAATTTTGTCTCAAGGCTAACAAACAGAGTCAACAGAGCAGAGACTAGCCACGCTCAGAAGAATAGTTCGTACTGTGTGTACAAGATTATCAGACCCTGAAGATGACCTTGAAGGAAACAGCGGTGCTATCCCTTCCATGAGACAGTAACAAAATAGGAAACAGCCACCCCCGGAGGATTGTCAGAGCTGCCTGGCAGTGAGGCGCAGGAAATGAGCCCAGCCACAGACAGAGCAGGCCGGCTCGCTCCGGAAAGCTGGTCCCCCGCTCAGCCTCCTCTCCGTCCATTGCAGTGCCTCCCTGAGCAAGGACCTTGCCCCAGGAGACTGCAACCTGCACAGTTCCTTACTGCGTAGGATTTTATGGTCCGAATTTGCTGATCTAAGTTCTTATCACACTCAGCTGCTTTTAAAGGAGAGGCTTTTTTTTTTTTTTTTTTTCCTGACAGGCAGAGTGGACAGTGAGGGAGAGAGACAGAGAGAAAGGTCTTCCTTTGCCGTTGGTTCACCCCCAAATGGCCGCTGTGGCCAGCGTGCTGCGGCCAGTGCACCATGCTAATCCGAAACCAGGAGCCAGGTACCTCTCCTGGTCTCCCATGCGGGTGCAGGGCCCAAGTACTTGGGCCATCCTCCACTGCTCTCCTGGGCCACAGCAGAGAGCTGGACTGGAAGAGGGGCAACCGGGACAGAATCCAGCACCCCAACAGGGACTAGAACCTGGTGTGCCGGCGCCGCAGGCGGAGGATTAGCCTAGTGAGCCTCGGTGCCGGCCCAAAGGAGAGGCTTTTAAACTCGTTCAACCAACCCACAATATACAATACATGTCACATCACTCCTTTTATGTGGATACTTTAAAAATTTGTAGAAAAATGGAATTAAAAGCTAAGTTTACTTTGGCAAAAAAATTTGAAATCTGTGTCTAGTTTTTCCACAGTACAGTTTCCATGAACTTTTGGAAGATCCCTTGTGTGTCACAAGCGCACATACATGACCAAGATGTTACAGGCAACGGCACTTATCCTTCTATATTCTAGTCACTCGAATTTTTGTTTCCATTTCTTTTGCACAAAAATGGATATGACTCACCAGATTCACTGTGAGACCACAATGGGCTGCTCCTGGTATCTGAGAAGTACCGCACAGTGCTGCTATTCAAAGTATAGATGGACGAGCCCAACGCTGTGGCCAAATGGGCTAGGCCTCCGCCCTCAGTGGCAGCATCCTGTGTGGGTGCTAGTTAATATCCCAGCTGCTCCACTTCCCATCCAGCTCTCTGCTATGGCCTGGGAAAGCAGTAGAAGATGGCCCAAGTCCTTGGACCCCTGCACCTGTGTGAGAGACCCAGAAGACACTCCTGGCTCCTGGCTTTGGATCGGCTCAGCTCCGGTCATTGAGGCCATTTAGGGAGTGAACCAGTGGATGGAAGACAGTTCTCTCTGTCTGTCTGTGACTCTGTCTCTCAAATAAATAAATAAATAAATAAAATCTTCCAAGTTTAGATGGACTACCTCAGCATCTTTTTAGGAATGCACCTTCTCTGGACCCATTCACCCACAGAGCCTCACAGGATCACTAGGTAACTTAGAGCTTAAGAAGCAAGGAGCTGAAGGACTCTTGGTCCTAAGCACCTTAATTCAGTTCAGTAGCCTCAATCATTTGAGTTCACAGAACTTGGCATCTGGGGACAAAGGCAAATTTAAGTTCCCAGTGACATTTCAGTACCAACAGGGAGGAAAAAGGAAGAATCTGCAGTGAACATGGTTAGAGAACCAGCCATGGAGCTCATCTAAATGATACAGTAAATGGTATAAAATGAGGAACTCGTGGAGGCCTGGAATGATCAGGGAAACCTTCAGGGAAGAGGAAGGTCATGTGCTGGGGGTGAAGAATGAAGACAGGATTCATCAGATAGAGAAAAGGGCATCCAAGGGGAGGACTGGCATAAGCAAAGGCACTGGGGTTGCCAGGTGAGTGCTATAGACAGGCAACTGAATGCCTACCTGGAGCAGGGAGTTCATGTCAGGCAGAGGAACAAAACTACAGCAGAAGAACTGGTGAATACAGAAAACAGTCTTGTACCTTGAAACCTGAGCTCCATGTCCAATTAGCTTATATAGCTCTTTTTCTTAGAAAATGTATTTGTTGGCTGGCGCCGCGGCTCACTAGGCCAATCCTCCGCCTACAGCACCAGCACTCCAGGTTCAGGTCCCGGTTGGGGAGCTGGATTCTGTCCCAGTTGCTCCTCTTCCTGTCCAGCTCTCTGCTGTGGCCCGGGAGTGCAGTGGAGGATGGCCCAGGTGCTTGGGCCCTGCACCCGCATGGGAGACCAGGAGGAAGTACCTGACTCCTGGCTTCGGATCAGCGCAGTGCGCCGGCTGTAGCGGCCATTTAGGGGGTGAACCAACGGAAGGAAGACCTTTCTCTCTCTCTCTCTCTCTCACTGTCTAACTCTGCCTGTCAAAAAAAAAGACGAAAAAAAAAAAAAAGAAAATGTATTTGTTTATTTGAAAAGCAGAGCTGCTGAGAGAGAGGGGAAGACAGAAAAGAGAGATAAATCTACCTTCCTGTTCACTCCCCAGATGGCTGCAACGGCTGGGGCAGCACCAGGTGAAACCCAGGAGCCAGGAGCTTGTTCCGGGTCTCTCCCATGCGTGCAGGGGCCCAAGCATTTGGACCATCTTGCACTGCTTTCCCAGGCCATTAGCAGGGGGCTGGAATGGAATTGAAGCAGCCAGGATTTGAACTGGCGCCCCTGGGAGATGCTGGCATTGTAGACAGTGACTTAGCCCACGGTGCCACAACACCATCCCAGCCTGCATATTTCCTGATGATGATGACATTTCTCAGTAGCTTGCACCTACAGGTCATTCATACATTTCAGGGCAAAGAGAAGCAAAGTAGAACCCAGATTCTGTCCCAGCAGAGTTATGAAGAAGACAGATTTCACACTCCTGACTGTGTGCAAGTCGCTCAAATGGCTGGGTGTGGGATAGTCAATGAGAGCACTCTGGAGCGTTGACTGTTCCCTCAGTTATTCTCACTTGTGACTGCCCTCTGAGCTCAGGTGCGTGCACATGGCAGAAGTGTGACATAGGTGCACTCCCCGTGCCGGGCGGGGGCCGCGGAGGCATGTCTCATCGCCCTGACTTCCGAGCTGCTGAGTTTCTGCCCAGCCTCCGCAGTCCTTCTGAACACAACGGTGCTGGGACACGAGACAGACTCCGCAGGCGTTCCCACGCTGAGCAGCCTGCCCTGGGCTGATCCGTCCTCAGCATGGCGTCCACTGCCCGGCTGCTGCTCTCCCTGATGCGGCTTTGCTCACAGAGTTGGTTCAGGATGCTTTGATTCTACGGAAGATGAAGCTCGCAGCCCTCGGTGCCGTTTGAAATCACAGGTTTGGGATAAGGAGCTGTCTTATTTAGCTCTAGAGTATCAGAACTGTGATTTCTATTATAGGCAGGCTGTGCTGCAGCTGCGAAGACGGTGTTGCTCATGCTAGTGTCTTAAGTGTCATATCCACAGGTGTGGGCTCATCTTCTCACCGATCACAGCAATGGGCCCTGTCCAAGTAGAGAGAACCTAGTGGAGGCCTTGCCGATGGTTTGGGAAGTTGCAATGCGGCTCAGCCAGGCAGAGTGTGATATACAGGGGAAGCTGCAGAAAGACCAGCACGACCTTCCCTGTAGGGAGGGCTTTGCGATGGAATCAGCACTAGCACTGTGTCCTCAGGCATGTGTGCTCCTAGCATAGCTGCATGGTGAGGCCAGTGGCCCCAGGCTTCTGGGGGCAGCCTGAGTGATAACAGAAGCAGACTATGTGATAACAAAGGCACACTATGTTGATTAAAGGCAGGTCCCAATCTCCTTGAGGGAGTCAGGCACAGCTAAAGGAAAACAGGATTGAAGGGGAGAAGAGAATTCTGTGGGAGTTGGGGACCAGGATAAACCTGTTTTTACAGGAGTCTGAGGAATGAGGCAAGACATTCTGGGAAATCGAGACATGGAGACAGAGATAGAAACACAGAAACAGAGTGGCACTAAGAATAAGAGGCCCAGAAGTCCAAGAGCTGTAGGTGGAGGGATGGAGATAGAGAGGCAGGATGTGGAGACAAGAGCAGTCCATTGGCTCACACACAGGGCCCGAGGCAAGTGGTGACTTACAGGTGGTGCACTTGGAGGGTCTTCAAAAAGCACATGGAAAATGTGTAGTATGAGAAAACTTTGCCATAGTTTCAAAATTTTTTGCACCAACATAAATCGATCCTTTAATTCCACTTTTCTATGAATTTTTGATGTTCCCTCATGCAGACATAAACTGACCCAAGAGACAGTGACAGGGAAACGAAAGAGATAAAGATGCACAGGCACACAGAGAGGTCCCCAGAGCCTGACGCGCAGAGACGGAGCAATACCCCCGGGGTATCAGAGAGCTGGAGGAGCAGCTGAGGAGCAGCCACTGGCTGGGGGAGGGATGGGAACTGCATCCCAGCACAGCAGAGACCCTTAGGCTCATCCCCCCACCCTGCCCCGGGGCAGCTGCACCGTGCAGGAATGCCCGCGAGACCAAAAGGGCACCATTGCTCCCCTGTGCCTGAGACACACGGAATGCTTGGGTTGGACTTGAAAAAAAAAATCTCATGGAAAAGCAGGGATCCCAAACAGAGATTCTGTCAGATGCACTCGTGTCTGAGTGGGATCTGCTTGACTCTGCTCGACTCTGTTTAAGCTTATAACCTGTGCCTCATAAAATGATGGCTCAGGGCTAATTGTTTATGGACTGTGATCATCACTGACAGGATACCATTGTGGACTAGAATGGAGATAGAGAGAGACACTTCCAGGAAGCCACAGCTGCAGGAACTTTGGGGAATGTAATAAAACAGACAGATCCTTGTCTCGTTAGGTATCTCTTCTCTATGCCCCGGCTCAGACGATACCTCTAGCCAACATCAATTTATCCCACAGTAAAAACCACTAGGAAGAAGGGGCCTGAGTGAGACCAAGGGCCATGAATACAGTCTTGAGTTCTGGTCTTCGTTTTGACTCAACCTGGGGGGCAGTTCAACACATATCTATTGATTTTTAAAAACAAAGCATTTCATTCATTTGAGAGGTAGAGAGATAGAGAGAGCAAGAGTGAGAGACAGAAGCGGCGGGATGAGAAAGAGAGATACTGAGCTCCCATTCACTTCCCAAATGCCTGCAACATCTGGGGCTGGCCCAGGGACAGGATCAGGGTCAGGGCCAGAGCCAGGATCTGGGAACTCAACCCAGACCTCCCACATAGGTGGCAGGAACCCAATTACTTGAGTTTTTCACCCCTCCCAGAGTCTGTGTAAGTAGAAAGCTAGAGTCAGGAGCCAGAGCTGAGAACTGAAGCCAGGTACTCGTGTGTGAAACACAGGCATCTAAACAGCTGCTCTTTGTCAAGCAGAAGTCCCTGGTGGAGAAGTCAAAGATGAACATACACCTACAGCCTTGCTCCTTAAGAGTTCACCAACAAAAGGAGTTTACTGTGCCCTAAAACAGCATTGGCATCTGCAGAATGGGTATAAGATTACCTGGTGGACCCACCCAACACACTATCTCCTGATGGTGAGTCAGAACCCAGAATCAGTAACCTGAAACCTAGGCAACTTTAGAAATTTACAGGGATAAAGCAAAAAGAACAAAAAAAGTGTTAGAAGATACTTGTGAAACATTAAAGCTTTCAATATATGTTTGACACCATTTTTAAAAATACCCCACAGCAATAGGACTTGTTTTACTTGGATATGAATCACTTGCTATGCTTAGTTTAGTGGGATTGCTGATGTCTAGTCCTGTTGTCTCCCTTCTATTCCCAGGTCAACTCTCCTTTCTTATTCACCAATCTATAAACTGGCTCACTAATTAGTTTTCGTGGTTCTGGACCATTGTCATCCATCATGCTCAACTACCAAATTAATCCACCTGAAACATGATGACCATGTAATTCCATGTTCCTACAAACATCCAAACCTTGCTTCATGTCCATGGACCAAATCTACTTCAAGTGCTCTGAAATGTGGGCCAACTGAAATATCCAAACTTTAATGGAGAGGAAAGACCACACCAGCACCAGCTTTAAGCAGACACAGAGGGAGATGGTGGGAAAACGTCTTACCTGAAGATAAGAGCAAGATTATACACATGGTGTGGCTGCAATCTGTGTGTGTGTGTGTGTGTGTGTGTGAGAGAGAGAGAGAGAAGAGAGACAAAGAAGCTGAACAATATAATTTCAGATGGTTGTACATGGCTGACCTTTTTGGTGTCTTTCTTTGTTTTAAAAACTTTCAATAATTAATATTACATTACTATATTTTAATTGTTTATTATTAATAATTTCACATGTAAATATAAAACAGTATAAATATATTATAAATCATACACTTACATAATACTCATATTTTAGGTAAAATAATTTTTCAACTTTTGCCACATTTTTTCTTTATCCATATGTTTTCGAGAAAGTTTTAAAGTACATTACAGATAGAATGACACTTTACCATTAAATCATTCAGCATGTATCTCCACAAGGTAGCATTCTCCTACATAGCTCAAACTATTATCCAGACATACTGTTATTGTTCTTACGCTTTTTAAAGTTATAAGCATTTTTAAACAGACAAAATCTAGCCACAGATTTTGGGGGCCGGTGCCAGGGGGCAGAGAGTGAGGGTGAGGACCATAGAGAAGCGAGGGAGCCCACTAGCTGGGCTGCGGTTGGTTTCAGGCAGGTCCACATTCGGGTCAGAGCCAGAAGTGAATGGGCTCAGAATAGTGTTTCTCCCTGAGGGGAGCTGGCGGGATCCAGAAACTAACCCCAGCTTTAACAAGTACTCTAAAGGTCTCGTTATGACAACAGAGCTACAAGAGGAAAGGGGAGCTTCTCACTGAACAAGGCTGAGGGTCGAGTCCATGAGAGGCAGAGATGGAACCGTCGGGACTGGATGCGTTAAGGAGAGATGGTGCCGTGTGCTCGTTACAACACTGTTTGGCCGCCAAAGGGTCACCTTCCATTTTTAGAATGCAAGATCACAAAATTGCACAGCAAGAGAAGCAAGCCTTATTGCTGTGGTTGATGTCACAGCTGTGCAAACAGGTCTCATTAAAACCTCCCTTTATTGTACTTTATTTATCTTATGGACTGTAGTGTACTTTCTTAGTCCACTCAATTCTTCTAGTCCTGAAAGTGGAATGTACACAAAATTCAATATGACACTGATTATTTAGGGTGTTGACTTGGCTTTGTGTGCATGTCTACTATGTGAAGAATAGAGAGAATAATGTCTTCTTCAACGAACTTTGTTGGTTGTAGTCATCACAGAACCTTCTTTGCTTCTCTGAATTCAGCACTAATATGTTGTCATTATATAATAAGAGAGAAATTTCATGAAAATTAGCGACTTGCATTAGTAGCCAAGGATGTGGGCTCTGGACAAAAACTTGGACTTGAAGGCCTTCTGGCCTGTAACTCTGAGCATGCTGGAGAAGCTCTGGCCCTCTCTTTTCTCAGTTGTAAATGGGGATGTGTTAGTAACAGTACCTGCTTCTCAAAGTTGTGTGAATTAAGTAGATTTTCACATGTAAAGGGCTTAAAATAGTGCCTGGCACAAGGCAAGCATCCAATCAACACCAGCTGTT
Organism: Oryctolagus cuniculus; assembly: GCF_964237555.1. Taxonomy (NCBI): domain Eukaryota; kingdom Metazoa; phylum Chordata; class Mammalia; order Lagomorpha; family Leporidae; genus Oryctolagus; species Oryctolagus cuniculus. Next base: position 65,549,753 of record NC_091439.1, read on the forward strand.
GTTATTTGAATGCGTAGCTTTAACTTGCAAAGCAGCACTGCATTGGGTGTCTCGGGAGAGCCCCTAGGTATATTCCTCTGTTCCCCTACCTGCCAGGGCTCCAGCCTGGGCAGAGCGTTTATCTTCAGTGAGGTCACTGGCTGCATCTATGAGAGTGATACTGTGATGGCAAACGGACATAATGCATGTGAATGCATAATGTTGGTGCATAGTAGGTGGTCGGTAAACAATGCCTATCACAGCGGGGAAAACAACTAAGCCTAGACACTCTGGGACTTGTGGCCACCTGGCTCCTCCCTGTGTTCATCCACAGAGCCAAAGTTGGAATTCTTTCTCGTCTTTCGAAGGTCAGAGCTGGGGTAAGCAAGGCATGTGCCTCGCAACAGGGACCTGTGTGTTTCTTCCCATTTATTCGCTGGGTCAGCAAACTACCAGCTGAGGGCCAGTTCCTGCCAGCCACCTGCTTAGTGTAGCATAGACTGAGAGCCAGGAGCCTCTGCACATTTGAAATGGTCGGGAAGAAGATGACTGTGTTGTGATTCATGAAAATCAAATGAGGCTCACGTCGCAGTGTTCATGGATGACAGTTTCTTGGAACATCTTCTCGCTCGTTGGCTTCTGTGTTCTCTGGCGGGTTTTGTACAGCAGTGGCGGGGGGCGGGGGGAGCTGTGACAGAGATTGTAAGGCCTGCAAAGCTGAGGATAATGATCATCTGCTCTTCATTTAAAGAGTCTGTGGCTACTTACCTACTGTAACTTTCTTTCCACATGCAGATTACTGGGCAGAGGCATGAGCATTGGCACAGTGGTTAGGATGACACTTAGCATGCCCACGACTTGTATCAGAGGGCCTGGCTCAAGTCCAGGCTCCACTTCCAACCCAGCTTCCTGCTAATGCACACCCTGGGAGGCAGCAGATGGTGGCTCAAGTACTTGGGTCTCTGCTATCCACCCAAGGAGACCCAGATGCAGTCCTGGGCTCCTAGTTTTGGCCCGATCCAGCCCTGGCTGTTGCAGGCATTTGGGAAATGAACCAGCAAGTGAAATATCTTTGTTTCTCTGTCTCCGTGCCTTCCAAAGGAAAAAAAAAAGTAGTATGCTCTCATAAAAAGAATGTGTCTGTAGATATGGACCTGTGTTTTACAGCAATCGGATAATTTGTGAGGCAGCCTTAGTGTGTCCTTTATATGTTGTATTAGCTTCTTGGAAAGGCCTGGCCAGCTTCTTGGTTTGAGGCTAAGGCACGGCGCCAACACCTGAGCTACAGTGAGGAGGGCTTTTCACGGTAGTGAAAACTCAAGGGATTCTTAGAAAATAACACGATGACAGCCTTTCTCATCGATTTCTGCCCGGTGGGATCCCGGACTAGGAGAGCGGCCCAGCCAAGTCTCAGAGCCCAGGCACTCAGCCCCCTCCCCGGACGCCTGGTGTCTGCTCCCTGGCGGGGCCAAGCTAGCTGTGCACCTGCGGCCATCCATGAAGCTCACCGGGCACTCATCAGCTTCCTTTCCTCAGAGAATCTGTCTTTGAAGCGCAGATTTCTTCAATCCTGCCCCTGTCTGTGCCAGGCCCAGCAGGAAACCCTAGCCGGCTCTCCTGACTGCTCTCTCCCGGCTCGGCTCCACGCTCTTGTCCTGCAGGCTCCAGCATTACGTCGCTGCCCTGGCCCCTGTCACATGCTGCTCCAAGCCTGGGCCATAGCCTGCCATAAAAGAGTACCCGGCAAACCCGCTGGGTTGAGGAGCGCCCACCTGCGCCCGCTGCGGGGACAGGCACGGCCAGGCAGGGTGGGATCTGAGAGGGAGGATCCCAGGCGCGGAGAAGCCAGGTGACCGCCTGTGGGGGCCCGGGCGCGCTCCTCTGCAGCTCCCGTAGCACCTGCCCCAGGCCGCCTCCAGCGCCCCCGCGAAGCCCCCTCTGTAGGTTTGGAGAGCAGCCACCTCGTTCCCTACTCCCTACCTCCGCCGTCTGACCCTGCTGCACAGCCGGGGTATAAATGAAATTGAGCCACCGTTTAAGATGGTTTTACTTCTCTTTGCTTTTGGACACATGGACGCATTTAGGACAAAAGAAAATAAACGTCTTGAGACTGATGCTCTATAAATGAGGCATGGGAACGCATCTGAATTGCTTGATTTAGAGACTTTAGGAAATCATAAAGCTGTGCTTGAGCAAGTGGATAACATTTGTCCTAGAAAAGCGAATGAGGGCTCTGTTGTGGCTCAGGGTTCAGCTGGCAGAGCCTAAGAAAAACAGGCACCAACGAACAAAGACTTAGGATACCGCTCCCATGTAACCACTAAAGACTATCTTCATTGCTACCAAAAATGCAGGAATAAGAATTTACCTCCAATGACCTATTAAAAATAACTTAAGAATTAAGTCACTAAAACCAGCCACTTTTTGTCCACCAATTGCATTAAATCGCCATGATTTTTATGAAGCTTTTAAAAAATGGAATCGATCAGAAGGCTTGAAACAGACCATACCTCACCAGTGCATTAAAGAGCCAAAGAACAAGTTTCATTTATATGTGGAATTCTGCCAGAGGCTTCAAGTCATTGTCAAGGTCTCACAAAGTATCAGGTATACAGAGCATCTCAGTGATGTGCTGGTGGGGCGGCTACTGCCTCAGACTGATTATTGAATATTCAGCTTTGCAAGCTGATGGTTAGAGCCTTGGCAGCATGCAAGCATTTATACCAGGGAAACAGGCACATTTGAGAAATCAGTGTTCCTTCACTCCCCACCTCTGCTCCTCTGCTTTTCCAACATACCATGGAGTAATGTGTTTAAATACACCAGGCTCTCGGGGTACTTTTGGAATGGAATGAACTGATTAGTACATATCAATAAAGTCATTAATCAAAATGATCCAAAAACCAACAAGCACAATGGCAACATTTATGAGTGGTTTTCTGATTCAAGTGTATACCCAACAGACTGAAAATGAAAAAGCCTCTTTTAGCTTTTATTCAATGCTTTTGAGGTGGAGGGGGGTAAGGGGGGGGATATACAGCTCCTACTTGGAGTGTTTAAAAAGAAAATGGTAGGGGTCCAGCACCGTGGCCTAGTGGGTAAAGCCACAAGGCGCAACACCAGCATTCCTGTACAGGTGCTGGTTCAAGTCCTAGCTGCTCCACTTCTGATACAGCTCCTTGCTAATGGCCTGGGAAAAGCAGCTGAGGGGTGGCCCAAGTGGTTGGGCCCTTACCACCCATGTGGAAGACCAGGATGAAGCTCCTGGCTTCGACCTGGCCCAGGCCTGGCAGTTGTGGCCATCTGGGGAGTGAACCAGAGGAGGGAAGGTCTCTCTATCGCTCCCTCTCTCCAACTCTGACTTCCAAATAAAAAAAAAATCATATTATAAAAAAGAAAATGCTGACCTTCAGAGATCCTGAAACTATTCATCTGGTATACGACCTCAGCAACAGGAATTTTAAAATTCCTTGGGCTGTTCTAATGCATAGCCAAATTTGGGAGTCGGTACTACAGAGCACTTTCCCCCAATAACTGTAGGCTGCCTTTTGCCATGGAACTCATCCTCACACACGTAATACATTTCCAGGCCTGCTGAAATTGAGATGTCAGGACATAGCTGTATCCCGACCCAGTTCTGCAGCGCGGCGTTTCATGTGGAATGTCTGTTCCTGCGAGAGAAGACACAACTCTGTTTCCCCGGTGAGGTTTACCTATAGAGGCTTCCCTGCACCTGGGGCAGCACAGAAATGTCTTTGTCATCTAAGTGTGTGCCGGTGCTACTCAACCACAGAGTCTAGGTTCAAGGGTTGTCCATTTCCTTAAAGAACCAGAACTGCTGTTCCCTTTGTCTCTGTCCTTCCTGAGGGTTTCTGACTACAGCGGGCTGGCATTCCAGATAAGGAGACACAGAGGCATTATAGCTTACCGAGTCCATAAAAGCTCAGCGTCAGCTTTAGCGCCTGCACGCTTTGACACCTCTTCTCAGTGCTTGTGGAGGGGTCTTTTGCCTCTTGTTCCTCTCTCTGAAAGGACAGAGAAAGCCTGGAGTCTGACTTCCCAATAAGTGGAACTTCCCTCACTGAAACTTCTAGCTGTTGTATCTGATGTACAATATGAAGGGTGAGTTCAATGCTGAGGCCTCAATTTTGTAATCTATAGACAGGAATTATCGAAACCTTCCACAGTGATACAACATCAGAGGATACAAGCCCTTCAGTCTGAACACACAGATTTTATCTCTTTCCATTGTTCTTTGATGAAGAACAAGGAGTTGGAATCCCAGCTTGGACATTTAATGGATGTGCAACCTGTGAGCAAGTTGTTCAACCCTGTTAGGTGCTTGTTTTGTCCTTCTTAAGTTGGAACTGTCAACAGTTGCTTTGTCATGGGGTTGCTGTGAAGACTTGGAGCAGTTTAAGCAGACAGAAGGCACAGGTGTCAAAACCTGTCTGAGCGCATTCCCAGTGCTTTAGGTGAAGGTTCAAATCCATAGGAAATCTCCTGTGCCTCTCACGTGCAATGCTTGCTCCTTTCACTAAATGTCCCGATGAACTTTGTCACCTGCGTCCCTTCTTAAACTGAAGACTCCACCCACGGAAACTCATCTATTGGAAGCAGAAATTTCATCTTCTTTCTGGATTGTTGGTATTTGAAAGGCTCCAGCTGCATGCATGTGAGAGCTCACATATGCAGTGTCGGGAGCAAGAAACCCAAGCAAGATTGCTATAGAAACTTCCTCATTTCTTCTTTTGAAAAAGTCCCTCTCGCTCACTGTTGGGTGGGCTGTTTATCTCGCCACCATCTGTTACTGTCATTAGGACAGTGATCAAAACTCTTGAATAGCACATTTATTCCTAAACCAGTGGACAGCCAAGCAACCTCCACTCATCCATCCCAATTCTGTCCCTCTTCTCAAAGAATGTCCGACATTTGGCTTTTGTCCCATCTTCTGATCTACCTGCTTTCTGGAAAGATAATCTATGCTTTTACATTGGAATTCATTCCCCAGAGGGGGAAAGTTAACAGATACAAATGAATCAAGTGACAAGGAGGGAAGAGCGGGGAGACCGAGAGAAAGGTGTTTGTGGAGAATCAGTCATTCATCAACATGAGCATTTGAGTTCACCCAAGAAGTGCTTTGAAAAGAGGATCTGTTCTCTTACTCACCCCAAGTCCTGGAGCAGCTCAGCGTCTTCGTCTGGTCTGCTCCACAGATCAGAGGGATCCTGGGTGCCCATCTTCCCTTCTAGAAGTTCTGCTCTGCCCATCCGCGCCCTCCAGTCCGCTAAGTCCCGGCCAGGTGCTGTGGGAAGAGGTGAGCTGGGCTGGCTGCTCCTCGCACTCCTCAGTGAGAGGAGTCTGTGGTGGCTGTGAGCCTGCAGCCAGCGAGGAAGTGAAACTTAGTTACTCCTCCCACTAACACTCACACCCTGGCCCTGAGGCACTGGCAGGAGTGCCTGTCAGTCAGGAAGTATGCAAACTTGGGTAGCTACCTCAGAACACCCACACTGCATCGTGCAATGAGCGGTTTTTGTTAAAGGAAAAAAAGAGAAGACACCCCATGTGGTGCTAGACTATTGGTTCAGACTCTTCATATGAGGCCAAATCTTGGCTTCTCCCTGAAGCTATTAGGCTCTGATTTGGGGAAGAAGGAGTATACATTCATTCACCCCACCTTCGTGTTTTACACACAAGGAACATGGCGGAAGCGTCTACATCTGGGACATTTTTAGAGTGGATAAAGAAATCAGAGCCAAGCCGCTAATCTGACCTTAAAGGTTGTTTTTTTTTTTTTTTTTTGGCGGGGTGGGGTGGGGAACTTTCTCAAAGTATCTGCCGGATTACTCAAGCTTTCAGATATAGCTCCAATGCTCAGGTTGACCATATTTTTTTTTTTTCTCCTGGAAGAAGGGTTATGCGGGAATAAGGCAGGAAAGTGTTGTAGAGGACCACGCTGGTGTCACCTAATGGGGCACAGGAGAACTCACCGGGCTTCCTTATACCTGGTGTAGCTTGGTATTCAGAGTCACGCGTAAGAGGAAAATTCCACCTGCCTGGAAGTCCTGAAGGGAAGCTACACTGACTCAATCCTTGGGAAGTGGGACAAAGAGCAGTCGCCAACGCATCGAGAGTGCTTGTTGCATCCTGTCTTCTCTCTGCGCGGACCTGCAGGAAAGAACGGGCTTCTGGGCTCTCGCCTGCTGCTCCCTCGTGGGTTCACCTTGGTGCTCGCTAACTTGCTTTTCCCGGTGTGGTCTGTGGCTGGCAGCAGTGGCGTCATCAAGAGCTGTGAGAACGCAGCACATCAGGTCCCCCACGGCGTGGTGACGTTTGAGGAGGATTGCTCTACGGGATACCAAGGCTGCAGAGCTGCTGTTCCGAAAGGCCACAGATGGGTGCAAAGGGACAGCTTGGTGGCCGGATAGTCCTGTCCTTTACATTCTTCCCGGTAATCTCTGGCTGCCTGTGTCTCCTGAGGCCCTGGATTACTCTGGTTGTCAGTGAGAAATCCCTGGGTGTCTAGAGACAGCCCGGGAGAGACTAAGCACTGATAACACGCACAGAGCTGTACGTGAACAGTTACAATTCTTTTGTCTTTCAGAGAGGGTGCAAGGTCTACTAGTACCGAGAGGCCAGTGCACACCAGGGAGGTGCAGAGTGCGCACCGGATGAGATAGAGCAGCTTTCGTGCTCGACTTCCTGTTCCCTTTCTGTAGCCATTTGTTCAGGTTTTAGTAGCTGTCTCCTTCTCATTTTACAAATTCTGGTTTTTCTTTTTCTAATTTTCCTTTATTTATTTATTTTTATTTGATTGGGGGAACCAGCTGAATCTATTAAGTCAATCCCTCTCTTCTTTCTTGACCTTCCTGCCTACCTCCCCTTCTCATTTGCCCGTCCCATCTTCCATTTTTCCCAGGACCCCTTTCTTCCCTCCCGCTCCTGCCCCACTAACTACACTGTCAGTGTTGTAATGGTGCCAGCTGCTTGCAGCATTACCATATGGTTGCAACAAAATGCTGGACACTCACAAAAAATATTTGGTTTTTACCTAAGATTGACTCAATGTTATAATTTTTTAATTGTCTAGATGTTATAATTTTTTAATCAAAGACACCTCAATTTTACTTCCAAACACCTTTCTAAAGTATATTTTTAAAAATCTTGTCATTCACTTCTTATTTATTTCAACAATCTCTTTTGAATGATACTGACTCCCAGCACTGAATTTTTCCAAACTGATATCACAAATAGAAATGGATACAAATAGTCCTAGTCATTTTACAATTTAGAGCATCTTACTCTTTGTTAAAAAAAACATTTTACTTTTCGGGGCCAGTATTGTGGCACAGTGGATAAAGCCGCCACCTGAGACATTGACATTCCATGTGGGCACTGGTTCATGTCCAAGCTGCTCTCCTTCCATTCCAGCTCCCTGCTATTGCCTGGGAAAAGCAGCAGAAGATGGCCCAAGTGATTGGGCTCCTGCCACTCCCCGTGAGAGACCCAGATGAATGAAGCACCTGGCCCAGCCCTAGCCATTGTGGTCATTTGGGGAGTGAACCAGCTGGTGAAAGATATCTCTCTCTCCCTCTCTCTCTCTCTCTCACTGTTTCAAACAAATGAATGAATCTGTAAATCTGTATATATATTTCACTTTTCAAGAAGTAATAGGCCTTTATTGAAATGACCACTAAATTCTAATCATCCATTTTCTCAAAAACAATAAATAGAATTTAGGAGAGCTAATTTGTCCAATGTTGAGCTTCTTCATTAGAAGAATGCACTTGGCACTCTTCTAAGGAGAACTTCTGAAAAAAAAAAAAGACTTCTCCATAGAGATGAAGACTCTTCTCGATGTTTTCCTGATTTATTTATCTCTGCAGAGAGCTTCAGTGTCACAAAGTCTGATTTTCACCTGGCCAGCTCTCGGTAGCAGGAGTGGTCCCCTGAGTGCCTGGATTTTACTGTTTGTTGTTGACCTCTCATCTCCTTTTCCTCGCCGTCATCTGGGGAGGTACCAAATGAAGGATCTACTCGGAGAGAGAAGCCTTGGCTTGGGGCTCAACTGGGTTAAGGTCGCCACAGCCCAGGGTTAGGTGAGGCTCGCTTAGTTTTCCAATGCTTGCTCTTCCTATCCAAGAGAAAGAACAGAGGATGAGCCAGAAACTGAAAACAAAGGAATAAAAGGAGTTTCTGCAGAAGGGAGAAGAAAAGATAGAAACACTTCCCAAAACATCCCCTGAAAAACGGTGCAATGAAGCATTGGAGTCCCTTCCAAATTCCTGTGTGGAAATCTTCATCCTGCAACATGCTTGTGCCAGAGGTGAGGTTCTGTGGGGCTGGTTAGGAGTGACTGGGATTACGGCCTTGGTGAATAGCAGCCAGAGCACTTTCTGGTCCTCCTTCCACCACAGGAAGACCCAGTGAGAAGTCAGTGGCCTGCCCGCTGGAACAGGGCCCCTCTCTCATCAGAACAGGAATGAGCTGATGCCTGGTAGTGCACCTGTTGCCCCTGGAATTGTGGGAGATAAATGCCATTATTTATAAGATCCCTAGTCTATGGCACTTTTTTTTTTAATAATAGTTGATGAAGACACACGGTTTCCTGCCTGATCCAAAAGCCTAAAAGAATCAGTCAAGTGGATCCACAGTGTGAGCTCCCAGATGCTCAGTAAATATTTCATAAAGGTCAGTTTTACTCACCGAGAAATACAAGATTGCCAAGTGGAGATGCCAGTGAGGCAGGCGGTGGTGAGAAGCGAGCTCTGTTTTCCCTCTTGGAGCCCAAGTGGGTCATGACTGGTCATGTGCCTGTGCTGCCTCTCGCCAAGCCCCTGTCCTGGCTGCTTTTGCCGTCACTCCTCTGGGCAGTCATCCGACTTGCCTTTACGTCTGCTAACCAAGTGAGGCCATAGGTGTGCTGGCCTGAGCTTGGTTTCCATCGTGTGTTTGGGTGATTACTCTTCCCTGCTGCACGTGGAATCCTATCACTGCTACCTGCTGTCAGATTCCTAACCATCTACCTGCTCGGCCCCAGGCAGCCATGGTCAAGAGAAGAGCATGACTGATTCACTTTCCAAAGTTCTATGGGATAGGAGAGTCTTCAGAAAGGAAGACCACCCCCGCCCCCAACCAAAACCCAGGAGAGAGGGCTAGCTTTCATGCAAAGTCTGATGAAAGAAGTGGAGAGTTGCGGGGAAGCTGATTGGACAAGAGGCTCTGATCTAACTATGGTCAATTGCGGGGACCCAGCAAGGCCTGTTTGTTCAGATTCTCCAAGGTCTGTGGGTGCCCTGGGTAAAGGGCAGGGCACATGGCAAATGAGGGTGTTTTGATCTACTTTTGGGGGAGGTAGTCCACAAAGTGACCTCTCTCAGTTTTGTGTCTTTATCGGGGGAGAAAGATGTGTGGGGGGACAGGACAGAGCTCTTGTTTGCCTAAAAGGCCCCTTTGGCTCCAGCTTAAAGATACTCAGCATACTAAGAAAGCATATTTTGAAATATCACGTCCTGACACTATAGCCAAGCACCTCAAATCAGATAGCTGAAAACCACACAAATTTGATTTCTTAGTTCCAGGGGTCGGAGTCTAAAAATCATGATACTGGGGCTGGCATTGTGGCACACTGGGTTAGGCTGCCATTGCAATGCAGGCATTGCATGAGAGCGCCAGTTTGTTTCCCGGTTGCTCTGCTTCCTGTCTAGCGCTCTGCCAATGTGCTTGGGAAAGCAGTGGGAGATGTCCTGAGTGCTCGCACCCCTGACACTCATGTGGGAGACCCAGACGAAGCTCCTGGCTTCTCTCTGACTCAGCTCTGGCCTCATGTCCATTTGGGGAATGAGCCAGCAGGTGGAAGACCTCTCCCCCCCTCTCTCTGTAACTCTGCCTTTCAAATAAATAAATCTAAATTAGAAGATATTGGCAAGGTTGTTTCCTTTTGAATGCTCAGGGGGAGCATCTGGGCCATGGCCAGGGTCAGAATTATTTGGTCAAATATTCCAAGGGTTTGGTTAAGCATTATTCTGGGTGTTTCTGTGAGAATGGTTTTGAGTGAGGTTCACTGTTAAATTAGAGAACCCTGAGTAAAGGTGCTATGGTACATTCTGTAATGTTAGCGGGCCTCATCCAATCAGCTGATACTTGAACAGAGCAAAGCGCCCAGCCTCCCCTGGGTGACAGAGTTCTTCAGGGATGACTTTGGGCTTCATTTGTATCATCAGCTCCTTCCGACTCTATGGCAGGCAGCCTTCAGACTGGACGGACTGGACCTGAAACCTTGGCTCTCTTGTCTGCAGCCTGCCAGCTCACCCTACAGAATTGGGGCTTGCCTGCCCCCATCATCGTGCAGCCAGTCCTTCATCTTAAGTCTCCCTCTTTGTGTCTCTCTCCCCCCACCTCCCCACTCCCGCCCTCCCTCTCCACGTTTGCTCTGTTTCTCTGGAGAACTCTGACTGCTGCAGTAACCATAGATCACAGAGCAGTAATTCTGCTCCCTTCTGCCAAGCTTGACTTCAGCACTTACTTTACCAATTTAAGACATCGTGTCTTAAAAATATGCAAACATCTGCATCTGAGGGTTAGTGTGACAGGTGCTGTTTGCGCTGGCGGAGCGAGGTACCATCTGCACGGAAAGGTCACGCTTAATCATCTTGGCACTGATTTCTGACTAGTGGAAGCCTGTGCTAAAATGGAACGTCGAACACGCTGGCTTTTGCATTCAAGTTTGCAAATGTAGCTGCCAGCTCAACAAAATGAAACTGAGTCAGGTCACATGCATTGGGACCCTGGGGACCGTACCCAGAACTCTCTTGGTCTTCTTGGTCTAGCTTCTTCTTAAGATTGCTGTATAGGTGGCAATAGACAAGTAGCAAAAATTATTTGACAAACTGGCCGACTGGGGGTATTTCAGAGGTTCTCAGCTTCCAGAACGCGCCAGGGAAGATTCAGCTTTGGACACTGGGTCAATCTGGAAATCCTCCCTAACAATGTGAGGGAGTGGAACAGCTTAGCCAACGGTCAACGTGTTTGCGTCCATGTTGGCTAGGTGTGAAGAAATGAATGCAAGGGGTCTTGGCACTTGGAGAGGAGCACTTTAATGGATTGGGCTTTCTTCCTTACCAATTCCAGTGATACACAAATCCGTACCTTAGTGCTTCTTTTCTTATCACCATTTTTGTTTTCCTGGGCTTGAACTGAATGAACGGAAACTTGAACCTCAGGTACTGGTTGTCTTTTGGGGGTCTGTGTAAAATAAGCTTCCGAAGAGTAAAACCTGTGGCTTACATGTCCTGGTGTGACTTTCTTTTAAGCCACATCAACAAGTATATATTTCTTAAAATAGCCCTGGAAGCTATGAGAGTTGATATGATAGAAAATATAACTCTAGTCCTGCCACCCAGTGATTTAGCTTGGGGATTAGCCCTGAAGTCTGGTGCTTTTCAGCACCTCCTCTTGTCCAAGTCCATAGGCAGGACCCCGTGGTGAGGATAAGTGGCCACTAGGTGGCAGTCAGACCCCATTGGTTGGGGGGGAGGTCTGTTTATCTGGTTTAATCCGCTGCTTTTCTCCTCTATAGAAAGTGTCGTTCTTTACTAACGTAGCTGAATTTCAGGGATGTTACCCAACACCGCATTTGTACAGAATACCTTAAAAGCCAAACTATTGACCAAACTGTTCAGTTATAATTCATGGCTGGTCTCATCAGGTTTTAAACAGCTCAATTCTTAATTCCATTCTCCTATCGCTTTAAGGCTTTAAGACTTCCATTGAAAGGATTTGAATGAGCAGAAAGTGTTTTGACACTAAAGCTTCAACTTTATAGCTAAATAATATTTTTATTCATACAAATGCAATGTATTTTAAGCATTTTCCCCCTCGACTCGTTTAGAAATACAAATCTTCAAGGGCTCTCATTCTTCATTTAAAATAAGGAACAAAGGTAGCTACAAAACAGCCAAGGTGGAACCCTGTCCAGTGGGGGCTGGCAGCAGTGAAAACATCTGGAGATCTCAGCAGCGCAAGTGCAACGGAAGCTGAGAGCAGCTCCCAGGAACAAGTCAAAGACTTTTCCTTTTAAGATTTATTTTTTTTATTTGAAAGGCAGAGTTACCGAGCAAGCGATGGAGGGAGAAGAAAGAGAAAGATCTTCCATCCATTGGTTCACTCCCCAAATGGGAGTGGGCCGGACTAAGCCAGGAGCCAGCAGCTTCTTCTGGGTTTCCCGTACAGGTGCAGGGGCCTAAGCACTTGGGACATCTTCTGCTGCTTTCCTAGGCACATTAGCAGGGAGCTGGATTAGAAGTCCAGCAGCCAGGACTCAAACCAGAGCCCATATGGGATATATGTATTGCATGTGGTGGCTTAACCCATTGCTTCATAACACTGATCCAAGCAATTTAATTTTTGTCACACTGCCTGCCTGGCCCATGGAGGAGTCTGAAGTTTTCTTGCTAATCATGTAAATATGGGCCCTTTGGTTTTTTAAAATATTTTTAGTGGTGGTAAAGAGCAATTTCCCTTCCTTATGTTCTTTTTTTTTTAAAATATGGGATGCCAGTATTGCAAGCAGTGGGTATTTATATTTAAAGATTTATTTATTTATTTGAAAGGCAGAGTTATGGAGAGTGAGAGGGAGGGAGAGAGAGAAAGAGAGATCTTCCATCCACTGGCTCACTTCCCAAATAGCCACAATGACAGGGGCTGGGCCAGGTTGAAGCCAGGAGCCCGTAGCTTCTTCTGGGTCTCCCACGTGGGTGCTGGGGCCCGAGCACTCGGGCCACTGTCAGCTGCTTTCCAAGGCCATCAGCAGGGAGCTGGATCAGAAGCAGAGCAGCCAGGACTTGAACTGGAGCTCACATGCGATGCCAGCATTGCAGACGGAGGCTTTACCTGCTCTTCCAAAATGCTGGTCCCAAAAGTGAATTTTTTTTTTTTCCCAGAAGGCTAGGTAGTGGGGTGGAAACAGGAAGGAAGGCAGAATTACAAATAACTAGAAAAGGTTTTTAGAAAAAAGAAGCCGTGAAGGGAGCGGGGAGCAACACAGGAGGGCCTTAAGTTGGTGCAATGGGCGACTGGGCCAGTAATACAATGGAAGCAACAAGGATGAACTTGCCCCAGAGGGGATGTAAAGATCTGTAGGTCATGGGAGAGCAAGAAGTCGCCGGTTTCTGAGGAGCCCAGAGGTGGGCAGTTGGAGTTGGCCCGCTAGGAACCAAAGCCAAGGGCCAGGGCAGGGCATCTGGGGTGTTCTCTCCCCTGACACCACCTGGCCTCAGCCTGCTCCTGGTCCCGCTAAGCGCAGCTCCTTGGCCAGTGCTGAGGCTAGCAGACTTTACCAGAGGCTTCCTTAGGGAAATGGAGGGGAGTGCATCCTACAGCACAGTTCAGAAAACTTGACTTTGAGCTGAATTTCACTTTTCTTTTTATTTTATTTTATTTTACTTTATTTTATTTCTTAGTTTTGAAAGTCAGGGATAAAGACAGAAAGAGATTTTTCATTCACTAGTTCACTCCCCAATGGCTGCCAGAGCTGGGTTGGGCTGAAGCCAGGTGCCAGGAACTTCTTGGGCCATCACTCGGTGGGTTTCCCAAGTGTATTAGTAGGGAGGTGGATCAGAAGGGGAGCAGCCAGGACTCGAACCGGTGTCCATATGGGATGCTGGTGTTGCGGGCGGTGGCTTTACCTTATATGTCACAGTGTCTACCAGAGTGGAATTTCGCATTCAACACTGCCACAGAGATTTCATGCCGAGCCTCCTCCTGCTGTGTTCAGACACTCTGTCCTTGCGACTTTCCCCCACCTCCCCTCCCCAGTAGAAGAGGGGTTTTCAAAAACTTCATGGCAAACTTCACTTTACAAAGCAACTATGCCTGGATTTCCAAACATTTTTGCACCAAAATAAACTTTTATATTAAGGCCATTTTCCCAGGTTTTTTTTTTTTTTGAAGCCCCCTCATAGAGGGGGCTTCATATTTGGGGGGACCTGCTCTCCCCTGAAAGAGAAGGGACTGTTAAAGACCTCTAAGTAGATGCCAAAGATCTCGGACACAGCAGTCCACAGTGCCGTGGCTCTGGGTCTTGGAGTCTGAGATGCTTCCCTGGGCTCTGTGGGTGGCTGAGCGCTGTGGCAGCCGCAACACTAAAGCCTCTGATACTGGGGCCTGAGGCGGCCTTGGGACCAGAGTGACAGGTAGAGTGGCCACGGGTGGAGAGAGGCCTGAGTATGTGCGAGAGACTCTGGTCCCCTCTGTGCCCTTTTTGACAGACGCAGGAAAGGGGATGACCGAGACCTGGCCAGCAGCAGGCAGAGGGTAGCAGTCCAGAACCACGTGGACGCACTGGTGCAGTGATGTTGCCTACGACTGACAAGCTCATGGGCCTTGGGGAATGGATGCCCAAGTAGACCTAGCCAGGATCAGCCAGGGTGTGAGTTCTTGCATTCTCACTCTCCCGTGTGCCTTTGCCAGCTGGGAATCTGCATTTACAGCCAGCCCTTAGGGGATCCTGATGCCCCTGACCCTGGGCTGCTCCTCCAGGCACAGAAGCAGGCAGAGGTGCTCCTGGCCCCCAACATTTGCAAGCCATGACAGCAAACAGGCACTCAGCTAAAAAGGGAATTCTTCATCTACAGGGGGATGGTTCACGGCCGATTGCAGGTTCTCCGCGGAAGTGGGCAAGGTGGCAGCGGAGACTCCCAAATGGATTCTCTTCATGAGACAATTGGTTTCCTCCTCATCGGACTAGCCCAGGAACCAGACATGCCAATCAGTCCTCCTTCCAAGGCTACCCCACCCTGGGTGCTTGACCGTGGGCCGACTCCTTGTTGCAATTCTCTGTCCAGACAGTGCCTCTCATCTTCTAACGTGGCTCAAGTTTTAGATTCTAAACTTGGCCTTCTCATTATAAAATGCAAGGCTTGGACAGTTTTCAGAGAGCAACATAGGGGAATCACCTTGGAGTCTCCTTCTGCCCCCAAGCAGTGCCAAGAGGCGGCCAACCTCAGCTTTAACAGCATTGCCTCCACCTGCCTTTAGCCATATCTCCTCCTAAGCAACCAATACCATGTGACAACAGATTAGGGCAAACCTCCAGTCCCGGGGTTATCTGTTGTGGCATTAGCCGTGGCAGCCAACCCAAGCCCCGAAGTGCCGTGTACGTGTATTCCCACCAGGCTGATAGGTAACTCATCCAGCTCTTGTTTTATTTAGTGCTTTGCAGGGCAGCTTCCAAAGAAGATAGAATTTTCAAAGCACTTCAACGAAATCCAAGCCACGTCAGCCTGCCCGCCCAGCCTCCCGAAACCTGAACGTCTCCCACAAAAGCCTTTTTCAGAAAGAGTGGATAGGAGGGAGCCAGCACTGTGTCTCACTTTGTTAATCCTCCTCCTGCGGCACCGGAATCCCACATGGGCATCGGATTCTGTCCCGGTTGCTCCTCTTCCAGTCCAGCTCTCTGCTGTGGCCCGGGAAGGCAGTGGAGGATGGCCCAAGTGCTTGGGCCCTGCACCTGCATGGGAGACCAGGAGGAAGCACCTGGCTCCTGGCTTCGGATCAGTAACAGCCATTTGGGGGGTGAACCAACAGAAGGAAGATCTTTCTGTCTCTCACTATCTAACTCTATCTGTCAAATAAAAAAAAAAGAAAGAAAGAAAGAAAGAAAGAAAGAAAGAAAGAAAGAAAGAAAGAAAGAAAGAAAGAAAGAAAGAAAGAAAGAAAGAGTGGATAGGAAGAAAACAACAACAGAAGAGGCTTGGGTTGAAGCAAAAACAGTAACAACAATAGGACAGACTAGCAGCAAAGAGAAGCGATTTGGTTATTGAGGGATAGGTTCAAGCAGAAATTTAGCTAGAGCAAGTGAACCAAAGCGAGGCGAGGAGGGGGCACGCCCTGGGCCTGCCCTGCCCCTTGACCTTTATGCTCTGTGGAGGGCTCTGGTGGGCAGGGACGCTCAGCCAGTGGGTGGTATCTGCAGAGCGATTCTCAGCCGTGGTAGTTGGTGAAGAAGCAGCTCACTGAACACTAGACAGCCGCTAGATTTGGGGAGCGGGCAAAGGGGCCTAGAGCACACCACCCCCAGTGTTGATTATCTTGGGCTAAACAGCCCATGCAAGAAGGGCGCTCTGACCTCCCGCATCCTTCTTGAATGCAAGAGATTAAATCCGCGCTGTGTGAAAGATGCCCGCCTCGGACCAGGAGGGAGGCAGGCGTTCTGAATGCCAGACGTAGGGGAGATGAGCCAGGAGAAATCCACACAAAGGATCCTCATTAAAGGAGCCTTCTCCCGGGGACTTCTCCACAGACAGCTGCTCTCCTCTACTCCCTTTGTCTTGTCAGATCCTCATAATTGATTATTCTTGGTCCAACCCAGTGCTTCAGCCTCTGGCTCTCACCGCTTCTTTGGTCCTTTTGGCTCATGAGGACACCCAGGTACAATCAAGGATGGTGTTTTAGGTGTTTTCTCTCTGGTCATTTATTTAATGCCAGTCCCAGCAGGGGCTGCTAAGAGGTTGGAAGACAGCTTTACCTCCCCCATGCAGGGAGTGGAGGTATGCACATACCTTCTGCTTTTAAGGAAAGGGAAAACATACTCAAGACGATGGAAGACCACCAACACTGGGCAGAAGCCAAGAGGGCATCAGTGCCAGGTCCCAGGTATGCAATGCCACTCTAACTCGCTCACCTCTTAGTGCAGAAGAAAACTCACTGGCCTTCAAGTTAACAGTCTATGTTCTTTTTAAAGGAGAACATTTGAAATTTCAATTAAAGGTAGAGTCACCTCTCTGTACTTCCAGTAGTCATGAAATAAGTCATTCTTTGGGCCGGCACTGTGGCACAGTAGGTCAATCCTTTGCTGGTAGTGCCGGCATCCCTTATGGCTATTGGTTTGAGTCCCGGCTGCTTCTCTTTCAATCCAGCTCTCTGCTTATGGCCTGGGAAAGCGGTAGAAGGTGGCCCAAGTGCTTGGGCTCCTGTACCCACCTCTTGTTGGGAGACCTGGAAGAATCTCCTGGCTCCTGGCCCAGCTCCAGCCATTGTAGCCATTTGGAGAGTGAACCAGTGAATGGAAGACCTTTCTCACTGTCTCTCCCTCTCTGTGTAACACTACCTCTCAAATAAATAAAATCTTTAAAAAAAATTAAGTCATTCTTATAAAGTTATCCAATGAAATTACTGCCATTCACAAAACCAATGTTGCTCTATATCTAAGACCCTGTATCCTGCAAGTGTTTATTTTTTATTTAAAAAAATTTAAAAAGACTTATTTGTGGGGAGCAACTCAGACTAGACTAAGCTACTGGAATTAAGACTTATTCTATGCATCTGCTCTCCCACAATATGGCGCTGGGAGAGGAGTAAAAACAACTTTTACACAGCTGCCTCCAGTTCAACCAGTAACCTGCAGGAGCTGATCCCGCTCCTGATTGGAGGAGAGCAGCGTACTCGGCATGTGGGTAGCAGAGTTGGGATTGGTGGAAGAGGACTATAAAGGAGGAGAGAGACAGCAAGCACCAGGAACATCTATCTGAAGGAACATCTGAGCAGCCCCTGAGAGAGCCGGCCGGTGGTGTGCCGCTCCCCCGCGGAAGTGGGGAAAGTGGCAGGGGGGCCCGCCCCTCCACGGAGGTGGAGGGACGGCAGCCAACCCGGGAAGGACCAGCAGCAAACCCGGGAAGGGCCGAGCAGACAAAAGAACAGCGCAGGGTCCTGTGTCGTTCCTCCACGAAGAGGGGGAGCGACACTTATTTATTTATTTTTTGAAAGGTAGAGTTACAGAGAGAGAGAGAGAGAGCACGAGAGAGAAAGAGAGGTTTCCATTTGCTGGGTCATTCCCCAAATGGCTGCATGGGCAGGGCTAGACCAGATGGAAGCCAGGAGATTTTTCCAGGTCTCCCACACGGGTGCAGGACCCAAGCACTTGGGCCATCTTCTACTGCTTTCCCAGGAGCATTAGCAGCGAGGTGGATAGGAAATCAAGCAGCCAGGACTCAAATGGGCACTCATATGGGATGCCAGCCTCACAGGCAACAGCTTAACCCACTATGTCCCCCGTATGAGGGGGTTTGGTTTTATTATTTCTGGGGCAGAAGCCATCATTTGAGTCTTGCCTGTGGAAATGGCCTTGAGGAGGGAAAGCCTCTTCGAACTCAGGTTCAACTGACTTTCTAGCCCTTCAGAGCCACTGGCTGCATCCTCCCTGCTTCACCCAAAGAGATCAGGGCACGCGGCTGAGTGGAGAGGGGGGCTTGCAGCCTTTGCACCCGTACTCTGGACACACGTTGCCTGCACGGAAGGCCTACAGATGGCTGTGGCTGCTGGTGACACAGACACAGGCGCCTCACCCTCAGACCTGGGAAGCCAAGAGTCACAGAGCATCAACTACCCATCCTAGGTTTTCACAAAACAGGACGGATATGAGAAAGAACATGCTTGAGAAGTCTCTTAAAGACGTCTGAAAAGAGAAGAAGAAAGAAAATCAATTTTCAAAATCACTCCCTAGCAACTCGTAGAACTTATCTCTGATTTCCCCAGAATAACCACCTCTTCCTCCGCCTCCCTACTTCTTTTCATCCTGAATTCTAAAGTGACAATACAATCAGCACTGGCAGCTAGACTCATTAAAGGCGTATTTTTAGACGCGAGCTCAGGGAACTGTGTGACCCACCTGTGGCAACGAGGGATCCCAGAGAGCTTTCATGCGAGCCCTGTGGAGCTGGCACCCTGAGCCTTGGCCGTCGTCCTGATTGGGTTGTTATATTTAACCACACGAAAGTTCGCCCCTGCAATGGAGCCTGAGGCCACGTTTTCGCTTCCTGAGCTTGCCTGCGAGGTGACCCCATTTTCTTGGGGTCCCACGCTTCTGAACCGGGCTCTGCCATTGCTCCGTAAGGGCTTTTCAGGAGACAAGTCGTTCAGCCCCTGGGACTCGGCCTGACCATCTCGGGAAGGGAGGGGTCCTGGACACTTGCCATGAAACATGCTTCATTACCGGAGCGCGCCCTGGCAATCCGCAACACTAAATGTACTAAATGTCATCAGCGCCTTGCAGCCTCGGGAGCACGGGAAGCAACATGTGCAGATGCTATTTTTCCACCATGTGTGTGACCTGGAGGACTTGTCAGATTTGGACAAGGCTCAGCAGAAGAGGCCCTGGCTTGGGAGTGAGCCAGATGAGGCCCGGGGCAGGGAGGACTGAACTCAAACCGTGTCCAAGGCCCCGAGGAAGGGTCTGTACTGTCCATTCCTCCCTCATGCATGATGGGAATTTGTATCCCAGGAAGCTACAGTTACCTACCATCATTCCCATTCATGGTAAGCAGCCAAGACTATCTGTAAATATGTATATGTATATATATGTATATATATTTTTTTAACAAAGAATGCTGCTGTTTGTTTTCCTTTTCTCGGAAAGTTTGTATCATCAGAGTATTTGCTTTTAGGTCCAAACCCGTTGGTAAAATTTAGTTTTGTTAAAATATCTTCTTTGTTATACAGCTTTCGTCTCGTTTGTGGAAAAGCAGCCCCAAGAAGGCCCACAAAGCCGTGTGGAAGCTGCCCCAAACATCCAGGAAGTAGTATGGCTCTCCTGCAGACTTTTCCTTTCTGGTGACTTCTGCAGCTTCCTCAAACCATAAAGTGACGTAATAACACAGAAATTCAGAAATCTTTTTTTGGATAAAGTTACTGAGAACTGTGGTTTTTTTTTTGGAAGGGAGTTAAGATGGTCTCCTACAGGGTAAACTTATGCAAATTCTCTGCTCTAAGTACAGGCAAACACCACACACACACACACACACACACTCACACACACACATACACACACACGCACATACACACTGTCACACACACATACTTAGAATTGTTCTGGAATTCTGGGCTGTGAAACTCCTTTGCAGGTGTGGAGTATCTTTATAAAATGTCAGCTGGCTCAATGCACTGCCAAAGTGTCACTGTGAACGAACTTATCAGAAATTAACATTTGCGGTATCATATCTGCCTTATACTTTTGTTTTTATCACTCAAGAATGTTTTACCAAAAAATGCCTTAGATGCAGCAAATGCTGTTACCTGACTTGTTCAAGACAATTGTCTCGATGCCAGGCCACATCACTTACAAGTGTTAATTCCACTGAGCTGAATCTTTTAAAAACTTTCAACCAATAGGCACTTTCACGATTATTGTGGAAGTGCATGGGCATTGACTTTGCTTTCAGAGAGTTTGAAGCTCTTGCACATATTCTAATTAGCTATTTATTGCTAGTTACTCTTGGGCATTCTTGGTCAGAGCGCTGGCTGCTCCTTCTTAGCCCTGAGGCTAGTCATGTAGGCTGCCCTGGGCTCAGGTGTGCTCTTGGGGACACACCTCTTTGGAACTCCCCAGGGTCACAAGTGAGGTCCCCTCATTAGAATAACTGAGAAAGAGGATATTTTAGGACTGGACACAAGAAAGGAATAACTCATTATGATATATCAGAGGCAACTGCTTGTATGATTAAGAACCTTAGTAGCTGAAATTAAAACAAATTAATTTTATCCTATGCCATCAGATCCAAGGCCTGGTTCTTCCTCTCCCTCCCCAGGACAAAAGCTGATGGCTGGCTTGCCTAGCTATATGCAACATCTGCCTCAACACACTGCTCTGTTTTCTCAAAGAGATTTGATTCCTGAGAATATTTTCCATCTTTCAGTCTCCAAGTTGGAAGATTCACTAGAACTAGGTGGCTTAGCTTCCCACAATGGTGAGTTTTCCAAACAAATGACCCCAAATAAACAAAACATTACCCTAAGTGTTCACTGACATCTGAAATATGCCCCAGTTGTCACTTCTGTTGACAGAGGTTGTGAGAGACATCCAGTGAGCATTTCTAGTTACTGCTGGGAGAGCTCTATAGCAATGGCCACCAAGCAGCCCAGGATGGCATGTGCTCCTCCATGTCTCTCTCCATGAATCATTTCTGATGCTGTCTCCTCCTCCTCATTTGATAGAATTTTTAGCCTCCGTCGAAGTCAGATTCTCTATTCTCTACCAGTCTTTAACCAACTAGTCTCTTAAAAATATTTATTTGAAAGGCATAGTTACAAAGCAAGAGAGACAGAAATATATATATTTATATATAAATTACATAGAAATTATAAATTTTATATATATACAGAGAGAGAGAGAGAGAGAGAGAGAAAGAGAGGGAGATCTTCCATCTGCTGGTTCACTCTCCAAATGGCTGTAATGGCCAGGAGCCAGGAGTTTCATCTGAGTTTTCCACGTGGGAACAGGGGTCCAAGCATTTAACCATCCTCTGCTTTTCCCAGGTGCATGAGCAGTGAGCTGGATTGGAAGTGGAGCAGCCAGGATAGAAATGGTGCATATGGGATGCTGGTGTTGCAGGCAGTGGCTTAACCTGCTGCACCACAATGCTGGCCCCAATTAGTCCCAATCAACTAATAGCTAATTCTTATCTGGGCAGACCTAAGACCTGCTACCATACATTTCTTTGTTTGTGAAAAGAAATAGGTCTGGAGTCTGAGTTGGGTGTCCACAGGAAGGGCATGAGGAGTGGTTTGCAAACACAACCCAAGATGAAACACTCTGCAGCTATCCTCTCCTTTCTCTCTTGTGGGCCACACACAGAATCTGCCTCTTGGTAACCATTCTCCTTGTTTCTCTTTTTGGACCAGGTCAAGCCTCCTGCTTCTCACTCTAAGAACATGATGATTTCTGGTCTTAATTGGCCTTTGTGAAAAAATCTCCTGTTCCTAATTCACATACCTGCAGGGTCAGATTACAGCCACTTGCTCAAAACTTGGAGGCACATTTTATTTCTTAAATATAGAAAAAAAAGTGTATATCCTTGGTCTGGCTCTCAGGTTCCTTGTCATCTAGCTTCAATCTACTTTTCTTTTTTGAAGGATATTTTTCTCTCCAGATGCACTGGACTTCTCATAGTTATCCAAATACATCAGGCATTTGAGTATTACTGTGCCTTTATGTAATCACACTCTTCGGTTGTCATGGACTCTTTCTTTTCCCAGCCAATCTGGAAGAATATCGTCTGTTGTTCCAAACTTGCTCTCAATTCATCACTGCACCCCTGCCTTACCTTAGCATATTCGTTTTCTCTCCAATGGCCTCAGAATTACTCTGTCATGGGACTTGGCTCTCCAAACTTGGGGAGACACTGAAACCCTATGTCATGTATTAATGGTTGATGGGTTAAAGATGGAGACCTGGAGAGTCTGAGCTGTGGACCTGGTAGGAGGTCTTTAGGTCACTGGGGGCGTGTCCTCAGAAGGTAGTTCTTCCAAGGTGCTGGTTGTACAAGCCAGGTGGGCTGCCTGTCTTGCTGTGTCTACCCCTGCACTCACCATGCGACCATCCACAGTCAGCCTCCCCCAGATGTCAGACTAAGGGAGCTGCCTGATCCTGAACTTGACCTCCAAACTGTAAACCAGAATGACCTATTACTTCCCCAGAAACTCCTCTCATATATGTTAGTAAAGTCACAAAAAGCTGGCTAATACAGCCTGCTTAGTTTGTCTTTCTTATGTTTCACTGCTGGAGAAGATTTTTGCACTCTCTAAGGGCGCGAATTGTCTTTGTATTTCTTATCTTCCCTCACACATTTGCCAGAACGCCCTGCGCAGAGTAAGTGCTCACTCAACAGGTTTGGACAAATAGAAAAGGTAACACTAAAGAAACGGCAAGCTGCATCGTGGCTTCACATACTTAGAGCTGCCCTGGAGCTCAGAGAGATCCAGGAAGGTTCCAGAAGTCCCCAGAACCTGGGACAAACGGTCGGGAGTCACTTTTCCCAGGTTCGAAGCTCAACAGTCTTGTGCTGTTAGAGTTCTGGGATCTTTCCAGGACAGAATGCCAGGCTCAGATGCAGCCATTGACCTCAGACACTTAATTAAGTGCAGGTGTCCTCAAAAGCCACCTGTGAGGAAGGCGGCTCGGGCTGGCAGCACGCTCCCTAATCCCGAGGGCCGTGCGGGAGCACACTCGCTGCAATTCTGTTTGACTAGCAGCAGCTTTGTTTAGACACCTGCTCTTCTTCAGCAACCAGAGGTAACTGATAGCAGTGTGCTCGTACGTGCCCAAGCAGCATTTCAGGCCCCCACAGCCAACTAAAATTATCCTTCTTGAGGGATCTATTTGAGTCTGACATTTGCCCATTGATTTTCTTTAAAATGAAATGGAGCAACCAAGGCGCTGCTCATCACTACCCTCCAAATAGGCTTCAACGTAGTCTCTCACTGAATATGCATTGCAGGTGTGGGGTGCTCCCAGAGCCCCCTGGGGCCAGGCAACTGTGCACTTTGGAAGAAGGCGGGAAAAGGCTGGCGGCTGGACGTTCCCACCCTGCACGCAGAGTTCCTCAGGAACGTGCTCATGCTTCGTTTCGTGCTGTTCCTCCTTCTTACCCAGTCCTCCCTAATCCTAGTCGGCCTTAGAGTAGCCTGGGACATCGCTCTCTTTTCTCAAGGCCTTCCTTGACTTATGCAGACCTCATAGCTCTCCTTTCTCTGAACTGCTTCTGCACTTCGCATGAGTACCAACTAATTTACATTCTTTGGCCTGTCATTTTGGAAAACACTATTTAAATTTATTTGAGAGAGAGAGGAAGAGAGAGATCATCACATTCGCTGACTCAGTCCTCAAATGCCTGTGCTGGCCCGCATCAAAACCAGGATTTGGGAACTCCATCCAGGTCTCCCCTGTGGGCAGCAGGAACAAAATGTCTTGAGTCATCACTGGTGCGCCCCAGGTCTGCCTTGGCAGGAAGCTGGAGTCGTTGAACCCAGGCACCCTGATAAGGTAGGTGGACCTCTTCCCTGCTAGGCCAAACACCTGCCTCTTACTTTTCTGAAGATGTTAATTTGATCTTCCTGGGCTGAAGGCAAGCATTTTCAGGGCTGGGATTATAATCTCTTTTGCCTCCCTCTGTGACCCCACTTGGAAATACTTCTTGGCTGATTGTAAGCCATCGAAATCTAGTGGAAGAATTTAAGGTAACTCAAATTTCCACCATGGGAGCCATCTCTTAGTGCCCCCTGATTCCTACATTTCCTTTTGTAACAAAAAGCAGACTGAATTGATGCTTAAAATTAGACTTCCTTAAAAGACCGAAAATGTCCCATAAGGAATCCTCCATCAATGACATTTTAAATAATTTGTGTGCAGTTACTAACCCAGTGTGAGAGTGTCCATTGGATCTCCACGGAATAATTTAGAGATGGCTTCAGCAGCCAGAAAAATCCTTCACGAAGGACAGGATTCACTGGGGGGCTTGCTGGGGACTTACTGAAACAGAGTGGATTGTAAACTATGACTTGCCCCCAAATCAACCTGAGAGTACTCCAGGTCACATATGTATTTCTTAAAAGCAAGATTTCTCACTTTGGTCAATTTTAGAATATGGTTCAATCTTTGGAAAGGAAGAAATCTGCTAGTATTTGTCTTTAGCGTTCCGTTAAAGAATATTATGGTTTTTGAATTGCTTAGATTGTTTTCACATAGAAAGCGTGCGTCTGTAGCTTTGCTGAGAAAGCAGACATTGCACATTTGCTTCAGCAAGGCACTGATAAATTCCAATGTTAATTCAATAGGGACAAAACCAAGGGACACGGTTGTTCAAATTCTATGCAGTAAAGACGGATATATGGAATGATAGAATTTTATTGCTGGAAGGAATCTTGCAATCGGTTGTGGGGGAACTTTGGATCAGCAAAAAATCCGATTTACTTTATATTAGATTGATTTTGTCAGGCAAAAGGGATGACAAAAAGAGCCATTGGCAGCTATGAAGAAGAAAGACTTCTTATTCTCCTTCCAAACTGACTGGGGTTTTTAAATGATATCCTGTCATAATTAAATGTGCTCAGTTAAGGGCACCAGTCAAACCAGCCAGCAAAGTTTTAGATGACAGTGTTGTAAACCTACAGCTAGGGAAGGATGAGGTTAGTATCACCAGGGCTTTTCATGTGGGAAGAGGGAAGAGTTCTGTGTCAGGTATTTCTGCAGTCCACTTATTCACTCAGGAAATAGTTATTGAGCACCGATCGTGTTTCAGGCACTGGAGATAAAGGAGTGAATAAAATTCTAAAAGAAAGAAATCCTTGCTCTCAGTGGAACTTGTATTCTAACAGAATGAAAGAAATATTAAAAGATATAAGAGGGTGAGCATTTGGTGCAGTAGTTACAATGCCACTTGGGCCACCCACTTCCAGTATTACGGTGCCTAATTCAAGTCCAGGCTCCACTTCTGTTCCAGCTCCCTGCTAATGTGCACACTGGGTTGCAGCAGATGATGGTCCAAATACTTGGGTCCCTAATGAGGGAGACCCAGATTGAATTTGGGCTTGTAGCTTCAGCCTGGTCCAGCTCTGGCTGTTGTGGGCACTGGGAGAGTGAACCAACAGATGAAAGATTTCCACTTACCCCACCTTTCAAATAAAATATATAAAATAAATAAATGATAAGTAGGTTTTATAAAGATACATAAAGTATACCCTGTATAAGATAGTAAAATGGGTGTAAGGCTCATAAAAAGGCAGGCAAAGTGGATAGAAAAAAGGTCCAAGGCATTATACATTTGATCAAAATGCTCAGGAAGGGCCTAGCTGAAAAGCTAGCACCTGAGCAAAGCAGGAGGAAGGGAGAAGAGACAGCTGATGGACTATCTTGGCGAAGAGTACTGAAGGCGAAAGACGCTGAGGCAGGAGTCAGTGCTTGGTGGCAGTGGGACAGCAAATGCCCAGTATTGCTAAGGCAGTCAGGTAGATGTTAGCCTATGGGGGTAAGAGGGGCCAAAGAAAACAAGAATCTTTAAAGAAAATAAATTTTTGTGCAATGGAACAAAGAAATAAATCCTGGAAGAAGGACCCAACCTCTTTCTTGTCTGTCTCCCTTAGCCCTCGGTGTCCTTGCCCGGCCATCATCAAAAGGAGTCCACTGACTCGCACTGATCCAGATGGCCTCTCAAGGTTCCAATCACTGGACTGAAGGAGTCATTTGCTTCTCCAGTAGATAAGGCTCTCGATGGCCAGTGTTGTCCAAAGGGGTCTGTTTAGGGGACTTCCGCATCCAGGTACCACCCGTCTGTATGTCCCCAGAAAACAGAGGCGGGGAGAAGAAATGTGGGACCATAGAAACTCCAGTCTGAATGTGGACTGTGCTCTCAGTCCCTTCTAAGCACCCTCCTGGTCTACCAGGCGTAGGAGCTTCTGTCTCCTCTCATACTAGACGCTTTACTGTAGCTCTGCAGTGATCTATATGCATCTACAGTATACGAGGTGAGGAATATGAATCATTCTGATTGGACAGTTCCAGAATTAACACTCATCAAATGATCGCGTGGTACCCCACAGGTGTGTACGGCTAGTCCTCAGTTTAAAAAGGCGAAGATTATCAGGTTACACTAAAGAAGCTGTCTTCCTGATGCTGATGTTCGTTCCGCCTCACACATATCCATGAATCCAACAAAGTCTGCGACACCAGTTTGAACCTCGCCGCTGATTCCGCTCAAGCACTGCATACATATCTTCTTTACTTCCTCTCCGGTCAGTGTATACTCGAGTCTGTTTCTCCGGAGGAGGATGAGAGGGAGACATCCGTTAGGTGGCAGGGACCCAGTGTCAGAGCTGTTGACTTCTTACACGAATGGGAGTCATTGACGCCCCACAAAATACCATTTCCTTGTGCCATCAAGGTGCTCGTAGGTAGCCAGAGCCACAGCAGGAAGAGAAGGGAGAGGCCCTGGGAGAAAGGGCACTCAGCAGCTGCTGGGCTGTCTCTAGAGTCCCAGCCACAGTGGTAACGCACCGCAAGCAGCTCTGGGGTGGGGTACAGGTGGCCAATGCCCTCCTTCCTAATGGGAAAGGGGTTAGGCCACTTGAAGAGTACACTCCAGACTCATGGGCAAGCTCACCAATGCTGTTACTGGACAAATAATCAGACCCTTGGTGCTTGCCACTATTGGATAGCCAGTTCACGAGAGATGAGTGCTGGCCAGAGCAAAGGTTTTTTTTTTTTTTTTTAAGAAGGCAGCAGTTTGGGAGAGAAGGTTCTCTCAATCCAAATAAGCTCTTTTTCAGTAAAGCAATTTTTTGAAAAATATTTATTTATTTATTTGAAAGTCAGTTACACAGAGAGAGGAGAGGTAGGTCTGGAGCTGTGCCGATCCAAAGCCAGGAGCTAGGAGCTTCTTCCAGGTCTCCCATGTGGGTGCAGGGGCCCAAGGACTTGGGCCATCCTCTACTGCTTTCTCAGGCCACAGCAGAGAGTAGGATAGGAAGTGGAGCAGCCGGGACTTCAACCGGCATCCACATGGGTTGCTGGCACTGCAGGCAGCAGCCTTACCTGCTACACCACAGCGCAGGCCCCAGTAAAGTAGTTTTTAAAATTCCTTCATGTTTATGGCTGCAGTGTGACCTTGTCAGTTGAGATTAATGGGTGTGTGTGTGAGAGAGAGAGAGAGAAAGAGAGAGACTCTGCAGTTCCCTGTGAGAACTGAGAGAACTGACCTTTCTCCCTATGGAAACTGTGCTGTTGATCAAACATTTTTTGCCCACGTGGTCGCTGTTGGAACCTGGCCAGAGCCAAGTCACTTATGGATGTAGCTAAATAATTAAACAAGTCGGTTTGATATGAAATAGTATTTAAGTTCCCCCCAGATTTCATACACATTGGGATCCCACCCATGAGGAGGGATTTCCTGTTGCAACTTTTCCCAGTCGGCCCTGGAACGCTGTCTTCAGGATTCCCCAGTGCTGTCCCAGCTGGTAACAAAGCTTTCTCTTTATGCTTTCCTTTGTTTGTCTTTATTAATAAGTTGTTGTTTAAGTATTGTTGTGAGATGTCTTTATTGGCTTGAATATGAACTGCTAAATTTATGGCCACATCATGTAACCTTACCTGGGGGTGTGTCCATTTGCTTGGGCAGCTGTGATAGGCTGGGTGGCTTAGCCAGCAGAAATGTATTCTTTTCCGGTTCTGGAGGCAGAGAAGTTCAAGATCAAGGTTTCGGCGTGGTTGGTTCCTACTGAGGGCCACGAGGAAAGGATTACTTCCAGGCCTCTCTCCTCGGCTTGCAGACAGCAGAGTTCTCCACATGTCTCTATGCTATCTTCCCTGTGTGTGTGTCTGTGTCCAAATTTCCTCCCCCTATAAGTATATTAAACCTATAGGGGTAGGCCACTAAAATACTGTGCAAGCTCAAGTTCCAAGTGTCCTTTGGAATGGTTCATTTCTGATTGCTCCCTTGTATACATGTGATTCACTCTACTAAACTTCCTGGGGGCTGGCGTTGTGGTGTAGTGCATTAAACTGCTGCTTGCAACATTGGCATCCCATAGCAGAGTGCCTCTTCAAGCCCTTGCTGTTCCACTTCCAATCCAGCTCTCTGCTAATGCACCTAGAAAAACAGCAGACGATGGCCTAAGTGCTTGGGACCCTGCACCCATGTGGGAAACCCAGAAGAAGCTCCTGGCTTCTAATTGGCCCAGCTCCAGCCATTTTGGCCATTTGGGGAGTGAATCAGCAGATGGAAGACCTCTCTCTGTACCTCTGCCTTCAAATAAATAAATAAATCTTTGATAAATAAATAAATCATTTTTTAAAAAAGTGTGTGACAGAGAGGAGAGACAGACAGAGAAAGAGGTCTTCCACCTACTGGTTCACTCCTCAAGTGGTCACAATGGCCATGGTTGAGCTAGGTGGAAATCAGGAGACAGGAGCTTCTTCCAGGTCTCCCATATGGGTGGAGCACTTGCACCATCATCCACTGCTTTCCCAGACACATTAGCAGAGAGCTGGACTGGAAGTGGAGCAGCCAGGATATGAACCAGTAGCCATATGGATGCTAGCATCACAGGTGGTGGTTTTACCTGCTAAGCCACAATGCCAGCCCCATAAATACAATTTTTTTTAAAGAATAAACCCCTGTTAGCTTTTCTCTTGTTAATCTGTTTTTTATTTGAAATACTAAGCAAAACACCTGCTACTTTAATTTTTAAAAAGAAATTCATTTATTTGAGAGAGAAAGTGAGAGAAAGCATGAGTGCACAAGCGCCTTGAGGCGTGAACCAAAGGGGGTGATGTGAGTGCAGGCTGGCTGCCCTTTGCTGCCACATTCTGAGGGTGATGACCGTCAAGGTTATTTTTTATTTTTTATTATTATTTTTTTTTTTTGACAGGCAGAGTGGACAGTGAGAGAGAGAGACAGAGAGAGAAAGGTCTTCCTTTTGCCGTTGGTTCACCCTCCAATGGCCGCCGCGGCCGGCGCACCGTGCTGATCCGATGGCAGGAGCCAGGAGCCAGGTGCTTTTCCTGGTCTCCCATGGGGTGCAGGGCCCAAGCACCTGGGCCATCCTCCACTGCACTCCCTGGCCACAGCAGAGGGCTGGCCTGGAAGAGGGGCAACCGGGACAGAATCCGGCGCCCCGACTGGGACTAGAACCCGGTGTGCCGGCGCCGCTAGGCGGAGGATTAGCCTAGTGAGCCGCGGCGCCGGCCAGACCATCAAGGTTAAATGCATGAGATCCTGGGGCTGGAGCTGTGGTGCAGTGGGTTAAAGCCCTGGCCTGAAGTGCTGGCATCCCATATGGACACCGGTTCTAGTCCTGGCTGCTCCTCTTCTGATCCAGCTCTCTGCTATGGCCTGGGAAAGCAGTAGAGGATGGCCCAGGTCCCTGGGCCCCTGCACCCGCGTGGTAGACCCCGGAGAAGCTCCTGGCTCCTGGCTCTGGCCGTTGCAACCATCTGGGGAGTGAACTAGCAGATGGAAGACCTCTCTCTCTGTCTCTACCTCTTTCTGTAACTCTTTCAAATAAATAAAATAAATCTTTTAAAAAATGCATGAGATCCTAATGGATGTAGTTCAGACAGCAGTTCTTTTTGATTTCTCTGAAAATTCATATTACTGGGGCCGGTGCTGTGGTGTAGTGGGTAAAACTACCGCCTGCAGTTCCAGCATCCCATATGGGCACAGGTTCAGGTCCTGGTTGCTCCACTTCCCATCCAGCTCTCTGCTAAGGCCTGGGAAAGCAGTGGAAGATGACCCAAGTCCTTGGGCTCCTGCACCAGCATGTGAGATCCAGAAGAAGCTGCTGGTTCCTGTCTTCGGATTGGTGCAGCTCCGACCACTGCGGCCAATTGGGGAGTGAACCAGCGGATGGAAGACCTCTCTATCTCTCTGCCTCTCCTCTCTCTGTGCAACTCTGACTTTCAAATAAATAAATAAATATTCAATAAAAAAGAAAATTCATATTACCTGTGTGATAAAGGTAATTTTAAAAATTGTAAATAATATGAAGACAAAATGTTTCTTTAAACAGCAGTGTAGGAAATAAGGGAACGAGATTCCGTGAGACAAAGACTGAAGCAAAGCGTTACAAGGAATAAGACAGAGGAGCATCGGGAGCTGAGGCCTGGACTGGAGCCCCAGAGGGCAGGGCTGAGTTAGCACCATCACTGAACACCTAGCAGACGCGGGACAGATGTGTGGCTTTCCAGCTGATGGAGAAAACTCTGAAGATCTAGAACTCAGGGCTGGCGGAGCCGCATGGATGGAAATCACACACTGGGTCCCCACAGGTCCTGAATACCCTGTTGGTCTCACCCAGGCTTGAATGCTGGGTTTCAAAGCCTTCGTTTTTTTGGGTATACACATAGCCACACAATCATGGTCTCCCTAGGGATGCCTCAGTAGAGTATCAAAAAAATTGTAAAAATTTGTTTTATTTATTTCAGGAGAGAGAGGGAGAATGGTAAAGGGTGAGAGGGGGTAGGGGAGAGAGAGAGAGAGATCTTACATCTCCTGGTTTACTCTCCAAATGCCCACAAAAGCTGGGGCTGGGCCAGGCCAAATCCCAAACTCCTCCCTCCAGGTCTCTCATGAAGGTGACAGACAGGGAGCTAAGTACTTGAGCCATCCCCTGCTGACTCTTAGCTTACACATTAGCAGGAAGCTGGAATTGGGAGGAGAACCCAGGCACTCTGGCATGAGATGCAGGTTTACCACTGGCTCAATTGCTATGGTAAATGCCTACCTCTCAGAAAAGCATTTTTAGGTACAAAATTAAAATACAGAGAGTGACAAAGGACGTGAACTGGATCGTCGTTGAGCTGTGTGCACGTGCACCTTGGATGCTGAGGCTGAGTGTTAGCGGTCATGTCCATTGGATGTACACAGTGTTCCTGACCATCGGCTTGTCTCCTTCTCTTTTTGTTACCTGCCTGGGCCCTGTAGGCATTTGAATTTACCATGATTTAGAGAAATTCAGAAGAGAAAGATTAAAGAAAATAAGATTAACAGATTTCTATCCAAGCTAGAGCCAAGATCCCGGTGTGGTACAGAAAAAGCAAAAAAGTCTTTGAAATCCCATAAAGCGGCTTTGCTATATGATCTTAGGGAAGTCAACCTCCTGAAGCTTGTGTTTCTTTCTTCTATAAATGGAAGTTAAGTTAGAGAGAAAAAAAAAAAAGCTCACATAGTTGTTCTAAGGATTAAGTTTTGAAAGTGTGAAAACAGCGGTGGATCAAAGCCTGCCATCCATCAGTGGTAGATGGAGTTTCTCTGCAAGGTCTCATTTCTCAGCTGTGAAACAGGGACAGTATCACCATCTCATAATTCTAGCGCCAAGGTTGAACAAGGCAGTCGAAAAGGCACTGCCTACTTCCTGGCTTAAGAACCAAACACTATAGGTTGGTTTTCTTTCTTCTTTCCCAAAACCAGTGTAAGAATTTTATTTCACAATATAATATTTGTCTTGATCCTAATAGAACAGGATTTAACCACCTTGAAAAAAGCTCATAAATGAAACCATAAGTAACACAAAAGTGACTGGAAACCAAATTCTTAGAATCAACATGAATATTCTTTCAAAAACAGTCACTACCAATGGAATTCAGAGCCTTTATGTGCCTGGAGAATCAGTCAGGAGAGAAGCTAGGCTGTACTTTCTTTTCTGACCTTGTTCTAATAGAAAATTTCTCAAGAAATGGTAATTGGACAGAACGATGAGAGATGGAAAAAGTTGTCACATATTTTTAAAAATGTTGGAACAGGAAGATATGAAAATACAAGGGTGTCAATATAGAAAAATGCTTAAGCGAATGGATCGTGGAGTTTGAATTCCAGCCTGGTCACTTATCAGCAGTGTGACCACCAGGCAAAATGCTTAATGTCCCTGAGCCTCCTTTCCGTCTTGAAAATGGTTCCGACAACAGCTGGAAATGTCACGGATGCCAGGCGTAAGCTGTGACTGTCACTGAGGCAGGCTCAGGGAAGAGAATTCTCTTTTCTAAGTGTCAGAGACTGCGAGTATATGTCATACATAGGTCAAACTGCTGTCAAGAAAGAGTCCGTGGGAACTCTGATGGAGTAGATTTTAGAAAGGCACATTGCCCCACTCCCAACCACAGAAGTAAAAGGAATGATACAAAGTCAATGAGCAAGTCCAAGGTGACTGGACACATAAAGGGGCTGTTGAGAGAGGCAGATGCTGAGAATAGCCAGCTAGAATAACTTTCTTAAATAAATAGTTTTTTATTTATTCAAAAGGGGAGGGAGAGAGAGAGAAAGAGAGAGAGAGAGAGAGAGAGAGAGAGAGAGAGAGAGAGCGCTCTATCTTCCATGTGCTGGTTCACTCCTCAAATGCCTGCAACAGCTGGGGCTGGATCAGACCAAAGCTAGGGGCGAGGAACTCAATCGAGTTCTCCCACATGGGCAGCAGAGACCCAAATATCTGAGCCATCACCTACTGCCTCTCAGGGTACAGGCTGGCAGGAAGCTGGAATCGGAAGTGGAGTTGGGTCTTGAACTTAGGAACTTCAGTACGCCGGCATCCCGAATAGAATCTTTTTTTTTTTAAAGATTTATTTTATTTATTTGAAAGATAGAGTTACAGAGAGAGGTAGAGACACAGAGAGAGAGAGGTCTTGCATCCACTGGTTCACTCCCCAGATGGTGCAATGGCCGAGCTGCACTGATCTGAAGCCAGGAGCCAGGAGCTTCTTCCAGGTCTCCCACGTGGGTGCAGGAGCCCAAGGACCTGGGCCATCTTCTACTACTTTCTCAGGCCATAGCAGAGAGCTGGATCGGAAGAGAAGCAGCAGGGACTAGAACTGGTGCCCATATGGGATGCTGGCGCTTCAGGCCAGGGCATTAACCCACCGCGCCACAGCGCAGCCCCTAGAATCTTAACTGCTGTGCCAAATGCCTGCCCCAGGGGTAACCAACTAAAGAAAATGTCACTGACTGTCTTCCCCCTTAATATAGAGGGCAGTGATGGTGGCATAGTGGCGGATGGATGTTGAAAGGGAAATTATGAATAAGAAAGTTATATTCTTTTGTAAGTTGATTTATACAAAATTATGCGCATCACCAATTTTTTTTACAGAAATTTAAAATACATGTAAGGTGGGGCCAGCGCTGTGGCATAGTAGGCTAAGCTTCCTCTTCCTGTGGTGCCAGCATCCCATATGGACACCTGTTCGTGTCCTGGCTGCTCCACTTCTGATCCAGCTCTCTGCTGTGGCCTGGGATAGCAGTGGAAGATGACCCAAGTCCTTGGACCCCTGCACCCACCTGGAAGACCTGGAAGAAGCTCCTGGCTCCTGGCTGTGGATCAGCCCAGCTCCTGCCATTGCAGCCAATTGGGGAGTAAACCATCGGATGGAAGACCTCTCTCTCTGTAACGCTGCCTCTCAAATAAATAGATAAAATCTTTAAAAAATACATGCAAGGCAAAATAAACAATAAAAGTAACCCATCCTCCTGTTGTGGTAGGCAGAATGATGGCCACCACAGGTGTCTACCTCCTACTCTCCCTGAGCCTGTGACTGGGTCAGGGCAAGTGCCAGAGGGGAATTGAAGATGCGGATAAATGGAACTCAGATTGCTAGTCAGCTGCCTTAGGGCAGGGGCATTGCTGTCTTCTATCTGGGTGGGTCCAGTGAAATCCTGGAGCCCCTCAAGGTGGAAAGGAAATCAGAAGAGCTCCCAGAGAGAGGGCAGCAGAAGGACCTGGCTGCTCCTCCTGGCTTTAGAGACAAAGAGGGCCTGAGCCATAGAACGCAGGCAGCCTGCACAAGCAGGCAAGAGCAGACAAGGGCTTCTCCCTTAGAGCCTCCAGAGAGGAACACAGCCCGCTGACATCGTGACATTAGCCCAGCGAGGCCTCTTTTGGACTTCCTAACGGCGGAACTCTGGGAGAATGAGTTTGACTGGTTTTAAGTCAGTGTATTATTGGTGATTTGTTAAAATGAATATGGAAACGAATATGCCTACAGTCCAGGGATAACCACGAGTGTACATTTAATGTGTTTGGTATGTGCATATGTTTTTGTACACAGAAGTCTTTAAGGGACTGCTTTGGAAGCAGGAAATAGAAAGTGAGAAGGAAAATAATGCAACTTAGGATGCAGTCGGCAGTCCTGGTGAAGCAGCCAGTGTCATAACAGTTGACACCTGAAGGTGGCCTGAGTCAGCCATGGCCCTGGTGGGAAAATGCTGTCACTGGCAGCCAGAGGCCCAGCAATGAGCGCCTGGCATGCTTCAACACTTCCCAATCAAACTGGTCAGAATTCATTGCCAATAAAGGGAGTCACTCACGACAACGTGCTGGTGGGCTAAAATGGAGCCAATTTGAAGCTGAATACAGCTAAGGCTAAAGATGCAAAAATCATTTCACAGAGTGGGTGGGGCAGCTTCTCTCCTGGGCTCACTGTCATCAGCATCTCCGAGGCTGGCTCTAGGTGCGGTGATGTTCAAGCATCCCGAGTCCTCTCTTCTGTGCCTTGATCTCCTTCCAGGCTCTCACTTCCCAGGACCTGAGTGTGGGCACCAGGTGCCGGGAGCCCATCTCTGCCCCTAACCTGCCTGGTACACACCAGGGCCCCTCTGACTTCTCTCCTACAGGCAGAATCTTCCTTTCTAACACTGTGCCACTTTTCACGCCAGCGTCTCAGATTCGGACAATAGCAACAACAGCCCTGGCAACCCTGGATTTTATTTTTCTTTTCAGACCAGGGACTTGGAGGTCCTCTTTCACACAGAGGCCGGGCTTCCCTGGGATGCCAAGAGCCTTCAGTTCAGGCACGACCAGCCAGGAAGGTGGCTCTCATTTCATTTAAGTAAAAGGCAACCAGACATTGAAACCTGCTAATAGTTTAAGCACTGTTTGGGGAATTTTTGAAACTTGCTGCACAGCTGCCCGGAACAGCAGAGGCCACGGTGTGGATTCCGCAGAGGTGCAGGACAACAGTGGGAGATACTGTGTCGAGGAGGGGATGTGAGAAGACCCTTATGAAGTTCAAGAGTGCAGGAGGAACTTGCAGCAGTCCATGTCATTTTCTCCTTTAGAACAACCATACCATGCAGCACCTGAGATGCCCACAACATGGCCTGCTTCCTGGTGCTCAGCTGGCGGGGGAACCCATCGTGTGACCAGCAGAGAGAGGGAAGAACTCCAGGGAAGTCCAGTAAGACACAGCCTTGGACACTGGCAGCCTCCCTCACAAGCAGCTGATCTCCTTCCGGCAGGAGATAAAAAGCAAGGAACAACAAAGAAGCAGGATAATATTAACTCATTGTTGAGCGCCCGCCACCTGCCAGGCGCTGGGTGAAACGTTCTACAAGCAAGATTTTACCTCCTGTCCCTATGTCTAGCAGCCCTAAGAGTGACCTTGTGGTCAACATCTGTGGTCTCTGCCCCCTGCCTGCTTTGTCTCCTCTCCCCCTCCCCTACCCTGGATTCCGGGATGTGCTAACCACCAAAGGATGCCATTCCCGGAAGTAGATTCCATTTTATGGCAAAAGTCGTGCGGCCATGTTCCCTTATTTAAGATTCACATTTAGCACCCTGGAAACCTGGAAAGAGAGAGAGACTCCTTATGGGCTTCAAGATGTGGCCACGGGGGAGAAATCTCCGAGGCCAGCAGCCTCCCAGGACTCTCGCACCTGAAGTCATTTTCCTGCCAAGCACAGGGCTACAGTCAGGCTGCTCAGGCCTGCAGCTGCAAGGAAGTGAATCCTTCCAACAAACTCAGGGAGTTGGGAAACATACCCCTCCCCAGGCTCCCAGCTCATGCAAACTCTGAGATAATAAATGTGCATTAAGTCTGTGGCGATTGCATACGCACCCATTGAAAATGAATCCAGGAAAGTGGAGTGCAGGGTCATAACACATTCATTGTCCTGTTAGAAAGTGTAAGTAGGTGTTGAAGCGCAGGCTGTTTCCTGCGCTGCGGGTTTAATAGCTTTGCTCTGCGGCTGCCCAAGGCATGGGGCCCGAGAGGGAAGCTAGCTCCAGAGTGTTAAAGATGTAAGAGTAGAGGATGGCGGGGGGCCACAGCGGGCCGTGCAGGGTGGGTGGAGGCAGCAGAACGAATCAAGAAATGAAAATTACAATGTGGAGCAAATCTCTTGAGCCGGGGAGGCAGTAGAAGAGGAAAGCGCTCAGGAAATAGGATGTATCTGTCACCTGGCCCTGGCGCTGGTCTGGTTGCAGAGAGCGGACCGAGGCCCATTACAGGGGTCTTATTTTGATCGCTGAGGCAGAGCACAGTTCGTGGCTCAGGGACCCACGTAGAGGCCAGCAGGGGTGAGAATGCTTTTGTTTCTACTTTAAGAAGCCAAGATATGACCACAACAGAAAGAATGTTCTTCCAGTTCTGGAAAAAGCGAGAGGAAGGGTGTGCTCATCCAAGGGTTTTGCTGACAGAGGAGGGCACCTCTGTAAGATGGTACTGAAAGTTGGTTGGTGGATAAGGGGGAAAGTCCCCTTTGAAAGGGAACCAGGACAGTGTAGTGGATCCCAGCTGTAATGTCACCCCATTAGGGATGTTTTAGGCTCTGTGATCCACACGTAGTGCCTGCCACAACTCAACTCTGCTCTCGTAGTGTGAAAGCATGGCGGGGTTCTGATACAACTGCTGCTGCTTGTTGTTTTCAGTCACCAGAGGCGGTGGTGGATTTGGGCCATAGGAGATGGTATTCTGACTCCTGGTCTAGACCGCACCATTTTGCAACTGTCCCTCAGAGATTTGTGGGGCGGCCTTAGGGGAAGAACGAGGTGTGGGGGTCCTGAACAAGTGCGACTGTGCGGCTCTCACCTTGCTTTCCATCAGAGCAGCTCTTGTCAAGGTTTGGACTTGGGAGTGTTTGTAAACTCCTCCCATGGCAAAGCACCCAAAGGCAACACTGCCTTGCTAAAGCCCCCTTGCAAGTTGCCTGCTTCTACGCTGTGGGGTCAGCCACCCTCCTGCTTTTG
This sequence comes from Oryctolagus cuniculus, assembly GCF_964237555.1. NCBI lineage: Eukaryota > Metazoa > Chordata > Mammalia > Lagomorpha > Leporidae > Oryctolagus > Oryctolagus cuniculus. Next base: position 65,587,001 of record NC_091439.1, read on the forward strand.
GCCTCCTGTCCCCTCCCCCACATCCTTTTCTGGTCCAGAGTCCTCCCTGGATTCTGTGCCTACATCCCCGTTCCTCCTGGACAGGATCCCTGTGTGGAAGTCTCACAGATACCTCTTGATCAATACATCCCCACTCCCCACACTGCTCCTTTTCCCAACAGAGCTAATGGCTCCAGCTCCCCTTTCATCACCAACCAGAAAGCTGGGACTCACTGCTCTTCTTCGCGTCCACTGACAGACACCTAGTCTGAAAGATTTATCTTGCCATGATCATGTGTTTAAAATCCATCCCCTGCTCGGCTTTAGCTCCTTCGTCCTAATGGAGGCCACCACTCTCTCATAGGGCTACTCCCAGGTGAGAGAAAAAGGGAGAGAGGAACTAGGGCCGAGAGAGCAGCTGCTGCTGGTCGCCCTTTCAGCCCACGAGAGTGACCTGTCTGAAATGCAGATCCGAGCGGGAAACTCGCCTGATGAAAATCCCCCATTAGTTTCCCCGCCCCTGCAAGCAAAAGCTCAAGTTTCTCAACTTGGAACTAACACAAAGCTGTCCATCACGGACTCCACTTGTTATAGCTGTTCCTGAGGTCAAAATGGTTAACTAGGCTACTATTCAATGGTTAACCTAAAACTCCTCTGGCTTGCCTCCCATCTCCCGGTTCATCTCGTACCCGCAGGATAAATCCCATTGTTGGAATTCATCTCCCTTACTGGCCTGATCAACCTCTACCTATTTTCCTGAGTGCTGATGTGCTGGTGATGTGCTTGTCTGAGTGCTGGTGGACATTTCCTGTAAATCTCTAAACCGCAGACTGGTAAAATGTCCCCTCTCTGCATTTCCATAGCAACCATGGCAAGGGTCAGCCACAGACAGCATTCCAGCCTTGGGCTGGAATCATCAAATGATCTGCTTGTGTCCCATTCATCCCAGGCAGGCCTTCAGGTGTTTCAAAGTGTCTTTCTCTTCCCTTTGGTGGACATAGTACATTCAATTTGTTCAAAAAATGGAATGGAGTTGATCAATGTGATCAGATTGTGCTCTGATTCTTAGTAAATAACAATCCTTAATTAATTAACCTGACTCGGGATTTCGGGGTTGTGTTTGAACTTCAGAAGTCTTTGGGGAGCACATTTGAGCCTGGCCAGTGCAGTATTTCATCTGCTAATAATCATGATTTAATACCTGAAGGATTAAATAAACAGCTAGCTTTGAGAACTGAAGCGTAGGTTGAACCAATGGCTTGTTCATTTTAGCCACAATATTTACATCCCAGAAAATGATCTGAGCAAAGTGTTTCTGGATTTGTACGGTGGGAGAAAAACCCTCTTATGCTAGGTATAAATAATGCAAACTTCCATTTGCACGTTCTCTGACTGTGCAGAACTGCCTTTCTCCAGAATCCCTGCTGTACACACAGATCTGCACAGATGAGGAGGAGACACTGCAGCCAGCCTTCCCCTAGACAAAATGAGAAGATGGTTGGTAAATAGTATGCATAATATTAGTTTACATCAAAAATAATTCTCCACCATAATTATAGCAACCCAGCTGTGCAACTATATATGGTGTGGGAACAGACTTACATGCTGGGTTGCTGGGGAGGTGAGCACACTTTTCTTCATGCCAAGATGGAATGTTCCCAAATAAAGCTCTCTGCTTGGTAGAGAGGTGGAGGACAAGCCACCAGCAGGCACCGTCAGCCAATTGGTCGCATACCTGCGTGGGGCTCCTTGGGAAGAGTCCAAAGGGGAAAGGGCATCCATCAGTACACTCATCCTGGGGCCCAGGGCCTGCCACGCGACAGGCTGGAGCAGGTGACAGCGCCACGTATTAGAGGAGCTGTAATGAAATGACAGAAAATAGCAGGCTCAATTGGGAGGTCAACTCTGAACGCCTCTCCTGGATCCTGCTCCAAATGGAGACCGTCCAAAGAAAGCCTCCTGCGGTGTGCCACCTCCTTCCCCTGGAAATGCCAATCACAAAGGTTAAGCCATCTTGCTCACTGCTATGGGGGGAGGGGGAGAGAGGGTGATCCTTGTCCCCAGCAGAGCACCTGCCACCCAGCAAGCAGTAGGGTTGCTTGGTAGTGAAAGTTCCTTTTCTCAGGGTGGGGGGAGATAAAGACCAGGAAGGAGAAAGCAAGGCCCTGTGCAGCCCCTCCATGAAAATCTTGAGCTTGCCACAACCCAGACATGCATGCACACACACACACACACACACACACACACACGCTGTGTTCAGAGAGGGCTCTATGTCCTGGGTATTGCAGCTACGTGTGGAAGATTTCGCGGCTCTTATGAGGATCCATGTAAAATGTAAATACGATGAATGCCAGGATTCTCTTGCTTTCCTCTGTCAGTGCAGAGTCTCAATGTCTCACCCCACGAGGCTCCGCATCAGGATGGAGCCGGCACACATCCCATTTTCCTTGACTCTGCGCTCGGTTCTAAAGTATCTAGTGTATGGTGTGTGCCTCAGGTTTTTTTTTTTTTAAGATGTATTTATTTATTTGAAAGTCAGAGTTACACAGAGAGGAGAGGCAGAGAGAGAGAGAGAGAGAGAGAGAGAGAGAGAGAGGTCTTCCATCCAATGGTTCACTCCCCAATTGACCACAATGGCCTGAGCGGCGCCAATCCGAAGCCAGGAGCCAGGAGCTTCTTTTGGGTCTCCCACGCTGGTGCAGGGGCCCAAGCACTTGGGCCATCTTCCACTGCTTTCCCAGGCCATAGCAGAGAGCTAGATCGGGTGTGGGGCAGTGGGGTCTTGAACTGGTGCCCACATGGGATGCCAGCGCTTCAGGCAAGGGCTTTAACCTGCTGCACCACAGCACTGGCCCTATGCCTCAGTTTTCGCTTGCATAGTTTTTGGCTCTCAACCATGGGGGACAACAATTAATGGACCATTCAAAATTCCAACCAGACAGGGTTTTGAATGTTCTCAACACAGACCATGGAGTATGCCTGAGGTGATGGACATGCGAGTTACCCTGACCTGACCTGACCATGACACATTTATATGTGTGTTAAAAAGTCACACTGTACTGTATAGAAAATTTTAAACTTGTGTTTTTAAAAGCTCAGGCTCCTTCTACTTGCCCCCTTGCATCACGAGGGGCTACAGGCGGCACGTTGCTGTCACCACTTTTCATCCCCCTCATCTTTGAGGTGAGTTCATGCACTTTTCTTTAAAGCATCCTACCTATTTGGCTAATATCTTTGCGTGGTGGTGGTTTCCAAGTTTGTCTTTCTGCTCTAACTCACATTCGGAGTATCCAACCACCTAGCATTCTCAGAAATTGCTTTCAGAATATTTCCCCCGGGTCTTTCTAGAAAGTCTTCCCTACTTCAGATCTTTTGTGTAACTCTGAAAGTCCCCATAGTAATTCCTGTCATCTAATAATACAATCTTTCTGCCAAATTTCAGACTTTTCTAGAGCAGAGTGCCAGTGAAACACACGTAACACGCTTTGGAATGTCTGGAAGTGACCTCCAGTGTCTTCCAAGGACATCTATTTGCACTCGCTGAGTAATTCACTTTGGAAGTTTTTAGGTGGTTGTAGCAGGACTATCAAGAGAAATAAAGAGCTGGCATTCCTTTTCTGACATCAAACCATAGGACTTGTCAGCGCTGCTTCTGCCGGCTAAGACTTTTGGATAAACAAGATCTTTGCATCCCTTTATCTCCAGCTTCAGCACAGCAGGAGCTAGGCCTGCGATATTGTTCATAAACACTTATTTATGGAAAGGGCGGATGTGACAGGAAGAAAGGGGGAGGGTGGATTGTGGGCGAGATGGAAGATTTCGGAGGGTGACGGGGGAGGAACGGTCCAGAGGAAGCTGACCTGCCGGAGTGTGCAGGGGCAAGGCTGCAAGCTCCCAGGGAGGACAGCCGGGCGGCCAAACCCTGCAGCATCCGGGGTGGGCAGAGTCACACAGGTACCAGCAGGCTCCAACGCCAGAGCTCCTATCTCTGCTTCCGCTGAGCTCCGAGGGGGGTGATGCGGCTGTCCCCAGGTGCTGACTCGGGAGCACTGCGGGTCTCGGAGCCTCATTGGTCTGTACAGCCTGCAGTTGGCAAGCAGAGCCCTCCGACAGTGTGGAGCGCGAAGATCGAAGAACACAGGGTCAGTTGCAGTGGAAGACGATTTATGCAGAAAGTCAGCTAGGACTCAGCACAGCTCCGTGTTCACCAGCCCAGGGTGCTGCTGAGAGCAGGCGCTGCCGCAGAGCCTGGAGACTGCTAAGGACAGGTTCTTGTCTTCGCCCGCTTCCCGCCAAGCATGGGATACTGCGAGGCAGAACTCTCTCCTGTACCTGCTCAAATGCGTGAGGCCCTGTTGGAATGCATGCAGGAGAAGAAAAAGCGTTTGAGAGACTAACAAAAATCTAATTATGAAGACAGCTCAGGCTCATTATAGGAAAAAACCACGCAGTAAATATTCACAAAAGAACCAAACAACAATGCTCATTATTCCATATAATCAAAGAAATTTCTGCATCTTGCCACAGATCCTCCCTGATCTTTTTCCATATCAATTACTTCTCTCTCTCTCTCCCTCTCTCTCTCTCTTTCTGTTTCCCAGCTCCACCTCTTACTACTCATGTGACCTGGAATATTTGTAAAATGACAGTAATAGCAATATCTAGTTTGTGAGACTGTTTTATACTTAAATAAGACACATATACATAAGTAGCCATATATGTAGCACACAGTAAATATTTGACACATTTCACCTGTTTTGTTTTTCTTAATGGGGTAAAATGTATATTTTTAGTTTTTTTTAAAAGATTTATTTATTTCAAAGGCAGAATTATAGAGTGAAGGACAAAGAGAGAGAGAAAGAGAGAGAGATCTTCCATCCATTGGTTCATCCTCCAGGAACTGGAGCTGGGCTAGGCTGAAGCCAGGAGCCAGGAGCTTCTTCCAGGTCTCCCACATGGGTGCAGGGGCCCAAGGACTTGGGCCATCCTCCACTGCTTTCTCAGGTGCTTAGCAGGGAGCTGGATTGGGAGTAGAGCAGTGGGACTTGAACTGGTGCTCATATGGGATGCTAATGTCACAAGGGGCAGCTTAACCCACTGCGCCACAGTGGTGGCTCTACATTTTTTTAGATAAGCATCTAACATGAAAATATTTTCATTTCTATAGATGTATTTTCTATAACATCACTCTAAAGAATTGAATAATACTCAAACATGTAACTGTGTCATAACTGATTTAACCAGTCCTTTGCTGGACATTTAGGCTTTTTTCTGATTTTGTATTGTTACAAATAGTTTTGATACAAATACTCTTTTTTAAAAAAATTATTTATTTATTTGAAAGGCAGAGTTACAGAGAAGCAGAGGCACAGAGAGAGAGAGAGAGGTCTTTCATCTGATGGTTCATTCCCCAAATGGCTGCAACAGCTGGAGCTGTGCCGATCTGAAGCCAGGAGCCAGGAGCTTCTTCCAGGTCTCCCACATGGGTGCAGGGACCCAAGAACTTGGGCCATCTTCCACTGCTTTCCCAGGCCATAGCAGAGAGCTGGATTGGAAGTGGAGCAGCTAGGTCTTGACCCAGGGCCATATGGGATGCTGGCACTGCAGGCAGTGGCTTTACCCTCTACACCACAGCACCGGCCCCACAAATACTCTACAGATACATATTTGGAACAGATCCTTACCTGTTTCCTTAGGTTACATTTCCAGAAATGCAATTTCTCTGTCAAAGGATGGGCGCACTTTAACATTTTGGCCCCATATTCTCCCATTGCTTTCCAGTCAGGCTAAATCAAAACTGAGATCCCTTTGAACACACCAGCAAAGCATATCTGTCACCAGCCTCGGCAACGTGACTGTGATTCTGAGCAAGATGAAGAGCTATGGGGAACCCAACAAATCCCACTCGGAACAAGAGGTCTGACGCTTGCCTTTCCAGGCAGTGAACGTGACACAAGCCGGCAAGGTTGCTCTCACCCACCACCCCTTGTCTTTATGACTGATTGTCACCTGTCACGATTTTCCTCACTGATGCACCCTGTCTTGTCTTCAGAAAGCATTTTGTCAAGTTCTTGTTTGAAAGCTATCTACGCTTTAGTTGGCCAGCGTCCAACATCAGCATGTAACATCCCTGGCTGAAAATGAATGACATTAAAGGGGAAAAAAACCCAACCTCATAAGCCTGAAAACCCCTCCGGTCCTGAGATTAGCTCTCACCCCCACAAGGATCATCAGGGTGCCGACTTCCTCGGGGATTACTCACAGGACTGAGAGCAGTCTGCTTCACGCATGGAAAGATAGAAAGCCAGCCGGCTACGGAACTTAATTTCGAAACAACCTGCAAAAGATGGTTAGCAACTAATGAAGGTTAACTGAGCCTTCCCCCGGGGATGGTGCTCTCGGCTTAGCCAGAACTGTGCGAAGCCTTTCTTTTGCAGCTGTTACACTCAGGAGGCCAGAGAGGGAACGGCAACCAACACGACACAAATCCAGGCAGCTCTTTTGCCCTCTCCCTGCCACCCTACTTTAGGAAGGCCGTTAAGTTCAGTCTCAGAAACTAACACCTCCACGTGTGGGCAGATATTGATGTGCATTCTCTACGTCAGAGTCCCCTGGTGTCGTGGTTGCCAGACTGAATTGTAGCTGTCCGTGTCAAACCTTGAGCAAGAACGCACGGAGCTGTGACATCACGATGGCGGTTGTGTCACTGATTCAGCTGTTTTAAAGGACATTCTATGTTAGGTTTCTTTTGTGATGTAGGGAGTTACTTTGATAGTATTAACATTAGTAGGTGAATTCTGTTCAAATTCTGGCTAAGTACGGTGGGCAGAGCGCAGTGAGGCAATGCAGGTAGCTTTCCTTGAAACAGCTCAGAGGCTGCAATAAGGGACAAAATGAAAAGAAATAACTAACATAAGGAAGAATATGAGAGTTGCTGCCACAGATATATGGATTTTAGGGGCGAGACAGATGCTACTCAGCAAGGCAAACCTAAGAGAGTTTGCCAAAGGAAGAGGCACGCGAAATAGGTGTGGACCTGCTGCGGTAAACGCACAGACATGCAAGCGGGACTTTGAACTATTCTTCTTGATGAACTTGTGGGACTGTGAAAGGCACGGGGAATGGAGGTGGGAGGCAGTCGGGAGGTAGAGGAGCCGGAAGGTGGATCCATAAAATGTCAGTGCTGTTGGATCTTCATCTAGGAGCACTTAGTTCAGCTTCATGATTTCATATTGAAGGAAAATGGCACCCAGAGAGGTGAGGTGATCTTCCGAAGTCACACGGCTAGGTAAGGACTAGAATAAAAATAAACATTGGCATTGAGGTTTTTAAATGTCTCAAACCAGGGTGGGGGGAGGGGAGCATTTGGTGTAGCAGTTAAGATGCCACTTCGGACGCCTGCAACGCGTGTCACCGTGCCCGGATTACAATCCCAGCTGGGCTTCTGATCCCCACTTCCTGCTAATGTGCACTGTGGGAAGCAGCAGGGGATGGCTAAAATAGATTTCTGTCCTCCCTGTGGGAGACCCAGATTGAGTTCCAGGATCCTGCATTTGGCCTGATCCAGTCCTGGGCATTGGGGGGAAGCATCTGGAAGAAGTATTCAAGCATCTGAGATCTCTCTCTCTTTCTCTTTCTCTCTCTCTCTCTCTCTGTCTCTGCCTTTCAGATCAAATCAATCAATAAAAAAATTTTTAAATAAATGTCTAAAATAATACAATTTTTCATATGGTAAGATAAAAAAATGCCATCATGATGTAGAAATTATGAATAAATGAGCTATTACTTGAAGCAATGATAGAAAAGATTTATAGCAGCCTTTTCGTATAGGACCAGCAGTTTCTGTGGACATACGCTCACTCTTCCCATTAGCTCACAGAATAGTTGACATTACTTTCCATTCACTTATGGAGACCCCAAGACTGAAAGAAGTTACACAACTTGTTCATTCACACGGCCAATGAGTGCATAGCTCGCCCTGAGTTCATTCTCTAGTCATACACTTTTTTTTTTTTTTTTTTGACAGGCAGTTAGACAGTGAGAGAGAGAGAGACAGAGAGAAAGGTCTTCCTTCCGTTGGTTCACCCCCCAAATGGCCGCTACGGCCAGTGCACTATACCGATCCAAAGCCAGGAGCCAGGTGCCTCCTCCTGGTCTCCCATGCGGATGCAGGGCCCAAGCACTTGGGCCATTCTCCACTGCACTCCCGGGCCACAGCAGAGAGCTGGACTGGAAGAGGGGCAACCAGGACAGAACTGGTGCCCCAACCGGGACTAGAACCCAGAGTGCCTGCGCCACAGGGAGGATTAGCCTAGTGAGCCACAGCACTGGCCTAGTCATACACCTTTAAGTGTTAAATTTTGCCTCCCAAATAGTTAATATGTTATAAAAAGTGCATTACTGCGTGCAGGTGATGTTTTTAATATCTGAAATTATAAACGTCTATCATAGAACCCATCCTCAATGCATAAAGATAGCCATTATCCCTTGGTGTTAATAATTGAGTTTAATTCCTTCAAATATTTATGCACAAGACAGTAAAAATATCTATAGAATTGACATTTTGGGTAGATAATTTCAAAAGTATGGATAAATGATAGTGGTGGGGTTGTCAAACATAACAGAGATGGGGCAATTTGTAAAGTTGTTTATTCTCAGTTCTGGAGGCCCGGAAGTCCAAGATGAAAACATCAGCAGGTTTACTGTCAGGTGAGGGCTGCTCTCTGCTTCCAGGCTGCGCCTTCTTGCTGGGTCCTCATGTGGCTGAGAAAATGCATGCTTTATCAGGTCATTAATCCAGTGCACATTGGCAGGGCCCTTGTGACTTAACTGATTCCCCAGGGGCCCCGTCTCTTCACCCTCCACGATGGTGATTAAGTTTCAATGTGTATTTTGGAGGGACACAAACCTTTAAACCATTGCTAAAAATAGAACTGCTGATAAGGCCTTTTTTTTTTTTAAAGATTTTATTTATTTATTTGAGAAGTAGAGTTATAGACAGTGAGAGGGAGAGACAGAGAGAAAGGTCTTCCTTCCATTGGTTCACTCCTCAAATGGTTGCAATGGCCGGAGCTGGGCTGATCCAAAGCCAGGAGCCAGGATCCTCTTACAGGAATCCACCATGCAGGTGCAGAGGCCCAAGAAGTTAGGGCCATCTTCTACTGCTTTCCCAGGCTATAGCAAAGAGCTGGATGGGAAGAGCAGAAGCTGGGACTAGAACTGGTGCCCATGTGGGATGCCAGTGCCACCGGTGGTGGCTTCCCCCACTGTGCCACAGCACTGTCCCCCTGATAAGATCCTTAAAAAACTTTTTATTAGAATGTAACTTAGCTGTTTACAGAACACATATGCAGAAAAAGTGCATAGTGCTTAAGTATATCATTTGGTACATCTTCAAAGACCGCCATGAGAGGCCGGTGCCGTGGTGCAGTGGTTAATCCTCCACCTGCGGCACTGGCATCCCATATGGGTGCCAGTTCTAGTCCCGGCAGCTCCTCTTCCAATCCAGCTCTCTGCTGTGGTCTGGGAAAGCAGTAGAAGATGGCCCAAGTGCTTGGGCCCCTGCACCAGCGTGGGAGACCAAGAAGAGGCTCCTGGCTCTTGGCTTTGGATCGGCACAGTCCCAGCCTTTGCGGCCATTTGGGGAGTGAACCAATGGAAGGAAGACCTTTCTCTCTGTTTCTCCCTCTCACTGTCTGTAACTCTACCTCTCAAATAAATAAATAAAATCTAAAAAAAAAAAAAAAAGACTGCCATGAAACTAGCACTTAAATCAAGAACTAGGCCAAAACCCAGAGCCCAGAGGTCTCCTTTTAACCCCCTCCTCCCTGCTGTTATCCATTCCCCGTAATAACTACTGTCTTGACTCCTGCAATCTTAGATTAGTTTTGTTGGTGTCCAGCTTTTATGGGGAAGGATGCACGACTTCCTGCTATGTGGTTTCTTCTACTCACCGTCATGTTTACTCACTCTTGCTGCTTTATCATAGTTCATAGTACAAAATCCACAATTTTTATCCTTTCTATTGCTGATGGGCATTTTCGGAAGCTTCTAGATTTGGGACTACATGTCTACATACTTGTTTGGGGTATTCTCAGGAGTGAACTATCTGGGTCAAAAGCTTTTCCTATGTTGGAGAGGTTGCCAGATGCTGCTGATACGGTAGGAACAGGTAGGAAGTTAGCCAGGTCGCAGAGAGCTGGAATTCTTGCCAGCTCTGTGAAGTAATATTATCTCTTTACCTGTCAGTCTAAATTGCCCACCTTCCCAGGATGCAAGTGTGTCTCATCTGGAACTAGAAATGAAGAGACACTGTGATGACCACATGGATATCATCCTCAATGGCTTCATGCATGCTAAGACACCCACTCTATTGCTTATGCAATTAAAGGACCATGCCTTACCTTATAAAAGAGGCGGAGAACAAAGAGGCTTCTTTTTGCCCCTGACCATTTTCTTGTCATTACATACTTCGTTCTATACCCCTATGCCCAGATACTTTCTTTTTTTTTCTTCAGTTTTTATGGTGTCTCCGGTGTTTCTTTATGCAAATACAAACCAAAATGAACTTACATTATTTTACCACCCCTAAAAATACTTTAAGAGTTATCTGTAAACTTCAATTGGGTAAGTTATTCGAGCCGTGAAAAAATCTTCAAAAGTTAGTAAGATCTGCTTCAACCAACATTCTTGTATGAAGTGTGTATGTGTACAGCTGTGTGTGTATCAAGGAATGGAATGGAGCTGAAATTATGTGCAGTAGTACTGGGTGAGACGCAGAGAGAGGATCTACACACTGAATTACCTCAACAGAAGCAAATAAAGCCAGAGGTAAGTGTGAGAACAGAAACCTATCAGGAATTGATAGAAATCTTGGGAAAGGTGTTGGATTTCCCACAAAATGTACATTGCCAGTTGGAGCCAATCTAATTTAGCCCTTAAGGAAGAGGGTGGCCCCAGCTGATACCTGAATTACACATCATTGCCTTCAACTCCCAGATAATCCTTAGTTAATTATGAACCGACACGCCTGGACGTGGTGAGAAAGTGCCGTCATTACTACTGAGAAGCTTCGATAGTTTCTGAAGGCATGGGGAGTCATGGCAGGTTTCCAAGCACAGGAATGGTATAAACGGAACTGGGTTTCTAGAATTTTAGCAGCAGAAAAATGAACACTTTCTGGACTAGGGAACACTTGCTAGTAATAAATAACTGGCAATTACTACATTATTATTACTACACGACTACATTATTATTACTACAATTACTACATTATTATTACTACATGACTAATAATCCCCAAATTTGATAGCTTTAAATAACAGCACTCATTGTCTCCTGGTTCTGCCAGTCAGGAATCTGGTGTAGTATCAGCAGGATTTAGCTCTTTATCATTATGTTATTTTATTGAAAGGCAGAGACCATGAGAGGAGAGACAGAGAGACATAAAGAGAGAGAACACAAAGAGAAGTCTCCCATCTGCTGATTCCCTCTTCAAATGTCCACAACAGCGGAGGCTGGGCCAAGGCCAAAGCCAGGAGGCAGGAACTCAATGCAGATCTCTCATTTATGTGGCAGGGATCCAACTACTTGAGTTGTTACCCTGTCTACCGGGGTGAGCATTAGCAGGAAGCCAGAATTGAGAGCAGAGTTAGGACTCAATCCCAGTCACTCCAATATGGCACATGAGCACTGCAAGTGGATCTTAACTGCTGCATCAAATACCATCACATACCCACCCTAGGATTCCATCACTGAGGGCTGTTGGACCCAGGTCCAGTTTGGTCAGTTACCAGAGGCCTCCTTCAGTTCTTTGTCAAGTCAGCATTTTCATAGAGCACCTGGCTTCCATCAGAGCAAGCAAGGGAGGGAGCAAGAAAGGGGAAGTTGGTGGAAACCAGGGACTTTTTGTGACCTAATCATGGAAGTGATGTCGCGTGTGCCATCTCTGTTCATTTGAAACTGCTCGCCAAGCCCATCCACACCCAAGGGCAGGGATTTCCACAAGGGGGTAACTAGCAGCAGAAGGGGATCATTGGAGGCCACTTCAGCAGTTTTCTCAACCAAACAAGCTGAGAATAGTGAGCTATTGCAGGTAGCGGTGATTGCTGTGGGCACGGAGCTGGGAGGACAGCATGAAAATGAAGGCAGAATCGGAATTCCCAGGACTTGTAAACAGATTGGATGGGGAGCATAATGGGAAAGAGGAGTCAAGCCTGGCTGACTGGGATGATTGCAGGGGGAGACGCAAAGGAGGAACACGTAAGGAGAAGCAGATGTGGGAGAAGTGTCAAGCAATGAGAATAGACCTCAGCACTGAGGAGTCGGGAGAGAAAGAAATAGGAATTCTTTCAGTCCCATGAACTTGTGGCAGGAGCATGAGCTAGGAACTAGTGTTGACAGAATTTTTTTTCTTTGTTGTACCATAAATTTTTTTATTTATTATTTTTTATTTTTTGACAGGCAGAGTGGACAGTGAGAGAGAGAGACACAGAGAGAAAGGTCTTCCTTTGCCATTGGTTCACCCTCCAATGGCCGCCGCAGCTGGCGTGCTGTGGCCGGCGCACCGCGCTGATCCGATGGCAGGAGCCAGGTACTTTTCCTGGTCTCCCATGGGGTGCAGGGCCCAAGCACTTGGGCCATCCTCCACTGCCTTCCCGGGCCACAGCAGAGAGCTGACCTGGAAGGGGGGCAACCAGGACAGAATCCGGCACCCCGACCGGGACTAGAACCCAGTGTGCCAGCGCCACAAGGCGGAGGATTAGCCTAGTGAGCCGTGGCGCCGACATGTTGTACCATAAATTTACAGTTCCATAAAAACCTACAAGGTTTGGAATTTCACATGTAAATTTTGCTAAACATTTTTCAAGCAATATTGGTATTCATTTGCAGTTGGTAGTTGCTAACAGGAGTTTATTCGCAGTGTGCAGAATATGGAGTCTGGAAGATAACCACTCAAATCCCAGACTACCCAAGCGACTAAAGGTGGTGAACCTTACAAAATGGGGGGTAGGGGTACAGTGTAATAGGCTTGTGTGTGGGTCTCTGACTGGTCCAAGTGCCTTCCTTGGAGTGATCGGCAACAGGAGTTGTGTATCCTTCCAAAGACGCTATGAAGGCAAAGTGGGGTCTATTGGTAGATTGGTTATTGCTTTTGTTTGGTGAGGAATTGAAGTTCCTATAAGCAGCTCAGAGTCCATCCAGCAGTAGAATATTAGTCATAGAGCTGATAACTGACTTCTCAGTCATGCAATCCGGAGTCCTGCAGGGTCACCCTGTCCCTTAGTTTAGTGAGTTAATCTTTAGCAGGAGTTGACTGGTAGTCACCATGGGGAAGACAGAGGAATTGAGAAACTGGGCCCTGATAAAATCTACAGCAGAGGCAATAGGGTTGGGGTTTTGGTTTCCTAAGTCACATGTACTGACTTGTCTAATCCTCACCACAACCTTGTCAGGGGGGCAGCATGCCTGCTTTTGTAACTGAGGAAACAGGCACAGACTGGCCTTGTTGGGGACTGTGGTAAGTGGCAGAGGTGGACAGTGATAGGTTGGCAGTCTGGATGTAGAACCCCCACTGATTGCTGGGCTTTGTGATGCAGTGGGCTAGGCTGACCCTTAAGACACACACATCCCATGTTGGAGTGCCAGTTCTGAGTCCCAGCTGCTCCTCTTCTGATCCAGCTTCCTGCTAGTGTGCTGGGGTGGCAGGGAGGGAGGGGCCAACAGATAGTGGCTCAAGTGTTTGGATTCCTGCTACCTATGTGGGGGTCTAGGATGGAGCTCCTGGCTTCAGCCTGGCTAAGCCTTGGCTGTTGTGAGTATCTGGGATGAACAAATGGGTGAACAATCTCTTTCCCCTTCCTCCTCCCCTTCTCCTCTCCTCTCCCCTCCTCTCACTCTTTCCTCCCCCAGCCCCCTGCTACTCATGGAACTCATCACCCTATAGGGTAATTATCCTTCTTCTTACACATAGTCTTTCCTAGGTTTTAAGTTTCATGATGACGGAGTATCCATTTTGCCACTGTGTCCTTGTACCCAGTGCACAATGGTTGTTCAATAAATATGTAGTAAGTAAGCATATGGTGAATATTTTTCCAGATGCTGGCTAAGTGCCCCTCTGAATCAGAATACTTTCTGCTCTGACTTGAATTGTTGCTAACACCCTCTTTGCTTTTCTACATTCCAGCACGAGCATTTGTTGCTATGCCTTCCAGATACTGCATCTGGCCAGTGAGACTTCCCCAGAGTCGCAGCAGTTGGTCTTCTTGTCATATCCCATTTATTACCAATCTGCCCATTCCAAATCTGTGGTCACCAGCCTCAAAGACGGCCCCTGGTGATTCCCTCCTTCTAGTATCCATGCCTGTGTGTGCACTGTGACCTGTGTAACCAACAGGACATCGCAGTAGTGCTGGAATGTGACTCCTGAGGTTAGATCCTAAAAGCTACTGTGGCTTCTACTGCATTCGCTCTTGGATTCCCATCTTTGGAGGAAGCCAGCTGTCATGTCATGACCACACTCAAGCAGCCCTAGGAAAGACCAGAGGCTTCTTGACGGAGCCAGCTCCAGTTTGTGAACAAGTGAATGAGCCATCCTGGAAGCAGATCTTTCAGCTCCATCCAGACCCTTGCTGACATGTAGACCACAGCTTCATGAGAAACCCTAGTCAGAACCCAGCCCAGGTACTCTCAAATTCCTGACCCATAGAAACTGTGAGATGATAAATGTTTGCGGTTGTTCTACGTTGCTAGATTTGGAAATTTTTTACACAGCCTTCCGTAACTAATTAAATCCTTTATCTGGCCTCATTTTGCCAGTGAGGCGATTGCAACCACTCGAGGGACCATGAAGGCACAGACTTAACAGGATGGCAAATGTTGACAAAAGACGAAAACGTGACTAAGAAGTTTAAGAACATGATAAGTAAAGGGCAGTCCCCTAGCTTCCCCCACAAACAGAAGGCATTCCCCTTTCTCCCCACGGTTCCTGTCTGAAACAAATTGGTGGCCTATTTGGTTTTTAATCTTTAGTCCTCATTCTACAACTCAAACCCAGTAGTTGGCCTAGGTTAGGGGCAGTGCTGAGAGGGCCTAAAACAGGTATTATAACAATAAAAGGGCATCTACATAAGGACAGATATTAGGATTATTCAACCTAGAAGTATGAGGTTGAGAGGAAATATCATTTACACCTTTAATATTCTGTAGGGTGTTGACAAGCGAGAGAAGAATTTGTCAGCTTATATCAGTGTGAGTACTTAGGTCCCTAATGCAATGGTATTCACAACTGTCTTATCTACATTTGGATTATAAGAAAAGCACCAGGCAATAAACATTGCTTGTTTAACCATATAGAAGTGGCTGGTTGCAAATACAAACAGATCTATTCAAAGCTCTTGAAACCAGGAGCCTGGAGGAAGAGAGCATGAGGAGATATTATCCATCCTTTCCGGACCAGGGAACTGGTCGTTAGCGTCTCAGACCGGCCCCTGCTGAGAGCATTTGCACACTCCTGCAGCGTCCTCCTCCAAATCAGCCTTCTAATCATTGCTCTTTCGCTCTTTCCCCTTCCCAGTCCATTCTCCACAAGCAGCTCCTGTGTCCCTTTAAGCCCTAAACCAGGCCTGAGCTGTGGCACAGCCAGTAAAGCTGCCACCTTCAGCATGGCATCCCATATGGGCACCGGTTCAAGTCCAGGCTGCTCTACTTCTGATCCAGCTCTCTGTTGCGGCCTGGGAAAGCAGTAGAAGATGGCCCAGGTCCTTGGGCCCCTGCACCCACATAGGAGACCCAGAGGAAGCTCCTGGTTCCTGGCTTCGGATCAGCCCAGCTCTGGCCATTGTGGCCATTTGGGGAGTGAACCAACTGATGGAAGACCTGTCTCTCTGCCTCTCCCTCTCTCTCTCTGTAACTCTACCTCTGAAATAAATAAATCTTTTTTGTTTTTATAAAAGAGCCCTAAACCAAATGCGCTCTCCTTTGCTTCAACATTTCAGTGCCTTCTCGTTGCCCTTGCCAGAAAACACAGACCTTATACAGTGACTTCTCAGGACCTTCAGCCCTGTCTCCTCTTGCAGCAACCTTCCTAACCTGTCTGTGGCTTTGGCATTGGCAGTGACTCCGAGCCCAGCTCCCTCCTCTGCTCCAGGTGCAGTCTGCCACCTCCCAGAGAGGCTTCGCCAAGAATCCCTTCAAGCCAGCGCCGTGGCTCAATAGGCTAATCCTCCACCTTGCGGCGCCAGCACACCGGGTTCTAGTCCCGGTTGGGGCGCCGGATTCTGTCCCGGTTGCCCCTCTTCCAGGCCAGCTCTCTGCTATGGCCAGGGAGTGCAGTGGAGGATGGCCCAAGTGCTTGGGCCCTGCACCCCATGGGAGACCAGGAAAAGTACCTGGCTCCTGCTATCGGATCAGCGCGGTGCGCCGGCCACAGCACGCCGGCCGCGGCGGCCATTGGAGGGTGAACCAATGGCAAAGGAAGACCTTTCTCTCTCTGTCTCTCTCTCTCACTGTCCACTCTGCCTGTCAAAAAAAAAAAAAAAAAAAAAACTATTAAAAAAAAAAAAAAGAATCCCTTCAAAACATTCTACACAAGCCACGTGTGTTCTGATAACATGGTTGACTTTCATCATCTGAAATCATATATTTATTTCTTACTTGTTTGTGGTCTGTTTATAACACCAATGTATACATTTCAAATGTCTTGTTCATTATTGCACTTGCAACACCTAGCACTTGACATTTGTAATTATGATCGCTGTTATTATCATTGTTAGGAGAGTAATGAGTAACGAATGAAACAAAACAGACGACCGAACTGCTGGATATTTCATGGCAAGTTCCCATAGCCAACTCTGTCGCATCCGTTCTTCCTTTAGAGTTTCCCTTCCTCCTGTTTCCTACCCAACTTGTTCTCTCTCTCAATTTCTCTACGGTGGGGAACACCTAAGCAAATTGTCAGCTTTATGCATCACTGTTCACAGGGGGTGGGAGACAATTGTATCCTACTCTTTCCTCCTCTCAGAAGGACTGATTTTTACTGGCAGCCCACCCGCTGTCTTGGTTTCCTTTCAGAAGAGTGAGGGTGCATTTGTATTTGGCAGAGCCCTTTTTGGCATATTTAGCACCGTTGTGTGGAGTATTCCTGGTGTGTGACAGAAAGTGCTGAGCGGTGGAGGAGAGTGCCGTGGTTGGCAGCACTATTAATAGAAATTGGGGGAACTGAGATCCACAGGAGTCAGACACAAGTCCAGCCTGCGAACTTGATGTGTGTGCTCGCCAGGGACCACAGCTTTCCGATAACATTGCCCTGCAAGCAAGATTCATGGAAGCTTTTATTCCATTTTTGCTGACTAAAGTGCAGGTTAATAAGACCTTAATTAAAATGAGGCAATGATACTTTATTGTTAAATTGCTTCCTGTGAGACTTGTTTTGATAACGTTTTTATTATATTTTATTCATGAAATTTATGCCATACTTTTACATGAGGAGAAATAAGAAGCTTAATTTTCACTTTCATTCATATCTTTCCCAGATACATACACCAATGGGTTAGCAATTTTGTACATAATGATGGAATATTAGAATAAAAACTGAAATAAAAGAGAATACCAATTTGGCAGCTCTAAAATTTGGGGTCCAAGAGAGTAAATATTAAAGAAATATTTACTTAACAGAAATATTTACTTAACCTACTTTTCAAGAGTTAAAAATGTGTACATAGGTTTATTTAGCAGAATCTACTTATTTTTAAACAGAATTCAGTAATCCATCATCAATGATCAAAGCGGCCTATACACCCACAGTTGTATATCTACAATTTTGCAGTATTCTGAAAACCAAATTATGGCAAATTCATTTGGTGGCAAAATCTAACCTGAACAGATGCAAGGCTTATTAATAATCGTTATATCAGAGTGTGAGCAGTCACACACTTAGTGAACAAATAGTAATGTGCTTGATTTGGGATTGTTGTCCCAACCCCACTGGAAGGGTTACTAAAAAATAGTTGTGCACCTAATTACCTTTGGAGGAATGGGAAAAGTTTGAATTGCAACCCACAAACCCAGGGTTTTCAAATAGGAATGGAGGACCTGGATCGTAAAATCCTAAATAAATGTTTGAGTCGGAAGTTACCTAGGAGATAAAAATTCCAGCCTCCTCGTTTTATGAATGAGAACTCTGAGTCCAAAAAGGTGCAGTGACCTGCCAAAGGTCTTACTACTCGGTTAGTGGCACAGATAGAAATAGACTCCAGTCCCAAGGTGCTCAAGTCTGGGCTCCCTCTGCTCTTAGCGTTTGAATGAGCGCTTCCTCAGTGGCTGGAATCTCCAAACAAATGAAGCAGATAGGAATGTATCCTCTGCAAAGACTCACGGTTTCAAGGTGGAAGGACACACAGAATTGTGTGCTACCTTTGAAGGAAGCAAGGTCCTTCTTCTCTGCCCAAATTGATCTCTACAAAACTATTTTACTAATCGGCATAAGAGCAGTCACTGTTACAGGCTTATTTGGCACTGCTGTCATGAATGCTAAAAAGGCAAAGTCCTTGACCTTACCCTTCAGTTGAACTTTATCTTTTGATGGGTTTCAATTGAAAACACCCAAGAATGCCTGTTGGTTTTTATTAGGAACTTAGGAGGCTTCTCCTATGTGTCCAGGACTGTGACAGGCTTATTCAGGGATTTTCAATCAGTGGTATATTTGCTCTTCCAGAAATATTTGGCAATGTTTGGAAACACGTTTAGTTGTGAAAAATTGGGGTGTGCTACTGGCATTTAGTGGATAAAGATCAGAGATGCTACTAATAACCTACAATGTAAGAATATGACCTTTGACCCAAAAGGTCAGTAGGGATAAGAGCAAAAAACTCTAGAACTAAATGCATGCCATTATTCTCTTCTTCAGGGACTACATATATACACATATCCACTCTAGTTGGAAAACAGCAACTTAACACTAATGAAGAGAGGAACAATAATTAAGTACTATCCTCAGTGGTCTGAAGATGTAGTTAGAGGACCAAAGTTCAAGCAGAAATTTATTTATGTATATTTCTTATTTCTCAGAGTTATTGGTAAGTAATCTAATTATTTCAATAGGCTGCTCTAGCAAATGAGACAGTACTTGTGAATATACTTTGAGAACTATAGAGACTTCTGCAAGTCTAAAGCAGTAGGGCCACTGCTCTCTACAATATCGCCTTTTACCCACTAAGAACAGACACACTCCATGCTTGTCAACTTGGCACTGAACTTGCACATGTGCCCATCCTGATCTCAGGGAACAGCACTGTGCTCCACAGTGATCCTGACTTCATTTCTGATTGTTTCCCTTCCCAATCTGAGCTATGAGGAATCTGCATTTCTTCCTTCGTAAGAGGGGTTAAATGCAGAAACAGAAACCCAAATGAGCATTTCATCCAAGCACTTATTGATGATGGTAATGTTGAATGACGGGTTCAAAGAATCTTTAATTGTGATGTATTATTTTTTTCCCTCCCCTTCTGTCTTCTTTCCCACCCATTAAGATGCCTTCCCTTATTATTGGGGGGAATTGTCTTCTTGGAGGTTCAGTAACAAGTTCATTGTTTGCTACACATCACCATCTTTGCTTGTGGATAAAAATAGAGTCAAAGTCAGGTGGCTGGTTGTTTCCAGAGCAGGAATCAGGATGTGAGAAAAAGCATATGAGGTCATTAACCCAGGTCCAGTGGAGGAACTCAGACAGTTTTACATTGCTGGAGTTTTTTTCTGGTTTCCAAAATCCCTAAACTGCAGTCTTTGAGGACTTCTGAAACATCTTTCTGGAAAACATGAGCTAATTGGCTAAATTGGAAATGTCTGTCATATGCAAAGGGGTGCCACAATATACTTCTGTGTGTGGAGTATTTTACTTTAAGGCATACTTAGCATATAAACTCCTATTTATATCACAAGATTTATTAGGAGTTAATTATTCACTCTCTAAAAGACATTTTGTTTGTGAAATTATTCCCAATAGTGTAATAAAGATCTTTTTAATACAATGAAAATATATTTTGGTTTACAAATAAATTTTAATGGCAGATCTGTTTTCACGTGTCAGGTGATGGATATGGGGTGGAAGAGAAAGGATAGGTGAGCAATTCCTGCATTGAATGGAGAATCATACAAATACGCATCACCATGGTTTGAATGGGTTCCCCACAGTTCATGTGTTGGAAGCCAAATCTCCAATGCAACAGTATTGAGAGGTGGGACCATTAAGTGGTCACGAGGGCTTTGCTCTCTGTAATGGATTAATGCCATTATCTCAGGAATGGGTTCCCAAGGCAAGGATGAATTCATTCTTCTTTCTTCTCTCTCTTCTCTCTCTCTTCTCTTGCACTGCCACCTTCAACCATGAGATGATGCAGCAAGAAGGGGCTCATTAGATGTGGACTCTTCGACCTTGGACTTCCCAGCTTCCAGGGCCATGAAAATAGATCTCTGTTCTTTATCAATGGCCTGGTCTTAAGTATTCTGTTTTAGCAGTACAAAGCAAACCAAGCCACACATAGTAATAAAGAGAGGCACAGTGACTTCTTTCAAAAAGTGATCGATACATAGGATTGGATTCAGTTTTAAAATCCATAGTCTCTTCTTTGCTTATAGAACAGAAATCGTTTAGTGTGGTTTAGCATTATATAAATGAATTCAGTGAAAGGATTTTTATTTTCTTTTCCTTGATGTCTTGGTCTCTATGTACTATAAAACCACACATGCAGAGGTTCTTAAATAAAATATCCTTCATAAACTCCAAGTATCACTCAATAGAATATAAATGGCTGTGCTACACCAAAGCTGTATTACTGCCTGGGCGTTAACAAAGACTTTGCTACTTTTTCCCCTTGTCACACTCAGGAGGATTGGATTTTTCCGACAGCACATACATTTTTCCTATTACACATGACAATGCACATTCTGATTGTATCCTAGCCATAAAGATAATGAAAATAAGCTTACCTGGCTGTAGCAGTTGGCTCGGCCATCATGCCCACCTTCACACAAAGCCAAACTGGACATTTCCTTCTAATATTAACACTGGATTGACTTTCTCTTCCCAGGGCATACAGATTTTTGACTCTAGATTTTTCCATTTGAACATCAAAAAAAAAAAAAAAATCTGGTGGTGAGGATGAGTGAGAAGCAGGGAAATGAAAACAAACCAGATAATACTCATTTCACAGATTATAAGCAATCTGTGTTTTCTTGCACACTCTACCAGAGGTGGGAAATGTCCAGCCCATGGGCCATATAAGACCCGAGAAATCATTTGGTCTGGCTCAGCCAGTGCAACTGCAGGGAGGACCTGAAATTCAACAAATCCCTAGAAGGTTAATTTTTAAGTTGGTAATTTTATATAGCCCATGAATGATTTATAAATATCTAAATGGCCCTTGACAGAGATAAGGTTCCCCACCCCATAAAACATCTCACATCATATAAACTAGATTGTCCTACTGGATTTTTCTATCATTTCCTAGGGCTTAGCAGTTTCACTTAGCAGTTTCTTTTTTTTTTTTTTTTTTTTTTTGAGATTTGTTTATTTATTTGAAAGGCAGAGTTACAGAGAGGCAGAGGCAGAGAGAAAGAGAGAGGAGATCTTCCATCTGTGGGTTCACCCCCCCAAATGGCTGCAAAAGCCAGAGCTGATCTGATCCGAGACCAGGAGCATGGAATTTCTTCTGGTCTCCCACGCGGGTGCAGGGGCCCAAGGATTTGAGCCATCTTCTACTGCTTTCCTAGGCCATAGCAGAGAGCTAGACTGGAAGCGGAGCAGCCTGGACTTGAACCAGCACCCATATGGGATTCCAGCATTGCAGGCCAGACTTTAGCTGCTACCTCACAGAGACGGCCCCAGCAGTTTTATGTCTGATGCCAATGCTTATGGGTTTGCACTGACACCAACAATAACACCAGAGAGCTGTCTGTTGGGTTTATATGGAAGTTTACTCCTTAAAAACACACATCAAATTGAACTTTGCCCTTTTAACAGCTTGAATAGACTTTCCAGGAAAAACCTCATTCTAGCCCAGAAAAAGACCATTTTCTAGTCTGTCTTTCATTGAGCTCCATCTAATGGCAATCTCATGCTTTTCAACAGGAACGGGAATTTGTGGCTTCCAGGTAAAGGGTAAACTCTCCCAAGGGTGTCAAGGGAGCTGAGTTTGGGTTTTCTCAGCAACAGCAGTAAGCCTTGGGTTTTTATCATTTGCTGCATCAGGAAGAGAGTGATTAGATTGATTTCAGTTCTGGGCACAAAGTCAGTAAAAGAGAAAGCATATGCTTTTACTTAACCACATCACAAAGCAAGATACCAGCAATGCATAACTCCAAGCCACATTTGGTAGGGGTCAGAGAGTTATCCAGCCGATCTAAATGCCAAGTCAGATAAGAAAATAGCAGGCTTGGGACTGAAACCCGTAGGAAGCTTCTATAGCAGCCCTGGACTGCGTTGCTTGATACTGCAGCGCCATAGAAATGTGCAGGAAATGTACACAGTGGTGGGCTTGCATTTCAAAGTGCAAACAGCAAGGGCAAAGACATAATGCCTCATTAGTTACTCTACTGCTCCTGCGGGTGGGGAGACCCAGAGGAAGTGTTCCAAGGCTGTCATTCAGTAGCTGCTGCAGGCACGCTCTGCTGAGTCACTGGCCTTGGCAAGACTCATTGGCCGGGACCTGGTAGGCAGGTGGTAGACAGAGAAAAAAACTGCTCTTTAAGCTAAGCTGTTCTTTAAACCGAGTCCCTCTTACAAGACTCCCTTTCTATTTTCATCTATCTCTATTTTTCATGTTTTTCTTATATTTGAGCCATTCTGACGCATTGTAACTATTTTATTTAGAAATGTTTTGAGTAATTACAAATATAGCCTTCCAGGGAGAAGGGGGCGGCTCTTTATTTGGCTCTTTTCTTCCCTCCCTCTTTCTCTTCCTTTCAAACATATAGGCTCATGCCTATGTCCCTCCTTCCCCCTAACACACAATCAATCGCCTCAGGAATCTTCATGGTTTCTCCCTGTAAATACAGATTTAGAGAAAGATTCCAATACCAGAAATGAGTTAATGCAGGGAAAAGGAGCAGGATCCCAGCCCCAACCCCAGTCCCGTGCCTGTGCCTGCAGGCTTTGATGATGCACAGCACCATCCCTGCTTCCGCAGGAACACAGGTTGCCATTCAAGGTGGGCTCCCCCAGGGAGTCAGCCGCTGTAGGCCTCACACCGACTTGCTTAATTGGAAAGCTTGTTTATCCTGTGAGTGAGCCAATAACTATTTCCGCTGAAAGGCCATGAAAGGTGGGAATGATACATCCGGGGGCAGCAGCTGGAGTTCCAGAACACCCATCAGGCCAGCTGGAGTCCCTTTATTATCTCCTTGTTATGGGGATGTAGTTGCTCCCTATGGAGGACCCTGGCTTCTCAACAGCATTGCTTTTCCAGTGTCTTACTTACTATACTTGCCTCTGACCAGTAGCAGTGACTTTGCTTTTCCACTCAAAGGTGAAGAATTATCACAATGCCTTGAACATGGAAGATGATCCAGGGGCTGGGATGGCTCTAAAAGAGAGGTTAAAAAAAATGCTGGGCTATCTCTCCACTTGAATTCATTCAACATTGTCACCCTTCCCCCAACTGAATAATCTGTTAATATCTACTCTGTGGTTTGTTCTGGCTTTGGGCGTGTAGAGACATTCTTTCTCTGGGCTGCCTTCTCCCGAAGGGCAGTAGAACAGCAGTGTCTGTAAGGAATGCAGCATTTAGAGAGACTTCTGTGCCCTCCTGTGATGCTCATTTTGCCTTCCCTGGAAGCTCCAGATTGTAGCCCAGGAGGAGTTTCACACCGTCATGGGAACTGAGCCTTCACTGTTAACTTCGCTCTTTAACCTTCCAAGAACACAAACTCCAAAAAAGATTCATTAGCATGTAAATTCCCTAGGGAAAAAAAAAAAAGCCACCCACACTGTATTTTAGGACTAACGGCAATAATATGGGCCCATAATCCACTTCCTTCCCTAAAACAGGGGAAGCTGTATTTCCTCAATTCTTCTCATTCATCCACCCACTGCATGGACTAGAAATAAAAGGCTCAGGATATGGGACACCAACATTTAAGCCGCATCATTCCTTTGGCAGATGACAGCCACACTTCAGCAGGACTTGGATTGCCTATGCTAAATTGTCAGAAATTCGTTCACCTCTGCAGGGTCTCGGAAAACCACACTCCAAAGTGTGATGCTGGGATGTGCTGAGCTGGAGTAATAGTCTGAGCACCCAGGGCTCTCTGACTTTCCTTCTTTGTCTCTTACCTGCAGGAAGGGACTGTACCTGTAGTTCCTCACCTGACCAGAGGAAAGTCTTCCCAAAGAAATGCATTTGTCTTGAACTCCTCCCTGAAATTTCATTAACCAAGGAAGATTACACTCACATGACAAAGACAGGGATGCCACCATACATAGACAGATTTTGCCACAAGCTATTGTCTATTCTTCATCCTGTAATGAGAATCATTTCTGATCTACTGTCTGTTATTTTGCCTCATTCATTTCCCCTAAAAATCCACCTTTCAAATGATCTATAGCTTGGAGCTGGCATTGTGGCATAGTGGGTAAAGCTGGTGCCTGCATTACGGCATCCCATAAGGATTCCAGTTCAAGTCCTGGCTGCTCCACTTCCTATCCAGCTCCCTGCTAATGCCCCTGGGAAAGCAACAGAGGATGACTCAAATGCTTGGACCCCTGTACCTATGTGGGAGATCTGGAGGAAACTCCTGGCTTCTGGCTTCAACCTGGCCCAGCCCTGGCCATTGTGGCCATCTGGGGGTAGATCTCTCTCTGTCTCTTTTTTCTCTCTGTGTAACTCTGACTTTCAAATAAATAAATCATTAAAAAAATTGCCTACAGCTCCTTGCCCTCCCTCTCCTCTATGAAGAGGGTATTTAAGCCTCAACATTTGGCCCTGCTTTGAGGGACACATTTTATAAAGTTCCTTTTCACATGCACGCGTTAATAAATCTGTGTGCCTTTTCTCCTGTTAATCAGCCTACTATCAGTTTTATTAGAGCAGACCTAAAGACTTAACCCTTCAGAAAGGGAGCAAGAATTTCTCCTCACCCTTACGGCTTCAAGTAAAAAAAAAAAAAAAAAAACCTGCTCCCAGACCAGCTCAAATTTATGACAGTGATTTCCAGAAACCCTCGGTTTATATTGTATTGTCCACAACAGTGCCTTTTTGCAACAATGTCACCCTCTAGCTCAGAGAGAATCTAGGAAGTTGAGAGTTTTAGTCAGGTATATTGTTAGTTTGAACAAAAGTACTAAGGCAATTGAAAGAAGGAGATTGGATTTATGGTAGGGAAATAGTAGTGATTGCTATGATTCCAGGATTCGTTGTGTTAGCAAATAGTAAATTATACATCCCGGACATTTTCATGGTCATAGAGATAAGGATACAAAACAGAAAATTAATTTGATTCTCTTTCACCTTTGCCCCACTCTGTGAAACATAAAGGGGAAAGAAAATGGTCTTTAACATGATTTTCAACAAAAGTATTGTAGAGCTCAGAATTGTAAGGACATTGACAGTAGCTCTTGCCTCCACAATTTTTATGAGTTCCAAGGACAATAGTTCTCATCGTTTTCCAAAAAAGAGACTGTCTCTATCAGTCTATCGGAAGTTATCACCAAAAAGGCATATTATTGTCTCCTTATCATTGTTTTGAGAAAGGCTTTATTACTTAGCACCTTGATCACAGATGAGCTTTCAGGCAAACAGGTGGTGACTTTGACATCAATGGAGCTTTGAGAATTCAATTCAACAGTGATTATGCAGCCTCTGTGCTTCAGGGACTTAGAGAATACAGAGGGGGCTCACACATTAACTCAGTGGTGGAGACTTCCGACATGGTGAGTGCTAGCTGGTTGCAAAGGGAGAGTAGGTCACATACTTCTCTGGGAATGCAGGAAGTGGAGAAGCCTCGGCCTCTCTGTCACCCAGTCAGGGATTTATACAATGTGTGCCCATTGGTTATGAGACAATGAAGACAGGAGGGCTTCACAGTCATCGTTGAAGTTGTGGCCTTGATCTTTTAACTGGAATCACTGAGATGTCCTATCCTGCCTTCACTGCTGTATCAAGAATGAACCCATCCCGAGTGTGACAGACTCAGGACAGCAGCCCCCAGCTTTTCCTGCAGGTCCTGGGGTGACACTCTGCGTGTACAGTCTGACCATGGAGGACTGGGAACTTGTCAGCCACTGAAAGCCCCTGATTTGCTCAGAGACAAGGATGTGGGCAGAGAACAGAGAGGGTGACCGGTGGGGAGCGGGCATCCTCCACAGCAGCCATTTCTTCTACAAGATGCTGTCCTTGCTTTACTGGCTCAGAGAGAGTTCTGTTGTTTTCACGGAGGGTGTGGACAGTTTTCTGAAACACCCATTTTCTTGACTGTTTGAAACAGAATCAGGTGTTTATGAGAAATAGAAATCTTTTTCCAAATAGGTGATTTTAAAATGCATATGACTTAAAAATAATGTGATTTCGTGTTAAATCTCTGCTAATTCTGAGATGTTCAAATATTTACTTGCTACAGAGATCTCTCGAGTAGAAACACTTTATATATTGTTTGTGTATGAGAACCAGATAGAGATCAAATCCGATAACGATCAACCAATTACCAAATTGTATTATGTTGCCATTCTGTCAACTTACTTGTTGGTTTAAATTAGGATGCTATCAACTTGGGGGTTATTAGTTTGCTAGAGCTACCATAACAAAGTATCAGACTGAGTGACTGAAACCACAGAAATGTATTCTCTCCTAATTCTGGAGGCTCCCAGTCAGAGGTCCAGGCCAGCAGGGTCGTTTTCTCCGAAACCTCTCTTCTGAATTGCACTGCACGTGGCCCTCTCTCCCTGACTTCACATCATCCGTTCTCTGTCCCTGTCTGTGTCCTAACCCCTTCTTCTGTGGACAGGAGTCATATTGGACGAGAGCCACCTAATGACCTCATTTTAACCTAATTACTTCTTTAAAGATCCTATCTCCAAATAGAATCACGTTCTGAGGTTAACACTTCACTGTATGAATTTTGAGGAGCATAGCTCAGTCCCAAACAGACGGTGCTAGGAAGCAAAATATTTGCAAATACAGCTTTTTATTGGAATATATTACATACCAGGTAATGAGATCATTATTTGACACACATGATTTCATATGCGGACTGTGATTTTTCAACTTTGTGATGGAGTGAAAATGATATGAAACGAATAGAAATCATACACTTCTTAAGTCTTTTTTTTTTTTTTTTTTTTTTTTTTTTTTTTGACAGGCAGAGTGGACAGTGAGAGAGAGAGACAGAGAGAGAAAGGTCTTCCTTTTGCCGTTGGTTCACTCTCCAATGGCCGCCGCTGCAGCCGGCGCACCGCGCTGATCCTGGCAGGAGCCAGGAGCCAGGTGCTTTTCCTGGTCTCCCATGGGGTGCAGGGCCCAAGCACCTGGGCCATCCTCCACTGCACTCCCTGGCCATAGCAGAGAGCTGGCCTGGAAGAGGGGCAACCGGGACAGAATCCGGCGCCCCAACCGGGACTAGAACCCGGTGTGCCGGCGCCGCAAGGTG
Organism: Oryctolagus cuniculus; assembly: GCF_964237555.1. Taxonomy (NCBI): domain Eukaryota; kingdom Metazoa; phylum Chordata; class Mammalia; order Lagomorpha; family Leporidae; genus Oryctolagus; species Oryctolagus cuniculus. The sequence continues at coordinate 65,614,613 of NC_091439.1, forward strand.
GAGGATTAGCCTATTGAGCCACGGCGCCGGCCACACTTCTTAAGTCTTGAATGTTGATCTTTTCCTGGGTTGGTGATATGTGGTAGGACACTTTTCACATGCTGGGTAGTGGCAGGCAGCAGCAGCCTGTAGTCATTCACACCACCATCAGGGGGAACAGCCAGCCCTCCCAGCACTCTACAGTGTACTGGGGTTCATAGGTTAGGTGTGTTAAACGCATTTTCAACTGAAGTGTGATATTTTCCATTTACAATGGATTTATCAGGACGCCCTGATAAACCCGTACGTGGAGCATCTGTACTGCCTACAATGAACTGAACATTATTAGAATCTTCATTTTACAAATGAGCAAAGTTGAGCTCAAACAATTCAGCAGCTTTTCCGCAAGCTATTGAGAGGCACTTGCTGGAACCAGGTCTGTACCTGGTCTCCAGAAAGTGCATTCTTTACCCTTACCACTGGGATCCTCTGCAATTTACCCAAGGTCACGGAGCTGGTTGGCAGCCAATGCGGCCTCCTAACGCCCAGTGCAGCACTCTGCTGCCGTGAGGCGCAAATGACGTGAACCAAATGTGACTTTCACTGTTTTGCTTCGTTGAACCAAGGACTTCACTTTGCCCTTCCATTAGTTAGGCTTTTTAATTTTTCTAGGAACAGAGATCACTGAACAGGATGAGATCCTGACAACCACCAGTGTTTTGTTTGTTAACCCAGTTAATAAGGGCAATTAAAAGTAGAATTGTTTATATACGTAAGGCAGGCAACTGCCTCAGGTTGCCTGGAACTGAGGGCTTTCCTGGGATATGGTTCTAAAAATGGAAAATATCAGAAATAGTCTCAGTGATTACAGAGGCAGGCTCTGTGGGAAACCAGGTTGTCAGTTCAGTTGCAACTGCTATAGACTCCTGGCAGACTGACACACAAATAGACAATGGCCACAGTATCTCAGAATAGAACTTTGACCCACAACCTGCAGCAACATACCAGAAACCAGCCCCTTGTCTATAAGGAACAGCCCAGGAAGGAAGCCTGATATAAATCTGCCTTGTAGGAAGGCAGATTGCTATCTCTAGTGACAATCCAGGACTCTAAACAGTAACTTTTTTTTTTTAAAGGACCTCTTCCTGAACATGTGGCTCTCTTTCTCTCTGTCTCCTAATCTCTCTCTCTCTCTCTCTCTCTCTCTCTCTCTCTCCTTCTCTTGATCTTTCTCTCTTGCACTCTTCTCTCTTTTTTTCCTTCTTCTCCCCTTCCCTCCAGTCTGTCAGGTTTCCCCAATAAACCCTTTCCCTTAAAAACAAACAAACAAAAAACCAGTAACTTGGGGTCAGCGCTGTGGCGCAGCGGGTTAACGCCCTGGCCTGAAGCACTGGCATCCCATATGGGCACCGGTTCTAGTCCCAGCTGCTCCTCTTTCAGTCCAGCTCTCTGCTATGGCCTGGGAAAGCAGTGGAGGATGGCCCAACTCCTTGGGCCCCTGCACCCACATGGGAGACCCGGAGGAAGCTCCTGGCTCCTGGCTTCAGATCAGCACAGCTCTGGCTGTTGCGGCCAATTGGGGAGTGAACCATCGGATAGAAGACCTCTCTCTTTCTCTCTCTCTCTCTCTCTCTTTTTCTGCCTCTCCTCTCTCTGTGTAACTTTGACTTTCAAATAAATAAATAAATCTTTATAAAAAAAAAAAAAAACAAAAAACAAGTAACTTCGCTATGACAATCAGCCCACAACGGCTTGATTGGTAACTTGTACCTTCCCAATTGTTTGTGCCTACTTGCCACTTAGGTCCAACCAGAGAAAGTCAGATGTGTACACCAATCTCATAAGACGCCCTGATTCCAGTTAGCCTACAGACAGCTTCCCTGGGCCAACAGCCTCCACCTGGGGCCCACCTGAGGCCTTCCTTTTCTTCCACAATGAAGCCTTCCTACTCCTCTGCCTACCTGTGAGTCTTTTCCAAAGTGCAAGTGATAGTGGCAGACTCTTGCTATAGCAAACTCAGAGCTTTGCATGCTTTCATTGGCTTGGTCTTTGTTTATTTCCACACCACAGCAACAAGACATCTCATTCTCTCTAATTTGTGTCTCAGCACTTTGTTCCCACTGTTCTTGCTGCCACTTAAAAATGACATGGTCAGCCGGCGCCGCGGCTCACTAGGCTAATCCTCCGCCTGTGGCGCTGGCACCCCGGGTTCTTGCCCCAGTTGGGGCACCAGATTCTGTCCCGGTTGCTCCTCTTCCAGTCCAGCTCTCTGCTGTGGCCCAGGAAGGCAGTGGAGAATGGCCAAGGTGTTTGGGCCCTGCACCCACATGGGAGACCAGAAGGAAGCACCTGGCTCCTGGCTTTGGATCAGCGCAGTGTGCCGGCCGCAACGCGCCACTGTAGCGGCCATTGAGGGGTGAACCAATGGAAAAGGAAGACCTTTCTCTCTGTCTCTCTCTCTCTCACTGTCTGACTCTGCCTGTCTAAAAAAAAAAATATATATATATATATATGACATGGTCATCCTATAGTCTCAAGGCTTCTGCTTGTTGCCTTATTCTCCTGTCCTGCAGAGTCTCTTCTTCTCCACTAGCTGCATTTCTCTTTGAATTAAGCTCTGAGAGAGAGAGAGAGAGAGAGAGAGAGAGAATGAATATGAATTTGACTGCAATATGCACTGAAGGCCTAGTTAGCATTCTCATCATGTCTTGCTCTGGCTCCAACCAACTCATAAGCTGTTGCCCATGCTATAGATGACTACTTTTCAAGGGACTGTCCTTGGGAAATCAGTTGCAGTCATAATCATGTGGTTTAAAGCATGGCGATTTATGGACAAAAGATCATTATTTCAAAGTGATTATGGCCCCTCCACAATATATCAGAACATACACATAGAGTACATATCTGTAAAACTGGCCAACAGCAATACCCTGGGCTTGCGTGGCTTCTTTATTGGTTTCAATTTTTGTTTATTTCTATTTTATTTGAAAGATACACACACATATACCCACACAGAGAGAGACAGACAGAGACAGAGATTTTCCATCTGCTGATTCACTCCTCAAATGCCTGTAACAGCCTGAGTTGGCCCAGGTTAAAATCAGGACCCTGGAACTCAGTCCTCCCATAGGGTAGCAGAGACTCAAGTACTTGAGCCAACAACTGCTGCCGCCCAGGGTGCACCTTAGCAGGAAGCTGGAATTGGAAGTGGAGCTGGAATCTAAACCCAAGCACTGTTCCAGGAAACACTGTTTCTTCAAGAACCAAGGACTGAGAAAGAGACCCTAGCAGGCCTGGGACAATGAAGAAGGGCTTGGTGTTTCCTCGCAGGGCCACTTGCCCTACTTTGAGATTTCTATCGTAAATTAAAGTCTTTTCTAAGTCTTGCCATGTGTGAAGAACGTGGCTGAATGCCACTGCTGTGTTCACAAAAATGAAGCTTATGCACACTTCCTTTTCATTTTCGTTCTGTGCTGGCAGAATAACTATTGGTAACTTCTGGCAGTGTTCCAGACTGAAAGAGGTTAAAAGTCTTCAGCTGTCCTGATTATCTCTCTCTGTATTTCACTTTTTTACATTGCTTTGCCATTTTCTCTTTCTAGCATCCCTAGTAAGAACAGCCTCTGTCATCTGTGCCCTGCAGCCCGAGTCCCACACTGCACCTCTCATCCCGCCCTCACCAATACAGGTGTAGGAAAACCTCAAGCAGGATTGCGCTATTGATCCAGTATAGCATTGGATGGCATAGAAAGTATAGATTCCTTCACCTGACTTGACCACATCCAAACACACGAATCTTAGCCAGAAAATCTTACCCACTTTGTTCCTTCTCCTTGATCCCAGCCTGTGTGTGTTAGATTAAGTAGATTTGGCTGAGCACTGCTACAAATACTGTTAACAGCCTCACCTAAATATCACTTACAGGTCTGGAGCCCAAGCCTGCTCAGTTACTGTGTGTTCAGTTCTGCCCTGCTCATACCCGCCCTGGAGAAGGAAGCCATTTGTCAGTATGTCTTCAGGTTTTCTGTCTTGAGCTATCGCTATTTCATTGACTTCAGTGATGGATGGAGGGCTCTATGATCTTGGGAACTCTGGATATTCAGTCTTAGGCCCTCATCCATTTCTCTCCAGCATGTGTGGTTTCCTTGACACATGTTTAGTACCCGGTGGGATACTGAGGTTCATTTCACCTTCTAAACAAGCTTAGCATTCTCAACTACTATGCCAAGTGAGCAGCAGGCCCAGTGTTATTATTATTTGTCTGTCTTTGATGTCAGACTACATCTATTCCTGTTTTAAATCAGCAACATCTGAGAGACAGAATTCCTGTAGTATCCCTTCCCATCTAGATTTTTCTCACCGAGTTTCGATCCCCCCATGAAAGGAGGCCTTGACAACTTAGCTCATTTTCAGAGCTTGTGTAATCAGCTCTACTCACTGTCTACTCACAGGTTCTGCTGGGTGATTCACCCCTGAGCAAACTCTGAGATGTCATTTTCCAGAATAGTATGCTGCCCCCCAGTCAGTACCAGCAAATCCATTTATACCAGCCATAAACATGACAGATCTGGTTTCCACGGGGGAGAAGAATCAGTAACTGACAAGTCTACAGTATCAATAACTCCCTAACATTAATATTGGAGAGAACCCAGAGTCTTTGTTTTGAAAGTGGCATGCTTCCTCTACAAAACACACTGCTGTGCCTCTGTAGAATGTTCTCAGAATTATTTACTGTGTGTACACTGTTGCTCTGAGATTTAATGTGCATGGAACCTAGAATTTATGAGAAATAGACTTTAAGTCATCATACCATGATTCAGGCAGGACAAGCAAGAAGCTATTTTATGATAGACTGAATCTGAAGATCTGATCTCAGGCATATAATGTTGGTGTCATTCTGACATTAAACCTCATTCAACATATAAGACTTTAATTCATCCATAAGCATACTCTAAACTTGAATGATTTATTTTCTTATTGGAAAATTTAATTTCTGTAGCTTATTTTTTTTTTTGCAACTGTTTTAATTGAAGTACATTTTGTAGTTCTACATTGTCTTCTTAAGAAAGATGAGGATAACTGGCAAGGCCTTAAAGCCCACCTGATTATTTTCAAGCACTTTCTGGCAATTTCCATTTCCTCTCAATGAAAAAAACTTACTCATGATTTAAACACCTTTCTTAGGGACTCCAATAATGACTCTGTTCTCAGTTTTAGATCCATGAGTTTAAATTGCTTGCACATGAAACCTCCAACGGAAGCAGTTTCTGCAAGCGGGCACTACACCCCCCTGGAGAAGCCACCTCCTGCTGCAACCCTGTCTTGACCCCCCCTTCCCAAAGATGCCCCTTTCCAGCATGAAAGCAGCCAGAGTGCTCATCGTCCAGTCCCCCTACTAGACGTTTGGGTACTTTCATGTGAAGAGGGGGGTGTGAGTGGGGATTAACAGGCAGTCAGGGGATCCCAATGGGATTTGGGGTGTGAAATATTTGCTTCCTCCCCCCCTCCAAAATCATTGTCTTTAGCAAGAACAAGCAGGCTGCCCTCCTTCAGAATCTCCAAATTTGCCATGAGACTGGCAAGGGCGTGGTGACTTCATCCTCCTGAGCTCATAGTTTATTGTGAAAACAAGTTACCTAGCCCACCCTTCTGGGTGGATTTTTGCTTTATCATGAGCAAGCCAGTTAGGATAAAGGATGGTAAATCAGGTCTTTTGATGGGCTTTGTCCCTGCCTGGTGACTGAATGCCAATCTGATTGTCAAGTTTTGTTGTTTTTTTTTTTTTTCCTTCAAAATTGTGCTTAAAAGCCCCAGTGCTACCAGGTGCTTTGCTCTTGGAAGCCCCTCTTCATGCTGCTCTGGCTGGAGGTCTTTGACTCTAATAAATCTTTTTAAATCTCAAAATAAATAAATAAATAAATAAAAGATGAGGGGATCCATATTCTGATGAGTCAACATCGCCAGCTAGCTAATCAGAGCCAACTCCGTGTTCATCACTGTCAGCTGGGACAAGCATTCATGTCCAAGGGTGTCTGTGCAGGCCCAATGTGAATCAGAAGAAATGTGTGGCATGCAAAGGGTTAGGGTATGCCTTCAGGGTGATAAATTACAGGTGTCCTTCTCTGATTTCTGCATCAGTGTGTTATGGCTGCTGGGTAATACAATCAGAATGATCCTACCAGAAATACAGCTGCTTACCTTGGTTTAATATTTGAATTTTCTTCTCAGGAAACATGGTGTGAGCCTTATTGATTATAACTGAAGATAAAGGCACCACGTGGTCTGTTGAAGCTCAGGCATGGTGTAGACTTTAAGTTCTTTCTTCTCTTCATCTACAGTCAAAGTAGAGGTTTATTTTTAAGAAATCTTCATGCAGTTATTTGAGTGTTTCTAGCCCCATTTGCTTAGCACATTTTTCACTACTTATTTTGCCATCCAACTTCTTTTATTTTTTAAGATTTTAATTTATTTATTTGAGAGGTAGAGTGACAGAAAGAGGGAGAGACAGAGAGTAGAGTTTTCCATTCACTAGTTCACTCCCCAGATAGCTGTAATGGTTGGAGCTGAGCCAATCTGAAGCCAGGAGCCAGGAGCTTCTGGATCTCCCATGTGGATGTAGGGGCCAAAGTGCTTGGGTCATCTTCTAATGCTTTCCCAGGCCATACCAGAGAGCTGGATTGAAAGAAGAGCAGCCGGGACTAGAACCAGTACCCTTATGGAATGCCTGCACAGCATGCAAGTGCTTAGCCCACTATGCCACAGTGTCAATCTCTCAACTGTATTTTTTTAAATGTATGGGTCTATTTAACAATTCTGTAGTCCATTTCATCCATTTATTTGCCTATACTAATGATAATTCCACATTATTTTAATTACTACAGCTTTACAATAAGTCTGAAAATCATAGAATGTATGTCCTTCAACTTGTTATAGAATAATATCACCAATTTGCACAAAAAAGCCTTAGTGTTTTGATTGGGATTATGTTTAATCTATAGTAGGTTGATTTGGGAAGAATTGACATCTTAACAATATTGCGTCTTCTTTCCGTCTAGATTTTTTTTAAATTTTTTGTAGCAATGTTTTCAGTACATAGATACAGCATATCTTATAATAAATTAATTGTGAACTACTTTATGTATTTTTGCTATCATTTAAATTTTTCCATTCATTTTCTATAAATATTTAAAATTAATTTTTGATATACTGTATACTGATCTAATATCCTTTGGCCTTTATACATTTGCATGCTAGTTCCAGTAGTTTTTTAAAAAATAGATTCCTTAGGAATTTCTACATTAACCATCAGGTCCTCTGAGGATAAAGATGCTTTTACTTTTTTCTTTCCAATTTTTACATTCTTTTCTTTTCTTTCTTTGCCTTATTGGAGTGTTTCTCAACCTTAGCACTACTGTAGAATGTTTAATGGCATCTCTGGCCTCTGCCCAGAGTTGAGAAAACAAAAATGACTCCAGGCAATGTAAAATGTCTCTTGGAAGGCAAAATTGCTCTGTTGAGAACTACTGCCTTACTGCTTATGCTAAGACCTCCGATAACACATTAACTGGAAGTGGTGAAAATGGGCATCTTTGCCTTATTCCTAACCTTAAGGTTAAGTGTTCAGACTTTTGCTATGAAGTATGATGTGAGCTGCAGGGTTTTTTAGATATTTTTTAACAGACTGAGGACATTTAATCTATTCCAGGTTTGCTGAGTGTGTGTGTGTGTGTGTGTGTGTGTGGTTTTTGTTTGTCGTGGATGGGTACTGGACATTTTACAGTTCTTTTATTATATGTACAGGGAGGTAATAGAATGATTTTTTTCTCTAGGTTTCTGTTAGAATCATGAATTGCGTGGATTAATTTTTAATAAAGTTTTACTCACTTATTGAATTTATTTCAAAGGCAAAGTGTGAGAGAAAGAGAGAGATACAAGATCTCCCATCTGCCGGTTCATTACTTCAAGGCTGGCAACAGCCAGGACTGGACTAGGCCATAATAGCAGTGGAGAACTCAAACTCAAACTGGGTCTCGCACAGGGGTGGTAGGAGTCCACCTCCTTGGGCCTCAATGCTGCCTCACAGGGTGTGCATTAGCAGGAAGATGGGGTTGGGAGCAGAGCCAACGTTCATACCCATGCATTCAGATAAGGGATTTGGGTCCCATGTGTCGTCTTAATGACTGTGCCAAATGGCCTCCTTGATTCATTTTTGAGTGTGAGGCAATCCTGTTTTCCCTTGATCGGGGTCTATTGTGTTTTTTATATATTGCTGAATTTATGTTGAAGATATTTTATTTTAGAGTTCTATACCAATAATTGTACAATATTGATCTGTAACATTCTTTGTTTGCAGTATTTCTATCAAATTTTGGAATCAGAATATTATTGCCTCAACAAATTGGGAAGCAGTCCAATTAGCAATATAATCCTCTATTTTCTGTAAGACTTTGTATAAGGTTGGTGTTACTGTTTTCTTAAGTATTTAAGTTCCGCAGTAAGCTGATTTGAGCTGTGATTTTGTGTGTGTGTGTGTGTGTGTGTGTATGTGTGTTAAGATTTCTTATTTTGAACTCAATTTCAACTGCAGGATTATTAAGATTTTTCTCTTCCTCAAGTTCCATTTGTGTTAATTTTGGTAGTTAGGCTAATGACGTTTCTTAGGGATTTTGTCTATTTCATCTAAGTTACCTGCTTAGACTGCCCCTTGATTGGCTCTGTCCCATAGCAACTTGATACATGAAATCTATTATATAAATACACATTAATGGTGATTTATCCAGAATTAGTTAATTGTCAAAATTAATTAGACCAAACACGTAAAAGGCCCTGATGTTCTATTCCTTGTAACGACAGTCAGTAAATAATCTGGACAAGGAAGCTAAATCAGATGGGATTATTCAGGTTAGGATCTGTGTCTGTGGAAATAGGATCTAGATCATACAACTCCGAAGTGTGATTCAAGGGACGACGAAGTCAGTCTTGGGTGAGTGATGAAGACCAGGTGTCCTGGCACTCAGAGCATGCTAGATCGTGTCCAGGCAGGGGAGACCAGGGACGTCTTCAGGAGGCAGAGCCTAGGGACAGCTGGAGATGATGGGCAGGAAAAAAATATGATAGGAGCTTGGGAGACAAGCTGGGGAGAGAGCGGGCAGGCAGAGGTGGCCAGTGCCTGGGGCCCGAAGTGCTCAAGAGCAGGGACTGTGGTTCCCAAAGGAGTGGTGTCTTGGAGGAAGTTCTGAAGGCCTAGAAATGCTGAAATTTGCATGTGTAGATTTTCTTCTATAGGCCAGTGTTGTAAAACCTTTTTCCTCTCTCCCTCCCTTTCTCCTTCAATCCCTTCCTTTCTTTCTCTCAAGTTTTTCAAGGACCACAGCAGAGCCCTCTCTTCAAATTAAATATTATGTTGCTGACTAGTAGTGAAACTAGTGACGTCAGAGATGTGTTATCACAATGTATTCTTTGGAGAGGAGACCTAGAAACTTTCTCACGATCCTCCCCTTGAGAAGGGCTTCTGAGGGGCTCTCCTGGCATCCTTGGAAATCTAGATAAAAAGTGCACCTTAGATAATGGGGAGTCAATTGACTTTTGAGCTGAGAAGGCTGGCCTTGAGGACGCTATGTAACCCCTCAGGGGCTTGTTTTCCCCTTTGCAACACAGCAATACTGTTACTTTTCAGAGAGGTTACAGTGATTAGAAGCAAGGTACTTGGCATAGTCCCTATTCTATAAGTGCTCAAGTAAATGTTAATTGCGAAAATTAACAATCATGAAGATGATCATGGAAACAGAAGATGTTACCAGGTACCAAATTCCTAATTCCCAAATTCACGACGAGATCTATATTTGGGATTGGATTGTTGGCTGAAACCAATACCAGGTTCAGAAGACCCCCTAACACCATGTAGCCACTGTGAGGAGTTATCTCTCCCAGCTGGGTACCTCTGGCTAGCACCAGAGGTGTAGGGAATAAAGGGAACAGAGTTGTAACCAAGGTTCACCTGATGCTGAAGGTGAATGGAGGTTGGCTATTGTTCCTCCGGCATGCCTCCACTCAGAAACACGAGACAGGTAAGAACTGGCACACCCAGGACAACACAAGGAGCTCCCCGTCACCCATCCCCAGCATGGCATAGCCTAAGAATTTCTTATTCCAGAGGGATCGCGCCAGCCAGAATCCTCTGCTACAAATCTGGAGTTCTGGGAAACTTTAGATCCCCTGTGCATTGTTTTATGGGTAAAATAGACCCAAATCAATAAAATCAGAGATGAAAAAGGAAATGTAACAACAGACACCACAGAAATAAAAAGAATCATCAGAAATTACTATAAGGACTTGTATGCCAGCAAACAGGGAAACCTATCAGAAATGGATAGATTCCTGGACACATGCAAACTACCTAAATTGAACCAGGAAGACATCGAAAACCTAAACAGACCCATAACTGAGACAGAAATTGAAACAGTAATAAAGGCCCTCCCAACAAAGAAAAGCCCAGGACCAGATGGATTCACTGCTGAATTCTACCAGACATTTAAAGAAGAACTAACTCCAATTCTTCTCAAACTATTCAGAACAATCGAAGAAGAGGGAATCCTCCCAAATTCTTTCTATGAAGGCAGCATCACCTTAATTCCTAAGCCGGGAAAAGATGCAGCACTGAAAGAGAATTACAGACCAATATCCCTGATGAACATAGATGCAAAAATCCTCAATAAAATTCTCGCCAATAGAATGCAACAACACATCAGAAAGATCATCCACCCAGACCAAGTGGGATTTATCCCTGGTATGCAGGGATGGTTTAATGTGCGCAAGACAATCAATGTGATACACCACATTAACAGACTGCAGAAGAAAAACCATATGATTCTCTCAATAGATGCCGAGAAAGCATTTGATAAAATACAACACCCGTTCATGATGAAAACTCTAAGCAAACTGGGTTTGGAAGGAACATTCCTCAATACAATCAAAGCAATCTATGAAAAACCCACAGCCAACATCCTATTGAATGGGGAAAAGTTGGAAGCATTTCCACTGAGATCTGGGACCAGACAGGGATGTCCACTCTCACCACTGCTATTCAATATAGTTCTGGAGGTTCTAGCCAGAGCTATTAGGCAAGAAAAAGAAATTAAAGGGATACAAATTGGGAAGGAAGAACTCAAACTATCCCTCTTTGCAGATGACATGATTCTTTATTTAGGGGACCCAAAGAACTCTACCAAGAGACTATTGGAACTCATAGAAGAGTTTGGCAAAGTAGCAGGGTATAAAATCAATGCACAAAAATCAACAGCCTTTGTATACACAGACAATGCCATGGCTGAGGAAGAACTTCTAAGATCAATCCCATTCACAATAGCTACAAAAACAATCAAATACCTTGGAATAAACTTAACCAAGGACGTTAAAGATCTCTACGATGAAAATTACAAAACCTTAAAGAAAGAAATAGAAGAGGATACCAAGAAATGGAAAAATCTTCCATGCTCATGGATTGGAAGAATCAATATCATCAAAATGTCCATTCTCCCAAAAGCAATTTATAGATTCAATGCAATACCAATCAAGATACCGAAGACCTTCTTCTCAGATCTGGAAAAATTGGTGCTGAAATTTATATGGAGGCACAAGAGACCTCGAATAGCTAAAGCAATCTTGTACAACAAAAACAAAGCCGGAGGCATCACAATACCAGATTTCAGGACATACTACAGGGCAGTTGTAATCAAAACAGCATGGTACTGGTACAGAAACAGAAGGATAGACCAATGGAACAGAATTGAAATACCAGAAATCAATCCAAACATCTACAGCCAACTTATATTTGATCAAGGATCTAAAACTAATTCCTGGAGCAAGGACAGTCTATTCAATAAATGGTGCTGGGAAAATTGGATTTCCACGTGCAGAATCATGAAGCAAGACCCCTACCTTACACCTTACACAAAAATCCACTCAACATGGATTAAAGACCTAAATCTACGACCTGACACCATCAAGTTACTAGAGAACATTGGAGAAACCCTTCAAGATATTGGCACAGGCAAAGAGTTTCTGGAAAAGACCCGGGAGGCACAGGCAGTCAAAGCCAAAATTAACTATTGGGATTGCATCAAATTGAGAAGTTTCTGTACTGCAAAAGAAACAGTCAGGAGAGTGAAGAGACAACCGTCAGAATGGGAAAAAATATTTGCAAACTATGCAACAGATAAAGGGTTAATAACCAGAATCTACAAAGAGATCAAGAAACTCCACAAAAACAAAACCAACGACCCAATTAAGAGATGGGCCAAGGACCTCAATAGACATTTTTCAAAAGAGGAAATCCAAATGGCCAACAGGCACATGAAAAAATGTTCAAGGTCATTAGCAATCAGAGAAATGCAAATCAAAACCACAATGAGGTTCCACCTCACCCCGGTTAGAATGGCTCACATTCAGAAATCTACCAACAACAGATGCTGGCGAGGATGTGGGGAAAAAGGGACACTAACCCACTGTTGGTGGGAATGCAAACTGGTCAAGCCACTATGGAAGTCAGTCTGGAGATTCCTCAGAAACCTGAAGATAACCCTACCGTTCGACCCAGCCATCCCACTCCTTGGAATTTACCCAAAGGAATTTAAATTGGCAAACAAAAAAGCGGTCTGCAGCCTAATGTTTATTGCAGCACAATTCACAATAGCTAAGACCTGGAACCAACCTAAATGCCCATCAACGGTAGACTGGATAAAGAAATTATGGGATATGTACTCTTTAGAATACTATACGGCAGTAAGAAACAACGAAATCCAGTCATTTGCAACAAAATGGAGGAATCTGGAACACATCATGCTGAGTGAAATAAGCCAGTCCCAAAGGGACAAATACCATATGTTCTCCCTGATTGGTGACAACTGACTGAACACCAAAAAGGAAACCTGTTGAAGTGAAAGGGACACTATGGGAAACGGTGACTTGATCAGCATAGCCCTGACTGTTAATGAACAACTTAATACATTATCCCTCTTAGTAGTTTTTTTGTCTGTTCTACTTAATATGACTGGTTTAATTCTGTAATTAATACACAGTTATTCTTAAGTGTTGAAATTTAACTGAAATGTGATCCCTGTTCAACATAAGAGTAGGAATAAGAGAGGGAAGAGATATATAATTTGGGACATGCTCAAGCTGACTTGCCCCAAATGGTAGAGTTAGAAACATACCAGGGGACTCCAATTTAATCCCATCAAGGTGGCATGTACCAATGCCATCTCACTAGTCCAAGTGATCAATTTCAGTTCGCAATTGATCATAATGAAAGGACTAAGAGTCAAAGGGAGCACATAAGCAAGTCTAGTACCTGCTAACACTAACTGATAGAATAAATAAAGGGGAGAGTGATCCAACATGGGAAGTGAGATACTCAGCAGACTCATAGAATGGCAGATGCCCTAAATAGCACTCTGGCCTCAGAATCAGCCCTAAAGGCATTCAGATCTGGCTGAAAAGCCCATGAGAGTATTTCAGGCATGGAAAGCCAAGACACCCTGGCAAAAGATCTCTGTGAGTGAGATCTCAGTGGAAAGAACAGGTCTTCAAAGAAGGAGGTACCTTTCTCTGAAGGGAGGAGAGAACCTCCACTTTGACTATGACCTTGTCTAAACAAGATAAGAGTCGGAGAACTCAAGGGGCTTCCATAGCCTTGGAAACTCATGACTGGAGCATAGGGAGATTACTGATGCCATAGACAGGAGTGTCAATTGGTAAAGTCAACAACAGGAGTCACTGTGCACTTACTCCTCATGTAGGATCTCTGTCCTTAATGTGCTGTGCATTGAGATTTAATGCTATAACGAGTACTCAAATAATATATTTCACTTTGTGTTTCTATGGGGGTGCAAACTGTTGAAATCTTTACTTAATGCATACTAAACTGATCCTCTGTAAAAAAAAAAAAAAAAGAAAAGAAAAGAAAAGAAACTATCAACTCCCAACTTGACTCTCACTGGGATTAAACATGACAATAGGTCTGATCTGATTTCATCATCATTAAAAAAAATCATCTATTATTTTTCACTTTATGTTTCTGTGTGGGAGCAAACTGTTGAAATCCTTACTTAATGTATACTAAGCTGATCTTCTGTATATTAAGATAATCGAAAATGAATCTTGATGTGAATGGAAGGGGAGAGGGAGTGGGAAAGGGGAGGGTTGTGGGTGGGAGGGACGGTATGGGGGGGAAGCCATAGTAATCCATAAGTCGTACTTTGGAAACGTATATTCATTAAATAAAAGTTAAAAAAAAAATACATCTGAATCATGTCAAAATTCTCACACATTTTCTGTGGATATTCACCTTTCATATAAAGGTGGATTTATTTACTATCACTTCTTTATTCATTGAGGAAACAAGAAAGTACTGAGTGCTCAATGTTTGCCAAGCACTGGGTTAGACACTGAAAGGGCACTGACGGATCAGCCTACACGCTGAGCATGACATACCTGCTAGTGATACGTGCATGTATATATGTAAATACGCAAGTGTCTGGATGCACACGCACTCAAAGGACGTTTGATGTGGAAAGTCAAAGTCAACTTCTAAATGTGTCTGTGCCTTTCCAGGCCGATGCGTGGGCACTGCCAGTGCCATCTGCTCCCGAGCAGAGAGACTACTTAACAGGCAAAAGCAGCTGCCAGCTTGGGCTTCAGTGTGCTCTTTTGGTTGCCTCCAGATGACCTGGTGTGACCATCCTTTCTAGGTAAAAAGGATTCTATCGCCACTTGACAATAAATTCTCAACCTGAGGACGGAGAGGCCAAGTCAGTGTGACTGGCCATAAGTCACAGGAGGTAGGATTTTTATAACTTACTACAACCTAGCAAAAGGCCAGTGTGTCCATCAATCAGAGGGTAAATCCAGGTTAGTTTGCTTAGGACCTGGTTGTTTGTGAGCAGTGTGCAATACCACCGACACGAGGCAGGACGGTATTTCTGAAGTGCAAATAAACATTATTTCCCTTGATATGTTAAGATGCACTAAGATGTGGTAGCTAAATCCTAGGAAGGGGATACAAGCAGGCATGAAGGTAAAGGCAGGCTAGGGCAGAAGGGAGGGTGGAGACGACTGAAATCAAGGGCTTCCAGTCTTGCAAAATGAGAACTTGAAATACAAATTAATTTCACTATGAAAAAAATTCAATCTCTTTCTTACACCCTTGACATTTTGCGAAGAGAACTATAATTGCCTCAGATATTTTGGGGGATTTAGCCTAAAGTGAAAATTAACCACTATTAACTGCATTGCAGTACATAACTTTGGCAGATTTCTTAAGAAAGGCTGCAAATAAGTCATTCTAAGAAATTCAGAAAACGAAAACGGCCTAAATAAAGAGAAAATAGATTCATTTGTAAAATTTACATCCATTTCCTGTTCTCTTTTCATTAAAAATTCAAGTTATCTGTATACAAGAGCTTGTCTAATGTTTTGACTGTGAACAGAATATTTTATTATATTAATAATTTTGATGTCATTAAAATACTATTAAACTATTGATTTTAGCCATTAACATTTACATACATTTCAAGTGAGTTCTGTTTGATTGTAAAATTAACTCAAATTCAGTGCAGAAAATTTAGAAAATAGAGAAGGTTTTTGAAAAGGAGAAAATTATTTAAAAAAAAAGATTTATTTATTTGAAAGTCAGAGTTTCATACAGAGAGAAGGACAGGCAGAGAGAGAGAGAGAGAGAGAGAGAGAGAGGTCTTTCATCCTTTGATTCACTCCCCAGTTGGCCACAACTTCTGGAGCTGCACTGATCTGAAGCTAGCAGCCAGGACCTTCCTCCGGGTCTCCCACACAGGTGCAGGGGTCCAAGGACTTGGGCCATAGCAGAGAGCTGGAATGGAAGCAGAACAACTGGGACTCGAAGCGGCGCCCATATGAGATGCTGGCACTGCAGACAGCAGCTTTACCCGCTACGCCACAGCACCGGCCTCAGAAGAAAATTCTTTAAAAGATAATTCTGACTCACTAAAGATAATCACTGTGGGATCCCACAATAACAATTGTGGGAAAGTGCTCTGTCTCTAAAAGTTCTTTATTTTTAACATGAAATGTTTAAAATAAAATGTTTCTCACAGTGCCTACACTTGCTCTGTAAGTATAAATTTTATAATTTTAAAATTTCAGATAAAGCAACATCAACCTATACATACTGTTCCATATCTGCTTTTTGTTTTACTAAACTGGATACTTTTTCCATGTCAGTAAATGTAAGCCTGGGGGCTGGCACTGCGGCTTAGTGGGTAAAAGCTGCTGCCTGCAGTGCCGGCATCCCATGTGGACGCTGATTCAAGTCCTGGCTGCTCCACTTCTGATCCAGCTCCCTGCTAATGTGCTTGGGGAAGCAGCAGAAGATGGCCCAAGTGCTTGTGACCCTGTACACATGTGGGAGATCTGGAAGAACCTCCTGGCTCCTGGCTTTGGATCAGCCCAGTTCCTGCCGTTGCAGCCATTTGGTGAGTGAACCAGGGCATGGAAGCACTCTCTCTCTCTCTCTCTCTCTGCATCTCTATAACTCTGATTTCAAATAAATAAATAAAGAAAGAAGAAGAAGAAAATGTAAATCTGTAGTATAATTTGAATAAGGACATAGTGTTCCTTTCTATGACTGTTCCATATCTATAAGAAGTTTAGATTACAAATATTTTTTTTTTTTATTTTTTTTTTTTTTGACAGGCAGAGTGGACAGTGAGAGAGAGAGACAGAGAGAAAGGTCTTCCTTTTGCCGTTGGTTCACCCTCCAATGGCCGCCGCGGCCGGCGCGCTGCGGCCGGCACACCGCGCTGATCCGATGGCAGGAGCCAGGAGCCAGGTGCTTTTCCTGGTCTCCCATGGGGTGCAGGGCCCAAGCACCTGGGCCATCCTCCCCTGCACTCCCTGGCCACAGCAGAGGGCTGGCCTGGAAGAGGGGCAACCGGGACAGAATCCGGCGCCCCGACCGGGACTAGAACCCGGTGTGCCGGCGCCGCTAGGCGGAGGATTAGCCTAGTGAGCCGCGGCGCCGGCCCAGATTATAAATATTTTTTAAGATTTATTTATTTATTTGAAAGTCAGAGTTACACAGAGAGGAGAGGCAGAGACAGAGGTCTTCCATCTGCTGGTTCACTCCCAAATTGGCTGCAATGGGTGGAGCTGGGCCGATTCAAAGCCAGGAGCCAGGAGCCTCTTCCAGATCTCCTATGCGGGTGTAGGGGCACAAGGACTTGGGCCATCCTCTTACTGCTTTCTCAGGCCACAGCAAAGAGCTGGATCGGAAGTGGTGCAGCCAGGGCCTGAACCGGCACCCATATGGGATGCCTGCACTGCAAGTGTCGGCTTTACCCACTGCACCACAGCGCCAGCCCCACATGCATGATTTTTAATGACTTTATACTATCCTAGCCTTACTTATGTACTATTATTTATTTTATACTTTGTGTTATCAACTTTGTTTTCTGTCATGACTCAGATGCCTGGATGCCTGGGAGAATGAGCTATGGCGACGGTGTTAGAATTTGTTTCTCTGATTGGCTTCCAATTTTCTTTTGCTGGATTTCAGTATTTCCTCAAAGACTCTTTCTCTGATTTCTAGGCGTCACCAAGGGATTCATCCATTTGTTCAACTTACACGTATTAAACCCGTGCCATGTATCTGGGCATGCTCTGGGAATGCAACAATTAGAAAAGATATATACAGCTGCTGCTTTCTTGGCATTTCAACTATCGGCTGTGTTAAGGCTATGATGGAAAAGCAGAGTGGCGGCAGAACAATGGCAAGAGCGCGATCTGGCCTGGACCTCAGGGAAGGGTCTGAGAAGTTCTGAGATGAGATCTGACGCTTGGAGAAGTGCGCTGGATCTGAGGAAGGCTGCAGGAGAGGCTGAATCCTGGCCCAAGACGCAGCAGGAGCAGGAGCTCCGCGGCGGGCCAAGGAAGCCGGGTGTGCCGCGGCCGGAGAAAACACCTGAGCGGGGACACAAGTGCAGAACAGCCCGTGCCCCGTCAACCTGGCGGTGCACCCCTGGTGTGTTTGAACATGTGGGTGTTTTGTGTTATTCAGGTGTGGTGCGGCCAACACGTGGAGTGATCATTGTGGTTGGAAAGATAGATAGTTATCCTTTCCCAGCCCAAGAGGAGGGGCACACCATAGCAGAGAGAGCCACATCAGGAAGCCGGAGTCACAGGAAGCAGAGGCAATAAGGGGAGACTTGAGCCACAGTCTTTACTGTGGTTCCTTTTTTTTTTTTTTTTTTTTTTTTTTAATTTGACAGAGTTACCAGTGAGAGAGAGAGACAGAGGGAAAGGTCTTCCTTCCGTTGGTTCACCCCCCAAATGGCCACCATGGCCGGAGCTACGCTGATCTGAAGCCAGGAGCCAGGTACTTCCTCCTGGTCTCCCATGCAGGTGCAAGGGCCCAAACACTTGGGACACAGCAGAGAGCTGGACTAGAACCCAGCGCCCATATGGGATGTTGGCTGCACAGGCAGAGGATTAACCAAATGAGCCAGGGCGCTGGGCCCTAGGATTGGCTACTCTGAATAACCCCAGCAGACTCTAGTACAAAAGGACTGTCCCTAGTTTTCTGGTACGTATTCCTGGCGTGATTAGGCCAGGAGTAGTGACCTGCAAATGGGAGCCCAGGAAAGAAGGTGGTTGGGGGTGGGGGATAGGATCTAAACAGGTTTGGTTTGTATATTAAAGACACACTCAGAGGTGAGCTGTTTCCTCTCTTTGGAAATTAACTAGTCCCAGGAGGGGTGGTCCCTCCAGGGTCAAGAAGGCCCAAGATTTCAAAGTACCAACAGCAGACTAACAGGACACTGTTCATTCAGTCTGTTTGGGGAATATAAAGGGACCAGAGTGGCTGGAGTGTGGTTCGCAAGGGCAGGGAGATGACAAGGAAGGGGATAGCGTTTCTCAGTAGTTCTGGAGACTTCAGTGCAAGTGGTCCTTTCTAATTTTAGGAGTCTCTTTCTCACTTGGACACAGACATACAGTTGACTGGAGGTCAAATCTGTTTAGCAGAAATATCTTCACTCAACAATGTACCAACAACTGACATGCTGATGTTGGCTTAAGCCCAAGTACTGAGTATCTTCCATTGAGACAGAGAATTTTTCTTACATTCTTTGGTCAAATAGACGCTAGAGTAGTGGTTCTTAACTGGGAGCAGTTTTACCACTCAAGAGCCATGTATTGGTGTCTGGAGGCATCGTAGGTTATCACTACTTGGTGGGGTATTCTACCAGCATTTAGTTGATAGAGGCTGTTGATGCTGCTAAACACACTAGAAGTCATGGCAGGGTCCCCCGCAGCAAAGTACTATTTATTCCAAAATGTCAGAAGTGCCAAGGAGAGAAATATTGCTCAAATTTCCACATCCTGGGAGTGGTTAAAGGGCCAGGATTCAACTCAGTGTCCTTCACAAAATTTTCCCTAATAATGACCCTGTAGTGGACATGTTGGATGCATTATTATTAATGGTCTTTTTTGTTAGCCTCAAGAAATATCTCATTTTTCTGCTCTGTTTCTTCTCTCCATTGCTATTTCAATGAAGGAGGCCCAGAAAGCTTATACTGGAGAAGTCACTTAATCTCCTGTCTTAGCACACTTTCAAAGCCCTTTCTAGTAGAGCCTTGTGTTCGTTTTATTTATTTTTTGCCTTACAATTACTTTATGAGATCAGCTTAACTCAATGGGTCTTTAATAATAAGCTGTATGTACTTAGCATGTGTCTGGCCTCTGGAAATCAAGCAGAGTTCCCGAAACAGTGCCTGTAGGTTCTGACCCACAAGCACACACATAGTATCCTATTTACTTGTACCCATGGCTTTATAATGGAGGGCTTAATATACCTCATCCTACACATGAGCAAACAGAGGCTTGAAGGGCTACATCATCCCCTAATCACATGGCTAGTATGAAGGGAATTCTGGATTTTAGCCCAGATAAATGGTCTAACTCCAAAGCCAAACCCTTCTCATGAAACGCCCTAACTTCCTTCCTGTTGATGGAACCTAGGACGTGTGACTCAACTTTATCCCATCAAAAATTGTACTCCAGTTGGCTCTTTCAGCTTAGGAGACTCCATTGAGCTCACTCTCAACTTGCTTCAGTATCAGTAAGCATAGTCTTGTAAGAAGGGAAGAATATTAATCAGGGAAATACTAAGCCCTCATATCTTTGGAAAACTATAATCTCTACTTGTTTGACACCTTTTCTGAGGAGCTATAAAGTAGCTGAGATCAATTAGGGATAATGACATGCTGGGACTGTTTCCTAATGTTGCTCAAGTTCTGTTCTATAAAGTGATTCCTGGAAAATTAAATTCTCATTGAGATTGAGTTTAGTCTTGAATTTCATAGAACATTGAAGGGCTCATCAACAGCAGGGTGATTCCTGCACTCCAGAGAAACTGCACATCATCAAATGCCAGCCCCTTCCTCACCCAGCAGTGTCTGCCGTACCTCCCAGGAGAGTTTCTTTTAATGTTCTATCTTTGTATATTAATGGTTTTGTTTCATTGTATGCTTATTCCCTTACAAAATAAAGAATTAACTAAATAGCTAGACAGTCTTCAGTAAATACAATTGTACACTGTGGTATAGCTTTTTAAGTGAGAGTGATGTCAGCAAAGTGGTAGAGCAGAAATTTCCAGTACCCTTCTCTTTACAGAGACATCAATGGAACAACTGCCCACCTTCTCAAGAGCAAAGGAATCCAGATGCGAGTTTATAGCACCTGGGCGGAGCATAGCAATAAGAAAGGATACACCAAAGAAGGCAGAAAGGATGATTTCACATTACCTGCCTCCACTCTTCCCAAACTTGGGGCAGTGTCGCTCCCCCTCTTTGTGGAGGAACGACACTAGACCCTGCCTAGGCTTCATATCCGAGTCACGGCACCATTATGTCGCTCCCCTTCTTCATGGAGGAACGACACAGGACCCTGCGCTGTTCTTTTGTCTGCTCGGCCCTCCCCGCGTTTGCTGCTGGTCCTTCCCGGGTTGGCTGCTGGTCCTTCCCGGGTTGGCTGCCATCCCTTCCACCTCCGTGGAAGGGCGGTTCCCCCTGGCCACTTTCCCCACTTCCGTGGGGGAGCGGCACACCGCTGGCCGGCTCTCTCGGGGGCTGCACAGGTGTTCCTTCAGATAGATGTTCCTGGTGCATGCCGTCTCTCTCCTCCTTTATAGTCCTCTTCCACCAATCCCAACTCTGCTACCCACACGCCAAGTACGCTGCTCTCCTCCAATCAGGAGCAGGTCCTACAGTTTATTGGTTGAACTGGAGGCAGCTGTGTAGAAGCTGTTTCCCTTCTCAGCGCCATATTGTGGGAAAGCAGATGCATAGAATAAGTCTTAATTCCAGTAACTTAGTCTAGTCCGAGTTGCTCCCAGTTGCTCCCCACAGGGCAGCATGGTGCAGAGAGAGATACTTCAAATTGGAGGAAGGAGAGTGAAGTGAGTACCTGACTTCATTACTAACCTCAATCTAAGCAGCCTGGTCTCCTCTGGACACTGGCACTGGACTAATCCCTGTGGGCCTAGGTGAAAGGCTTGCTCCAGTGCTAGGATGGGATTTATGCTCATGTTTCACCTAGCACCAGATCAGCCCTTTTGGTCACAGGCCCCAGGGTTTTCCATGTGGACTTGGGCTCCATACCCACCCCCATAAATTCAGTCATCATGTACCCCCCATTGGTATAGGATCCAGGCCTCTGTACAGCAAGCCTACCCACAGACCTTTCAATGGCCCACCCAGAATCTCTGAACAGGATGACGGTGTAAGGCTTTCCCTGCTGAAGCCAACTTGTGGGGACTGGAAAGACGCTTACTACTTCAAATAGTCATACACCAACGCAAAGCCACTAGGATCCTGAATAATTGGGAAACATGATACCACCAAAGGAACAGATAAACCACTAGTAACTGACCCTAAAGAATTGGAGATCTATGATCTGCCCCACAGGGAACTCTACATAATTGTCTTAAGTGAGTTCAACTAGCTATAAGTGAACATAAATAGACAATGAAATAAAATCAAGAAAAAACACATGAACAAATTAAGCTTAACATAGAGATAGAAATCATGAAAAAAAAAACAAAATAGAATTCTGGAGCTGATGAATACAACGACTGACGTAAAAATTCTGTAGAGAGCTTTAACTACAGACTCAGGATATAGAGTAAGCTTGAAATAAGGTCATTTGAAATTGTTTAGTCAGAGAAACAAAAGTAAAAGAGTGAAAACAATGAAGAGTGTCTATGGAACTTACAGGATACCATCGAGTGAGCTAGTTATGGGCGTTTGAGGAAAAGATCAAAAGAAAGTGGCTATACTTACATCAGAAAAAATGACTAAGTAAAAAAGCTGTCATAAGAGACAAAGGCGGTCATTATATAATAGTAAAGGAGATAGTTAATCAAGAGGAAATATACAAAAAATGGAGCACCTAAATATATAAGATATTTTCTAAAATCATATTATTTGTTATTTATTTGAAAGAGAAAGAGAGAACTCCCATCTCCTGGTTCACACACCAAATGCCCATAATGGTGGGGCTGGGCTGGGTCCAGAGCCAGGATCCAGAACACAACACAGGTGTCCCATATCAGTGGCAGCTACCCAGCTATTCAGTCATAACTATTGCCTTTCAGAATACGCATTAGCAGGAAACCTGAGCCAGGAACTGTAGTCAAGAATTGAAGCAAGTACTCTAGTGCGGGAGGTGGATATTTAACTGCTCTTGAAGCAAATATTAACAAAATGGACTGATGAACAGACAGAAGAATCATATGAACCAGAAATCCCATTTCTAGGTATATATTCAAAGGGAATGAAATCAGTTTCTCAAAGAGATATCTGCATTTCAATTTCATGGTAACATTATTCACAAGTCAAGATATGGAATAAATTTAAATGTCTAAAATGTGTAAAGAAAGGTAACACCTATGCATGAGCACAATGGACTATTATTCAGCCTTCAATAAAAGGGAAATCTTGTCAATTGCAGCAATGTGGATAAACTTGGAGAACTTAACGCTACCCAAAACAAGCACAGAAAGACAAGAACTACATAGTCTTACTTATAAGTCTAAAAAAACCTCATAGAGACAGGGAGTAGAACGGTGGCTGGAATCTGGGGCTAATGGGTAGATGTTGGTCAAAAAGTACTGTTTTTAATTGTATAGGATGAATGGCTTCTGAAAATGGAATATTCAGCATGGTGACTATGCTTTTAAAACTGTTATGAACTTGAAATGTGCTGAGAGAGATGGTAAATGTTCTCAGCACACTCATAAAAAGGTAACTGTGAGGTGATGGATATGTTAATTAACTGGGTTGTGGCAATAGTTTCACAGTGTATAACAAAATATCACACTATATACCTTAAATATATATCATTAAGTTTTTAAAAATTCATCTATTTAAGAAACAAAAGGGGGGTGGAGAAACTCCCATCCCCTGTTCACTCCCCAAATACCTGCAACAACCAGGACTGTGCCAAGGCCAAAGACAGGAGCCCGTTACACAATCCATGTCTCCCATGTAGGTGGCAAGAACGCAATTACTGGAACCGTCACCACTGCCTTCCAACGTGTGAATTATCAGGAAGCTGGAGTTAGGAGCTACAGCTGGGAATCAAACCCAAGTAGTCCAATTTGGAATGCAGGTATCTTAACTGCTAGGTTGAATGCCTACTCCCTATAATTTTTAATTTATCAATTACACCTTAATAAAACTGAGGGGTGAAATCATACGCAAAATAATGAAATGCCTAAAACTAGTTGCAGAACAGTTTATAAGGTGTGACTTCAACTTGGTTATAAAAAGGAAATACTTTTTAATATGCATTCAACATGTCTGAACTAAGACAGTGGCTGGCATAAGGAAGAGCAAGGTGGGTCATGAGAGATGTGGGGTGCAGGAACTGTTGGCTTCTCAGAGGTTTTCAAGACCTGGTCTGCTTTCCCAAGTGGAATTTTCCAGGTGACAAGATGCTGTTTAGAAGTCTTGTGACTTGTCTGTAATTTAAGAAGCTCTTTATTTGTTTACTAAAGGTTATACTTTAATTACAGGTCACAGAAACAAACTCCTGATAAAAGAAATCATTACTCTTTCATGAAACTGTGTAATACACCAGGGACCTACATTCAGTTTTCAGAAGGGCTATACCTTCCATCAAAGAATGTAGCGCATTTTCTATGCTTTGGGTGTATGTACCTTCTTATGTTGATGCCCACCTACCTAGTTGGCAAGTTTCTGTTGATCCTTGGCGCTGTGAGTTTTGCTGTAAACAGTTACAACTATCTCTGGGCAAAGTTGGCTCTGTAGACTGTGCATCCTGTCACTACCCAAGAAAAACACGGTAAGTCCTTCCATGAGTGCTCACAATTGAAAGCAGAATCAGCTCATGGTTGTCATGCTGGGCTTGCCAAGCAGCACTGGCTGGCACTACACACGTACTGACCAGTGGAAGAGGCTCCAGGTCACACTACTCACTCCACACCCCCGACTATCTTTCTTCTTCTTGTCCAACTTTTTTTTTTCCATGATCATACTGCCATCTCTGCTGAAATTTAAGAAAGACTTAAAATCAGGGACACCTGTTGTAGTTGGAAACGACTGTGTTGTCTGTATTATAGTGGCCATTGAGCCTGACAGCTGCACACACGAAGGGCAGTCTGGGTTCACTTCAATAGAAGCGTCTTCATGTTTGGACAGAAAATGCCAGCGGTACCTTGGATCCTGGGTTGTTGCTGTGGATGTATTTGTTTTTGCAGAAAGAATTATTTCTTGTTTGTTTAGATACACACACAAATGCACATGATAGGACTAGCAGTGGATTGACAAAGTTCAAGTGGGGAAATAAGAAGTATATATACTTAATTATTTTGCTTATCCTAAAATATAGAAGTCTACTTATTTCCCAATGTCTAGTAGAGGGTCAAAGCTTCATCTGAGTGGGAAACACCCTGGAGTTCTAGGGTTTCCTTTTTTTTGTGCAAATGGCACTTCTAGCACATCAAGGACAATTTCCAGGTCAGATTTTGTAAAGTGGCGTTAGAATGCTCAGCGGCCAGCACCGCAGCTCACTAGGCTGATCCTCTGCCTGCAGCGCCGGTTCTCCGGGTTCTAGTCCCGGTTGGGGCGCCGGATTCTGTCCCGGTTGCCCCTCTTCCAGTCCAGCTCTCTGCTGTAGCCCGGGAAGGCAGTGGAGGATGGCCCAGGTGCTTGGGCCCTGCACCCCATGGGAGACCAGGAGGAAGCACCTGGCTTCTGGCTTCAGATCGGCGCAGTGTGCTGGCCATAGCAACCATTTGGGGGATGAACAATGGAAGGAAGACTTTTCTCTCTCTCTCTCTCTCACTGTCCACTCTGCCCGTCAAAAAACAAACAAACAAACAAACAAATGTAATAAAAGTAACAAGGGGCAGGTACTGTGGCTCAGGAGGTTAAACCACCACTTGGGATGCCCTCATCGCAAATAAGTGTGTGGCTTGAGTTCTAGCTACTCCATGCTTCTGATTCAGCTTTCTGCTAGTGTACCTGGGAGGCAGTGGATGATAGTCCAAGTACTTGGGTTCCTGCAAGCCACAAGAGAGACCTAGATAGAGTTCCTGGATCCTGGCTTTGACCTGGCTATTTTGGGCATTTGGGGAAAAACCCTCAGGTCTCCTTCTCTCTGTCTCTCCCTCTGTCTCTGTCACTCTGCCTTTCAAATAAATGATCTCTTTTTAAAAAGTACAATGGCATTAAACTTGGGGACAAAGTGCAACTGATCCTTTGACAGTAAATGTGCTAGCTGGCGGGAGCAGGGGACAGGCATCTGTGAGGGCAGCCCACAGTGGCACCCAGCCAGCCCTTGAGTGCATCTGTCAATATGTCTTCACTTACCTATGGGGGAAGGTGAGGTATACGTTGGTTTGTGATATGTCTGCTGTTTATTAATCTCTTCTGGGGATTTGCAATGCATTTAAAGAAATGCAACTCTTTCTTAAGGGGAACAGGAAATCTACAAGTGAGGAGGTATTTCAGGGACATTGTATTCATCCCCTCCATGTCCCCAAGATGGCCCTGGGACAGAATCTGGTAGTCCCAGGGTTATAGGAATAAAGCTCAGTATGACAACTGTGGCAGATCGCAGTTCCTTCACATTAAAATGATAAAATGTGATCCACAGATTTTATGTCCAGGCTTCAGTTTTTCTGGTTCCTTAGTTTATACTATTTTCTGCTCCATTTTCCATCTTTTACTTACTAGGTGAGTGGCAGCTGTCTCACAAGATCTCTTTGCCATCTGATAATCTTTGGCCATTCAGAGGCGCTTCCAAATGCCCGTCTCCTTGGCATCAGTCCTGGCACTTGGTTTCCAGGTTGGGAAGGAACACCGCAGTATGGCTGAGCAAGGCTCTCACTCCCTGTGGTTCGCTGTACTTGTCACTAGTGACTAACCCCTGGGAATCAAGTGGGCGAGCAGCCAGGCATGACTTCTTTTTTGACCTTTCTGCAAGACTGTTACTTTCCAGTAGTTTATAGCCCTAAGAAGTCCTTTCATTGGTAAATTTATAGTCTCTGGTTTTGTCTTTAAATTGCTCCCATGAGAGGTAATATCCGAGCTGGGCTGGATCAGGAAAAGGATGGCGGGATGAAAGGGCATTCCAGGCTGAGGGAGCATCAGACATGAAGGCGTTGACTTGAGCAAGCACAGGCACAGTGCTGTAGGAGAAAAACATGGGCATAGACGCTGGGATCACTAAAGGTCTCATAGCCAAGCTAAGGAGTTGGGTGTTGTCTCAAAGGCAATGAAAAATTATTAACAGATTGAAAGCTAGGAAACGATATGAACAGATTGTAACTTATATCATCCTGTTGGCACCTCCAAATAGGCTAGGATGGGAGAGGAGCCTGAAGGCATGGAGACAAGATAAGAAGCTGTTAGAGTAAATCAGAGGAAAGATGGTAGAGACCTGAACTAAGGCAGTGATAGTTTGGAAAGAGAGAAAATGGATTCCTAGGCATTAAGCATGCCTGCATTCAGAACACTTACTAATGCTAGTTGATTGCATAGTTGAATTAAAGTGGCCAAAATCATGTTGAGATCATGAAAGAGAATGTAGATGTCCCATATGATCAAATTCCTGGGACTATTTCAGAACTTTTAGTCTTTTCACTAGAGCTGCCGTACATGACCAGGTAGGCTGTGACCTGCACAGCTCCAAGAGATGCTGTGAATATAGGCCAGAAGGCGTTTGAAGCCCTTTGAGCTATGCAATGCTAGAACCCTTCTCGCTGTGACTGGACAAATACATGTTCCCGGGGCAATCTACATGGCTTCCTGAGAAATGTTAGGTGAGATACACAGAAGTTCTTGGATCTTAAGTGGGCGGAAGAAGTTCTTGCTCCACACTAAGGCTGAGCAAGTAGGAGAGGAGTACAGAAGGCAGCTGGCTCTCAGGGAACTAGGGAAAGACCTGCCGGTTGGTCAAGGGAAGCCCTTGGCATCACAGCAGGTGGCAAAAACTTCCATCAATGTGGTGCTTCGTGGCAAGGCCAGAACCCAGCCCCATCAAGGTGGCCTTGGTGCCCAGTTCAGGAGTCCAAGACATGGACCACAGAGGAACTTGGGAGAGTTTCCATCAAGGCAACCCCTCACTGGCATTACCTACACACTATGAGTCATTTTCCTTCCACTTCCTGTGTGACAAAGGCAATAAAGGAGATAAATCTTCCAGAAGCGGGCCAGTTGTTCACGATTCATAGTATTTCCAAAATATATGAAGTAAACGAATGTCTGTCATTGTTCCTCACTTTACATGCAGTAGATCCGTTTCTAGTTCTTAGAAGTTATGGATATATACAAACTAATTTTCAAAAAACATTTAAATTTGTTTATATTAGAGAGAGAGAGAGGGTGACAGATGGACAGAAAGAGACAGACAGCTCCTATCTGCTGGTCACTCCCTGAACACCTGCAGTGACTGGGGCAGGACCAGGCTGAAGCTGGGAGCTAGAAGCTGGGAACTCAATCTGGGTCCCTGATGTGGGTGACAGGGATCTGACTGCTTGAGCCACCACCTGCTGTCTCCAAGAGTGAATACCAGCAGAGGCTGGAACGGAGAGCAGAATCAGGACTCAAAGCCAGGTACTCTGACGGGGATGTGAGACCCAACGTGGTAGCTTACCCACTAGGCCAAATGTCTGCCCTCAAATTTTGTCTCTTAAAATAGTTCTCACCATTATGACATGATGCTAGAGTTCAGATGGTGGAAGATTTTAACACAAAGTGGAAGTCTCTAAGAAAAGACAATTGCTGTGTAAACTACAATTTCACTACCAAGCACAGAGATGTTTCTGGCACGTTGTAGATGCTTGAAGAAAATTTGCCAAATCCCACAATGAATAGGTTTTTATAACCAAAATTCTGCACAAATTATCTCCTTTGGTCCTAACAACTTTGCAAAGTAAGTGTGGTTATCTTTGTTTTATAAAAAAGAAAATAAGTAAAAGTGCTCAAGTGCTCAGGATTACAGAGCTAACAAATGGTGTGACTGGGACATAGTTGCGATCCGTTGATTCTTCCCATTACTTGACAGTTGTTTTTTAAAAGCTTCATTCTGGGGGCCAGCGCTGTAGTGTCATGGGTTAACCTTCTGCTTGCAGTGCTGGCATCCAAATAGGTGCCAAGTCATGTCCAGCTGCTCCACTTCTGAACCAGCTCCCTGCTGGTGGCCTGAGAAAAAAGCGGAGGATGGCCCAGGTGATTGGGCTCCTGCACCCACGTTGCAGACCCAGAGAAAGTTCCTGGCTTCTGGCTTCAGATCAGTGCAGCTCTGGCTGTTGCTGCCATTTGGGGAGTGAACCAGTGGATGGAAGATTCTCTCTCTCTTTCTCTATAGCTCTTTCAAATAAATAATTAAAAATTTTTTTTTTACAAAAAGCTCCATTCTACATAATCCTGATTGAAAGGAACCTATCAAGGAATTCCTTTAGAATAAAGAAGACTATGCCCTAATTTATATTTTGTAAGTTAAAGAAAAACTGGTGTGGGGGATTTTCCTAGAGTGGTATCCTCATCTTTTAAATGCTTGGAACCCTGCTTCCACTCATTTTGAAGGTGGAGTAATTGAGCACGTAAAGAATGTACAAAAACCTGGAAACCACTAAAAGAAAAAGAAAAATAGCAAACGCTAAAACCCTCCAAAAATGTAAACCTCCTTGCCTTTCCTTGTTATCACCTCTCTCACATTGAGCTAGCATTATATTGTACCCATTTCTTTTTGCCATCTGCTTCCAGGCTTAAAGTTATTACTGAAATTTGTTGGGCTGACATGATAAACTAATGAACTAGAAATCAACTTAAGAGGAACAAATAATGAAACAAACAAACAAACAAAAACAGATATTGAAAATGTTGGGTGAAGGGGGTCATGATTCACTGGAGGTTTCAGTTTTCTTCAATTCAAAAACTAAAGCAGGAGACCCCACCAGAGAGGGAAAGCTGGTTTCGGGGTCACCTCCATGATAGACCACTAACAGTAGACTCTGTCCACTGGTGGATGCTGAGGTTTCCGTGTCTCTCCTCGTTGCATGGGGACCTCTTGGTTTAAGGCAGCTCCAACCATCACATCCTTCCTCGGCCCTCTCTGTGTCTTTCCCTGGAGATCATGTTCTTTGGTTCCTGTCCTAAGCTGTTGCTGAGCAGTGCACACTTGTGCTTTCTCTCTGAGCTCGAGGATCAGGTGCTGGCTATGAAACAGAGAGATCCAGTTTCCATCAAGATCAAAGGTAAGTGAGCATAAACTAATATTAAGGACAGCACCTTCACCACCACGGCTCTTTCAGACAATAAACAGGACACATCTTTACAATTGCGTGTGCAGACTACTCAAGGGAATTTGCATAAAGCAATGTGCTGCCTTTTTGTAGACTCAGTTCTTGTTTGGTAAAAATATTGTATCACGGACACAGGTCAGTGGATCTCAGCAGCCTGGCCTCAGATGGCAGATACTAAGAACAGCAAAACCTCAGTTTGTCTTTGGCTAAACTTCATTCATTAAATCATCCCAGAGTCCAGGGACTTTTTATTCAAGTTAACTCATCTAAAAAACTGATTAAATATCAAATTTTAAACAACAAAAAATTAATTTGCTCATTGTTTTAGTCATTAAAAGAAGATCCCAAAAGATAAATATACCTGCACACAGCATGAAGTTTTGGTGGAGGTGGCAATGTACTCTGCAGCAAGCAAGTGGCAGTGTCACAATGGTGTTTACTGAAGGCGCTATATTTAGAAAAGGCAAGGCTAATGGAGCCTGGCTTTCCGAGCCCTTTGATCCTCCCTTTCATTGCTGTGGGGGTGGGGAGTGTGTGGGGGGTAGGGTTTGGGCTAGCCAAGTGGGGAGGAATCACCACCAGGCTTGAATCTCTGAATGCAGCCTTGCCACTTCAGGAAGGTTTGCATAAAAGGGATTGATTTTCATTCGATTCTGCAAATGGACTCCCTGAGCTAGCAGAAAAGAAGGGAATCAGAAGGGGAGAACATTCTTAGGCAGTGCTGGCAAGCTTCCAAATGCTTCAAGCCGACGGTGCAATTGGCTTAATCTGCTTCTTGAGGACTGAAGACTCTGAAATTTCAAGGCCGGAGACTCAGGAACTAATAAGTGTTTGCCTGAAGTTCTGAACCTGCTCCTGGTAAAAACACAAAAGCAAAAAACAAGCTTTAACTCCTCTGCATTTAAATTTGCAGAAATGGTGATCCTCTACCTTAACCTAAAACTTTTTTTACAATTTTACAGATGAATGATTTCTCTAAGACATTTCTCTCACATCTGCCATATGATTAATCTAAAACTGTTTAAGGCAAAAGATCCCTCTTTGAAATAAAATTAGTGTGCTTCACCTAAAATATTTGTTATTTGCTGATCATTTCCATGCACAAGCATTAATCTCAGTTTAACTTCAAAGATAAGACCAATAAGACCAGGTGCATTATGGTCTAGCAGGGGAAACACAAATTCAAGACTGCAAATATGAGTGTATTTTAATTTCCATACAGTGTGATGAGCATTAAACCAAAGATAAGGGCAAGATGCTGTGGAAACCAAAAGAGGTAGTAATAAATTTGTCCTAGGACAGAGTAGAAGTTGGGTAAGGTTTCACGTGGATATTAGCATCTAAGCTGGGCTTTAAAGGGGTGCCATCCAGCAAGATTTAGGAGTCAGATCAGGACTGGGTGAGAAGATATCAAACAGCACTTGCTACCAGTGAGGCCAGCACTGTTCAGAAAAGGTGGCTGGGCCAGACACAGGGGAGCTCAGAGCCTACCACCCACTGCTCCTTGCTGTTCTCATCTGAACTGGATGGCTGCAAACTAAGTCTTCTTGTTTCACCCCAACCCTTCTATAGGAGTCTTCACAGAGCCTTAAGCCTTATTCCTTTAATGTAGAAATCATTTATTTCTTTAACACAAACTTACAGAGTCCTTACTGCATGTTAGGCACTCTGCTAAACATGAGGGATACATGAGTAAACAAAACAAAAACCTCTGCCTTCACTGAGCCCATTCTCTCGCAGCAAGAGACAGCCACATAGAGCAAACCGTAATAGATAAATACAAACACCTAAATTTGGAGTCTTCAAAAGTAGTACTATTTTAAAAACGGAGCCATGAAAAGGGATCAAGAAGAATGGAGCTGGGACAGGTTGACATGGTAAGTAGCGTGGTCAGGATAGGCCTCCTGGGACAACTGATAGTAAGGTCTATGTGGACTTAGCCTTGTGGGCGGTTAGGGAAGAGTGTTATAGACACAGGGAATAGCCCATGCAGACAGCAAGAGAGTTGCAACAACAGCAAGGAGCAGAGAGCAAGGCGCAGAAGGATAAAGTCAGAGAAGTAACAGGGTCATCTCGTGAAGGGTGAGGGTTTTATAAGGGATCCGGCTTTTCCTTGAGCCAAAGAATGACATGCTCT
The DNA here is from genome assembly GCF_964237555.1 of Oryctolagus cuniculus. NCBI lineage: Eukaryota > Metazoa > Chordata > Mammalia > Lagomorpha > Leporidae > Oryctolagus > Oryctolagus cuniculus. The sequence continues at coordinate 65,646,592 of NC_091439.1, forward strand.
GACTTACCTTTTTTTTTGTAAATCAAATTCTTTTTAATAATATATAGGTTTTACTTATATAATCATAAAATAAGCAATTAAAATATTATGAAAGAAATCTTACTTTACATGGGTACAGAAGAACAATAAAATGTATTTATTAATTATGAAATTAATGTAGTGAATGTCAGGTAAAAAAAGTGTATCTACAATCATGATTAGTTGCAAAGTACATATTTTTAAATTATTTATTCACTAGAATTGGGGTGTTATCCCCAAATCAATACACTTGACACTTTCTAGCCCACTGACAGACATTTTCTCATAGCAGTGAGAATTTTGAGTTACTCAGTGTGCAGATTTTGAGCCTAGGTTGAACAAGGTGATGTTCTACCTTCTTAGTACAACTCATTACCTCTTTGTGGTCTTCCTGATTCCACAGTTGCAATACTTCTGTGTTTTTTGTGAATGGCTTTGCTGTTTCAAATGCCCCCACCTATGTTGCTGAAATGCTATCAAATATTCCTCAGTGCAAGAAGGCTGTTATATGTCTTATGGGAAAAGGATGCATTATAGATAACTTTTATTTAGGGATGAGCAATAATGCTATTGCTATAAAATTTGATGTTAATGATGAACAATATATCTTAAATAAGGTGTCTGACTTACCTTTTAAAAAGCAACATCCTGGCTCCTGTTAGAACTCTGGGCCTGACACCCCAGGCCTGATGAAACTCCAAGCAGATAGTTAGTCTATAGGCTGGTGGGAAGTTTATCGCTCTGGAGCGCCCCACCTGGGGACATGGCAAACTGCTCAGATAGCGTGCTGGGAACTTCACCAAGGAGCCTTTCTCCATGTCTCCCACCCACCGACTCCAGCCGTGTTGTGCTCTACACCTCCCCCAGTGAGCCACTTGAGAAGGGCCCCTGCCTGCTGCTCAGATGGAGTGAAGCTTGGCTTCAAACCCCTGCTCCGTGTCCGGGCAGGCTCAACCCCACTCTCTCTATCCACCCCTCAATTGGTTCCCCCTAAAATAAACTCTTCTTTACTGTAACTAGCCACTACCCCTCCTTCTTCAAGCTCTAAAATCCTAAAACCCAACTCCCTTCTGGTTTGGATAGCACCTTCCCTCGATCCTCTAATAATGACTCTGTCCTTTGTTTTGGACCCTGTGTATTTAATCTGCTTGTTAGATCCGATGCCTTCAGACTTGGAGCAATGAGATTCTAGATGGCCATGCAGGTGAAACCTCAAATGGACAGTTTCTGTGAGCTGTCACTGCAGCCCCTTTGAGAGGCCACCTTCTGCTGGAACCTCTCTTGACTGCGGGTCCCTACTTCGTCCCTATACAGCTTGAAGAATCCGGAGAGGTCCCGGCCCTAACACCTGACAGCAACCAGGATTTCCATAAGCAGAGGGAGGAAGTGAGGGAGCTGGGGACGAGACGCGAAACAGACTAACCGCATCCCACAGCTCCTTGCCCGCACCAACACACAAAACACACGAGCGTTCTTTCTTTGCGGCAGCCAGGCATACATCTGTCTTCCCACAAATTGGACAGGGATTTGTATGCTTTCCTGTTTCCCCCTTGATCCTCCTCATTCTGGCTATCTTTTTCACCATGGGCAATGTTTCTATTAACTTATTTATTTATTTATTTATTTGACAGGCAGAGTGGACAGTGAGAGAGAGAGACAGAGAGAAAGGTCTTCCTTTGCTGTTGGTTCACCCTCCAATGGCCGCCGCGGCCGGCGTGCTGCGGCCGGTGCACCACGCTGATCCGAAGGCAGGAGCCAGGTGCTTCTCCTGGTCTCCCATGGGGTGCAGGGCCCAAGTGCTTGGGCCATCCTCCACTGCACTTCCCTGGCCACAGCAGAGAGCTGGCCTGGAAGAGGGGCAACCGGGACAGAATCCGGCGCCCCGACCGGGACTAGAACCCGGTGTGCTGGTGCCGCAAGGCGGAGGATTAGCCTAGTGAGCCGCGGCGCCAGCTTCTATTAACTTATTTTGTCCCCATAATCATAGTGCTTCTATTCCTACCATGTATGATTAACATACTTCAAAAGTTCATACAGGAACAGGTGACTGCTATATCCTGAGCCATCGCACAGGAAAATCACAAGACTGCTCTTCAGTCAATCTGATCTAGAGTATAGATACATCACCCCAAACCAACACCCTATACCAGCAGGAAGTAGCCAGAAAGAAGCCAGTGTCCTGTCTCCCTATCTATGCTCAGTCAGGATTGATGAAGCAAGGGCATAGGCCTCAGAGCCACGTTAGCTCTTTGCCTGAGGGCAGATCAGGGCCCCCTGGGGACTCTCTAGCCCACTTCGTTCTTAAGCTGGCTGAGTCCCACACCCTGTGTTCTTCTCCACCCCATCATCTGCATTAAGAAAGGCCTACCAAGTTTGAAAAGCCCGAGACAAGCTAGCTCGGTTCCGCTCCCCCATCCACCCATGACCCTTACCTGGTTTATGCTATATAAACCCAGCCCATCACTAAACTCTTACTCTCTGCCAGGTGCTCGCTCTGTGTGAATGGTGGCAGTTAGCCACCTCTTTGAACTGACTTTCCCTTGAATAAATCCATTTTGGCTGTGAGTTCCTATCCTGTCTTCTCTCTGTTCTGCCCCCTCTTTCCTTACAGCTCCTATATTGGGAGTAGGCTATTGAGGACAAGGTTGAAATAGGGAGAATGCTTGGGAGTCATCAGCAATCCAGTAGAAGGAAGAAGGTAGGCAAAGAGCAGGACATAAGCAGAGAAAGTGGCATGACGTGGAAGGGTTTGGGAGGTACTGTCAAGACAGAGCAGCCAGGATTTGCTGATGGATTGGCTATGAGGCCAGAATGAGGAGGGCTCAGTGAGGACACTGTTTTAACCTGAGCTTCTAGAAGAATGGAGCTGCCATCTCCTGAAAAGGGAATGGTGACGGGCGAGATAGGACTAAGGATAAGATGAGATGTTATATCTGGGACATATTACGGTTAGATGCCCCAGTAGAGGCGTGAATCTGAGTTCATGAGAGAGGTTATGATGGAGAGATTCATCTGGAAATCATTCGTGTATAAATTGAGCTGAGGGTCATGATACTGAGTGAGATCAGAAAGTGAGTATATAGAAGTGAAGAAGAGAATAAGGCCACCCACAGAGGGAAAAGGAAATAGCCACAAAAGACGAGAGGGAGCAGCTAACGAGGTAGGAGGAACGCCCAGGCAATGTAGTTTCCTGGAAGCCAAATGAAGAACATCATCGTTAAGGAAGAAGAACGGCCAGCTACATCAAATGCTACTGAAAAAAATAGAAAACTGACCTTTGCCATTTGACTATGTGCAGCTTATTCTAAAATCTGAGGGCTCCTTGATATTCTCACAAGAGCAATTTTGGTGATGTGGTGAGGATAAAGTTTGTTATAATAAATCACATGCAATCTCAGCTTTAGAACCATGCTCTCTGTCCTATTTCTGTGTCTGACCCACGTCTGATCCTCCTAGCCAGGAGGATCAACTACTCTCCTTGCTATTTTCTGTTTTCTCTTTTCCTATCAGTTTTGAACTTGGTTCTTGGCCACATTTCCATGGTTACAACTTGGGTTCCTGTAAATAATGACCATCCTAGCCACATTACCTTCAGGTGCCTCAAATTTCTCAAATACAAAGTTCTCTGTGGCCTTGACTTTATTAAACTTCAAGCTCTATGGCTAGTGGATTTGTTCTAGTCTTAGAGTCAAAAGGAGCTTACCATAGACAATTCTGCCAAAAAAAATCTTTGTGGTTCTCACTCTATCAAGTTCATTTCTTCCCTTCAACTTGGTCTGTTTTAATTTTTACTGAGGCGTGTTCACCAGCCTCTTTCTAGCACTTGGCCCTATCTTTCCATGAGATGGAGATCCTTCATGCCTTGAACTAGCCTAGTTTCTCTTGGTGGCCAGTAGCCGTGGGCACTGAATGGCAGTAAAGTAAGACACATCCATTCACAGCAATAGGACAAACATGTGGTATAGAAGTCTGTTCTGAGAGACACAAACGCTGCCCAGAGGTTGTAAAATCCAGTAGTTCCCCAGGGTTCACTCCCACTGCACATATAAGTATGCACATACATGAGGAGCTCACTTCAGCCATTTTATATGATTTAAATTTGATTGCATGAAGTAAAATGAATGGAAAGTACATTTAATGGCTTTTCCAAAAATGTAACTACCGCACCAAGTTAGCCAGGTGAATGAATAATTTTGTTGAGATAAGGAAGCAAACAGCAAAAACAGATAGGAATTTGAAAAAGATCAGGGATCTGGCTGGGAAATAAAAAATTGACTTCCTTTCTAGATAACACAGTGGTGAGTGGTGCCCAATTCTGATTTCTTGCAACTGATTTGTCTAATCACAATCATTAGTGCTCATTAAGGTGTTTCCATAGAAACAATGTCTAAGGTGTACGAATGCTTCAAAATGTTCAGATGGACTTTTTTCAAACAGAACAAGAAGCAAGACTTCAAGATAGAAGTCTGACCCCAAACGGTACATCTAACCTTTAAAGTAGGAAGATTTTTGAATGCAAGTGCATTTGATTCAGGTAAATTCAAACATTATCTTGGGGGAGGGGGTGAGACTGTGGGACAAAACGTTATAAAATGCTCTTTTGCAATGTGTTCTTTATTATATCCTTAAAAAAAGGCCATTGACTTATATGTTGAACATAATCATGCACATTCACATAATATATAGGGTTTTAGCCTCAAAATCCTGAAGTCAGAACTTACAGGTAATGTAAAGAATTCCAAAGGGTAATTTTGACTTTACTTGCTTTTTACTTTAAACTGTGTCTTAGAAACCCGACTGGGGCTGGTTCTGTGGCGTAGTCAGTTAAGCTGTCGCCTGCAGTGCCAACATCCCCTATGGGAGGGTCTTGTTCTGGCTGCTTCACTTCCAATTCAGCTCCCTGTTAATGTGCCTGGAAAAGCAGCAGAGGATGACCCAAGTCCTTGGGCCCCTGCACCCACACACTTTCAGAGACCCAGAAGAAGCTCTTAGCTCCTGACTCCTGCCTGGCCCAGCCCTAGCTGTTGCAGTCATTTGGGGAGTGAACCAGTGAATGGAAGACCTCTGTGTCTCTCCCCTTCTGTAACTCTGTCTTTCAAATAAATAAAATATATCTTTAAAAAAAAAAAAAAAAAAGACAGAAACCTGACTGGTAAGCAGCCTGTGACTCCATTGTGAGTTCAAATGTCCTTCAGTGAGTGAGAAGGCCCATTAGATGGATGTCTCCTGGTTCCCAGGTATGGATCCAAATCTGATTGTTAATAAAGTGGGGTTGGGGCTGGCGCTGTGGCGCAGTAGGTTAATCCTCCACCTGCAGCACCAGCATCCTATATGGGCGCCGGTTCTAGTCCCAGCTGCTCCTCTTCCCATCCAGCTCTCTGCTATGGCCTGGGAGAGCAGTAGAAGATGGCCCAAGTCCTTGCGCCTCTGCATCTGCATGGGAGACTGGAAGAAGCTCCTGGCTCCTGGCTTCGGATCAGCACAGCTCCAGCTGTGGCACTACGCCACTCCATTTGGGGAGTGAACCAATGGACAGAAGACCTCTCTCTTTGTCTCTCCCTCTCACTGTCTGAAACTCTACCTGTCAAATAAATAAATAAATAAAATTAAAAAAAATAAAGTGGGGTCTTCATCTGTCAAATCCTGGGGTTCACCAGGAACAGAAAGAAGGGAAGTTAGACTGGCTCTAAGCATTCCTGATTGGCCCGTTAGGTCTTTTCCAGAATTGTACAGAGGTTATTTGAGTCACACCAAGACGACTGGAAGACAACCCAGGTGAAAAGACATTTCAACTAGGAGAACATATTCCAAAGCCAAAGACTTTGTGAGCTATCATATTAAAAGTGTTGAGTTGAGAGCTGAGTTGAGTTAGAAATGGATTTTTTTTTTTTTTTTTTTTTTTTTTTGCCCATGAGTTTGTTTTCCTAGCTGCTAAGGACATACAGAGAAAGCTAGAAAAATCCCCTGGGCCTATTTCTATTCTTGGAGACCGTGCACATGGTAAATCTACAGAACCAACTTGAGTCTTATGGAAGGGAGTATATATTTACAGGGATTAAAATAGTGGCACATTAAAGTCAGGCAGGTGCTTGACTGGGGAATGTGAAACCATCTTGTCCAGAGTCTCTGGAGGTTTTTATGTAAATGTTTTCAGCAAAATAAACTGTTACTAGGAAAACATGTTGTCATAAATATAAGAAGGGTCTGCAGGCCTGAAATGTATCTGGCTGCCTTCTCCTTCCTTTGTAATCCCACTAAGCCGAGATGCTCGGCAGGCGAAGGCAGCTCTCCTTGCAGCCTTCAGCCCCGCGGCTGTGGGCACAAGATGGTTAAGTGTCCTGAACTTCCAGTAAACAGTTTTTCTCCACTAATGACTCATGACCTTTTAAAGACTGTGTATTCAGCAAACTGTTTTGACCCGGGAGGCCCTTACATGATATACAGGTTGATCTACAGACAGCAAAGAAGTCTGTTGGAGGGAGGGAGTGGTTTCACAAAGCATCACCCGCGGAGCCCGGTTCTGAACCTGCCATTGCAGCTGTGGAGTTGAGTTAGAAACAAAAGCCATTACTGTAAGATTATGAACGCTGAATTTGTATTATTTCATAAAAACATATTTAGAATTTTATCTTTGCTTTATGTTAAAAAGGCTCCACCAAGTAAATTTATAAGGTGAACAAGATAATTATTGAAGTTTTTGCTTTCTTTTGAATCTGTTTTTAAGGACTTTGGATGCAATTATTTATAAACAACACATTAAATAAAACCCTAAGTTCATAATGCTTTGCTGCATTCATTGTACATCACTCTTAGCTATCTAGTTGAGGATTTTCCCTGAATCATTTTACTAGCTTCTCTTCACTTAGCCAAGAGACACTTAGCATTTGCAGTGTCCTTACCATTTAGTCATTCAAGAGTTCACAAAGATTTATTTTGTCCCAGTTATGTGCTGGGCCCTTCTTTAGGCCTCGGGACAATATTAGTGAACAAAAGAGCTAAACATTTTATTTTATTCATTTATTTGAAAGACAGAGATACAGAGATACACCCCCTAGTTCATTCCCCAAATGGCTGCAATGGCTGGCTCTCGGCCAGATTGAAGCCAGGAGTTTTATTCTTTTTCTTTTTCTTTCTTTTTTTTTTTTCTCCCACACAGGTGCAGGGGCCCAAGGATTTGGGCCATCTTCTACTGCTTTCCAAGGCCATAGCAGAGAGCTGGATCAGAAGTGGAGCAGCCGGGACTCCAGCTGCCTGTATGGGATGCAGGCGGCAGCTTTACCCACTACGCCACAGCACCAGCCCCCGAGCCCCACTTTAGATACAGGGAGAATTCCACAAGGAAGTGATGATGACACCCCAGCAAGAAGGATAAGAAGGAGTTGGATATCATAGCCTGCAGAAGTGGGGAAAGTTTCCAGGCAGACTGATGGCCCAAGGTTTGGAAGAGTTTGCCGCTGGAGAAACCTAGAGGAAGCTCTTGGGAGCAGCCCTGGGCTACAGGGGGAACCAGATGGCAGTGAGATGTATGGACTTCACGCTACGGGAAGTGGCAAGGGAGTGGCAGCATTGATTCTGTTTGTAAACAATCATTTTGGCTGCTGGAGGATGGATGGCAGAGGCAGGAGAGAAGCTTTGAGGCCGTTGAGGATGCTGAGAGCCCACGGCGGTCTGGAGAGGGAGGTTAGGAAGGACGTGGGGTGTCATTCTGGAGGCTGATTTGAGAGCACTTATTAGAGAGTGGGACAGGGATGGGAAGAGTGAAGGGAAGGAACCAGGTTGAAACTGGTAGAAATGCCACATACTAAACAGGAAAGGTTCAGGTAGACATGAGATTGGCTTGGGCGAGGGGCAGGGCGATGTGAACAGGTACAAGTTCCCTTTGGACGTGCTGCTCCTGTGATGCTGATTGGGCATCCACACAGAAGTGTCCTGTAGCCTAGACACTGAGTCTAGACTGAGGGACTCTGTAAGCTGAGGCATCAAGTTGGTAGCCATCAGTAAGTGAATACAGACGAAAAGGGGTCAATTAGTCGACAACTCTTTACCGCACACTCACTGTGTCTCAGGCATACTGCCCAGTCACTGTGGACAAATAAAAGTGCATAAGAAGAGATCTTTATCCTCAAAAACTTGCACTCTGGGTGAGGAGAAAGACACATAAAATGAAAGTAGACATCAAAAGAGGGCACAATGTATTAGTTCTGTGAGTAACTACCAAGGGTGTTGAGATTGAGAAACAATCTATGGTGGTTATGGTAGCCTGGGGACCTACGTGGGGGACTGGGCCAGGATTCAGGGGGATCGTGAAGCTTCCCAAATGGGATGGTTTGCACTTCTGTGTGTACTTTTTTTCCTAAGAGATTTATTATAGTCTCAGTGGTTTTTGTGAATCAAAAAAGATTAGATGTATTGTCATGGGAGACAAATTTATTCGCACAGGTAAGGATTGTTTAAATAGTAGAAGATACAGAGAAAGATGGGGGATATTTCAACAAATGGGGAAAGGGAGCAAAGAAACTTTAAAATAGAAAATTGAAGGCATCTGTTTGGGATAATTTCAGATTTTGTTATTGGGGTAGGAGATTCATATGAAAAAGTGAAGAAACTGAGACTGGAGAAAGGTGGGGACTGACATGAAATGGGGGATTTATTCATCCATTTTTTGTTACTGTAGAAAAATTCCTAAGGAAGGTTAGCTCCACGAGAAAACAGATTAATTTTTGGCTTATAGTTTTGTAGATTCAAGGGCAACTCTGTTTGCCCTTGTATGTGGCATTTCTACTAACAGTTTCAACCTGGTTCCTTCCCTTCACTCTTCCCATCCCTGTCTCACTCTCTAATAAGTGCTCTCAAATCAACCTCCAGAATAATGCCCCACGTCCTTCCTAACCTCCCTCTCCAGACTGCCGTGGGCTAAGTAAGCTCTCAGCATCCTCAACTTTGTCAACTCTGCTTTGGTGAGAACCACTCTGTGGATGGTGGCACTGGGTTGCAAGAGGAGGAACTCAACATTGCTAAACAGGAAGCCACAGCAAGCCTGGGATCCCACAATCCCTGTAAGGGTAAGGGCCTCCCATCAGATCCCGCCTCTGAAACGAACCGCCTCCCAAGATCCCCACACTGAGGACTAACCTCCCAATACATGCACTTTGGGGAGCACATTAAACCATACCCAAACCATAACAGGTGGTTAGCTGGAAACTAAGCACATTGAACTTTCTCCTACAGACCACGGGAAATCACTGAATCCAATTCAACTAGAAGAAAAACGAGCATGTGATAAGTAGACTTCACTTGATCTTAGCCAAAAAGCCAAGAAGCGATGTGATAAATATATTTCAATGTGAGACATGCTGGTGGGGGCTTGGAGATACACACGTTGGGAGGGGGTGGCTTAAATTTCCACACAGATTAGGTGTTTTGTGTAGCAGTTAAGCCACTGATTGGAACCCCTGCATCCCATACCTCTGTGCCTGGGTTTAAACCAGAACTCTACTTCTGATTGCAGCTTCCTCCTGATGCACACCCTGGGAGGCAGCAGGTGATGGCTTAAGTACTTGTGTTTTTGCCACCCATGTGGGAGGCCTGGATTGAGTTCCTGCTTTCTGGCTTTGTCCTTAATGAGTGCCCATTGTGGATGTTTGTGGAATGAACTAGAAAATGGGAGATTTTTCCTCTGCTTTGCTCTCTGCTTCTGTGTTTCTCTCTTCCTCTCTGTCTCTCCCCTCTAAAATAAACGAATAGTTTTAAAAGCTCCACACAGCATAACAATGCTAGTTAGCAACAATTAGCAATTGTTTTGTGTTTGCTGTGGGCTAAGCCCTGTGCCAAGTGCTGTGAGTGGATTGTCTAATATAATCCTCATACCTTGACTGAGTGTACCCTACGGGGATGCAGGGAATTTGAATTACATGTTCCCAGTTGTGTGACTGGGAATGATGGAGCCAGTGTTCAGGCTCAGGCAGTGTGACACTGTCCAAGCTCTGAAAGGTGGCTGCCACCTGGCTTCTCCTCTAGGGATATTGATGCTCATGGGGACAAAATGCAGCTTAACAAGGGATATGAACAGTGACACATATCAACTGGATTTCAAGATTTAAATATCAATATATATGTGACAATAGGCATGGTTGTAAAAATCACATTTTTTAAATGAGCTTATTATATAGCACTTACACAGAAAAGTTCAAGATCATGAACATACAGCTGGAAGTACTTTCCCAAAATGAAAACAGCCATGTAATTGACATTGTCACCAAAATAAACCACTCTCTGGGCTTTAAATGCCACTGATGAGTTTGTACTGGTTTGTAATTTTATAGAAAGAGAATCATATAGAATATTATCTTTGCAGCTGGCTTATTTTCCTTAATATTATATTTGTGGAGTTTATCTCTGTTGTTGCATGTGACAATAGTCTACTTATTAAATTCACATTAATTCTTTTTTTTTAAAGATTTATTTTTTTTGAAAGAGTTACAGAGAGAGGAGAAGCAGAGAGAGAGAGAGAGAGGTCTTCCATCCGATGGTTCACTCCCCAGTTGGCTGCAATGGCTGGAGCTGCGCCGATCTGAAGCCAGGAGCCAGGAGATTATTTTGGGTCTCCCACGCGGGTGCAGGGGCCCAAGGACTTGGGCCATCTTCTACTGCTATCCCAGGTCATAGCAGAGAGCTGGATAGGAAGTGGAGCAGCCGAGTCTCGAGCCAGCGCCCATATGGGATGATGGCGCTTCAGGCCAGGGTGTTAACCTGCTGCGCCACTGTGTCAGCCCCACATTAATTCTTAAGGTTAAGACATAATACCACAATGAAATTATTTCATTCTTAAGAAACAGACCCAGATTTTTAATTTTTATTTACTCTCTTCCCTTTGGTCATGTTGATAACAAAGTGTGAGCAACGCGTGCACAAGCACTACTCAGGCATAAGCAGAAACAGATTCTAATCTGCCCCTACTATTTATTTAATTTTTTAAAAGATTTATTTATTTAAAAGTCAGAGTTATACAGAGAGAGAAGGAAACTCAGAGAGAAAGAGAGGTCTTCCATCCGCTGGTTCGCTCCCTAATTGGCCACAATGGCTGCACCAAAGCCAGGAGGCTGGCGTTTCTTTCTGGGTCTCCCACATGGGTACAGGGGTCCAAGGACTTGGGCCATCTTCTACTGCTTTCCCAGGCCATAGCTGAGAGCTGGATTGGAAGTGGAGCATCCAGGGCTCGAACCGACGCCCCTATGGGATGCCGGCACTGCAAGCGGCGGCTTAACCTGTCAGCCACAGCACTGGTCCTACCTTTACCATTTATAGCTCTGTGTAAGTCACTTAACTTGCCTGAATTTCAGTTCCCACATGGTAAAATTGAGAAAGTCAAACTAAAAGGTCTCTTTAGTCTACTTTATTCTCAGTTGTCTTTGCTTCAACTCTAAGCTGAACTGTTTAACTTAAGGAAAAATTATAGAGGCAATGAAAGTCTTCCAAAATGAAATAATGTTTTTCTATTGTAAAATAAATAAATAATTGTTATAACAATTCAAATGACACCAAGCTACTTCAAGGAAAATGTAATAATATACCACCCTTTTGTCCAATCTTACTTTCCCATAAATATGAAAACAACGTGTTTATTGTTTATATTTTCGTAGCATTTTCTTTGCAGCTACAACTAGATATTCATTTAAATGAGCTTGATAATTGTTATTTTTTAAATGCAAGCACACTAATACATTTTATGCTGCAATTTTCTTTTCAAGGAAACACTTTCACAATCAATGAACTACTCTCAGCTACACTCATTTTTTATTTCAAATTCCCTCTATACCTCCCACCCCTCTCAGCCTCTAGTAATCAACAGGCTGAGTACAGGTTGTGATGGTATTTTTTAGGTCCTACATATGAAGGAGAACATGTAGTGTTTGTGTTTCTGTGTCTGATTTACTTACTGTAACATAGTATACTTCAGCTGCCTACATTTGACTTTGTACTTCATAATTATTGTTTTGTAAATTTAGAACTTTCTGAAATTAAAACTTCAAGACTGGATCATCAGTTGCTGTTCATTTGAAAGAATGTCTGCACAATGTTCCCTAGCATGCAGGCCCTGCATCCTCTATTGAGTGATATGGAAGTAGTGCAAAGTTGTTGTTATTGTTTTTTTAAAGATTTATTTATTTATTTGAAAGGCAGAGTTACAGAGAGGCAGAGGCAGAGAGAGAGAGAGAGAGAGAGAGAGAGAGAGAGAGAGGTCTTCCATCTGCTGGTTCACTCCCCAGAAGACTGAAATGGCCGGAGCTGTGCCGATCTGAAGCCAGGAGCCAGGAGATTCTTCCCAGTCTCCCACGTGGGTGCCGGGGCCCAAGGACTTGGGCCATCTTCTACTGCTTTCCCAGGCCTTAGCAGAGAGCTGGATCCAAAGTGGAGCAGCCAGGGCTCTAACCAGCGCCCATATGGGCTGCAGCTTTACCCACTGCACCACAGCACCAGCACCAGTGCAGGGTTTTTTTTGTTATCACAGCACAATGTGCTGTAATAAACATCACTGTGGGGCTGGCACTGTGGCGCAGAGGGTTAACACCCTGGCCTGAAGCGCCATCATCCCATATGGGCGCCGGTTCTAGTCCCAGCTGCTCCTCTTCCTATCCAGCTCTCTGCTATGGCCTGGGATAGCAGTGGAAGATGGCCCAAGTCCTTGGGCCCCTGCACCTGTGTGGGAGTCCCAAAAGAATCTCCTGGCTCCTGGCTTCAGATCGACGCAGCTCCAGCCCTTGCAGCCAATTGGGGAGTGAACCATCGGATAGAAGACCTCTCTCTCTCTCTCTCTCTCTGCTTCTCCTCTCTCTGTAACTCTGACTTTCAAATAAAAAAATAAATCTTAAAAAAAAAAATAAACATCACTGTACAGATAACATTAAGCCCTCATGTCCTTATTCTGCACAAGAGAAATGGGCTGATAGTTGTTTTTTGTTTTGTTTTTGACAGGCAGAGTGGATAGTGAGAGAGACAGAGAGAGAAAGGTCTTCCTTTGCCTTTGGTTCACCCTCCAATGGCCGCCACGGCCAGCGGGCTGCGGCCGGCACACCGCACTGATCCGAAGGCAGGAGCCAGGTGCTTCTCCTGGTCTCCCATGGGGTGCAGGGCCCAAGCACTTGGGCCATCCTCCACTGCACTCCCTGGCCACAGCAGAGAGCTGGCCTGGAAGAGGGGCAACCGGGACAGAATCCGGCGCCCTGACCGGGACTAGAACCCGGTGTGCTGGTGCCACAAGGTGGAGGATTAGCCTGTTGAGCCGCGGCGTCGTCTAGGCTAATTGTTTTCTAAAAGGTTGCTCTGATTTGCATCCCAGCTCTTGAGTTTTGAGCAAATTTAAATGTGAGATTTGAAGCGAGGGGAGAAATGAGATTTTAAAGAATTTTCATAATTATTCCAAATATGCATAGGAAACAGCAAGCTGGAAGATAACATACTGAGTGTATCTTTAGAGGCTCTGCTTGAAATTGCTGCACTTTGAAACCAGGCTTGTCAGGAGAAGAAACATTTTTCAAAGTGGACGAAAGCAGAAATGTGATTTTTGGCCTCCAAAAACAATACCAAGAATTAAATGGCAGGGGCCAGAGTTGTGGTGTAGCAGGTTAAGCCTCTGCCTATGATGCCGGCACCCCATATGAGCGTGGGTTTGAGACCTGGCTGCTTCGCTTCTGATGCAGCTCCCTGCTAATGGCCTGGGAAAGTAGTGGAAGATGCCCATCATGAACCCCTGCTATCTACATGGGAAACCCAGAAAAAGCTCCCAGCTCCTGGCTTCAGCCTGGCCCAGCCCTGGCTGTTGTGGTCATTTGGGGAGTGAACCAGCAGATAGAAGACCTCTCTCTCACTCTGTCTCTCTTCCTGTCTCTGTGACTCTGCTTTTCAAATAAATTAAAAAAAAAAAAAACATATATTTAGAAAAAGAATAAATAGCAAAATGAAATTGCATTTAAAAAATTTTTCTTAAATTATAGAAATAAGTCACTCAAGTGATTCTGGAGCTGGGTGGCTGAGTTGGCTGGCCACCTGCATTCTGATTCAACAGCTGTCTGTATAAACAGTGACTTCCCAGAGCCTCCTGAGGGAGCCTCACCGTCCTGCCCCCCTCACTGAAGAGATGCCCTTGGCAGCCCCCTTCTCTGGCCCCTGCATCACGCACACAGGAATAACAGACAAAGGTCTTGGGTAAGACAGAGAAACATGGAGAGCTATGTGACTTGAAGTGGCCAGAATTCCACAGACCATGATTGATCTGTCCTGTCAATGCTTCCCACTGAGCTCAGTCTGGATAAGACAAATTTCCTTTATCTGAGACCTCAAATGCTAAAACCTCCACAACTCCCTTAAGAGAAAGTCAGATGGAACCTGTTGTCTGGGATAACAAGTCAGGAGCCAAAGAGGAAGAAGAGGGGCCTGGGATGGGGCAGAGGGGAAGAGAAGGCGAAATGCCTAACGGATCTTTCAGAGAGGAGAAGGAGGAGGGCGCCAGACAGCAGTGGCTCCTTGATAGGTATCCTGACTCAAGGGAAAAGCAGAAATCTTTTTTGCATCACTGCTCGCCTTGGTGTGCAGGCTGGAGTGTCTGTTAGTAAGATTTTATTTCTGGTGCTGAACTGTTCTTTCCTGTTCTTCCAAGTTTGGAGGACACAGCCAAGAGGTTGCATCTGTAATGTGCATGGCATCCCTCCACAATAACATGCTGTGCTTTGCACAAGAATAGTGCTACTTATTTGCCCCCATGCACATGTTGTTTTTCTGTTCACAGGGAGAGTCTAACACTAGTCCTGCCCCTCCTTTTCCTAGGATGCAGGTTGACCAGTTGGTCCCACATATAGGCAGCTGGTTGAGGCTGTGGAACAGCAAATTGGCCAGTGGTGGCATGACCCTGTGACCTCCACATCATAGACTAAATGCTCCGTTACCAATTGAGTGTGGACTTGAGTCCCTCAGAGCTGGATTCCAGTTAGGGCTCCAGGACTTCAATGGTGAAAATCATGCAGAGCGTATGTGTCTTTACACAACTTCAATTCTTTTTTTTTTTTTTTTAATTTTTTAAAATATTAACTAGTCATTGCTCCTAAGCATTTTCTTTGGACTGAGCTGGGATATAAGTTTTTAAAAATTTTTAAATTTATTTAAGGTGAACAAACTTCATGTATTTTATATAGAAAGATTTAAGAGCACAGTGATTCTTCCCTCCCTCCTTCTTCCTTCCTTTCTTATTCTTTCTTTTAATTTTTACAATTACATGCTTTCAGTTTATTTTATAATCATGAGATTAACCCTCCACTAGGTAAATAATTTAACAAATATTAAGAAACAAAAAAACACTGTTCTTCAAGAGTAGAGACAAGGGCTGTAAACAGTTATCAAACTCAAAATGTCAATTTTGCTCATATACATTACATTTTTTTGTACTCTGTTACCACAGATCAAGGAAAACACATGATATTTGTCTTTTTGGTGCTAACTTATTTCATTAAGCATAATGGTTTCCAGTTGCTTCCATTTTGTTGCAAAAGACAGGATTGCATTCTTTTTATGGCTGAGTAGTATTCCATGTTGTTTATATACCACATGTTATTTATCCAATCATTAGTTGTTGGACATCTGGGTTGATTCAGTATCTTAGCTATTGTGAATTGAGCTGCAGTAAACATAGGGGTATAGATAATTGTCTCATATGCTGATTTCATTTCATTTGCATAAATTCCTAGGAGTGGAATGGCTGAGTCATATGGTAGATCTATTTTCAGATCTCCAAGGAACCTCCATACCATCTTCCACATGGCTATACAAGTTTACATTCTCACTGACGGAGTATTAGTGTACCTTTTCCCCCACATCCTCACCAGCAATTATTTATTTTTTATTTCCTTATAATAGCTATTCTAACTGGGGTGAGGTAAACCTCATTGAGGTTTTTATTTACATTTCCTTGATGGCTAGCGATCCTGAGCTTTTTTTTTTTTTTTTTTAATGTATCTGTTGGGCATTTGAATTTCCTCTTTGAAAAATGCTTGTTCAAGTCCTTTACCCATTTCTTAGCTGGATTTTTGTTTTGTTGTTGCTGAGTTTCTTGAGCTCTTTGTAGATTCTGGATATGAATCCTTTATGCAACTATTTTCTCCCATTCTGTCTTTTGTCTCTTCTCCTTGTTGAGTGTTTCTGGCCTAGTGGTCCACCTTTGATAGGTCATTCTTTCTTTTGAATGGCATATGTATTTGCTATATTATGCCACTGTCAAAGACTCTAAAAATAGCCATATCCTTTTACCAACTGGTGGGCAGTCTGGCCATCATTCTTGGCTTCTTTAATCATGTTAAAGTTTTATATACTATGATGCACCTCACAGGACTTTCAGGAAATGCTGAGGAACTTTCTCTGCAGAGATAAAAATAATGACACCGAGTCATTTCCTTTGTTGCTCTTGAATTCCATATAAAGTTATCGGCTGAGTATACCTTGCTTGATCTAGCAAGTGTGCCTGCTTAACATGGCTTCACACTGGTGACATTAGTCACTGTTAATTGCTCAAGTGTTGAGATCAGGTAGGCAATCACTGAGTTCATCTGTCAAAAAAGTGACTGGAGTCATATTAAAGAATAAAAGCTCTCACAGCTCCCAAGGACAGCAAGTTATCTCTACAGAATCGGCAGTATCCACATTTGTGGTCCTATGTAGTGACACAGAACTCTGAAAATGCCAGAGTGCAAGGATGGGGTTCTCAGGTATTTTACTTTACCCCACAATTGGTCATTGTTTTTCCACGAATGAGAGGTTTTTCTCCTTCTTTAAATAGAGCCTGTCCTACTTTAACTTTTCAACTTTTTATATTTAAACAGAACTTTTGGTTTAAATGCAACCTGACTCTTTTGGAAATTGACTTTGCTTGAAAGAGTTTTCCCTCCAATTGTTTTCTCGTGCTGCCATCCCTGTAGATAAAGAGCAGTGAAGGAGCCACAGTAGGTGTTTTGGAGGTAAGTGCCTCTTTCAGCACAACTTTCTCTGTTTGCTTCCGAAGAACCTTGGCTAGGGCTGTGCTCTCTGAGGGAGCAAAGACTCCGTCCAGACAGAGATTTTCTGAACTTGGGGAATGAAGCCATTGCGTTTGAATCTATACTCGGGGCATCTGACCTTCCAATTTTGTAGTTTGCCAACTGTAGAGAGAAACTCCGCTGAAATCTGTTGAGTTGTCATGACAGACAAGGCCATATGGAAAGTGCTGGGAAAATTCCTCCTTAGGCTATAAGGCCTTTGATGGGCAGAAACTCTGCCTTGTCCTGCACTCTGAGGACTTACAGTGCTCAAGGCGGTCTTCGGGGTTTATCAGCCAAGGCACGGTCAGCCTCCGCGCAGAATTAAAATGGGGCACTGAAAATATTCTGCTTGCCTGCAGGAGCCAACTAGACTTCATTTCATTTTATTTATAGGATCCTGTTCCTTCATCCTGAGCACATAATGTGTACCCAGGCTGATTAGATGAACAAAACTGCATGCTTCTTTGTGGCCATGTGGTTGAAATTGCCAAGGGGATCAATTACTCCCTTCCATTTGATTATCTGGGTGCCCTGGAGAGCGGGTTAAGGTGGAAATCTGCAAGCCTGTGTAGCAGGTTCAGGTCCCCGCTCTGGACTGAATTCTGCTCTGTAATTTCTTAACACCTCTGCGCCTCAGGTTTTCCATCTATAAAATCATGACAATAGTTACACCTAATCAAACTAATATGGCAATTAATAATTAAAATATATGTACCCTAAAAAGTACATCAAGTCGCACTAATATTCTAGCTGTAATCACTGTTATTAAACAACTAAGATTTTGTGCCATTAAACATGGTTCTCCATAATCAAAAAAACTGACCCCAAATTTAGCAAATTCTCTTTCTCCTTCTTGTTTTTTCATTCCTTTCCTCTTCTTGTTTCTTCCTTTTCATTTTCTCCACCTAGAGCTCTGGCTTTGCATTCACATTGTACTATTCCTGATATTTCCAGTTGTATTGTGATGTTCACGTCGTAGTTCCCCATATTTCCAAAAAAGTCATGCTTTTCATGGCAGTGGTGTGGGCAGAAGGGAGCTGGCGTGGGGAGAAGGCAGGGCTGTCTACATCCCGAGGACGAGAAGGTGGATGCTCCCACTCCATACCTACCCACAGGTCTATTCCGAGGAAGGAACATTTTTCCATGTGGGGGTGGCATTCATATTGGAAGGGGATGGTTGATGGTGTTATTTTTGTTCCCTCCAAATGTGGAGGGATGTTTAAAATAGTGCTTTATTCAATCGGTGTAAGTGACACACAGACTATGTATAGTGGTAGCACTGGGCCGGACAGGTGATGGGGGCCAGATCGCACCAAAATCAAGAGCATGGCTCCCGACTGGCAGTGCCTGAGAAATCTGCTCCGAGGATGGCCGGCACAGGCCCCCATCCCAGGCCACCTGGCCAACCGTGCTTGCACGACCACGGCATCGCGCAAGTACCTTGCAGCCAGTGACCTGGCGTACTGGCGTCGTTTCCACGGGGCGAGCCAGCGGGTCGCATTTCCTCTCTGAACCTCCCTCCAAGTCGCACTGTACTCATGCAGAGTCTTCCTTGTTCTTTCCTGCTTTCCCACTGAGTGCCCGAGGGCCTGGAACTCAGCCAGGGTAACTGGATCGTTTGGCTGCAGCTCAGGCTATATTTAATTGGGGGTATATTGTCTTGCCACGGTTTGACTAGCTCAGGAAACGTTTTTTGAGTTTGCTTGGAATTTGTAGGTATTTGAACTCGTGTTGATTTTGACCCTGTTTGCTACTACTCTCTAATGACCATAATTAAACTTTTATTGAAAGCATGGCGTGTTAGGTCTTGGAAAAATAGCCCTCTTATACTTGGAATCAGCACAGTAAAGGTTCTGCCTATTTTGAGACAGACAGGTTAGGTTTCATTGAGCCTCACTTTGGGAGAAAGAGGGATGGAATGTTTTACTCCTTTGAGAAGTTTTATTATCAGAACTCATCTGAGTTGGCTTAGATTTGGAGGTGAATATAAAGCTGCCATATGTACAAGGGAAACTATGAAATATTTCCAGGGTGTCCCATGGATTTAAAACACAGTAAGAAATGCGAATTTTATGTAGGAACTAAGGAGAGGAACCCATTGCATCAGAGATGGGAGAGAAAGATGGCAGTGAGCAGAGACTCACTTCTGCCTGGGGGAAGTCTGATGGATGACACAGAACATTTGGTTGACTTGAATTAGAACACACATGCCTCCTCCACCTCCCATCTCCTCGTTGCAGCTCCGGCGAGCCTCTTTTCTCTGCCCTCAAGTGTGGTTGCCGTAGGACTAGGGAAGGGACACTAAAAATATTTCTGGAATGACGTGACCCCCTCTCGCCCCATCCAGGAAAGGGCCGAGGCTTCAGGAGAAAACAGCACATGCTTTCCTTTCATTTCTGGGAGTCCCGGGGTCGACCTGCAGATGCTGCTCCTTCCGTGGCCGGTGGCATTCAGACTCCCAGCTGCCCACGGTGCCAGGGAAACAACTGGACAGGACAGCTCAGCTGCCGGACGCTGGCCACAGTCTCAGCCAGCGCAGCAGCCCCCCAGCCACAGACCACCTCTGCTGCCCCATCCAGGCGCCTGGCCGGCTCCCGCAGGCTTGCCACGGCCCCGCCACAGAGGCTGAGCAACTGGCCGGGGGTGGCTGCAGCGGCCTCGGTGCCTACAGCTTTGGGGCTAGTCCAGGCACGTGGGACCCTGCTCCGGGCCACTCTGCGGCCCCTCCAGGAGCTGAGAGGCACCCAGGGCAGCCCCAGGGCTCACCATTGCCTCTTCCTGTCGCTGAGACCCGGGCGAGGGCTCCGGATGGAAGCGGCCCCTCCCGAGCTGAGTTCGCAGGCTGCACCGGTGGAAGTGGGGGACGAGGGCAGCGGCGCTCCAGGCAGCCGGGAGCTCAAGCAGCAGCTGCGGCCACTTCCCAAGCCTCCGGCCTCCTCCCAGCGAGAGGCGAAGTATGTGGAGATGTGCGCTTCAGCCGGAGCCCCGAGGGCCAGTCCCCGCACCGTGAAACTTACCCTGGAGCACCGTCCTGGGGACCAGCGGGCCTCGGGGAGCCCGAAGGAGAAAGCCCAAGAGGAGCCCAATGGCCGAGAGCAGCAGGCGCCAGCTCCCGGGAAGGATCCTGCTGCGGCCGCACCCTCCAGCGCCCGGCTCTCCCGCACTGCCGAGGGGGATGGCAGCTTCCCCTCCTCCGTGTCCTCGTCCCCAGTGGACGACGCAGAAGAGGACGGCCTTTCCAAAACGGCCGATTCTGCCACATCCACGGGGGCTCTGGCCACCTCCTCTTCGTCCTTAGGCTTTGAGAGTGAGGGCAGTGAGATCCTGGGGAGCTGCCAGCCCCGGGGGGGAGAAGGGGCCGGCGGGGGAGGGGCAGGGGACAGCACGGAGTGCAGGGACATCATTGCCAAGTCGCAGGGCAGCAGGGAACCCCCCAAACACGAGGAGGCTCACTACATCACCACCCACGAGATCCAGCTGAGTGAAGTGGAGCAAGATATGGATTTCGACGTGGGCCTGGCCTCCCGCTGGGATTTCGAAGACAACAACGTGATCTACTCGTTCGTGGACTATGCCTCCTTCGGCGGCAGCGACGAGACCCCAGGGGACATCACCACCCCGACCGAAGAGGACGACGACAACAGCTGCTACCTCAGCACCACTCCCAGCACCAACGCCACGCGGACGCCCAGCCCCACCAGCAGCGACCTGGTCCGCCCCAGCGCCGGCAGCAGTGGTCGTGACACCAGCAGCACGGAAGTCGGCAGCGGCCCCCCTGACGGTGACCCCACTCCCCCACCCACTGGCCCTGGCACTGCCACCCTGCCTGAGTCCTTGCCGGAGCACGGGGAGGCAGCTTCAGGGGCAGCAGCCGCCGCAAGCAGCTGTGGGAGTGCAGCAAGCCAGATCCTCCTATCAATCAAACCGACTTCCCGGGCTATAAATGAGCCTAGCAACGTGCGTGCAAAGCAAAACATTATTTACGCTGCCAAGCATGAAGGCGACATGAGCCTCCGCGTCTCTACAGCTGCTGAACACAATTCAAGTTCCCTGAAGCAAAACCCGGCTGCAGCCGTGGCTCAGGACCATGCAAAGAAATTCATTGCCGTCCCTGCTCGCCTGCAAACCAGGTGCGGGGCCATCCGAGCGAAGGAGCTGGTGGACTACTCCAGCGGGGCCTCCAGCGCCGTGAGCGAGCTGGACGATGCCGACAAAGAGGTGCGTAACCTGACCTCCCGAGCCTTCCGGAGCCTTGCGTACCCCTACTTTGAGGCTCTCAACATCAGCTCCCGAGAGTCCTCCGCCACGCTCTCCGAAGTGGGCTTTGGGCGCTGGTCGACCTTCCTGGATCTAAAATGTGGGGGCGTTGGAGCCAGGGTGGAGCAGAGCCTGCTGAGGAGCAGTGCGGCCTCTGTGGCTGCAGGGCTGAGGAAGGGCTGCGGCGCCAAGGCCGCTGCTGCAGACCAACTCTACATCCAGTCCAAGAAGTCCCAGACCAAGGCCTTGGAGTTCGTGGTCAGCAAGGTTGAGGGGGAGATCAAGCACGTGGAGACACCCCTGTGCTTCCAGAAGCAGGTGCAGACAGGCCCCCGCGTCGTCACGCTGCTGGAACCGCTGAACCTCCGCAGTGAGAGCAAGGCCAGCTCAGCTGCCGGGCCCTCCAGGGCCCCCAAAGGCTCCGGCAAGGCTTCTGGGTCGGTGTACACGGACGATGGCTCCGAGACCTCTGAGAGTGGCAAGCCAGTCCCCCGCGCGGATGGCTCCCAGAAGAAGTCCAAGTTTGCATCCAGCCTGCTCAAAAACGTCATTTCCAAGAAGATGCAGCGGGAACACGAGTTCAAAATGGAGAGGGGAGAGGTCAGCGATACGTCCCACCACAACCTCCCCGGCACCTGCAAGGAGATGGAAGGGCCTCCTGGCAATGAGAAGCTGCGGGACAGGGGCCTGCAGAGGCAGAACTCCCGCCATTCGGAGGCCGGCTCTGAGTACACCGTGGTCAGCGTGTCCGACGCAGGCGGGGAGGGCTCGGTGGTCGGCTCTAAGTCCCCAGTGTTCAAAGCTAGCACTCCTCGGGAGAGCACCGCGGGCTCCGGCCGGAATATCACCGATGGACACACAGAAGTGTGCGAAATTAAAAAGAGTGCCTCGGAGACGGTCAAGGGCATCTTCCTCCGGAGTCAGAACAGCGCCTTCCGGTCGTGGAAGGAGAAGGAGGCGGAGAAGCGAGACGAGAAAGCTCCGGTCGGAAAGCTCAAGCTCCCCAAAGGGGGCGACTGGAGGGCTGACCTCGGCGAGATCTCGGCCAGCAAGTCCACCATCATGTCTCGCCTCTTTGTCCCCAATATTCAGCAGACACCCAAGGACAAGCTCCCCGGGAAGCAGGCCACCAAGTACCCCGCTGCCCAGGCCACCTCCACGGCGGTGATCAGGCCCAAGGCTCCGGAAATCAAGATCCGGCTGGGGAGCGTGCAACAGCCCAGCTCGGACTTCAACATCGCCAAATTGCTCACGCCCAAACTGGCGGGGGGCAGCTCCTCCAACCTCTTCAAGACCATCGAGGACAACAGCAGGGCGCAGCAGAAGCTCTTCCGGGGGGACAACCTGGAAAAGGTGCCCCAGTTCCAGGTGAGAGATGTCAGAGACAAGTCCAAGACTCAAGGGCCCCTCCACCAGGTGAGAGACGTCAGGAAACTCATCAAAGGGTCGGGGGATAGCAGTGACAAGGGCAGCGTTACCCCAGAGCAGGGGCTGACCGGGCCCAAGCCCAGGCAGCTGGCTCCTGCATCCGGTGGATCTGGATCCCTGTCCCCGATGGTGATCACGTGCCAGGCTGTGGTGAACCAGGGAGAAGACAGCACGGACCGAGAGCCCAGGGAAGGCGTGGGCAAAGGGGGCAGCAGCAGGGTCTTGGATCCCTCCTCCTCCCCAGAGGGGACGGTCTTGGTTCACAGAGCATCAGGCAGGCTTCCTGTGGCCACCATCGCGCCCAACAAGCCTGAGCAGGGCTCCTACCTGCCTGTGCTTAAGATTGTCTCCAAGGCTTCCGCCCAGAAGACCCCGGAGAAGGTCAAGGAGGAGGAGGCGGCCAAGGAGGAGGGGAAGGCCCCCAAACCAGCCCGGAATGCCCTGGAGAAGCTGACTGCGGCAGTGAGGTCCATGGAAGAGCTGTACAGCTTCAACAGGAACGAATGGAAACGCAAAAGCGACCCCTTGCCCATGCTGACCGACAGCCACGTCCTGTCGCTCATCGCCAGCGAGGAGAGGGAGGGCGGCGTGGGTGCCGAGGGGGACCCCGACAAGCTGGCCAAACGGCTGAGTGAGACGGAAGAGCGTGGCCCGGCGAGGAAAGGCGCCGCGGTGCTGCGCGGGGCTCCCCTCGAACGCCTGCAGCGCAGAAACTCCAACCCCAGCGCCGACAGCGTGTCTGCCCGCGCCGCCGCCTTTGAGAACCTAGCCAGGGAGAGGCCCCGGTCTCTCTACATCCCCCCGGTCCACAAGGATGCGGAGAGAAGCCACCCACTGCAGCCCCTCCCGCCCTACCCCAGCAACCGCAACGTGCTCACCGTGAGTGCCGGCAGCACCCAGAAAACCGGCGGCGTCGCCGGCAAGTTCCCCCAGGGGCCTTCTCCGGAGAGCCCCTCAGCAGTCAAGGGCATCAAGGCGCAGGGACTACGGTCGCTCAAGATCTCTCCGGCCGCGCGGGCACCGCCTCCCGACGAGGCGAGCAGCAGGAAAGGTGGCCTGGGCCTGGAGAAGAGCAGCAGTGACTGTGAGAGTTACCTGACCATGCCGCTGAAGGCAGGCTCTGCGGCTGCCGGGGGGCTTCCTGGCAGGCCTGGAGCTGCAGCAGAGGCGCCCCCCGCCTCCTCAGCGGCCACGCTCTGCAGCTTACCCCCACTCAGCGCCCGCAGTCAGATCCCCAGCAGCCCCAAAGGCTCTCAGGTCAGTGGAACCAGCCGGCCTGCGTGGCGAACCAAGCCTGACAATTCCCGGGAGACCATTGCTGCTGCTACTGCTGCGGCTGCTGCAGCCGCTGCAGGGCCACGAAGCCCCGAGCATCCCCCTACTGCTATCTACCACCAACCCTCACTGCCTTTCACCCTGCAGGGAACCCAGCCTCAAGTCCTCTGCTTCTCCCCGCCTGGCATGCCTGCCCCAGCACCTGCAGGCCCAGCTGCCGTCCCCACAGACCCCTTCCAGCAGCCGCAACCCCAGCAGACCCAGCGGAAGATGCTCCTGGATGTGACAACCGGCCAGTACTATCTGGTGGACACCCCAGTGCAGCCCATGACCAGGAGACTGTTCGACCCAGAGACGGGTCAGTATGTGGATGTGCCCATGACCTCCCAGCAGCCAGCTGTGGCTCCCATGTCTCTCCCTGTGCCTCCCCTGGCCCTGAGTCCTGGGGCCTATGGACCCACCTACATGATCTACCCGGGGTTTCTTCCCACGGTGCTGCCCCCCAACGCCCTGCAGCCCACGGCAATCGCTCACACGCCGGGGGGCAGCGAGCTCTCCCCCATGGCGGCAGAACCCCCCAGTAAAGAGGCAGCTGCGACGTTCTCTGAGGCGCCGTACTTCATGGCCTCCGGACAGTCTCCAGCCTCCCCTTCCTCCTCGGCCCCAGCAGCCACGTCCCAGCTCGTGGGGGCCAAGGGCTTTGCCCAGCTGCACGGCAAGCCCGTCATCAGCATCACTTCACAGCCCCTGGGGCCCAGGATCATCGCGCCCCCTTCCTTTGACGGCACCACCATGAGCTTTGTGGTGGAGCACAGATGATGGCGGTCACCAGGGATCCAGAGGGAGCAGCTGCTGGTGAGTGGATTCTACCCTGTAAGCTGGGAGAAGAGGGTGTCAGAGCAGGCCCATTTGTGTTGGCAGTGGGACGTTCATTGCACAGGGGCTGTCTCTGGAAATGGGCATTTGGGAAGAGTAAGAACAGAACCCCAGCTGCTTTATGAAGGAGTGGATTTTCTCACCACTTTCCTCCTCTTCCCACTCTTCAGTCCCCGTGCCAGCCTTTCTTCCCCTTTGACCTTTGCAAATTGTCTAAGTGTTTTTCCCACGGGGAGTAGGAGGGACAGCGAACCTCCCATCTGTCCCTTCAGCCGGCCTTAAAGGTTGGCAGGAGTGGGGAAGACATGAAAACCTGGTCTGGATTTTGTGGAGGTGAGCCTTGCTCTTGGTTCCTGACAGCCCAGGTGACAAAACACCAACTGTCCTAGGAAATCCTTGGAAACACGTTCATGTGTCTGCTACCCAGGAGGAAGGGGAGTTGAGAACTGACATCCTCCTGTTAGGGAGATTTTCCAAATCTGCAGAACTGCATGTCTTCCCTTTTCTTTTCTATCTTCCCCCTTGACATTCTTATACAAAGGTTCTGCATTTTTAAAACTCTGGTTTTTCAGTTTGTAGATGAGCAGAATAGCTTTTGTTGGAGTGAGTCTGAGGTCTTTAGTATATCTTGCACACGTGAACACACACATGCATGCACACACACACATAGTTTGACCTCTAAGAGAAGCTGGATTTGAGGGTGCTCCGCGGATGGAGCTGCTGCGTTTGATCCAGTCCTGGAATCCACTACGCTGCACACTCCTTGTCACATCTGCCTTCTCTCCCTTCAGAAAAAGAATCAAGGTCTAGCTTATACCTCTGAAGAGGAAATCAGAGAAAACAGACTCCTGACTTGTAGGTTAAGCCAGATCCACAGACAGGGATCCCTGCTGTAAATACAGTCCGTGGAACTTGATAGCAAGAGTGAGTCTGGCTTTTCTGCACCAGGACACTTCAGGTCAAACACATGAGCCAGGGCAAAGACACCTTCAAATGGGAGCAGAGAGCTGTCAGAGCTGTAGGGACAATTTTTGTCCACGCATACTCTTGCTTTCCTCAGATGGGAAAGGTTGAGATTCGAAGACTGTATATACCAAATCAAACAAGGAGATGGAGAGAAGACAAGCCTTGTGCATGCTTCTAGAATAGAAATAAGCCCTTTCTCTGATCTGAAATGTAACAGAGGACCAGTATTGCTTTGTGCAGTGAAAGAGCCTTAAGTTAGGATTTAAGATCACTGGATTACAATCTCACAGCTTCTCCCCAGCTGAGGGATCTTGGGCATGAGGAATGGTTTTTCATTCGTGTGTCATCTCTAGGGGACACGGTATCTAGCCCTCCACATAGATCTGAAAGTCAGTTGATAGAATGGTGTTTTACAAGCTAAAAAAAAATTGTTACTGAATATTAGTCCACTTATCGGACTATAAAACGACATTAAGCACTGTTCAAAAATCCTCAGGCAGGTCTTTAAGAATTTGGGTGAAAGCCCAAGACTGGTTAGGGCAACAACCTAGAAATAAATGCGTTGGATTGTTTCTCTCCATGCATCTGCAACAAGCACTGTGTGATGATCACAAAAAGAGCCAGGAAGGAGAATTAAGATAAATAATCCATCTTTTGCTTGGCATAGAGAATAAAGGAAAAATTGAATGTGCGTGTGAAAGAGGTTCAGAATTAGACTTAGTTTTGTAGAAAGAGAAGAGTCGCCTCTAGGTAAAAACATTTTAATCTCTTGGACAGGTAGGTTGTTTACCTAGGGCTATTTTGGATCAGCTAATCCTGCGAGGCCTTTGTGAGGCTGTGGAGGTGCAGTAGGAAGGGGTGGGGGCAGAGAGCAGAGGAGAGAGGACCACGCAGACACACACTCACAGGGTGTCTCCTTGGCAGCCGCCCTTGGCATTTCTTCTCTTTGCTGAGTCTGGAGAGATTAGACTTGGAGTTGTTTCCATCAAACACAGATAGAAAGCACAGTTTTTAGAATTCAAGACTTGAACAGTGGTTTTTGAAAATTTTTCATTTTTGAAAGCACAGCCATTATTTTAGTAAACAGCCCTTATGAAGCTAGAATGGCAAAAGCTAGTTTCTTGATTTAAGAACAGCAGTCAGGAACTCCAGGCTAGCTTTTTAGAGAGGGAAAAATCTAGTTAGCTAGACTCCCATAATGAGTTAAAATTCTCCAAAACTCATCTTCCTGAAGATTCTATGCCACTTTCTAAAGAAAAGTCAGATAGATTGAAAAACAGAAGTGCGTCTGTCTTTTCCATGAGTAACAAATTTATGAACACTGTTCAGGTACTCACAGAACATCCATCAGTGCTTGTACAGATGGCAAGTGGGAGAGGTGTTGGAAGGTGGGTGCCGCCCCACATTGCCTTTGAAACCCAGATGTATCACAGAGGTTTTCCTTGAAGGAGGGCGAGGTTTTATGTCCCCTTTTCAACTGAGAGGTCATTTAAATGACTTGATCCAGAAACAGCATTAAGAGAAAGAAACTGAGATTTGGAAAGAAATGGTTTGCTGAGGTGCCCAGAGGGTGAGAAAGCCAGGACCTCGAGCTGGAGTTTCCCTCCAGCAGCACACCATGCTCCCTGCAGGGTGCACTTGATGTTCCTTAGTGGGATACTTGGAACAAAAGAAGGATGGCAGAGGTATAGGCAGCAAGGGCACCCAAGATCTACTCCCTAGAGGTGTGTGGATAGTAACCATCTATCTATGTTTCCGTTTATCCCCTAGACATTTGTAAAATGAATGTTTGAGCACAATGCACTAATTATCCCATTTATTCAACAAACATGAATCACTTGAGTACACTTTCCCAGTCACTGAGTGCTTGCCAGTGGACTGTAAACCCACGTGTGCCCTGGTGTGGTCCTCAGGTCAGGAGCACACACTCCGCAGGACAGGGTGGACCCGGGCACACAACTGCAGAGTAGGGTTCAAGACCTGTCATAACCTTCACGCTTCCTTCCAGCTCAAATAATAAGTATTTCATCATCTATTTTTAGCACCACGTTATAACAGGAAGCTTTCCCTTTATCCTCTTCATATGTATTTGGGCATAACCAGCTACCCTTATCTCTTTCTGATTATCCCATTGTGGATTTTCTTTATTTTTTGCTTTCGTAGGTGAATCTGTCTAGCTTCTCCTGCCCCTGTGATCAGGATTCTCAAATTCTGCTATGTCACCACCCATCTCAAAAGATACTTATTATATATTTTATTGTTAATTATTCTTATTATCAATTATTATTAATGATGATTGTTATTGCTACTTATTTTATTGTTATTTAGTCATGTCACTGCAGAGTGTGATGAATGGACAAGCCTGTTCAGTGACTGGCACCTGATGGCCCAAGGCCAGCCAGCCACACGGTCACACATTTGTGACACACCAGTGTGCTGGGCCCATCATGGTTGGCCAGGACCTCGCCCCTCCCCCTGTTATTGTTAGGCCTTTCTTACTGGTTTGTTTATTTTGGTTTGAGAAGTCCCTTCTTCACAGGCTCTTTGATGCCTTTTTAGTGCTACTATTTTTGTTCTAGTTTTCTTTCATTTGAGACATGTGGCTATATTTTTCCTTCCCTGACTTCTCCATCCTCACATCTTCGCCTGCCCACTCACGTAGATGCCACATTTTTCTTTTGCATTTCTAATTGAGACTTGATGCTAAAGAGCAGTTACAAGGGCATACACTTAAAGTCAATATGCAGGACCTACAAAAGAAAGATTCATCAGCACCCTGCCTGTAGAGGTGCTAGGTCCAGGCATAATAGACTTGCACTTGTTTTCTCTCATATGAATGCAAATATTTCCTTTCTTTATTTCTGAGTGTGCTTCATGGTGTTCCTAGAGTCCTGGTCTTTCATTTTTCCTTACTTCCTCAGAGATAGCTCTCTCCTCTGAACAGGGCCCCACACATCAGCAACTGCAGTGGGAAGAGCAGAGCTGGATTCAGGGCAGTTTTTCCCATGGACTTCTCTAAGGGGGCCCTACAGGACTCCCTGGATCAACAAGCCCAGCTCCCTGGAATGACAAGTGCAGAAGGAAAGTGGGGCTAAAGAGGTTGGGTGTACCTTGCTTACTCGCAGTAGAGCTGCAACTTGAACCTGAATATTGTACAATGGGCTCTTCTTCATTTGCTCCTTTCTTCTTCTTGTCCATTGCCCCTTCTGTTCCCTACAGCCTCTCTGCTCTCCTGGTTTTCCTTCCTAGTGTCTGGCCCGTGAAGCCCCTGGGTTTCCTTTGCCATTTGTTTGAGAACTCATTTTTTGTTCTTGTGTTTTTCTAATTTATTCCTTCCTGTAGTTCCCCCTTCTCATTCACATCAACTTGCATTGTTCAATGCTCTAGCTTGCATCGCCTGGTGGCCTCATGTTTTTGGTAGTTAGTTTTCACCACTTACTGGACAGCTTAAAGGGCAGGACCGAGTAGACCCTGCCCACTCTTTCACCCAAATGCTCTTTGAAGCTGTGAGCAGTGCTGGTGAGTCACCCCAGACATGGGGATCTGGCTGCCCTTCCCAACCTGCAGGCAGTGGTCAGGGAGGCAAGCTGAGCATTTCATTTTCAGTTCACTCCATAATAACATTCCAGAATCAGCTTGTTCATATCTATCCCCACCCCCCAACCACTGCCACTTAGCTGTGGGTTCCTCTCCCAGTTATTACACATAGGAGCTGTTTTACTTTTGTTATCTTCTTAATGTCTTTTTTTTCCTTTCCTTTTCTTCCTTTCCCCTTTATGGAATTGAACCCTTCCTCTGGCTCACTGTTTTGTGCCTTTCTCCACTACCAGGACATTCTTCTCTACTCTCTCAAAATGTAATGAAAAATGAAAAGTAACAGCTAATGTGTAGTCCTCATTTGTTATAGACCAATATGAACATCAGGTCATTGGATTTTTGAACAAGCAGGTGCTGTTCTCAACCCATTGCTTCAGATCAGCAGCCCCTGAAACCCAGGTCTTGGAGCTCCACTGCCCAGGCTCCTGCAGGCGACACTTAGCTCACACTGATTGCTCTCTGCCCTCTGGTCACAGCTCTCTGTCATGAACTGTCCCCCTTCCCTTGTCTGCCCTTTAGGTGTCAGGCATTTCTTGCTAACTAACTTCAAATTTTTTTGCATTTTGCCTCTTGGCCACATCAGCCTGGTGAGAGACTCAATATATGAGGCGTGCATGTCCTTGTGGAGGAGGGAGAAACCACAGCTGGGGTTTGACTGCAGCCCTGCTGCCAGTTTTCCTAACTTCAGCTTCATTCAAAGAAATATGAAAGTCCTATCCAAGAGGAAAGAATCTCCTAGCCATTTCACTGCTGAGACATGCCCGTGTTTTATAGGATGGGGGGCAGGGGAAGGGATTAAGGTAAGAGATTGACCCTGTATCTGGCAATGTCCAGAATACACCAAGCCCTTGAGTGTGTTTTCTTTGCGTTAAAACATGAACTGTCCTTTGTCATCACATCCTGTGTCCCCAGAATGAATCCGAGCCAGTTTCAGAACTTCTAGGCCTTGTGGCTCCCAGGAGTAAATCTTTGTGTATATAGCGGGAGAAGTGTGGAATGTGCAGGTGGTGTAGTGGGCTGAGGTGTTTTAGTTGGAGGAAAGCTGTGTGGCTTTGATGCTGTTGCTTTAATAACCCAGACAAGTGATTACCCTTTCTGAGCTCCGTCTCCCTCTTCTGGGAAAGGGGGGTATCTTTCAGAAGAGCTGTGAAGGTTGAACTAGAAACCATCACAAAGGGTCTACCACACAGCACATGACATGCAGTAACTGTGTAATCTCTCTAGACCTTCATGACAGCCCTCGAATTCCTTTATTTTCTTAGATCTCTCCATCAGAGCTTGAAGGCAGGCAGCCCTTATCCTAGCTCGCTGTCAGGGCAGCATCAGAAGTCTGCGGCCACAATGGCACTGGATTTCCCCAATCTGGAGGCAACGCCCGCCGTTCTGTGGTTCCCTCTGAGCTGGCTCACCCCTCAGGGCAGGCCACTGGCTGTGGGTCAGGGTACTCTAGTATCCGCTAAGGCCTTCCAGAATGTTATACAACTCTGGGCATGGCTTGCCAGCTGCGTGTGGTGATTTTCCTCTGTGTCTGGGCACAGACCTGTGTGGAGCAAGGGAAAATCTGACCCAGCATCCCTGCCGAATTCTGTCATGTGTCTGGTTCTGAAATCCTGAGAAGTCACTGAGCCAAGCACCCCTTTCGTCTTCACTGACTTCTTCCTGATCAGCCAGGAGGCCTCTGATAAGCTACGTGGGCAGTTTTTATTATCTTATCCTTAACAGGGATTTGGGGCACCCTTATTACTTTCATATAAAATTTCTCTGAAGTTAATATAAGCAGAAGCAATATCCTGTGAATGTACAAAAAAGGCAATGTGTAGAATAGTGGTCCCTAAATAATGGCAGCAGATTGTATCAATGGATTTCCCTTGCAGTTCTGAGACTGCTAACCCTGCACTGTTGGAAGCATTACAATCTCTCTCTCTCTCTCTCTCTTTCTCCTCTCCCCCTTTTATCTCCCCTTGGTGCCTTTTAACTCAGCTCTAGGAGTTCTTTGCAAACCTTACCTTGTCCTGGGACTCAGCCTAAGCTGTTTTCAAATCCTTGGCTCTGCCTTCAAATTACTTTTCTTGTTCTCCTATTTTCTTTTCCTCTCTTGTAATTATATTTTCTTTCGTGTTGCTTCTCTGTATGTGCTAAGATGAGAACACTTAAATTTAGCAAATGAGAGGTCTCCAGTCACACAATAGTCCCTTTCATTCTGAAGGCCATTTTTCAATATCAAATATAAAACAATAAAACAATATGAAACTAAATGAAAGAAACATATGAGCTATAATTCATAACTACTCCCATAGACTTCCATGTGTTTAAGCAGGTCTGTTTCTAGATTACAGGACTAAAATATCCCTTGCCTCACTACTCTGATTGCATATAATTGGTTGGATAGCTGATATTTAATACTTATTGGAGGTTATTTTTCACATGATAAAGTCTTTTTAATCCCCATCAGATATTACCTGTAGGCCACTCTATTTCTGTCTTGATAATATTAGGTTAAAATATCAACTCTCAGATGTTGAAAAAATATTCTTCAGGCAAAGTTCTAATGGGTAGACGAGAGCTTACATACACATAGATGAAAAGAAAGGGCTACTTTTCATTCAACACACTTTTGAACATGTCAATCCTGTCTTAGAATAGCTTTAACTAAGGTAGATGGGTTCTACCAAGTTTATCTCATTAAAAAATGCACTGTGTAAAATTTTTCATAATTTAGGTAGAGTTCCTTTACTTTACAAGAACTCTGAGAATAGCATTTACTCATTTAATTAGGTTACTAAAAGGAGGTAGATTTTAAAGTTTCAATGTAGATGTCAATAGCAATTCCTCATGCTGATTTTAGGAACGGATGTATATCACTGTGTTATCCCTGCCATGAATGCCAGTGAAACTAAACATTTAACACGAAAGCCACATTCATGATAATTCATTGGATTTAATTCAGTTTTCAAAGAGATTTCACTTTGGGCATTTTCTTACAGTCAGCCATAATATCTTGTAGGTTTAGAAACATACTTGTCAAATAATATTTTGAAATGTGAATAGCATCACTATTAAGGTTGAAATTAGCCAAATAGTTAAGTAGAAAGTATTTTTTAAT
This sequence comes from Oryctolagus cuniculus, assembly GCF_964237555.1. NCBI lineage: Eukaryota > Metazoa > Chordata > Mammalia > Lagomorpha > Leporidae > Oryctolagus > Oryctolagus cuniculus. Next base: position 65,679,169 of record NC_091439.1, read on the forward strand.
GTTTCTCTTGATGCTTTAAAAGTGATATTTATTTTCACAACTAACAATCTCTTCTTTGACTATTTTTTTATAGGAGCAAGACAGAAATGTGGACTATTCTTCTTTAAAGTTGTGTTGTAATAGCACTAAGAATTCATCTGCAAAACTTCTTCCACATGTGTTGTTTTTAATTTTAGCTTCTTATAAATCAAGTGTGTAAGTTTCTGTATTTTTCTGAACAAGCTTATTAAGGCAATTTTTGTTATTTTAATTTTGCAAAGGTGATTGAATGCTTGCATTTTCCCACCCCCATGAAGCTGTGTTTTTATACTTTAATATGGGGTATAAGCTTTCTACTCAGCTTCTTCCCTCCTACACTTACAACTTGACAAGTGCTCCCTTGAGTATTTCCATTGCTCAATCCAAACGTACAAAAGAAAGGGATTGGCTGTGTTGTAAACCAAGTCAGAACATCAGTAATAAGGGTCACAGAGCTCCTTCTAGGTTCTTAGATTACGTGAAGACTAGCTGGCAAAGTTGTCTTGCATATTTAGGTTTTACGTACGATCGTGGGTCTGCACTTGGAATCCCATGCCAGCCAAACTAGTCATTCTTGATTGTGCACTATGTGTTCTGTTACTGAGTTTGGCATTATTTCAAATGTGATTGCGAAAAACAGTTGTTTTAACTTTTGTGCTTTAATTTTCCCATTTGTACAAGGCCATGACACTTATTTGTTGCCTTAATATAGAATGGTTTGGGTTATTGAAGAGCTGGTGACTGCATTTAAAATTAAATTCTTAGGCTCAGAAAGGTATGACATATCTATTCCCTTTTAAAAATTCAACCCTCATTGCATTTTTTTCCTTCAATGATTCCCTCCATAGATGTACACTCCTGCCTCTCACGGGATGTTTGGGACCTGAGGAGTGGCGTGTTTAGGGCAGTAGAACAGAAATGAACTCTGACTCAATGGCTCTGATTCACTCCAGTCCCAGACATCCCCCAAGCAGGAACCTGGCATTGGCAGCACCTGCTCCTTATGAGGCAGGTTTTATAAGATGCCAAGAACCCGTCGATTTTCCACATTGCCTCAGCTGTAACCTAATTCTGAAGGCTATCTGAGTGTGTGCTCACAGTGAGTCTTGAAGAGTTGGTTGAACTACAGACATTTAGCTTATCTTTTAAACTGATAGCAGTAGACACTCTAGTTGATCTTAGCCACAAGGCTCTCAGAGTGACCAGTTAGACTCTGTAAAGGACAACTCCATTTCACTTTCACAGCCGGAAATTCCTTAATGGGCCTTTACTCTACAAAAAGTTTTCTTGGGGGAAGGGGAAAGGTTTAAGGCAGCAGGAATAATCATTTCTTGTTAAAATTCAGTCATATCTTGGACTGATGAGCAGTGAAATGAAGCCATAGCCTCCGGGGGACATGATACATGAGGCATGTTGCCTCTGTGCCATATTCTTTATCCTAATGACTCTTGGCCAGGTACATCAATGGAGTCACCCCACAACCTAACTTGGGGAGACAAATCTTACAGCATCAATGCTTACTCATTTTTAGGAGGCTAGCTGGGTATGAGTTTACTTAATATTGAGACAAGAAAGTTGAATGTCTTTCAAAGGACTAAACCTATACAAAGAGCAGCACCATGAAATCCCAGGCATTTGAGCACAGCTGGTGAAACATATATGGTTTAGATAGATAGTACCCAAGCTGTTACGATGATTTTAAGATCACATGTGGCTTTTAGGAGAGCCCAGTGGCCAGGTTGGGACTCATTGTTCATCAAGGCCCTCAAAAAAAGAAACACTTCCTTCTTTAGAAATGTGGTAGAGTTGAGGGACTGAGGATCCACAAGGTATATATCACCAGCAGATCTGAGCCTTAAATTCTCAAGAAGTAGGTCAGAAACTAGAAAAGAAAGGAGACATGTTTGTTTGTTAGTTCTGTTCAATAGGCTGCCACCCTCTGAGAAGCAGCTAAGGATGTAGTGAATGCCCAAGTGGTTACAAATGGAACTTTCCAGTGGAATTTTATGAATGCTATATTGCCTGTTGATACTTTAATGGTTCTCTATTTCATCAAACCATACGAAGCTGCTAGGATATTTACTACCTCAAGTTATTGGGAAAGAACATTTTCATAGGTGTGAGGTAAACCTTGCTTCTTTGTTTCATTGTTTTGTCATTTCTTGAGGTTGCAAGGATATTTGAATGAAGTAACTGTGCCCTTCCTTTTTCAACCAATGTGGAATATGACAAGTCTATGAAGCCTTCTGACCCATAGAACTATTACCCCAACAATGTCCGTTTAGCTACTGAACTGCCCTTTCATTTTCATGTCCTAAATAATGCCTTGAGCTTGAATCTAATCACAATTGCAATATGGTTTTTGTGCTTTTGTCTCATGGTTCATGTGTGGCTCAGTTTTCCAGAAGAACCACAGGGCTTTGTCTGGAGAAATCTTGATCTATTTCCTCTTTATCCCTGTTGGTAAAAGGATCATATTGAAATATGCCCTGATTATTTCTGGAAAACTGAACACGTTTGTAACTAGTATGAAAATTTAATTCTCTGGAATGTATTTTCTTGAAAGCACTCACTGAAATTGCCCTCAGGATTAAATGGAGCCCAGATAATAATGACTTAGCATATGAGTTTTTTATATGTTTGTTTATCACTGAGTAAACAAACCAAAATTACATTTTGCCATTTTATGATAAATCTGAAATATTAACTCACATTGCAAATTAATCCTTACATCGTTAGGGGATATCTAATGATATAAATTCTTTTTTTTAATTTCAGATTTGACTTTATCATCCCTGCCTTAAAGAGATTTAATGCATTTTAATTGCTTTTCTACTTCTTAGATATGAAAGTCTGTGTTTGCTACAAATTGAATGCTCATGTTACCAGAAACAGTACTTTGGACTGCAGGACAGTATTGATTCCTCAGTAGACTGACTATAATCTCATAATAAATATGTGTATGTGCATGGGAAAACACATTCAACAATAGTCTTTGTGTTTAAAAACTCTCATGGTATACAATTTCCTATGTGGTGCTGGAGGAGTTTCATTCTATGGTTTACAAGGTGTAGGTTTGCACCCCAAATTCTCAGGGTATGTATTTTACCCAAATACTTGAAAGAAAAAGGTGCCCTGAATTTTACCAGTACTGTTGAGGAGGAAAAAAAATGTGTAAGTTTGTTTATAAAAACTGCTTATAAAAATCAAATTAATTAATATGTTAGGATATATATATATATATACATTTACACATATATATAAGATATATATTTTGAAGAGACTGCTTATCTACTCTTAACTAACTTATGGGTCCTATGTAGACCTCACAGGTGCATAAAATCCTTGGTAAAGCATGTGCTATTGCTAAATGGTGCCTTGAGCTTGAATCTCATCAGAACTGCAGACCCTGGCCCCCAGCAAAGCAAGCACGTCCACAGGCGGCACGTGGGCTGAGGCCCAGGGAGGGTTCTGAAGATGGGTTCCTTTGTACCCCACCCCATGTCAGAAGAGAACTGAGGGTTCCTGGCAGCATCTGTGAGCTGTTAACATGCAGTGTTTCATGTTACGACTGTGGCACACTCTACCAGATTTATTCCTGTTTCATTCACAATGGTGCAGAATAAGATACACACACATACACACACATCCAATTTGATTTTTTTCCTTTTTTTCTTTTTTTAAGCTTCATAATTGCTGTTTGCAGACTTGTGTTAATAGTGGAAAGCCCTTCCCAGGGCTCCCTCAAACAGCTACCACACCTGTGTCTGTTTTCTGACAGGTGGTCCTTTCTTTTTCTCCCTTCTTTGAAGATGTGCATTTCTGTATTTACATATAAATCATACTATTGTAACGACAGTGATGGTTGAAAAGAATGTGCAGACTGTAGAAGTTGTGTCTGAGCAGACAGAGTAAATTGTGCGATAAGTAGGGAAGGATGTGGGATAATGCTGAAGTACACCCCTGACTATGAATCAAGTCAGTGGGAAATGGAAAGAATGTGAAATTTTAAACTGCAATCAACACAGAAATTGCGGTGGAAAAGTTCCTAACTGAAGTCTGAAGTGATACAATTATAGAATGCAGTGAGCTCGGCCAAGCAGACTTTGAATCCAGCCCAGTAGTTCTGAGAATTACCTACTCAGTCTATTGCATATGGAGAAAACTACTTGGACATGGATTCCGTGAGACTGGCCTGCTAATCTTTCAATCGCCAGCGTTTGTAAATGACTGTGCAATTTTGTGTAATGGTCTTTTATTTTGACTGTTCTGAAGAAAAATTTGTTTTGTTGGTTTTTTTTCCAGTAAAAGTAACTGCAAAAGAACTATGTATTATTTGTCTTTAATTTAAAAAACAAGATTTGAACATTCTTTATTCTTCTGCCTTCTAACTTTCACCATTCATTTAACTAAAATATTCATATGTCACATCCGGGTTTTAGTTATTTTTATTGTCATGGTGACAAATGACCGTAAGTGCAGTGGGTTAAGACAAAACAAGTTGATCATCTTACGCCTCTAAAGGTTGTTAAGTCCGAGGTGGATGTTTCCCTGTGCCCAGAGCTCTTCATCTCGCCAACTGAAGGAGCTGGACCGAAGCTTGCCTTATTAAGTAGCCCTGGCGAGAGCACTGACTTGGATGTTTGACATGCCACTGACACCAAATAGCAGCTTGGAAAACAAGCATCCCTGAGGTCCCCCTCTGAAGCCCAGTTAAGTAATTGTGGTTATCCTTCTCACAAACTAGTATCAGAGAGTTGGGTCAGTGCATAACCTGTGCCTTAAATCAATCACTGGCCAATGGAGGGCACTGTAAAATCTTAAGATTAAAGCCCCCAAACTCGTTAGCTTATATTCCGCCAAGAATAATGTCAGGATTCCTCACTTTATGTCCTAGGGTTAGGAAATACAGAGCCTGAGAAAGCAGTTCCTGGCCTTATATTTTCACCTCCGGTTTTCCAGATCTTCTTCCCAGTGAATTCTCAAACTACGTTCTCCATTTTGTGTAAAGTGTCTGATGTTTTTCTCTGTGTAGCATCACCCCATTAGCCTTCATGGCCATGAAACCACCCAATCCTGAGTGTTCTAGACTCAGGGACTGCAAGAGGTGTATTAGCCAGCTTTTCATCACGTTAACTAAGATACCAAAGAGGAGCAATCTAGGAAGGAAGAAAGTTTATTTTTGGCTTATTGTTCTGTGGTTCACTGTCCAAGCCTATCAGTCTGGTGACTGATAAGAATGGTGAATGGCAAAACCTACACCCAGGAAGTATTACAAAGCAAGCCAGGAAGCAGAGAGGGACAGGAAGTTTGCCCAGCTTACAAAACCAACTCTTGTGAGAACCACATCCTGAGAGTAAGCCCCTCAACAACCCAACGATCTCTCACTAGGTCCATCTTCTAGATGCCATATTTAAGTCATGTTTCCACCCCTAATGCATTAGCCATGAACGCAGGACTTTGAGGACTAAGCCTAAACACATGGGCCTTCGGGGGCACCCAAACCATTAAGCAAATCATAACAAGGGGTCTTCAAAAATTTCTTGGAAAATGCATAATATGAAAACACTATGAGTAGACTTCAAGATTTTTGTACCAAATAAACATCTTTTAATTTCAATTTTCCACAAATTTTTTTTGAAGTACTCACACATATGGATGTTAGGATTTTGCTGAGGGCTTAGCGTTAGTGGGGTGGGAATGAGCGGATGGTTCAAAACATGGCAAGCAGTTACATTAGCAATCACCTTAAACTTGAACCATTAATATTTCTACTCTTGAATAGCTCCCTACCAGCTCTGGCATAGAGTTTCATTGATTGTTGAGTTTATTTTTGCCCTAGCCTCTCTCCTTATTGTTATAATCCTCTCCTTCTTCTCATCCTTCATTTTAATGCTCCTTAGCTTACTTGTTCATCCTCTAATTTTCCATCATTTTTGTATTGAGTCATACAATCACCCAGTAAATCTATGCAACTGCAGACCCACCATTCTATGTCCAGAAGCCCTTTCATAGCCAAACACGCTCATTTTTCTAGTTATGTATTGTCATTGTGATTGCTGAGAAACAACCTATCCCAAAACTTAGCACCGTAAAACATATGTCATTTGTTTAGCTAATGAATCTGCAATTCAGGCAGGACTCTACCTGGGAGATGTTCTCTGCTTCACACTGCAGCAGGCAAGGGACTGGAGAATCCAGATTCCAAGATGATTCACTCACATGACCAGCAAGTTGAGCTAGCAGCCAGCAGTGAACTCAGCTGGGCTCAAGAGCAAAAGGCCTCTTGCTGTTTGGGCTTCCTCAAAACATGGCAGCTAAATTCTAGCAGTGAGTAGCAGTGAGCAATAAAATGGGGGTTGACACGGCAGTTCCTTAAGGTCTATTCCAGAGAGAGTCACAACATCACTTTTTCTGTCTCTATTTGACAAGCAATCATAGAACTAAGGTTCAATGGAAAGGAACATAAATCCCACATGTCAATGAGAAGAGTTGCAAAGAATTTAAGGACTTGTTTTGAATTCATCTCATCATTCAAAAGTATTTCAAAACATATACTTTTAAAAAAGGGATTATAAAGTCAGTTCTTAGATGAGACTAGGTTCATTCAAACATTCTAGGAAAAAAATCTAGAATGATTGTTGGTATATAAAGGGTTTGATGGGCATGCTTTGTGTGTGTGTGTGTTTTGGGCAATATGTTGGAGTCTGGTAAGGAAGAAATCATTGTGTTTCCAATGTGGAGGGAATCGACTTTCTTTGGGAAAGAATGAATGCCTACTATATGCCATGTGCTCTGATTCATGAAGAGGTTAGGATTTCAGGAAGCTTTGAAATATGGTGAGAATGCCTGATATGCTGATGAAGCCGTCTAGTCTAAGCCTTGCCAAAGGCATGGAGATAGAAAGAGGAAACTGGCCAACAGCCATAAAGAAGAGATCCATGTCAACGACCCAGCATGGGGCAGGCGAGGGAGCTTCGAGGGCCTGGTGTGAACAGACCAGGAACTCCAGACCTGGGAAACTTCATCTGTTTTCAGTGCAAATCCTCACTCCAACTCAGGGGGCGCTGGTCAGGCGCAGCAATCTCTGATCAGCATCTTAGCAGGGCCTCTAGCAAACCAGAGTGGCTACTTCCTTGAAGCGTGGATGATTCCTGAGCAGAGAACTCAGCTCTTGACCAATCACGTTCATGCCCTAATCCCCAGTGAGCCACTCCCTCTTAACACTCATTTTCCTAAGTAATATTTTTTAAAGGAGACAATCCATGCTTTTCTCAAAATTTTAATGAACATTTTTAAAAGATAGTGCTTAAGAAATACTATTTCTCTTCCTTTTTGGGCACATTAATTGACCCTTTATTTTTGACCCCCTTTTTTTTTTTCTTATTGTTCTTTGGAGGAAAGAGAAGAGCACTGTGCTGCCTGGTTTTTCTGGGGAAGACTCTGGCCTGCTTCAAAAGCACCTTTGTACCTTAGCCATCCTGAAGGGCAGATGGAGCTACGAAAGCACTACTTCCCCAGAGAGTAGCTCTGTAGTTACTGACCACCAACTACACACTGCACAGGGGAGCCTGCAAACTACCGCATGGCGCAGGTTCAGAAGTTCACAGTTTACTGGGGAAAATATTTGTATAAAGATTTATTTTATTTATTTGAAAAGTAGAGTTGGGGAGTGATGGGGAGACAGGTCTTCCATCCACTGATTCACTCCCCAAATGGATGGGCCAGGTCAAAGCCAGAAGTCAGGAACTTCTTTCAGGTCTCTCATGTGGGTACAGGGGACCAAGCACTTGGGCCATCGTCCACTGCCTTCCCAGATGCATTAGCAGAGAGCTGGATTGGACATGGAGCAGCCAGGACAGAAACTGGCACCCATATGGGATGTTGGTGCTGCAGGTTGGGGCTTAGCCTGCTACACCATGATGCTGGTTCCAATAAAAAAAAAAAAAAAAAAAAACACTTAAAAAACAATGGCACAAGACAACAGATTAGGGCAGTCACCAAAGTTAGTATGACTAGTTCCCAAGTGGGTGGCATTTAAGAGGACTTCAAAAAGTTTGTGGAAAAAAAGAATGAAAGGTTAAACTTATTTTGGTGCAAAAACATTTTGAGACACATGCATAGTTTTCTCATACTTTTCCATGAACATTTTGGACATCCCTTGTATATGTGGATTTCAAAAAATGTTTTCTCTAAGATTTATTTTATTTGAAGGGCAGAGTTACAGAGAGAAAGGAAGAGAGAGAAAGAGAAAGAGAGAGAGAGAGAGAGAGAGGTATTCCATCCACTGGTTCACTTCCCAAATGGCCGCAATGGCTGGAGCTGGGCCTATCCAAAGCCAGGAGTTTTTTCTGACTTTCCCACATGGGTGCAGGGGCCCAAGCCCTCAGGCTGTCTTCTACTGCCTTCCCAGTTGTACTAGCTGGGAGCTGGATTAGAAGAGGAACAGCTGGGATTTGAACTGGGGCCTATATGTGATGCCAGTGATACAGGCAGTGGCCTAACCTGCTACACCACAACACCTGTCCCTCAAAATTATTTTGCATCAAAATGAACGTATCTTTTAATTCTATTTTCCGCAAGAACGCTTTGAAGTACCATCATATGTAATAAGTAAACCTGGGCAGCAGGTGTCTCCATGGCTGGTAGATTCCATGTGCAGGTAATGTGCTCTGTGCTAAGACCCATTAGGGCAGAAGTAAAGGGAGAAGGATAAGAAAGGAGGAACCAACAGCCAAGTCTAAGGTCTGTTGGGAGGTGTATGTTGCAGGAGCAGGAAGGGATGTGCATGCGTGGCAGGAATGAAATATGGAATCGGAATGTGGTGAAGGAACGGAGTTCTGCATGTAGGAACTCAGGCTGGATTCTGGGTAGGGAGCATCGTACACTGCTTACATGTTTGATGCCTGGAGAGACACTCCTGGGTTAAATCTCGACACTGCCTTTCACCAGCTGTGAGATTTAGGACAGTCACTATGTCTCTCTGTGCTCAATTCTCCATACACACAGGGTATATAATATTGGTGCCTGCCTGAAAGGGTTGTTGTGAAAAGTAAACGATTTGATGCCTGTGAGGTACCCACAACAATGCACAGCACTTTATAGGTACCATATAAAATGTTCACATAGTGGTAAAGATAGAGGAAGACTCTGGAAGACTTTGGTCAGGTATAAATAACTTTAATTCTTGGGAATCATCTGCCTAGCTAACAAGTGCTCCGCATTTCCCACACCTCCCTCAGACTGCATTAAAAAGCTAAGAGGCTCCTGGCTCCTGGCTTCAGATTGGCGCAGCTCCCACTGTTGAGGCCAGCTGTGGAGTGAACCAGTGGATGGAAGACCTCTCTCTCTGTCTCTACCTCTCTCTGTAACTCTTCGAAATAAATAAAATAAATCTTAAAAAAAAAAAAAACTGATGTTTTCTTTCCTTACAGAGGCATATGTGAGAACATCTCTACCTCTAAGCATCTCTGTTTAACAGCTTGAAAGATTCATGTCATGCAGAAACCTTCCTTCTCCATGACAGTCATCACATGGTGGATCTGGAGGTATATTGAGGGGTAGAAGTACCCCCAAAGAGTGGGGACGGACACCCCCATGCAGAATGAGATAATTCAGTATCACAAAAGAAATCAGGTAATTGAAACCTAAAGCCTATTCTGGAAAAAGAATGTCCACACTTTTACATGTAATCCTAGAAGATTATGGCAGGAATCTTTCTAGTAAAAATAGAAAGGTGAAAATAGTTTACAGGTTTATGTGATGTTCCAAGTCAACTGTGAATAAATTAAACTTTTATTAATAGGAGCATAGCAAAGGATTACTAATGTCATTCTAGACTAACTCTAATCCCATGATGGAAGATAAATAACTAGCTAAAGTACCTCCAAAGGTAGAATTTTTATCGATCTACATTTTTAAAATATATTTTATCTTTATTTATTTATTTATTTATTTTTTTGACGGGCAGAGTGGACAGTGAGAGAGAGAGACAGAGAGAAAGGTCTTCCCTTGCAGTTGGTTCACCCTCCAATGGCCGCCACGGTCGGCGCGCTGCGGCCGGCGCACCGTGCTGATCGATGGCAGGAGCCAAGTACTTATCCTGGTCTCCCATGGGGTGCAGGGCCCAAGTACTCGGGCCATCCTCCACTGCACTCCCTGGCCACAGCTGGCCTGGAAGAGGGGCAACCAGGACAGAATCCGGTGCCCCGACCGGGACTAGAACCTGGTATGCTGGCGCCGCAAGGCGGAGGACTAGCCTAGTGAGCCGCGGTGCCGGCCTTTAAAATATATTTTAAATGTTTAATTGACACATAGTAATTGTGCATATAAATATTTATGGAGTACAGTGTGACATTTCAATACCTGTATATAACATATAATGATAAGAATAGAGTAATGGGCATATCTTATCACCTCAGATATATATCATTTCTTCATGTGGGAACACTCAAAATCCTCCTTCCTAGCTACATGAAATATGCAATTAGTTGTTGTCAGTCCTAGTTCTCCTACTATGCAATGGAGCATTAGAAATCATTCCTCATATCCACCTGCACCTCTCTGTCCATTAACCCTCCTCCCTCCATCCCTACATTCTCCTAACCCTTCTCAGTCTCTGGTAACCTTGATCCTACTCTCTAATTCCACGAATTTTTTCACGTCTACGTATAAAAGTTAGAACATGCAGTGGTTGCTTTTCTGTGCTTGACTTACTTCACTTAACATAACATCCTCCAGTTCCATCCATGTTGCTGCAAATAAGAGAATTCCGTTCTTTTTGTGACTGAATGATATTTCACTATTTGTACACTTATGCAACATTTAATGTATATGTACCATGTCTTCCATCAGTGGGCACCCAGACTGGTTTCATATCTTGGCCATTGTGAATGTGCCACATAGACATGGCATGGGACCAGATGAACATGATTCTATTACTCAAATAGCTCAAACTTTCAGCCTAACTGTAGCGCTGAATGATAATATCAATAGAGGTTATTGCCACAGAGAAAAATGCAATTCATCCAAGTATTTATAAGGTGATTACCTTGTAATTGTGAGCTGCCCTTCAAGACCCACATTTATTATTTAGGTGGGTAGCAGCTTATGGACAGTGTCAACAAGAGCTGCTCTATGCAATGTAACTATCCAGGAGGGGCACCTTCAAGCCCGCACTCTGTTTGCAGTGCCCTTCACGACAGAGACAAGGAGCTGAGGGCCACGTGACTTCACACCAGCCGGAATTCCACTAGGATCCCTCCACCCTTCCTCATGGCTTTCCTCCTCGCCCTCAGAAAACTATTTACAGAGATTTCTTATTTTCCCTCTAGGATTCACTCCCAGGACTTTTCCTTTTGGAACAGTATAAAAACTACCTGGCTAAGAGAGATGGGAGGGAGAGAACAGTGCTAAAATCTTCCTGTCTCCTTCTTCTTTCTCAGTTTATTGTGCTTGTATTGTTTAGTTTTTCATTACTACCAACAAATAGCTGACAAAACTAACTTTAAAATGAGAAAAGGTTTCTTTAGCTCACTGTTTGGGAGATTCCAGTCCAAGGTCGGGAAGCCTCATTGGTTGGGACTTCTGTGAGGGTGGTTTATGGCAATGGTGGATTACTTGAGGAAGATCTCGGCCATCCAGGAAGCCGAGAACCTGTCATGTCAATATTCTTGGCTAAATTAGTCCAGTAGAATTTTCCGTTGTACAGCAGGATCTCTGGGACTACGAAGTTGTTCGCCGCCACACTCAAGCTGAAGACAAACAGAGCTGACTCTATCTTGGGGGTTTTAGACGCCAGGCACAGAAAGGGAAGCTGATATACAGTCAGTGAGAGGTCAATTCTGGGTAAGTAGCAACACGTACAGAAGTAAATAAACCTTGTGGTCCCATGTAATATGACCTCCTGAATGATGTTTTCTTGATCTCTTGTCCCCTTTATGCTCCATTGGGGTTTTGAGCACATTTCACTTACAGTATTCTCCTACATTATTCTTAGTTCCATTGTTTCTCTCACTTCACTGTTTCTTGAGATAACACAATGTATCTTTTTTTTAAAAAAAAAAAAAACCTAGTACATTTTTTTTTTTGACAGGCAGAGTGGACAGTGAGAGAGAGAGACAGAGAAAAAGGTCTTCCTTTGCCGTTGGTTCACCCTCCAATGGCTGCCACGGCTGGCGCACTGCGGCTGGCGCACCGCGCTGATCCGATGGCAGGAGCCAGGAGCCAGGTGCTTTTCCTGGTCTCCCATGGGGTGCAGGGCGCAAGCACTTGGGCCATCCTCCACTGCACTCCCTGGCCACAGCAGAGGGCTGGCCTGGAAGAGGGCCAACCGGGACAGAATCCGGCGCCCCGACCGGGACTAGAACCTGGTGTGCCGGCGCCGCTAGGCGGAGGATTAGCCTAGTGAGCCGCGGCGCCGGCCTAAAACCTAGTACATTTCTTGATCCCAATAGACCCTCCACGTTGTGTTAGGCTCCATGTTGTATATGGCAAATAACTAAATAAACTAACAAGCTGTCAGGAAGGACTCATTATAAATACTTGAATGAGATTTCTTTCCACCCTCCCCATCTGCTGTGTGTATTCGCTGGATCAGGCCACACTCTTGCCCTCTGGCTTCTGACTTTGTCCCTGTTGGGTACCACTGGCAGGAGACCAGAGGGAAGAAAACACAAAGATGCTTCAAAGGTTTGGGGAAAAATGAACTAAAGCGTAAGCTTATTTTGGTGTAAAAAATGTGGAAATCTATACTTTTTTCATAATATGTATTTTTCATATGCATGGCTTTAAAAGTATTTTTGGCAGCAAAATTACCTTGTCCTGTAATTCCATTTTCTAAGAACTTTCTGAAGTACCCTCATAAAGTGAAGTCAGGGTGCTTCTTTGCCTAGTTCCCTTCTAGTGGAGATGGTGAGAGCTGCCGTGTCAACCCAAGGTCAAAGCTGCACACGCCTTGCACTCTTGGTGCCAGTCATCACTGCCTCTCTTTACAGTTCAGTCTCCCTGTTGCTATGAGCATCAGGGTACTGCAGCAGCCCTGTGGTCTCCCCCTGTCCTGTCCACATCTTTATGATGTTTACTGAGCTCCTCTCAGATGCCGAGCCTTGCTTTTATGTTGTGACCCTAGTCCTGCAGGGACGCTGACTTACTAAGGAGAAGTTGCTGAGGAAGGAGACGGTGACTAGGAATAGGCAGAAGTTTAGACACAGCTGTGCTGTTCCGCTCAAGTCTTGAGGGAGGATAATGACGGAGCTGGAGTCTCGTCTTCTGGTGTTTTCTTCTCTTTCAAAAATGCTATCCATTGTACTCACGTAGTGCAGCCCTGTGACTGCTTCCTTCAAGAATGTTCCACTGGAATTTCTTATTTTGTGGCAGAATTTCAGATTCATTCGATGCTTCCTCATTAAAATACTTATTCTTTCTTAGTAATTATCTTATTCACAGAGGACAATGGCAAAGGAAAAGATAGTGAAATCTGAAGTTCATTTGAATGTGTAGAGAAATGGATAAAAGCCATGCTTCTTATAAAATGGAAGTATAATTTTAACAATGTGAAAGTATTAATTCCATGATAAACAAATAAGCCAACAAACTAGTGGCCTCTCCCAAACCCATGATGGTTATGGATGATAGTCCAGAAAATACTACTCTGTAGAGAATACAATGTTGCCTTACTTAGGGGTTCTGCGCAACAGCATATTAGAAGTAATATTAATGGATACACATCAAGTGCTTGTTATGTGTCACTTTCCCATTATCAGACTTCATCCTCACAATGACCTATGAGATGCTGCCCATCTTACAGTTGCAGAAGTTAAGAGATTTGAGTATGTGTGTAACGGTGGTAGGAGGAAGAAGTCAAATTTCAGATGTATCACAGGAGTAATTCACCCCAAATCCTCCTCACTCCCCTGCCTTGCACCTGCCTGGATGCTGCATATGAAAGATTTTCATGCCTCCCCAAGCCCTGAGCATCAGAGAAGAAATGGCCACTGTGTAATCCAATGACTTGCTAGATGGAGGTAGAAATAAATTGGTAACAAACTTTTTCCAAAGCTAATCATTGGTAAAAAAAAAATATTGTGTACCACATCTCTAATATAAAAAAAATTATCAAACCCTACTATGTGCTGGGCACTAAGATTTATCTTTATCATCTCTACAAATCGTTAGAACAACACAGTGAAATAGGGATTCTCATATTTTTTTGAGAAGTGACAGATTGAGTCACGTGTCCAGATCATTTAGCCAGTATGTAGGGAACTGGAATTCCAAGCCTCTCTGCTTACGCCCCTTCTCTTCACTGCCTCTTAGAGGACAACTACATTAATAAGCAATGCTGATGCTTCAGCTAATCAGAATATCAGCCTCTTAACGTTGGGGTAGGCACTGTGAGTTGGATGTCCTCTCTGTGTGGGAAGGCATTTGGGCTATGATTTAAAATTCCCAGTACGACTTTATGGGTTTTCAAGTATTTTCCTTAGTGAAATAGAGCTGGAGGTATTACCAAAGGATTTGCGCCTTTCTTTCATGCTCTGCGGTTGTTAGCATCTGTTACTGCTGTCACCACCACCTCCATTTTTACCTGCACTATCATCCTTGCTACGTCCACCCTCACTACTGCTATTAAACATTGTCCTGGAGGTTCTCCAGGTTCATATTGGAAAGGAAGAAGTGGACCTGTTTCTACTCACAGTTGACATGATCTTTGATCTTCAGAAAATTCTAAGGAATATACCAAAAGCTACTGGGACTGATAAATGGGTTCGGAAGGGTTGCAGTACACATATACGATTAATATGCAAAATAAATCGCACTTCTTTTTAAAAGATTTATTTAAAAGGCAGAAGAATGGCAGAGAGAGAGAGAGGGAGAGAGAGAGAGTGAGAGTGAGAGAGGAGAGTCTTCCATTTGGTGGTTCCCTCCACAAATGTCTGCAAGGCCTAAGCCGGGGGCTGTGAACTCAATCTAGGTCCTTCATGTGGGTGGCAGGGACCCAAGTACTTAAGCCATCACCTGCTGCCTCCCAGAGCGTGCGTCAGCAGGAAGTTACAATGGAAGTAAAGGCAGGACTCAGTGCCAACTACTCTGAAATGGAATGCAGGTGTCTTAAGTGGTGGCTTAACCCACTATGCAACAATTCCCATCCCACATTATATGTCTATACACTTGCAATGAACAATTGAAAAACCACAGTTCCATTCACTCTAGCATGAACAATAATAAAATATTTGCAATATATTTAGCAAAAGAAGTGCAAAATTTATAGTACTCTGAAAATTGCAAAACATTGAAATAGAAGAAAGATTAAAGTAAATGGAAAGATGCTTCCTGTTCATGGATCAGGAGACAATATAATTAAGATGGGGATACTCTCCAAACTGATGTACAGGTCCTATACAAACCCTATCAGGAGCTCAACTGGCTTCTTAAGAAATTGACAAGGTGATCCTAAAATTCATTCAGAAACTCAACGAGCTTAAAATAGCCAAAACATCTTGAAAAACAACACAATATGTTGAGTCACACTTCCCCATTACAAGCAACAGTAATCAACACAGTATGGTACTGGCATAAACATGCATAGTTTAATGAGATAAAACTGACAATAAAAAAATGAATCTTCATACTTATGGTCAATTGAATTTCAATAAGAATGCCAAGACAGTTCCATGGAGAAAGAATAATCTTTCCAAGAATCACTGCTGGAACAAGTGGACATATATGGACAGAGGAATGATTTTGCCCCCTATCCACTATATACTATCTATAAAAATGAACTCAAAATGGATCAGATATCTGAATTTAAGAGCTAAAACTATATGAAGGTATTTCAAAAAGTTTATGGGGAAATGAGATTAAAAGATAAGACTATTTAGGTGCAAAAATTTTTGAGAGCATGTGCAGTTTTTCATAGCATTTTCTCTAAAACTTGAAGACCCTCTCATAAAACTCTTAGAAGAAAACATGGGGGTAAATCTTTGTGACCTTGGATTTGGCAATGATCTCTATAGTATGATACGAAAGGCACAAACAAAATGAAGGAAAATACATTGGATTTCATCAAAATTACAAACTCATGTGTTTTAAAGAATACTGTCAAGAAAGTGAAAAGGGGGCCAACTTTTTGGCATAATGGGTAAAGATGCCACCTGTCACACCAATATCCTACAAGGCCCTAGTTTGAGTCCTGGCTGCTCCACTTCTGATTCAGCTTCTTGCTATGGCCTGGGAAAGGCAGCAGAAGATGGCTCAAGTGTTTGTACCCATGCCACATACAAGGGAGATCCGGATGAAGCTCCTGGCTCTGGGCTTTGGCCTGGTTCAGCCCTGGCCATTGTAGCTATCTGGGGAGTGAGCCAGTAGATGGAATATCTCTCTCTTTCTCTCCCTCTATGTCTGTAACTCTGATTTCCAAATGAATAAATAAATATTTTCAAAAAATAAAGTGAAAAGAACAACCCACAAAATGAGATAAAATATTTGCAAATCATGCATATCATAAAGGAATTATACTAAAATATATTGAGAATGTTTACAACTAAGTGATAACAATATAACTCAATTTTAAAAGGGCAAAGGATGTGAATAAATTTTTTTTCAAAAAACCTATACAAATGGCTAATAAGCACAATGAAAGATGCTTGACTCTCGTAGTCCTTAGGGAGGTGTAAATGAAAACTACTGTGAAAAACCACTTCATATTCACTGGGATGGCTATAGTTAAAAGAAAGATAATAACAAGTATTGGTGAGAATGTGGAGATACCAGAACCCACATAAGATGCTGGTAAGAATGCAAAATTGTTGTTCCTTTTGAAACAAGCTGTCAGTATGACTCAATAATTCCACTGTTAGTACATATTCAAGAGGGATGAAGACATATATCAGCTCAAAAATTGGAAGAGTTTAAGGCAGTTTTTTTAAACAGTGCTTTTAAATGTTTTTAAGTTTTAAGTGTTTTCAAGTGTTTAAGGCAGAATTATTCATAAAGACAAAGGGTGGAGACAACCCACAGATCCATTAACTAATCAATGGATAAACAAATGGCAACTAATATTACCATAAAAAATAATGAAATACTTTATATTGAGTTAATGAAAATATTATTGTAGTGCATTTCACCTCTTTCTGTTTAATTTTTTATTTATTTTTTAAAGTTTTTTTAATTTTATTTATTTGAAAGATGAAATTAACAGAGAGAGGTAGGGACAGAAAGAGAGGTCTTCCATCTGCTGGTTTACTCCCCAGATGGCCGCAATGGCCAGAGCTGTGCCATCCGAAGCCAGGAGCCAGGAGCCAGGAGCCAGGAGCCTCCTCTGGGTCTCCCACGTGGGTGCAGGTGCCCAAGGACTTGGGCCATCTTCTACTGCTTTCCCAGGCCATAGCAGAGAGCTGGATTGGAAGAGGAACAGCTGGGACTAGAACTGGCGCCCACATGTGGTGCCTGCGCTTTAGACCAGGGCTTTAACCTGCTGCGCCACAGCACCAGCCCTGACTGTTTACTTTTTTTTTTAAAAAAAGATGTATTTGTTTATTTGAAAGGCAGAGTTACAGAGAGGCAGAAAGAGAGAGGAGAGACCGAGACCGAGACTGAGACAGAAAGAGGTCAGTCTTTCATCTGCTAGTTCACTCCCTAACCTAAATGGCTGTAACAGCCAGAGCTGGGCCGATCTGAAGCCATGAGCCAGAAACTTCTTCCTGGTCTCCCACGAGAGTGCAGGGGCCCAAGGACTTGGGCCATCTTCTACTGCTTTCTCAGGCCATAGCAGAGAGTTGAATCGGAAGTGGAGCACCTGGGACTCGAACTGGCACCCATATGGGATGCTGGCTTTGCAGGCAGTGGCTTTACCACTATGCCACAGTGCTGGCCCTTCTGTTTACTTTTTTACTATAGGTAGTAAACATCTAAAATCATTTACTTGGCTCACACGCTTTCTCTTGGACAATGCTGGTTTATTATATAAAAATCATAATATTACCTGTTAAATATCCTTGTTGTGAGGATTAAACAAGTTAAAATTTGTATCACGCTTTAAAAAACCTGGTGCATAATAAGCACTAAAAAAAAAGTGAGCTTTCATACTTACATGGAAGTGATCAAGTTCAGAGAAGCAGGGAGCGGCTTGTCACTGGGCAGTACTGCAATAGGAGATGGGGAGGCACAGTGACACCTCCCAGAAGAAAAGAAACCAGGCTATCACCTACAGCTCCAGGCAGGAGTTGATGCCTCACATAAGAGAACTGAGTGGGTCCCAGAGACGTCTTCAGCCTGTCTGGGCCCTGGGATTGCTACCAGCGAAGTGGTCAGATTTGGAGGATTGCGGGTGAGGTTTAAAGCGGGTTTTGGGCGCAGTATCTTATTTCCAGATGTGGAATATCACTCGGTCCCTCCCAATGAGGGAGCTTCTACCTCATTTATCTAGAAAGGTGTTACTGGGAGGGCACTTGGTGCAGCAGTTCAGATGCTATTTAGGACATCGACACTGCACATTGGAGGGCCTGGCTGGGAGTCCTGACTCCACTTCTGATAGTAGCTTCTTGTGAATGTACAACCCAGGAGGCAGCAGGTGATGGTTTATATTTGGGTCCTTGCCACCCACGTGGGAGACCTGGGCTGAAGTCCAGGCTCCTGGCTTCCTCCAAATGCAGTTGTGGCATTTGGGGAATAAGCCAACAGACGGGGGGTTTCTATCTGGCTGGCTGCTTATCTCCCTGCCTTTAAAATAAATAAAAAGTAAATAAGTAAAATTTTACAAATAAAATAAAAAGGAGTGACTGTCTTGGCTCCCGGTTTCTCATTTCTTTGCAGCATGCTAGCAATGCTGTCCATTCTCCAATAGGCAGCAGAAATTTGACTCAGCCAGCTAGGTAAGCATGTGGGAAGTGGTGAAGTACTAATGTTTGGGGCACTCCAGTTGTCACTTCTAAGGAAATTCTCATGCTGCGTTGTACAGGGGCAGCTGTGACTGGTTAAACACCCCAGAGCTGAGTTCCTCAGCTCACCATGTCTTCCGCTCATGCCTTAGACCTCCTTGCACATTGGTGTCTTTACAGAGCGCTTCCTCTAAGGCAGCTGCTGCCACCCACCATGCTCCACCAGCCCCTCAGCGTCTGATCCTTTCTCCTCTTTCAGTAGCACAGCACTCAGGAGCTATCAAAGTGTGGTGTTAGCTTGTTCTCAAAATCAAAGGTCCGTAAGAGGGCCTGGTTGCTGCTATTTTCAGTGGCCCATTTTCCCGAGGGCTCTGGCCTCCCAGGTCTGCTCTGTGTTCCTACCGATGTTTCATTGTGTTATGTTTGTGCTCAGAAAGTGGCAGTGCTATGGTTTGAATGTGTCCTAGAAATGGAAATCCCCAAATTCATGTTAATCGTATTTGGAGGTGGGGCCTTAGGGAGGTCATTAGGATTCAGTGAGGTCATGAGGGTGCAGGCTTCAAGGTGGTATTAGCTATTTTTTTTAAGATTTATTTATTTATTTGAAAGGCAGAGTTACAGAGAGGCAGAGAGACAGAGAGAGAGAGAGAGAGAAGTCTTCCATTTGCTGGTTCACTCCCTTAAATGGCCACAATGGCTGAAGCTGGGCCAATCCAAAGCCTGGAGCCTGGAGCTTCTTCCAGGTCTCCCACTTAGGCCATCTTCCACTGCTTTTGCAGGTACATTAACAGGGAGCTGGATAGGAAGTGGAGCAGCCAAGACTAGAACTGGCACCCACATGGGATGCAGGCACTGCAGGCAGTGGCTTTACCTGCTAGGCCACAGCGCTGGCCCTATATGCTGACTTTTTAAAAAAAAAAAAGATTTTATTTATTTGAAAGATAGAGTTACATAGAGAGAAGTCTTCCATCTGCTGGTTCTCTCCAGATGGCCACAATGACCGGAGCTGAGCCGATCCAAAGCCAGGAACCAGGAGCTTCTTCCGGGTCTCCTATGTGGTTGCAGGGGCCCAAGGACTTGGGCCATCTTCTACTGCTTTCCCAGGCCATAGCAGAGAGCTGGATCAGAAGTGGAGCAGCCAGGACTAGAACCGGCACCTATATGGGATGCCGGCACTTCAGGTCAGGGCTTTAACCCACTGCGCCACAGCACACCCCCCCCATATGCTGACTTTTCAGAAGAGGAAGACTCAATCTGCAATCTAGCAATCTGCCATGTTATAAAACAGCCAGGAGGCCCTCACTACATGCAGCGCCATGTTCTTGGACATTCACCTCCAGAACCACGAGCTAAATAAACTCGTCTTCTTTAAAATCACCAAGACTGTGGTCTTCACTGTAGCAACATAAGATAGACTAATATAGTAAGGAGCAGAGGAATGTGATGTTTGAAGTAATGAAAGACAAAAGGAATCCAGTAAGATTTCCACATTTTAATTTCATCACACTTCATTTTTCAATTTACAAACTATAGTTGAACTAGCAAAACCTCCGTTTCATGTCTGTGTTTAATGGTCAAATGGGCACCTGTTATTTGGGATTTATCACAATAAATGAACCTGTTTTATTAATAAATATCTGAAAATGTTCATTGTGGCTCTTATAATTCATGCAAATAGAGGCATTCTTCTCTTGAATTCACATTTTAGAAACCCAAACCCACCAATTTGTGGAAGCAATATTCTCTC
Organism: Oryctolagus cuniculus; assembly: GCF_964237555.1. Classification (NCBI taxonomy): domain Eukaryota; kingdom Metazoa; phylum Chordata; class Mammalia; order Lagomorpha; family Leporidae; genus Oryctolagus; species Oryctolagus cuniculus. The sequence continues at coordinate 65,699,812 of NC_091439.1, forward strand.
ACTCATTGTGGATATTGTCCAGATTGTGGACAAACAGACCAAACTTTCCAGCATAAAACAGCAGAGACAAAGCGCTGGATGAAAGAAGACACCCTACCTTGATAAAGGACAGCGCACCACATTACAATCTCAACAAGACCTAGTATAAGAGGTATCAAATGGAGTTTCTGAAATCAGTGTTTCTTATTCCCAAGCGCTAAGTCCAATGTTGTTGCAGGACGGAGGTAGAGGGCAAGTTCACTGTGGTCAGCGGCAGGGCGAGGGGTGGGGTGTCTTCTACCTTAACGCTAACAGTAAACTAAGAGTAACAGGAGACACAGAAATTCCTGAACTCCCTACCAAACGTCTTGTGGGAGAGGGAGGAAAAAACAATGGCTTCTTTTTTTCCCTGATTAGGCAACACATTTGGTAGAAAGGAAGCCATGCTTAAGGTTTTGTCAAGGGTTTCATATACATTTGATTGAGAATTACAGAACAAAATTGAGTTCTCCTGAGTGTCTGGGATTTAATTTCTGTTGTTAACAAATGCCAGTTTCCTCTTAGAACAGAACCAGTCCCACTGTGCCAAGTGGGATTTGAGAGAGGTACCAGAAAGCTAAGAACATTGCTCAAAGTGTCCCATGATGATGGACAGTGACACTGTGGGCGGTACGCTGAATGGACTGGGATTGGATCAATCGAAGCATCTGATAGCTTTCTACAAAACTCTTAAATACAGGTAAACATGTAAACACTGTGCTCTCAGAGAGCAAGGACGCAGGCATGTCACGTCGTATCCCTTCTGGGGAAACAGATTCAAGTGAAACGTCACTGGGCAGCTTCAAAACCATCCACCGGAAGTGGTCTCCGGCTGAGGAGCAAATACCGCCTTGCACATGTCCGAGTTCTCCTGGTGGAGCGGGAATTCGCATCCGGCCAGCACACTCTCTTTTCTTTTCCGGGAGACGTAACCTCTGCCAGTGGCCAGCCTTTCATACTTTGTCTCAAATCGCCTGCGTGACAACAGCAAGGATAACACAATTACACACATGAAAGTCACCGCCACACCTGTCCCAGCCAAGTTACTGCGCAGGCACTCACAGCCTCTGTTCCAGGGCAATCTGAGAAAGGACGTGAGGGCCAGAGACCACACGGCTGCTTCCTTCCCACCAGTGAGGTGATTTTCTCTCCCGTTTCTTTTTATACCACCTCTGTACTTCCACTGTTGGGATGTGGGAGCCCTGCCATACTGAATTCCTTTCAGTTCTTTGGAGATGCTGTTAAGCTTTGCAGGCCTCGCTTTGTCTCCCACCCCTCATTCCAGAAGCCCCACCCTGGGAGCACTCCCCTTTTGAATAAGTAGCAAGCCCAGCCAGCTTAGGCCGAGAATGCCGACAAGGAAACGTTCCCACAGCTCTGGTCCCAGCGAAATGTGGAATGGAACCAGTCAGCCATGTGGCTGGGTTGATGGCCACTTCATTTTGACCACTGGGAAGTTGATTTTATTTCCTAATGTATTTATGGAAGTTTGTTCCAGACATAAAAAAATCTAGATCAGTGATACTGACTACTGTAATTATATCCCACAACCTGTTATTCTGTTAAAATACAGCCTACTCATACGAGGGAACTTCAAAAATATGCATTATCTTTTAATTCCAATTTTACATGAACTTTTTAAAGTATTCTTGTATTTGTATTGATATCACCAATGTATTTTATATAGATCATGAAATGTCAGTGAAGTAAAAAAAAAGTTCTTAATTCTGGCTTATTTATCAAAAGAGATGATGAAGGTGTGGCTTGCTATTTTAAGTATATAAATTACCTTTATGGTTAGACAGCACTTGCCAAGGCGACATTAACTATTACTAAAAAGTATTTGCTACCTAAATCCAAAATATTCTAGTTGCCTAGTTGTTAAAAAGAACAATTACAAGATTCAAAGGACACATAGCAAATGAGAGCTGGGCTCTAGATGGAAGAGATGTTGGGAAGTTACATGCAGAATTACACATTTGGTTTCTAAGACACTAAGCATTCTGCTAAAGCATTGTTTTAAAAATTCAAGTTTGAGCCAAACCTTACTGTTATATAGAATGCCTGGGCACTGTGAATTCATTTGGCCCCTTAAACAATGGTAAACGGATTCCTGGGTGTTTAGACTCTTCTGTCCAGGAGGCAATCGTGAAGAGACCAGATAATTACTGTGCACCTGGTATTTTAGCTCAAACTATCTGGAAATTCCTACATTAATCAAATCCCTTTGTTTCCTTGATCAGTTCTTATTGGATTAGAATATGATACTATCTCCAGAAGCAAACGAACTAGTCATTAGATTTTCTTGGTATCCTTTGGGTAAATTCCTAAGAATTCATTTTTCTTAATGTCATCAATTATTTTTACTACTTTTAGGAAAAATCATCATTTACAAGGTTTCTTCTGCTTCATTTTAGTTCTGAAATTGAATGACCAAAACTGAATACAAGTTCCCAGGGAAGTGAGGATGACTCCGGAACACTCCATAAACCCCTACATCTTACCTGAAGGGAGCTTCATACTTGTCCATCTGCATGCAAACCAAGAATGGGTACTGAGAAAACTGCACTGTGGAGATGAACTCCAGGCCTGCCTCTGTTTCTGTGCTCATCTCCAGGCCAGCTTTCACAAATGAGGAGTCCACTGTGATGTCCCCAGTTATTACTACAGCCACCCTAAAGATTTGAGGTTAAAACAAAAACAAAAAACACCTGTAAACATCACACTCAACTGAGTCAGACTAACAAATATAACTTCATAAGGTCTGAGCTCCTGATTCTGACAACAGCAAGGAAACATTTCAGGACCTCAGACACGACTCAAATGTACATAGAATTCTGCTGGACTGGTTAGTCCCAGCGACTGGGAGTGAAGTCAGCCAGTCCCCTGAACCCGCCAGACGTGCAAATCTGTTTGCATCAGCTACTACACTGCTTGGTATGAGCACATCAAGGACTAAAATGAAACACAACCTGGAACCCAGTCCTCTCCTCAGTCAGAAATATCTGACTTCTGTTAAAAGGAAGTCTAAATTCACCAAAAAGACATCTGGTGATTATAAAAATTTTTTGTTAACTATCTATCTCTCTGTTGGCTTCAATGTAGATATTTCAATTACTTTCCTCAAAGGGTCTCTAGAGGCATAAGTATGTGGTTGTCAGATATTTAAAAAATATATTGTGCTCCAAAGAGCCATTCTTGCAGTGGCCAGATGTGGGCTCTCCAGAGAAGGAGATAGACAAGAGTGGCCAGGGAATGTGGCTTAGATGGTAATGAAGAGGATCAACGACCCCAGGATTGCTCTAACTTAATAATAAACTTGATATTTAACTGTGGAAAATCACTGCCACAATCAATCAGAGCCATGTAACCAAACTTTTTAAAGGGGGTACCAATTCTTCTGGGCAAATTAAAGCCCCTGCTGTGCTGCTGACAGTGTGAAAGTAGGTCAGAGGTTGTTTCAGGTGCAGAATCCCTTCCAGTACATTCTGATGTCTTGTACTCAGCAAAGGCTTAAGGAAAGCAAAACAGACAAGCAAATATAGATGTATACACACACATATAAATGAATGAATGAATGAGCATGTGAAAATGGGAAGATAAACTGGCAATAATGGTGATACTGGTAGGGATCTGGTGTCCTTTTCTAAAAATTAGATTTTTTATTATTGTTGCTACTGCTGTTGGTTTTTCTCTGCAAATAATTCAATTGACTTTAATTTGAAGAAATTTCAGTTTATAAAACACTTCAGAAAGAGGGAAAAGATGACTGATACAAAGGGAAACCCTAAACTGTATTTCTAGGTTCTCTGACGGCCAGTGCTGTTTCTCATTCTTGATTCCTTTGGGTAACAATGTGTGGTGTTACTCTTCGCAGTACATAGGTCAACTCTGGTTGCTCTCAGTTGCTTCAGTCAGAGTTCAAATTACATTCAAAAATTTAATTTTATTCCTCTTATCTCACTCCTGCCCCACCACATTTTTAAATATCCAAAATGGTAAAAAATAAATTGCATTTCTGGCTCTTGAATTCTATAGAAAATAGAATGTTAACTACAACATTGATTCGTGGACATTGCTTTATGCTTGAAACACAACGTTTTGATCGGGTCTCATAGGTAGATTAGAAAAACTAAAGGATTTGGGAAAAAAGAAAGTAGATGAAAACACAAGTGTTCTCATAGTTAATATTTAGATTTTGCACAAAAGGGACCATATTGTAATTTTTATCCCTGAAGACAGCAAAAGAGGAGAAGTTTTAAACCCCAACAAGAGTGATATACTGAAAAGTTTGCATCAAAGTAAAATTCTTAGCAGCACTGTCAACTAAGTACAGCAGATTAAAGGATAAACCCCTCCTCCACAGGACACAGGGGGGTCTTTCTTTCTTTTACATTTTTAAGCTTTTATTCAGTTAGCAAAATGCATAGGAGAGTGAGGGCTTTATCTAAAAGACAGGGGTAACTCTGGATTCATACTGAGGACCAGGAACCAGCCACATGGAGGAGCATGTAGGCCAGGAAGCATGGGGTGGGTGGCCTGAAGGTCACGTGCCCTGGAGGTGCAGGGCCGCAGCCAGCCCCATACTGGCAGAAGGCCAAGGAAAGGAGGGCGGTCTTTCTTTAAAGATTTGTTTTATTTACTTGAAAGACAGAGTTACAGAGAAGGAGAGAGAGAGAGAGGGGCGGGGAGAGAGAGAGGAACTGAGCTGATCCGAAACCAGGAGCTTCTTCCAGGTCTCCCACATGGGTACAGGGGCCCAAGGATTTGGGCCATCTTCCAATGCTTTCCCAGGTGCATTAGCAGGGAGCAGCAGGGATTCAAACTGGTGCCCATATGGGATGCCAGCGCAGCAGGCTTGGGTTTTAAATTGTTATGCCACAGCACCAGCCCCTATAGGGGTCTTTCAAAGCAGGAAGGTTCTTGACTGAATCTTAATGAACCTTAATACCGACCTGCTCAGAAGCAACTATGGAAAGGATGACTTCCCACAGCCACTCCCAACTCTATTATTTAGTGATGACAAGTAGCATTGATTTTGAAAAGTCAGAAGGTTAAACAATTCCCAAAACATATCTGCAATTCTTTGCGTAGAGCATTACACATACTGTGCTTACCGGTTTTTCACTCGAGTTTTAGACTCACGATACCACAGACTAAACTCCATTGCACCTGAAATATCGATAGCTAGACCACCCTGAACTTCTATATTGGCCTTTAGTCCGGATTGCAACTGAAGCTCCTAGAAGCAAAAAACAAACAAACAAACAAATATATATATATATATATATGAATAAGTACAATGTACTTAAACCCCTTTCCTAAGTAACATTCTACCCCAGCCTGGATGCCATTTGAGTCCTGTGTACATTGGAGTCTTTCTCTAAGCTTGGAAGCATGTTATTCTAATCTTGATCACTAGAAGTAGTCTCTGCTGATTTGCTAATTTAATTAGTCACTTAAAAATACTAGAGAAGTGAAGTAGCAATTGAGAAGGGTGTTTTCTTTCAATCAGCGCCTCCTGTTGGGAGGGGCCCTGGTACTCAGAATGTGGTCCTGTAGGGAGCAGCTCCTGCATCACTGGGAAACTCATTAAAATGCACTCTCAGGTCCCCTTTACCCACCAAATTAGCAACTGAGAGCAGGGCCTTTGTGTGATTCTGCTGCACCTAACTTTGAGAGCCACTGGACAAGGGAAAATGAAAGCAACTTCTTGAGAAATTCAGCTGTGGGTTTTTGGGGGCGGGAAAGGCACTGGACCAGGTGATCTCTTGAGGTGTGATAGCACTTCTCTAGTAATATGTTGTGTTAAATATAGACAGCTGCACCCTACTGGCAAATAAAAGGCAGGATTAAAAAAAAAAAAAAAAAACAACAACAGCAACTCAGGGTGCAGCATACAAGTTCCAGGAATTGCCTGAATCGAGCTAGGAAAGGAAAAGTGAGGCAACTAGCAGAGCCTAACACCCTGCTGTTTGACGTTTGAAATGACATTGAACTAACGGTCAACTCCAATATGAACTCAACAATATTTTCCGAGGGACAGTGATCATTTACAAACACGGGCCAGCCTGAGCAATTCTGTGGTTGTCTGAAATTCATTGTTTTGTGCTGTTGGCCTGCGTTCCACTTTAATCCTCCCATTTTGCATGTGCATTAGCTGGGATGGTATTGGCTGAAAAAATTTTCAGGTGGATTAGAATCAGATTGCCTGGGGACAGTGCTGGATGGAAGCGATAATAATTCTGGGGGAAAAGGCTCACTATCCTTACTTTTGATATTCTTCCAAAGATCTGGAATTCCTGGCAGCTGGCAGCATAACCACTTCTTTGTGTAACCGCCCTACTCAGACCAGAGAAACCATGGATGTGCTCAGCATAAATGCTATGATTATACTTTGTTGCAATGATTGTATTGATCTTCCTGAATGCTTTCTACTTTCCAAAAATGTGACAGGAAATCTCAAAGGACTTGGTTTATGACCAGGTGTGCTCAAAAGGTAGAATAGTGGCATGAAGCTACTGTTAGTCTGAAGGGCACTCTTGGCTGGAAACATGAATTCTCTTTGCTGTGCTCAGGACATACTAGGAGATAGACCTTCAGATATTTAGAGTTTCATTTGGTCCACAGCAAAATACAGTTGCTATAGGATGCAGGGATTGTTTCATACATCATAACTAATGTGAAGGAGCACAACTTATCCTGAGAAAATGGTAATAGTCACACCTATGCCTATGAATTACAAAACCAAGATATCAGTGCCACCCCCATGTGCACTATAATTGTATTGTGACTGTTCCCAAACGTACTAACGTACTGTTTTCTGCCCTATCTCAGAAGTATTTGCTTCTTTGTATCTTTTCCTCTCTTCCAAATTTAAAGTCGTAATCTTCTTAAGGCCACCCAGCCCAGCAGAGTCCTGTGACGTGGGCTGTGGCTTTCTCATGGACCATATATTAGGTGCATGTGAAAACATGGCAAGGACCAGGGAAAAGAACATTTCATGGCTATTAGAGAGTGTGCCATTTGTGGTCAGAGAACATTTCCATTGCAAAGTGGATTTTGAGGACTCCCTTGGGTTTGTGGGAAGATTACATTTTGTCCATCCAAAGGGGCCATGGAAGGAATCTTATGCGCGAAGAGGAATTTTCTTGGATATCCAGACAGACCACTGATCCCCTTCAGAAGGGTAAATCACTGGTTCTCCTATGAGAGGGTCTAAACCACAGAGTGTGGTAGTTCTATTTTTTTTCAGAATTTTAAAGTAGGTGGAACTAACAGTTTTTGAGCACTTACTATGTGCCAAAGTTCTACATTTGGCAATTTATTTAAGCTTCATACCACTTTTCCATGGTAGGCATTATATCTGACGACTGAAGGAAAAAAAAATCAGGCTGAGGAGTTACATGTGGAGTCAGAATAAAGACTAAGACTATCTCTAAGGTGGAGACTTTTCTATTACTATACGTGGCTATCACCAACTCAATTTTTTCTCCTGGTGTGCAAGGAATAATGTTCTCAGAAATATTGCACAATGGATAGAGCATAGGCTACATCCATCCTTGTTTGACCCAGAGGACATGTTTATTCAAATTCTTACCTGTGAATCAGAACTTTGCATTTGTAGCTAATATGACCTCTATGGTCTCAAAGGTGTTTTTTAATAGTATGTACATGTCATTTTGAAAATTCATCCCATTGCTTCCATTTAGGAGAATATATTCTTTACTGTCTAAAGAGAATCCCCTTATTCAACTGACTTTATCAGACAGCCTTCTCTGAAGAGTAATCCAATTAGTAAAAGACAGAGAAAGAGAATAAGCACAGAGTAATTCCATCTGCCCTGGTGGCTGTGACACACTACTCACTGCCAACATTTCCTTCAATGTCAGCACTTGACCTAGAGTGGTATGTGCCTGTGAAGCTAGGATGGCATTACTGTTGTGCTCTGCAGAGCCAGGGGGCCTCACATGGGTTATCTGTATAATAATCTCAGATCTGCCAAACACTCCAACTTGACACATGTAGACACTGGGTTATCTTTAATAGCTAGGGGACAATATTTCTCATTGAATATGGCTTGTCTTAGGTGCACTAGCTTAATGTATAGAAAAACCATCAAAATAATCCAGATCAAGTGTTGGTAAATTATGGCCTGAAGGAAAGTCTGGCCCACTAGCTGTTTTTGTAAGTAATATTTCATTGGAACACAACTATACTCTTTTATTAGTATTTTGGTGGTGGTTGTTTTCACTGTATAAGAATAGAGTTGAGTGGCTGCAACAGGGAATATACAGCCCTAAAGTCTAAGAAATTTACTTTCTTCCCTTCATGGAACAAACTTGCCAACCCAGATATAGATTACTAGTTATGCTTGCATCAAGTTTTATAGCACAATCCAAAACATCAGGCATTGTTAATGGGTAGCTGGGCACTTAGAGGTGGTGTTGAGTTGTTAACCCCATGAACAGAGTGTGGACTACTTCAGCACTCTGTGGCTGCCTGTAGACATTTCCTTCACGAAAAATATGTTGGAGTTGTGCAGTGTAAATTTCTCAATAATTTAAGAACTGTTTTTCATGTGCGACTGGAGGATTAAGGGACATGAGATGCTGCTGGCTGTCCTTGTCATTCATATTCACATAAACACAGTTCTGATCACAATGTGCCTACACTCATTAAAAACCATAGTGCCAGCTTCCCTAGTAGCTACATGTTACAGTTTGGGTCAACATCATTCTAGAAAGGGCTTCTGAAAGCATTCTTAAAAAAAAAAAAAAAAAGTCAAATTCTGTGACCCCCCCCCCCCCCCAGCCTTCTTCTTTCCAGCAATGAAGATGCAGTGCTGGAAGTAGAGCAGCTATTTTGTAATTGTGAGGTGACACGAGTTTAAAAGTCACAAGAAAGGATGGCTGAACCAAAGAGTGGATTCTGATGATGTCTTAGGGTTTCTGTATCAAGAATGAACTACCCACTCCCAAATATTTATTATGTGATAAAAACCAAACTATTTTTGTAGAACCATTCTAAATTGCTTTTTATTCTCACTAGACACAATTATCCTGATACAAGGAATAATAAAGAATTAGCATTCTTCAATTCCAACGAACAGTATCTTGGAGCAGTTTTAATAAAATCTGATATCTAAAGTCTAACCCAGCTCTTAAAAGCTATGATTCTATAACTAGAACCTAATAAACCAGAATCCTCAAATAAAGGAGAAAAGAACAACAAAGTTTGTTAAAATGTTTGGATCATCTGTTCCAAATGCCTCACTTCATTAATAGGAAACCACGGTTTAAAGTTAATAAGTAACTGCCCAAGAGCCATGCCATCTCTGCTCTGATGTATCCTAGGCTGTCTCTATAATTTCCTGTTTCTGTTACCATTGGTATTTTCTATTTGATTCAAAGCAAGTAGCTTAATCAGCTAATAAATGCAAAAAAAAAAAATTCTTGCTACTTATCTACAGCAAAGGAGAACAGGCAAAATATCAAGAGGGTCAAATGCTTGGAATGTGAGCTTCAGGAATGGGCAGAACTTCTTACATCCTTTGAGTACAGAGCATAAGTAAGAGGTGCCTGGCACATGTGAGGCACTCAATAAATACTTGAAGACAGAACGAATTACCTGTGAATGATCTATTAGCAGAATCAGCCCCTTCACCACACTGACAGGGTCACCAGATGCTGACAACACTTTGGACATCAAATCACTGTATCCGTTGAAAAAAGTGACAGGTCTGAGCTGAATATCAAAGAGGATGGCTGACATGCCAGCATAGGAGTCAAGGTTTTCCTCCCCCTCATCAGGAGTGGCTGCAATTAAGGCCTCCAGCCCCTGGGCTTCAATGACCACCTGGAAGAAAAATCAACACAGTGTTTAGGACACAAGCCCCCTGCTTGCTCTTTCTAAGTGATAATGAGGCTTCTGAGCAAGAGCTTTGCAAGGGGTCAAAACTACAAAGATTTGCAGCTGCAGGGCAAAAGCAAAAACACCACCACCACCACCAATAATAATGATAAACGTCTATAACTCAGTAAAGGTGAGTTGGGTTTCTCCATTTAATCTTCACAACCACTCTTTTTGAGCTCATATAATATTACCCTTTTTTTTTTTTTTTGGACAGGCAGAGTTAGACAGTGAGAGAGAGAGAGAGAGAGAGAGAGAAAGGTCTTCCTTTTTCCATTGGTTCACCCTCCAAATGGCCGCTATGGCTAGTGTGCTGTGGCCAGTGTGCTGCGGCCAGTGCACTGCGCCGATCCGAAGCCAGGAGCCAGGTGCCTCCTCTTGGTCTCCCATGCGGGCACAGGGCCCAAGCACCTGGGCCATCCTCCACTGCCTTCCCGGGCCACAGCAGAGAGCTGGACTGGAAGAGGAGCAACTGGGACAGAACCGGCGCCCCAACCAGGACGAGAACCTGGGGTGCAGCGCTGCAGGCAGAGGATTAGCCTAGTGAGCTGCGGTGTGGGCCAATATTACCCACTTTGTAGATGATGCGAAAAAAAGGCTCAAGATCGCAGAACTAGTAAATGACAGAGGCAGGATATAAACTCCTTCTGGCTGTCTACAAAAAGATAATGCACTTTCCATTTTGTGATATCACGCAGGGGTGGGGAGCATCCAGCTTGTGGGCTAAGGCCCCTGAAATCATTTGGTCTGGCTCTGCCAAGGCTACTGCATGCAGTACCTGAAATTCAATACATCAACAGCAGGCTGAATTTTTACTTGATCATTTTGTATGGCTTGTGAATGATGTTACAAATATCCAAATGACCCTTGACAGAAAAAGGGTTTCTTAGTCTTTTCAGGACTGTCCTATGTAATAGACCAGTGGTCTTGGAGAACCTCTATAAAACAAGGTAGAGAGGTGTTGACCCCATCATCCAAAACCTGCTGCCATGCAAGGGCATGGAACTCTCCAAGCCATGACTCATGCCTCCCCATGTCAACCACCACGATGGAGATCACGCCCTGATCAGTACCATACAGAGGAATCCTACATATTTTCTGTACTCCTCACCCAGCTGCTGGGTGTTTGGCATTTCAGATGGCATATCAGAAAAACAGATGGTGATTCCTCATCACAGCAGGGCACAATATTTTGAGGACATTACTGTCAATGGGTGTGGTCATGTAATAACTGATAAGAACTCAAGGTTTTACAGCACCGGATCATTTTTAAAGTTTAAGTGACTTTATTTAGAAGGTTATAATTTGATATGAATAAAAAACTAAAAAATAAAAAAGTACATTTCATGATTAGGAGCCTTTATTGATCATCACCTAATTTTGGATAAAAGTAAAGGGATGGAAATCAGCCAATAGTCAAATGTATTCCTTATTCTTTTGTTTCCTAGAAGTAATGAAAAAATGTAGACTGATTCTTTTTTTTTTTTTTTTTTTTTTTTTTTGACAGGCAGAGTGGATAGTGAGAAAGAGAGACAGAGAGAAAGGTCTTCCTTTTTGCCATTGGTTCACTCTCCAATGGCTGCCGCGGCTGGCGCTCTGCGGCCAGCTCACCGCGCTGATCCGAAGGCAGGAGCCAGGTGCTTCTCCTGGTCTCCCATGGGATGCAGGGTCCAAGCACTTGGGCCATCCTCCACTGCCTTCCTGGGCCACAGCAGAGAGCTGGCCTGGAAGAGGGGCAACCGGGAAAGAATCTAGCGCCCCGACAGGGACTAGAACTCGGTGTGCCAGCGCCGCTAGGTGGAGGATTAGCCTAGTGAGCCACGGCGCTGGCCATACACTGACTCTTAAGAGAATTCTGTTCTTTTATGCAGGTTTTTATTTGGAGGAATCAATCACATTGTAACAACATTCAGAATAAGGAAATCTTCTAGAGTTAAACATATGGAAGGAGCGAGGTCTAGGGAATACACTTGTGAATAAAAATAAAATACTATGAAAAAATTTTACATGAGAAATATGGATGGAAGTTGTGGCATAGGGGGTTAAGTCATTGCTTGAGACACCCAAATCCCATTTCTGAGTGCCACTTTCTAGTCCTGGTTCCTCTGCCTCCAAATCAGCTTCTTGCTAATGTGCCTGGGAAGGCAGCAGTAGATAGCCATATTTCTTGGGAAACTATCACCCATGTGGGAGCTCACTGGATGGATTCCAGGCTCCTGGCTTCAGCCTGGCTCAGCCCTGGCTGTTGCAGGAATTTGGGGAATGAACCAGCAGATGGAAGATCTCCCTCTCACTCTGCCCATATCTTTGCCTTTCAGTTGGATGAAAATGAATAATTTTTTAACTTTATATGAGAATTAATGGTGCAATTTCAATGGTGTGAATATATGTTTTTTTGAAAAGTCAAATGGATGTTTGGCAAGTTCCATGAATAAAGTTTCTTAGGCTTCTAGTTCATGTTAAAAACCTTCTCTGAGACAAACCATGGGGCGCCTTTCAGATGATGGAATTGTAGGCAAATGTGACAGCAGAGCCATCATTAGCTCACACATTCTAAAGGTTTACCACCCGCATATATATTTTATTTTACCTCCAGCTTATGTCTTATGTACTTTATTGAGCAAAATCCCTGGAAAATGAGTTACCTGGCTACCATGAAGATCAGCCTTCCCAATGTACTGAAAAATGTTCAGGTTACTTCTCCTTAGGATGCCAGAACCCGAGTACAGAATGTCAAGGCTGTAAGTAGATGCTGAGTGGGGACCACCTAATGACAAACAAAAACACAAAACCCCCTGTGATTTAACAACAATTCCAGCAAAGGCCAGTTGGTGAGGGGCATGGAGGAAGGGGCCCTCTGTGTGTTACATACGTTCTATGTAGCCAGTATAGGCAGACGAAGAGCCACTCTCGGAGAAGCGGTCATAATTGTGCGCGACCATTTCCTTCAGAACACGGCGGACCATTTTGCTGCAAGACATAGGAAGGAAAAGCTGCACATTCATTGTAGTGGCTGTTTCCCAAGTCGCGTCTGGACAAAACCCAAATCCCCAGTGGAAAAAAGAAGGGGCCAAATGTTCCTCATGCCACTGCAAGCCTGGGGGAGGCGCCAGCTGGAGCGAGAGCATCAGGATTAGGGCTTTCCCCTTCATTCCTCAGATATCTGAAATTCAGTTTGGTATCAAAGTGACAGCAAGGAGAGGCTGCCCAGCTATGAGATGGCTTCAGCAGAGTGGTGGCCATGCCTCAGGAGTGGAAAACACATGGCTTTGGAAGCTACACACTACTGGTGCTGAATAGTAAGTACATTCAAGGAAAGTGGTACCAAACTGGGAAGTGGCACAATATTTCTGCAAACATTTTTTTTTTTTTTTACATCCTCCAATGTTGTCACTGGCTAATGATATAGATGAGTAAATTTTCAGAATTTCTCCTACATCTATGTAATTTTCAATTACAGAAGCAGCTCTGTAAAATCTAATACAGGAGGGCACAATGGTTTAGGCCACTGCCTGCAACCCTGGCATCTCATATTGGAGCACTGGTTCAAATCTCAGCCGCTCTGCTTCTGATCTAGCTCCCTGCTAATGCACTTGGGAAGCAGCAGACGATGGCCCAATTGTTAGGATCCCTTCCACCCATGTAGGAGACTCAGATGGAGTTCCTGGCTCCAGGGTTTAGCCTGGCTTAGCCCTAGTTGTTATGACTATTTGGGGAATGAACTAGTAGATAGAAGATTGATCGCTCTCTCTCTTTCTCTGAAATAATAAATATTTTTTTAAAATGCTGTTAAAAAATATAGAAAATATTGTTTCCTTTAAATCCTAATCTTTACCCCATGTCCTGTATCTTCTCTATGTGATTAATACTGAGATCTTTCCACTTCTGATTATATAAAACTAATAATATCATTAATAAGAAAATTATAACATTACAGCAAAACATAAAAATAATCAGCTCAATAAATCTAGACCTGGATCTGAGATAGAAATTTTTTGAGAGGAAAGAGTAATAACTTTATGGGTTCACTCCTCTCTAATATCACAAAATTGTACAATTTTAGTCTAGAGAAGAGAAGATGGAGATGGTCACAATGGCTGTCCCCAAGTATTGAGTCATGAACACATGACTAGAAATGTTCTGCTTTGTTCCACAGAGAAAATCTGGCCCAGTAGGAAGACTGGAGTCTGTACAGAGATGCAGTGGTGAGAGTCTCTGAGCAATGGCACAAATTCCATCAGAGCTGGTGAGCTTCCTGCCACCAGAGATGGATAAACAGTCTGAGTGTCACCCGCCAGGAGACTATGCTCCTACACTGGAGAGAGACACCACACAAGGAAGCCTTCCCTCTCCAACAAAAGTTTTTATTTCAGAGAACTTGCCCCACAATGTTCCCAGTTACTTCCTCACATTTCCTAGGTTGCTGTCTACTTATCCCATTGTCTTCTCTTTCCTGTCCTCTGAATTGCTAGGTTCTTAAGACAACGAGAGCAAATATGCTCAGGACATCCTCCACAGAATCTCATAAACAATAAAACAGAAGTTACATTTGCTCAACAAGAGTTAGGTATACGGTGTAGGCAAACCTGCCTTCTTCCCACCCTCACCTTTTCCCCTCTTTCATGTCTGTTCCACACACTCCTGTTTCTTGTTCCTTCAGTTGTCTTAGCCACTGTTTCTCTTTCTTTCAATATTTTGCTGCTCTCTTTCTCATTTTCTTTTTCTTTATTTTTCATCCACCCCTCTCCGTTTTCCTTTTCTATGGGGGAATGCTCAAATTTGCTTTCCCCTGGGGGTAATAACTCAGGGAAAATACATTTTCCTTCTGGCTTTGTCATCTCCAGTCCCAGTGAGGAGCAACTTTGGGGGAGCCACTTTGAAGACTGACATCAGTTAATCTGGGAGGAGAGACTGGAGAACTGGAAAGAAGTTAGTCTAGCAATAGTAACTGAGAGAAATGGAGTCTGCTGGTCACACTCTTCAGGCTTGGAATAATGCTAAAATGTGAGCCATGCCTATGGTTTTAAACTTAAATGGCAAATTCATTTGATCTGTGATAAATGAGGCTTCAAGGATCTCTGCCATTTGGAAAGTGAAGATGAAAGACCATTTGGTGAGAACTTACATCATTTTCTTGTGTTATTTATAAAAAGAACCCTGTTGAAAACCCAGTCAGATTTTAAAACATTACTAAGGTTTGGCAACATATTTATCAAACTGAATAAGAATACCCCAAATAACAATCATAGCTAGAGTTCCAAACCATAGTGACAAAGTGAAGCTGTTTGTCTGTTTTACGCTTGGCTTGCTTTGGTTTCATGCAATACAAGCCAGCACAATAACCACACCATTATTATCAACCACATGTGCTCCGCATCAATATACAAAGAAGCTCGGGTAAGCAGAGAGACATGCGCAATATATCATACCTTGCAGGCATTTCAAAATGCAGGATGTCTTGAATAACAGCAAGCATGTATTTATTCATTTCCTTGGGAAGCTCCCCAATGGAAAGCAGGATGTTTTTTACTTCCATGTAGGAGGGATTGTTCTTTAAAATGACAGCAGCTGCCGTGGTGCGCACAGTCTTTTCATGGACTTTACGGTTCTGGTGGTAGATCCTGTTCAAGGTCTTCTTCACCTGTTCATCACATGTCCAGACTTAGTGCACATCTAGCTCTTTAAAACTGATACTGAAGCAGCAACAGTGAACATTCATGAAAATTCACATTTCCCAGATTCCTTTCCAATTAGGATGGGGCCCTGTGACTAGGTCTGGCTTGTAGACTATGAACAGAACCAGTGCAGACCACTTGCAGGTTGAGGCAGTTAAGAGCCAGTGTGCTTTCTCCATCTCTTTCTTCCATGATTGTCAGGTGAACGATAATGGGTCCACATATCTTTTACACACAAGAGACACAGCATGAGAGATGGGCACTTGGAATAGCAATTAAGACACCACTTGGGATGCCCATATCTCATCTCAGAGTGCTTGGGCTCAAATTCCACCTCCACTTCCTAGTCAGCTGACTGCTAATGTGTACTCTAGGAGACAGCAGGTGATGGTTCAAGCACTTGGGTCCCTGCTAACCATGCGGGAGATACAGATTGAGTTTCTTGGCTTCAGCCAGGCCCAGCCCCAACTGTTGTGGGCATTTGGGGAGAGAACCAGTGGAGAGATGATCTCTCTCTGTCTTGGTCTCTGCCTTTCAAATAAGTCAAAACAAATAAATAAAAAATTTAAAATATAACATAGCATGGGAAATAAACTTTTGATAAACTTCTGGGATTTTTTTTTTTTTTTGACAGGCAGAGTGGACAGTGAGAGAGAGAGACAGAGAGAAAGGTCTTCCTTTGCCATTGGTTCACCCTCCAATGGCCGCCGCGGCTGACGCACCGCGCTGATCCGATGGCAGGAGCCAGGTACTTATCCTGGTCTCCCATGGGGTGCAGGGCCCAAGCACTTGGGCCATCCTCCACTGCACTCTCTGGCCACAGCAGAGAGCTGGCCTGGAAGAGGGGCAACCGGGACAGAATCTGGTGCCCCGACCGGGACTAGAACCCGGTGTGCCAGCACCGCAAGGCGGAGGATTAGCCTAGTGAGCCGTGGCGCTGGCAACTTCTGGGATTTTAAGGTTCATTTGTTGTTGCAGCATAACCTTGTGATATCTAATATAAGAGCTTAAGAATACTAGATTCCAAAAAAAAAGAATACTAGCATAATGTGGTAATAGGATCTGAGGAGAGATGGTAATATGAACCAATATTTCTTTACAATGAAGCAACTTGGAGTCTTCCCCTATGTTTTATTTAATAGAATTTAAATTTTAAAAACATTTTATTTATTTGAGATGCAGAGAGACAGAACGAGAGAGAGAGAGAGATAGGCAGAGAGTTCCCATCTGCTGGCTTATTCTCCAAATGCCCACAACAACTTGGACTGGTCCAGACTGAAGCTGAGAGTTAGGAACTCAACCCAGGATACCCACATGGGCGGCAAGGACCTAAATATAGCAACAGAAAATAGACTAAGACAATAGTAGTACATCTGTTAGATTTGACAGCCCTGCTTAACACATTATTATCATCATAAACTCATAAGTAACAATATTTCCCCCTAAACAAGGTATTACAAAGAAACATGCTAAAATAATTGTGTTCTGTGGCAATACATAATTTTATTGGTTATTAATTTTGCCTAACAATATGCAATATATGGGGTTTTATCCCAGGCATTTATAAGTACTTCTTATAATTCTATTCCCCTCTGCTTTTTTCTATCTCCCTGAAATCTTGGCCTTGCTTTTAGGTATGCAGGAGTTAAATAACTCACCAAGAATAAACAACCGGGAAGGACAGAGCCAGTATTTATATATAGGTCTGTCTGTCTCAAAAGCCCTGTACTGCAATGATCTTGCTTTGTAGCTGACCAACTTTGACACTAAACCAGTATGAAGGTGTTTAGTGACAATACCATTCACAGTGTTAAACTCGATTCAAAGACAGTTTATCTGGATGTTCATAAACATTCTCCTAACAAACACTTCCTGTAAGTGGTTTCCAGAAAATGTAGTTAAACAAGTTCATACTCAAATCAAGATATTTTGGCACTGAAAATTTAACAGCAAAGATACTTCTGGGTGCCATTGTTATGGTACAGTGGGTTAAGTTGCCACTTGCAATGCCAGCATCCCATATTGGAGTGCCAGTTAGAGTCCTGGCTGCTCCGTTTCTGAACCAGCTCCCTGTTATTGGACCTGGGAAGACAATGGAGGATGGTTCAAATGCTTGTGTCTCTGCCACCCACATGGGAGACCCAGATGGAGTTCTAGGCTCCTGGCTTTGGCCTGGCCCAGCCCTGGCTGTAGCAGCCATCTGGAAAGTGAACTAGCAGATGGAAGATCTCCCTCTGTCTCTCCCTTTCTGTCTCTTTGTTGCTCCGCCTTTCAAGTAAATAAATATATAAAGATATTTTAAGAAGATACTTCTGAAAATAATTTGCTTCTTATAATAAGAGATATGCTGCAGAATATAGGATAGTATCTATTCAAAATGTGAAGCTGCTTTCAAAGAGCAATTTAAGATTTATTGCTAACCAGGGGAGAGACTGAAAAAAGAAAAAAAACCCAGAGTGACTTGAGAGAAATCTGCATTTGACTTATGTTTAGACATGCTTCTCCCTTCTGCTACTGTTGCGGCATTCATGGAGACTTTACCTCATCAGTTATGAAAGGGACATCATATCTCTGCAGGGTGGTGGTCGCCAGGTGGCTGAGGGGCCCTTCCCCTGCCTCTGCATACTTGAGCAGGAGTGGGATGCCTTCGGGAAGCAGGGCATTCTTCAGGGCCAGCAGGTACATCATGGTGTCCTCCTTCTTCTCTGCTTTTTCCAGTCCTCCCAGGATTAACTTCTTGGCTTCAACTACTGCCTAAAAAATAACAAGTCTTAGACATATGCATAGCTATACATAAAACAAAACCTGGGCAAGAAAGCAGTCTAAAGGTTTAGAAAGTTTCACATTGGTAGCCTGAGTCATACAAGCAAACTAATAAACTTGAAAAAATGTTATATTTCTTTACTGAAATAAATACATATATTAACATATTATATGGGAAACTTTCTTTAGGCATCTACCTTGCAGTCATGATTTAGCTCCTTCTGGCTTCTTTTGGTTTCCTAATATTAAGAAAAAATTTTAAAAGGTATCCATTTTTTTCTTTTTTCTTTTTGTATTTTTATCACATTTTTAAACTTTTATTTAATAAATATAAATTTCGAAAGTACAACTTTTGGATTATAGCGGCTTTTTCCCCCCATAACCTCCCTCCCACGCACAACCATCCCATCTCCCACTTCCTTTCCCATCCCATTCACATCAAGATTCATTTTTAATTATCTTTATATACAGAAGATCAATTTAGTATATACTAAGTAAAGATTTCAACAGTTTGCACCCACACAGAAACACAAAGTGTAAAGTACTCTTTGAGTACTAGTTATATCATTAATTCACATAGTACAACACATTAAGGACAGAGATCCTACATGGGGAGTAAGTGCACAGTGACTCCTGTTGTTGATTTAACAATTGACACTCTTATTTATGGTGTCAGTAATCACCCGGGGCTCTTGTCATGAGTTGCCAAGGCTATGGAAGCCTCTTGAGTTTGCTATCTCTGATCTTATTTAGACAAGGTCATAGTCAAAGTGGAAGTTCTCTCCTCCCTTCAGAGAAAGGTACCTCCTTTTTTGATGGCCCATTCTTTCCACTGGGATCTCACTCATGGAAATCTTTCATTTAGGTCTTTTTTTTTTTTTTTTTTTGCCAGAGTGTCTTGGCTTTGCATGTCTGAAATACTCTTCCGGGCTTTTTAGCAGGATCCGAATGCCTTAAGGGCTGATTCTGAGGCCTGAGTGCTGTTTAGGACATCTGCCATTCTATGAGTCTGCTGTGTATCCCGCTTCCCATGTTGGATCGTTCTTTCCTTTATAATTATATCAGTTAGTATTAGCAGACACTAGTCTTGTTTATGTGATCCCTTTGACTCTTAATCCTATCATTATGATCAATGATCAATCATGAACTGAAACTGATCACTTTGACTAGTGAGATGGCATTGGTACATGCCACCTTGATGGGATTGAATTGGAATCCCCTGGCATGTTTCTAACTCTGCCGTTAGGAGTAAGTCTGATTGAGCATGTGCCGAACTGTACATCTCCTCCCTCTCTTATTCCTACTCTTATATTTAACAGAGTTCACTTTTCAGTTAAATTTAAACACCTAGGAATAATTGTGTGTTAATTACAGAGTTCAACCAATAGTATTAAGTAGAACAAAAAAATACTAAAAGGAATAAAGTAGTAAGTTGTTCCTCAACAGCCAGGACAAGGGCTGATCAAGTCATTGTTTCTCATAGTGTCCATTTCACTTCAACAGGTTTCCTTTTAGGTGCTCAGTTAGTTGTCACCGATCAGGGAGAACATATGATATTTGTCTCTTTGGGACTGGCTTAATTCAATCAGCATGATGTTTTCCAGATTCCTCCATTTTGTTGCAAATGACCAGATTTCTTTTTTTTACTGCTGTATAGTATTCTATAGAGTACATATCCCATAATTTCTTTATCCAGTCTACTGCTGATGGGCATTTAGGTTGATTCCATGTCTTAGCTATTGTGAGATCAAGAAACTCCACAACATCAAAACAAACAACCCACTTAAGAGATGGGCCAAGGACCTCAATAGACATTTTTCAAAAGAGGAAATCCAAATGGCCAAGAGACACACGAAAAAATGTTCAGTGTCACTAGCAATCAGGGAAATGCAAATCAAAACCACAATGAGGTTTCACCTCACCTCGGTTAGAATGGTTCACATAAAGAAATCTACCAACAACAGACGCTGGCGAGGATGTGGGGAAAAAGGGACACTAACCCACTGTTGGTGGGAATGCAAACTAGTAAAGCCACTCTGGAAGTCAGTTTGAAGATTCCTCAGAAACCTGACTATAACCCTACCATACAACCCAGCCATCCCATTCCTTGAAATTTACCCAAAGGAAATTAAATTGGCAAATAAAAGAGCTGTCTGCACCTCAATGTTTATTGCAGCTCAATTCACAATAGCTAAGACATTTTTTCTTTAGTTAATAATGTCAAAGGGACTGTGCTACCACAGTTGAAGTCTGAGAACCCTCAGTTCTTTACAGATTGACAAAATGGTGGTTGCAAAAGGAACTACAGGATTAGGAAATAAAAACTGATGATATTGTTTATCTAAGAAGGTAAGTGAAAGTGGTTACAAGGATTAAAGAAGGAAATGAGACAGTTTTGAGAATACTTTAAAATATAGCTTTAACTTTTGTGTCAAACTAATGTCAAATACTGGAAAATATAATTAAATCATCAGGATGAGAAATTTTAAATTTAAATCCAAACATAAGCAAATAAACCTAAATGTATGTCAAGTTGATCATATAACTCTACAGAGGACTGGGCCAAATGTTTGTGTTGCTGTTAAGACTCCACTTAGAATGCCTGCATTTCTTATGAGAGTAGTTGGGTTTGAGGCCTGGTTTCACTCTGGACTTGCTAATGTATATCTTGAGAGGCAACAGGTGATGGATCAAATAGTTGGATCTCTGCTACCAATGAGGGAGACCCAGACTGAATTGCCAGCGCCTGGCTTTGGCCTGGCCCAGTCCCAGTCATTGTAGGCATTTGGGGAGTGAACCATTGAATGCAAGATCTCTCATTCCCCCTTTCAAATAACTAAAATAAATAAATAACACATATCTAAACAGAACAGAACAAAAAGAGTTAATCAAAGCAACTTTTGAGCATAAAACTCCAATGTATATCTTCAATGACAAATATGCTAAGGACAAAAAGAACTGTAATGAAGTCCTGAATTTTGCTTAGTCAGTTTGTTTTTGTAGTGATATTCTTGAAAATCAGAGTTCTCTCTGTGAGAGAAGGAAGATACAATTATAGAATGAGGAAAGGAGAGAAATAACTAGTGTTGGATAAGAATTAGAGCAGTATGAACTCACAATTATATATATATTTATGTATATGTATAGTGTGTATATTGTAGTAGCTTAGAAAAAATGGCACTCAGTTAATAGAAACTAAAAGTATTTAAGAGTAAAATGCCAGATGTCTACAACTCAGTTTCAAATGTTTCAACCATAGTAAAATAAGACAATGAGATGGCAATAACTTAGATTAACTTGGTTAATAACTAGATTAACTTGGTTAATCTAGATGAAGAATATATAAATGTTCATGGAATTATACTATTCTTTTTCTTTTATTAGACAGGTAGAGTTACAGACAGTGAGAGAGAGACAGAGAGAAAGGTCTTCCTTCCGTTGGTTCACTCCCCAAATGGCCGCTACGGCCGGCGCTGCTCCAATCCGAAGCCAGGAGCCAGGTGCTTCCTCCTGGTCTCCCACGCAGATCACTTGAGCGCCAATCACTTGAGCCATCCTCCACTGCCCTCCTGGGCCACACCAGAGAGCTAGACTGGAAGAGGAGCAACTGAGACTAGAACCCGGCACCCATATGGGATGCCGGCACAACAGGCGGAGGATTAGCCATATGAGCCACAGCGCTGGCCCCTGGAATTGTACTATTCTTACAACTTTACGTTGGTTTGAATTTTTTGCAAATACAAATTCAGGAAAAAATATATTAGGATACAGGGAAGTTACAAAGCAAACAAAAAATAAATAGGAAAAGAAATATGGGGTTTAGTACTTGGGAAACAAAAACGGAATGGGACTGTGAACTTGTGTAGCTGCCAATCAGATGGTGAGGAGGCAGTATTGCCTGCTAGTAAACTTTGAAAAACTGTAGCACCAGATAGCATGGTGTCTAGTATTTGTACAGTATAAGTCCTGTGTGCCCATTATGTGCCTCAAATTTGGATTCATGATACGTGATTTTCTTTGAACTTGTATATCTTTGATTTCAGCAAATGGTAGGCATGTGTTACACAGCAGAAAATGGAAAGAAAAATTTCAGTATTCACTGTAGTGTTATGGATGGAACAGGACTCTGCTTCCCAAACTGAAGGAGACATTTAAATCCAAAAGGCTTAGGTTAATGGTTGGTGGGCTAAGAGTGGAGACAATATGATTATGGCATCTCAGAGGAGGGTTTAGTATTTGGGCCATCATTTGCTGCCCATTAGAAGGAAGCTGAGTCAAAAGAGAAGTAGCCAAGAATAGAACCAGCACTGCAATATGGTATTTCAACATTGAAGGTGGCAGCTTAACCTACTGTGACATGGTGTTGGCCTCATCCACATTGTTTTTAATAGCCAAAACTTGATAAGTAAAATTTTCTATTGGTATCTTTCTGAGGTAGAACAAAATTTATTACTGGGTGCTGGCTATATAATAAATGTGGACAGAGGTATTGTGCAGCTCAGTGACTAAGTCTCCACTTGGGATGTCTACATCCCATATCAGAGGGAATGGTTCAAATCCCAGTTACTCTGCTTTCAACCCAGATTCCTGCTTATGTACACCCTGGGAGGTAGCAAGTGGTGATTCAAGTCTTGGGTCCCTGCCACCCATGTGAGAGACCCAGAAAGACTTCCAGGTTCCTGGTTTCAGCCTGTCCAAGCTCTGGCTATTATGGCGATTTGGGGAATGAACCAGTGGATGTAAGATCTCTCTCTCTCTCTCTCTCTCTCTCTCTCTCTTTCTCTCTTTCTCTCTCTCTCTTTCTCTCTTTCTCTCTCTCTCTTTCTCTCTGCCTTTCAAATAAAATGAGAAAGAAAGAAAAGAAGAAAGAGAAAGAAAGAAAGAGAAAGAAAGAAAGAAAGAAAGAAAGAAAGAAAGAAAGAAAGAAATTAAGAAATTAAGAAAGAATTAATCTATCCACTATCCCCAATGGGAAAAAATGTTGACAGAAAAAAGACTGTTTTTGTATATTAAGCATCTTTAATCTATTTGCATTATAGAAAGATAGGCTTTTTGACATTAATACATTTGGATATTTCACATTTAGTTAATCTTACAAAGTGAGTTTTTGCTTCTTTCAATGAAAAAGATGTGAAAAACATATAAACCACTCAGAAAAATAGACAAGCTTTGAGAAAATGAAATTTAAAATAAAATACAAAGTTTAAAGTTAACAGAAATAACTAAAGTCCCACCATCAAAATTTAAAACTTCAAAGTGCACTTATTATAGACAAAATGCTGCTCTAAGGGGAACCACGGCTTCTAATATTTTTCTGAAAGCAAGAAACATACCATACACACCATTCAAAGCTGATACAAAGAGATAAAGGAGATTATTCTACTGTGATAAAAGGATCAATTCATCAAGATGATGTCACAATTATAAATATAATGCACTCAACATTGGAGCACTTAGGAGGATAAAGCAAACTTTAAGTGCTCTGAAGGGACATGCAGACCAGAATACAGGAATAGTGGGAGATTTCAGGGCTGGTGTTGTGGTGCAGCAGACTAAGTAGCTGCTTGGGACACCTGCATCCCATTTTCAGACTTGGCTCTTTCATTTCTGATCAACTTCCTGCTAATACATCCAGGGAGACAGAGGATGATGGCTCAAATATTCTAGCCCCTGCCAGCCATTTGGTAGTCTCAAATGGGTTCAGGCTTCCTGACTTCAGGCTGGCCCAGCCCTGACTGTTGTGGGCACTTGAATGAAATAATGGATAGAAACACACTCTCTCACACATCTCTGCCTTTCGAGCAAAAACATTAAAAACAATAGTGAGATAGTTTAATACATCATTTTCAACAATAGACAGACCATCTAAACAGAAAAGCAATAGGGAAACAACGGACTTGAACTATACTTTAGACCAAATGGATCACACAGACATAAATAGAATATTCTATCCAATAGTAACAGAACACATATTCTTCTCAAGTGTACATGGAACATTCTTCAAGATAGATTGTATATTATGCCATAAAACAAGTCTTAACAAATTTAAGAAGATCAAAATCATATCCAGTATCTTTTTTAACCATAATGGTATGATATTAGAAATCAATAAAAGGAGGAATTAATGAAAATTAACAAATATGTGGAAATTAAACAACTATTAGATCAAAGAAGACACCACAAGGAAGCTTAAAATAGCTCCAGAGATAGAGCAACATGGCAAGTGAGTAAGATGCTTCAATGGTCATTTCCTCACAGAGACATCAATTTGAATAGCTATTCGTGAACCAAGTCACATTCCTAGTCATTATGGAAGCCAGGTGAGAGACCTAAGTTCCTGGTTTTAGTATAATAATAAGAAAATTGCACTGAAGAAAGTAGGAAGGGATGAGTGACACATATCACCCCTCCCACAGTTCTATGCAGTACAGTGTAGAAAGAATCACCTCACCTCCTTCTTAGGAGATGGAGAGGGAATTAAGTACAGATACAGACTTGAAATCCAATGTCATACCAGCAACAGTAAGAACCAATACTGGTGAGGACTCCATGACTCCTGCCTCCAGGACCATACTTGTAGACTGAGTCTTTA
This sequence comes from Oryctolagus cuniculus, assembly GCF_964237555.1. Lineage (NCBI taxonomy): Eukaryota > Metazoa > Chordata > Mammalia > Lagomorpha > Leporidae > Oryctolagus > Oryctolagus cuniculus. Next base: position 65,724,772 of record NC_091439.1, read on the forward strand.
GGCCCCTTAGGCAACCAAATGCCCACCTCTACTACCTTTTACTCAACCTCTGGCAGAAAACAGATCAAAACTCCAGCTGCTATAGAGTAGAAAATGAAATGAAGCTTTGGACCTTGCCTTGAAGCTGAGAGCTGGATCCACTGCTGTAAGATGTAGCAGCTAATAAAGCCCACAGACCTTAATTCCATGCCAGTCATAGCAGACAGAGCCTATAGAGTTGTCATAGTATTAGGAGGAGATCGGCATCCTTGTTGGATGGACTTGTTTCTAAGTGTATCACCACAACATATGGAGCTGGTGTGCACCCCTGAGGTTGAAAAGGGACAGTGACTATGAGATGTGTGACCTCACTTAGTGCCAGCCTGGATAACCAGATGCCTACCTTTATCATCCCTCCCTCAACCTTTGGAAGACAGAAAGAAAACACAGGATTGTATCTTAGAACTCAATGACAGTCAGGTGAAACCTAACAATGGATGGATCTTAATGGTCCCCATCTTTAGACCAATGCCAGTGCACAGAGACTCTAGACCTGCACTGGTATAAAGTAGAGTCCTGTGGCCCAAAGTAACTGGACATATACCCCAACCAGCACCACCAGCAGATGGTGGCTGGGGGGTTCAGGGTATGAGTCCACCTTAGGATCAAACATCACATAGAAGTATGGGCTTTGGCACTAACCCTATGCTGTGGCAGTCCTGGTGGACCATGTGCGCCAGATGTAATCTAGAATTGCAACATTGGTTTGCCACAGGACTAGGCATCTTGGCATATCTTGTCACACACAAAAAATCCTTGTAAGGGTGGACTATTCCTTTAAAAAATTTTTTATTTATTTATTTATTTGAAAGGTAGAGTTATAGAAAGGCAAAGAGAGAGAGAGAGAGAGAGGAGAGGGAGAGAGAGAGAGGTCTTCCATCTGTTGGTTCACTCCCCAGATGGCCACAATGGCTGGAGCTATGCTGATCCAAACCACTTTCCCAGTTCATCTTGAGCAACTCACCAAACGCAGATCTGCAATCAGTAAGAGCTTGGGGTGTCCTCTAGGACTAAAATAGTGATGACCCACCCACAAGGACCTTGTAGCAAAACTCAATTAAGGATGCCATCTAGTGCTGAAATAGCAGAATTATCCATAGGCTCAAAGAAATCAAACACTGCTTAGAATTTTGGAAGGATAAACATAAATGAAACCAGTATATGAAGACCAGAAAAGAAAACTAGTCTCTCAATGTACAGATGACATCATATGTCAACCATCCTCAAAGCTTTCACAGAAAAATAATTCAATTAATGAACAAAACAAGGTGCTAGAAAACAGTTATAAATTCATATCTTCAAATGTTCAGATGAAAAATTCAAAATAGCTGTTTCAGGAAAGTCAATGAATTTTAAGAGAACACAGAGAAAAAATTTAATGCACTAACAAAAAGATGTACAGAGAGATAGATGTGATTTTTAAAAATAAAGCAGTAATCTTCCAACTGAAAAGTACACATGGAGAAAGAAAAAACACAATGGAAGGCATCCATAACAGAATAGATGGAGTAGAAGAATCAATGAGCTGGAAGATAAACTATTTCAAAACATACAGTGGGAAGAGATAAAAGTAAAAAGAACCAAGAGGAATGAAGAAAGCTTACAGAAATTCTGGGACAGCATGAAAAGAGCAAATATCCAAGTTATCAAGATTCAAGAGAGATTTGAGAAGGCAAAAAAGCTAGAAAGGATATGTAAGCAAACAATAACATAAAACTTCATAAATACAGAAAAAGATTTGATTATCTTGGTACATGTTGAAGGTCACTAGTTGGATTCAGTCAACTTAGTCTACACAAGACATACTATAATCAAGCTCTGCAACGTCAAAGAGAGGACTCTCAAAGCTCCAAGAGAAGGGAAACAAATAGCACATAAAGGGGTCCTAATTTCCCTGACTGAATTCTCAGCAGAAATCTTACAAACCAGGGGGAAGTAGGATCAGACTTTCATAATACTGGAGGAAAAAACTACCAAAAATATTGTACCCCACAAAATTATCTTAGATATGAAGGAGAGATAAAGATATTCCCAGATAAACAAAAGCAGACAGAATTTATAACTATCAAACATTTCTTTCAAGGAATGCTAAAGAGAATTCTTCAAACTGAAACAATGAGACAACAATGAGCAAGAACAAAATATCAGAAGGTAGAAAGCTCATTGGGAAGGGTACATACACAGACAAATTCAGAATGTTCTAGTATATAAATATTCTGTGTAAACTGTTCACATTATTAGTATGAATAGTAAAAGCAATTCTGAAAAGTAATAATTACGTTTACAGATAGCCAATACAGAAAGACTTAACAAGGAACATTAAAAACTCAAAATGTGGGAAAGAAAGGAGTGCATATGTAGATTACTTTATTAAATTTTAATGTCTTTCTTCATTTCACTACTATCCTCATAATTAACATCAAGCTGTTATAATTTCAAAGTAGCTTGTGATAACCAAAAGATGTTTTTGGTAAGCCTCACAAAAGAAAAATATCTATAATAGGTTTACCAAAAATATAAGCAAGAATCCAAACACATTATTATTTATTCATAAAGGAAGATTGTTAAGGGAGGGAGGAAGGAACTACAACAAAATTAGAAAACAAGTGTTAAAATGGAAGCAGCAAAACTTTACCTATCAATAATTACCTAAAATGTAAAAAGATTAAATTTTCGAATTAAGAGACAGAGTGACTGAATGGATTTAAAAACAAGACCCAGGCCAGCGCCGCGGCTCAATAAGCTAATCCTCCACCTTGCGGCGCCGGCACACGGGATTCTAGTCCCGGTCGGGGCGCCGGATTCTGTTCTGGTTGTCCCTCTTCCAGGCCAGCTCTCTGCTGTGGCCCGGGAGTGCAGTGGAGGATGGCCCAAGTCTTTGGACCCTGCACCCACATGGGAGACCAGGGGAAGCACCTGGCTCCTGGCTTCAGATCACCGCGATGTGCTGGTCACAGCGCGCTGGCTGCGGTGGCCATTGGAGGGTGAACCAACGGCAAAGGAAGACCATTCTCTCTGTCTCTCTCTCTCTCACTATCCACTCTACCTGTCAAAAAACAAAAACAAAAAAACAAACAAAAAACAAACAAACAAAAACAAGACCCAACATATGCTGCTTATAAGAAACTCTCTTCATCTCTAAGGACATGCATAGACTGAGAGTGAAAGGATTGAATAAGATATTTCATGTAATAAAACCCAAAAGAAAGCAACAGTATCCATGCTCATATAAAATAAAGTATATTTTAAATCAAAAGCCATAAAAAGAGATAAGATCATTATGCTATGATAAAGATTTCAATCCAGCAAGAAAAAAATAAGTTATAAATACATATGCACCCAACATTGGAGCATGCAACTGTACAAAGCAATATTAATAAACCTAATGGAAGAGATAGACTTCAATGCAAAATACAGTAGTGTAACTTAACACCCTACCTTCAGAAATGGAAAGATCATCTCAACAGAAAATCAATAAAGAAACAACAGAATTTAACTGCACCCCAGATCAATTGGACTTAACAAAAATTTACAGAATATTCCATCCACCTAGTACAGAAAACATTATTTTCAACAGGACATGGAACATTCTTCAGGGTAGCCAATAAGGTAAGTCATAAAATAAACCTCAGTAGGTTTAACAAAATTGAAATCATATTGAATATCTTTCACGGCTACAATACAATCAAAATAGAAATCAATAACAAGGAAACCTCTAAGGAAGAAATTAAGAGAGAAATTTACAATATTCTTGAAACAAATGAAAATGGAAATATCACATACCAAACCCATGGCAGACAGCAAAAGAAGTAAAAATGAGGGAAATTTACAGCAATCAATACCTACAGCCAATAAAGAAGAAAGGTCTCAAATAAAACAACACAATGAACTAGAAAACCGAGAAAAAAGTCAAAAACAAACTTAGTAGAAGGAAATAAATAATAAAACTCAGAAATAGACTTTAAAACTACCCCTAAAAATCAATGAAACAAAGAATTGTTTCTTTGGAAATATAAACAAAATTGACACTTAGCCAGACTAAGAGAAAAGGAAAAAAGACTTAAATAAATGAAATCAGAGTTGAAAAAAAAAGACATTACAAATATCACCCCTGAAATACAAAAGATAGAAATTATTATATACAATTACATGGCAACAAATTTGACCTTGAAGAAAGAGACAAATCCTTGGATACACACAACTTTCCTAGGTTGAATCATGAAGAAATACAATATTGAAACAGAATAAGAAGTAGTAAGTCTAAATTAGTAACAAAACTTTCTCATCAAAGTAAAGCTTGGGATTCTATGCTGTCACTGCTGAATTCTTTTTTTTTTTAATTTGACAGGTAGAGTTATAGACAGTGAGAGAGAGAGAGAGACAGAGAGAAAGGTCTTCCTTCCGTTGGTTCACCCCCCAAATGGCCACAACGGCCGGAACTGCGCTAATCCGAAGCCAGGAGCCAGGTGCTTCCTCCCGGTCTCCCACATGAGTGCAGACACCCAAGCACTTGGGCCATCCTCCACTGCCCTCCTGGGCCACAGCAGAGAGCTGGACTGGAAGAGGAGCAACTGGGACTAGAACCTGGCGCCAATATGGGATGCCAGTGCTGCAGGCAGAGGATTAACCAAGTGAGCCACGGCGCCGGCCCCATTGCTGAATTCCATAAATCATTTTTTTTAAAAAAGATTTATTTATTTACTTGAAAATTAGAGTTACAGAGAAGGAGCGACACAGAGATCTTCCATCTACTGGTTCACTCCCCAGATGGCCACAATGGTCAGGGCTGAGACAGGCTGAAGCCAGGAGCCAGGAGCCAGGAGCTTCATCCTGATCTTCCACATGGATGGCAGAGGCCCAAGCACTTGGGCAATGTTCTTCTGCTTTTCCCAGGCCATTAGTAGGGAGTTGGATGGGAAGTGGAGCAGCCATGACATGAACCAGTGCCCATAGGGGCGTCTGCATTGTAGGTGGTGGCTTTACCCACTACGCCACAATGGAAGTCCCCCTACAAATCATTTAAAGAAGAATTAACAAAAATCCTTTTAAAATTATTCCCAAAAAATGGAAGAGAAAGGAATCATTCAAAACTCATTCTATAAGGCCAACATTACCTTGATGCCAAATCCAGATAAGAGACAACACAACAGAAAAGAAAGCTATGTGCCAATACCCTGGATAGCTCTAAATGTAAAAATCCCCAACAAAATTCTAGAAAACCGAATCCAATAGAAATATTGCTCATTAAAAATATTTCTCACCATAATCAAGTGGAATTTATCCCAGGAATGCAAGGATGGTTCAATATGTACAAATCCATAAATGTGACATACCACATCAAAGGAATAAAGTACCAAAATAGTATGATCTTTTCAACATTTTGATAACATCTAACATCACTTAATGATAAGAACTGAAATTAAGTATAGAAAGAATTTACATCAACATAACAGAGCCCATATATAGCAAGTCAACAGCTAACATCATACTGAATGGTAAAAGATGAAGACTTTCTCTCAAAGAATTGAACAAGGAAAGGATGCCTACTTTACTACGTTTCTCAAAACACAGTATTACAAGTCTTAAAGCAATTTAGGAAGGAGAAAGAAATAAAGTACACCAAGATTGGAATTGAAGAAGTAAAACATTCATTGTTTACAGATGACATGATCTTACATAGAAAATCTCAAATATCCCACCAAAAAAAAAAAAAAAAAAACCCACATTAGAACTAATAAATAAATTCAGCAAAATTGCAGGATACAAAGTCAACCTACAAAAATTGGTAGTGTTTAACAATACACCAATAGCAAATTATCTGTATAAGAAATCAAGAAGGCAATCCCATTTTCAATACCTACAAAAAATAAAATATCTAGAAATAAATTTATTGAAGAGGTAACAGATCTCTAAAACAAAAACTATAAAACATTAATGAAAGAAACCAAGGAGGGGGGTCGGTGCTGTGGCACAGCAGGTTGAAGCCTCAGTCTGCAGCGGCAACATCCCATATGGGCTCTGGTTTAAATCCAATCCAACTCCCTACTAATGTGGCTGGGAAAGCAGTGGAAGATAGCCTAAATGCTTGGGCCCCTGCACCTGCTTGGGAGACCCAGAAAGAAGCTCCTGGCTCCTGGATTTGGATCAGCTCATCTCTGGCCATTGCAGCCATTTGGGGAGTGAACCAGCAGATGGAAGACCTTTGAGGTGGTATGTCACATTTATTGATTTGTGTATATTGAATCATCCTTGCATTCCTGGGATAAATGGTGCTGGGAAAACTTGATATTCATAAGCAGAAGAATGAAGCTCAATTCTCTATCTCTCATAATGCACACAAACCAAATAAAAACTTACTGAAGACCCAAATGTTAGATTTGAAACTTGAAACCACTAGAAGAAAACATAAGAGGGATGCTTCAGGATATTGGAATAGGCAAGGATTTTTCTGGTATTATATTCCAGAAACACAGGAAACAAACGGAAAAATAGACTAATGAAATTGCATCAAACCAATGAGCTTGTTGAAAGCAAAGAAACAAGCAATATAATGAAGAGAAAAACTAAAGAATGGGAGAGAATACTTGTAGACTATATATCTCACAAGGCGTTAATATCCAGGGTATTTAAGGAATCCAATGGCAAACAAACAAATAATCCAATTTAAAAAAATGGGAGGTTGATCTAAACAGACCTTTCTCAAAAGAAGACACATAAATGGCCATCAGGTATATGAACATATGCTCAGTATCACTAATCATCAGGAAAACGCAATCAAAACCACAATGGTGTATCACTTCACTGCAGTTAGATTGACTGTAACACAAAAGACAAAAAGTAACAAGTGCTGATGAGGCTGTGGAAAAATGGGAACTCTTGCACATTGTTGGAGCTGATAATATAAATGTGTAAATCCATTGTAGAAAAAATGAATTCCCTCAAAAAACTAAACATAGAGCTATCATATGATCCAAGAATTCCATTACTGCGTATATATCCAAAAGAAATTCAATCAATATGTCAAAGAAATATCTAATTGCCGCACTATTCAGAACAGCTTCAAAATGGAGAAAACTTAAGTGCCCATCTATTAATGAGTGGATAAAGAAAGCATGGTACATGTTCCCAATGGAATACTATTTAGTCATTAAAAGGATGAAATCTTGGAACTAATGTTGTGATGCAGTGGCTTAAGCTGCCACTTACAACACTGGCATCCCATATCAGAGTGCAAGTTCAAGTCCCAGCTACTCCATTTCCAATACAGATTACTGCTAATGTCTGGAAATAAAGCAGAAGATGGCCCAAATACTTGTGCCCCTGCCACCAACCTGGGCCACTAGGATGGAGTTCCTGGCTCCTGGCTTTGACCTGGCCCAGACCTGGCTTGTGTGACCATTTGGGCTGTGAACCAGTGCATGGGTGATCTCTCTTTTTCTGTCTTGCCCCAATCCTCCACTCTCACTCTGCCTTTCAAATAAGTAAATAATCTTAAAAAAAAAAATAAACAGAAAAAAGGATGAAATCTTGTCATTTGTAACAATGTGGATGGAACTGCAGGTCATTATGTTAACTGAAATCAGACACAGAAAGAAAAGTACTGTCTGACCTTTTTTTTTTCTTATGGTGAATCTAAAAAAGTTGATCTCATATAAGTTGACAGTGGC